>NC_064860.1:18102500-18742500 GCF_024139225.1 Suncus etruscus
TTATCTTTTAATTTTTTAAATTAATATGTTTTAAACTGAACCAATGTGAGATACAGTTATGAAGTTGTTCATGGTTGAATTTTAGTCATAGCATGTCCAACACTCATCCTGTTGCCAGTGTACATTTCCCATCACCATTGCCCTCCTGCTTTCCAGTCTGGCTGCCTTTATGACAGACATCTCTCTCTCTCTCCCTCCCTCTCTCTCCCTCCTTCTCTCTCTCTCTCTCTCTCTCTCTCTCTCTCTCTCTCTCTCTCAGATTATGTGGTTTGCAATATTTTTCCTGCAGGGGTATTATACATATCACTTTACCTTCGTACAGTATCCCATTCTTGAAGAAGGATAATTTCCACCTATCATTGTTTGGGTGGCAATTTTTTTTTCTTTCTTCGGTTTTTCGACCATACCCAGCAGCGCTCAGGAATTACTCCTGGCTCTGTGTTCAGAAATTGCTCCTGGCAGTCTCAAAGGACTATATGGGATCCCAGGGATCGAACCCAGATTCATTCCAGGTTGGCTGTGTGCAAGGCATCGATACTCTACCCACTGTGCTATTGCTCTGGCCCTTTTGATGATAATTTTCATGTCACGCCACCATGTTTGCCAAACTGACTTCGGGCTAATTCCTGAAGAAGTTTTAGCTCCTCTACAGATGCCAGTGAGATGTGTCAGTGTTTTCCACTTCCTAATGCTAATCCTGGAACTTTTCCACTTTTAAAAACTTTTTGGGGTTGAGAGGTCCTTGAGCAGTGCTGGGTAAATCAGAGAAACCAGCAGTACAAGATTCGGCTCCCTGGGTTAGACCATTCAAAGCTTGGCCCCTGTGGTGCCCTGCAGTCACTAGAGTTGCTCCTTATAATGCTGGCAGGGTCACATGAAGGTGGGTATTGATTTTGGGGTTTTGTACTTGTCAGGCATGTGCTCCAACATTTGAGCTCTCCTCAATCCATTACCTTCTTTTTTTTCTGTGTCTCATTAGTCCCCTTCCATCCTTCTGTTTGTGAAAAGTGGAAGGAATGGAATATTTAGCAAAGATAAAGTGGAGGCGTGATATCTGGAAGCACAAAGAAGGCAGTAAATTCTTTTCTGGCTCAATTTCAACATAAGAAGTGAAATGCAGTTGAAGGGGGGGGGGAATGTGTGTGTGTGTGTGTGTGTGTGTGTGTGTGTGTGTGTGTGTGTTTAGTTTTTGTATTATACCTGGCATTCCTCCAGGATCATTCCTGACTCTGTGCACAGGGATTTCTCCTGCCACTGGTTAGGGGAGTTTTTTGTCATCAAAGACTCAGGTGGTTTCTTTACTATCTTTCCAGCCCTAATTGAAAATGTTTTCAGAGAGATTATACAGGTGGCTGTTACTCATTGAATTCTCAGGATTACAGTCGCCATCCACTCCCCATGGTGGGGTTCTGTGCTGCCTTACCAAGCTTCTTTTGTAACGAGGGTGGGGTGAGGTGGGTGGATGGTAGTTTCTTTTCCACTTTGTTCAGTGGCCCTCTCACTGCGAGGGAGATCTCTGAGTGAACTCTACTGAGGGCAGAAGATCATCTTTCGTTCACATTAGGGGCTGCTGTTTCAGAACTATGTCTTCTGACATTCATGTGGAGTCTGGGGTCTACACTGTCACTCTTCCATGGGTGACAGGAATGTGACCTAGATATGCACCCAGTGATTCCCAAAAGTAAACATCTTTTTTTGTTTGTTTGTTTGTTTGTTTTTTTTGGGAGGGGCACACCCGGCTGTGCTCAGGGGTTACTCCTGGCTGTCTGCTCAGAAATAGCTCCTGGCAAGCACGGGGGACCACATGGGACACCGGGATTCGAACCAACCACCTTAGGTCCTGGATCGGCTGCTTGCAAGGCAAACACCACTGTGCTATCTCTCCGGGCCCAAAAGAAAATATCTTAATAACTTATGCATCCTGACATAGGAAGAGAAACATCATCATCATCAACAACAATAACAACATACCTGCAAAGTGCAGGTAATAAAATAGTCAGCTTCAGTCCTTTCACTGCCTCCTGTTGAGTGCCATCCAGGAATCAAACATGGGCGTTTTCTTTTTCTCTTGCTTTTTCTGGGGAGAGGAACATAAAGGCTCAGCCAGCTATGCCTGTGTTGGATGATGTCCGGACTCCCCAGGAGGGATGGGAGACACCTAATTAACCCAGGGCTTCTCCCATTAAAGTGAGGTTCATGAGTCACCCCTCTTGGCTGCTCTGGTGATTCACCTCTTATCATAGTGGTCCACCTCCCCCCCCCAACCCTCCAGAAGTGGCACATCTGTGGAGTTTTTCACCTCAGGGAGAAAGTTCTGGTGCCGGGTCCCCAGGCAGCAGCTGCTGGAGGAGCAAGTGCAGGATGAGTCTGCAGAAAAGTGGGGGGTGCTGGAACCCAGCAGGCCCATGGCCACAGCTGGCCAGGCGGAAGTGCCTGAACAAGCCTCCCAGGCTGTTTGGGCACCACTGCTGCTAATTTAAACCCGCGAAGGCTTCTTGGCATGCCTGTGATGGAAGTTGAGGATTAGAGCCTGGGAGTTAAAAATACAATCCCTGCCATTCATTCGGAATTCCAGAGAACACTGACATGTTTCGAATGGGAGCAACCGGAAGTCTGCCCCCAATCATGCTTTTGGTCTCCCATCATCTTTGATGGAGGATCTTTAAGCAAAAATTCCCCCAATTTATATATAAGTTTATATTCCCACATTGTAGATTACAGCTATAATTGAATGCACCACCCTGAGTGCAAATCTGGCCGGAATCCTTTCATTGTAAAGTTCTTGGTGATTTTCATAAGGCCTGGCTTTTCTCATCCCACATACTTTCTTTTATGTGAATAGTCACCTTTGTTATTTGGTTTGGGGTTTAAAGAAAGAATGATGAGAGATAAGTCCTTTGTATTTATTTGTAGGTTCACTTTTACAAATTCTGGTCTTTCTTTCTTTCTTTCTTTCTTTCTTTCTTTCTTTCTTTCTTTCTTTCTTTCTTTCTTTCTTTCTTTCTTTCTTTCTTTCTTTCTTTCTTTCTTTCTTTCTTTCTTTCTTTCTTTCTTTCTCTTTCTTTCTTTCTTTCTTTCTTCTCTTTCTTCTCTTTCTTTCTTTCTTTCTTCTTCTTTCTTTCTTTCTTTCTTTCTTTCTTTCTTTCTTTCTTTCTTTCTTTCTTTCTTTCTTTCTTTCTTTCTTTCTTTCTTTCTTTCTTTCTTTCTTTCTTCTTCTCTTCTTCCTTCCTTCCTTCCTTCCTTCCTTCCTTCCTTCCTTCCTTCCTTCCTTCCTTCCTTCCTTCCTTCCTTCCTTCCTTCTTTCCTTCTTTCTTTCTTTCTTTCTTTCTTTCTTTCTTTCTTTCCTTTCCTTTCCTTTCCTTTCCTTTCCTTTCCTTTCCTTTCCTTTTCTTTCCTTTCCTTTCCTTTCCTTTCCTTTCCTTTCCTTTCCTTTCCTTTCCTTTCCTTTCCTTTCCTTTCCTTTCCTTTCCTTTCCTTTCCTTTCCTTTCCTTTCCTTTCCTTTCCTTTCCTTTCCTTTCCTTTCCTTTCCTTTCCTTCCTTCCTTCCTTCCTTCCTTCCTGTTTTGGAAGATGTTTAGGGGTTACTCCTGTTTCTGCACTCGGGAATTTCTCCTGGTGGTGTTCAGGGGACCATATGGGATGCTGGGACATGCACCCAGGTTAGATACATGCAAGGTAAGAGCCCTACTTCTTATATTATTGCTCGATCCCCCTCCCCGCCATGTGTTTTTTTTTTTTTTTTTTTTTTTGGTTTTTGGGCCACACCCGGTGACGCTCAGGGGTTACTCCTGGCTATGCACTCAGAAGTCGCTCCTGGCTTGGGGGACCATATGGGACGCCGGGGGATCGAACCGTGGTCCGTCCAAGGCTCGCACAGGCAAGGCAGGCACCTTACCTCTAGTGCCACCGTCCGGCCCCGCCATGTGTCTTTTATTTGAATGTTCTGAACTGGCAGGAGAGAGGGTGATATTTAGGTTTGAGCAGTAGGGCAAAACATTGGAACCAAGTTCTGTAAGTGTTCTGAAAGCTGCTCTGGGATAACAAATCAGCTATGCATTGAGGTAAGAGTAGTAAGGTAGAATATTCCTTGGACATCTGTTCAGTCCATAGAGAATCAATACTTTACTTCTAGCTATCAACATATTGAATTTTGAAAGCCAAGTCTCTCTTGAATTGGAGGATTTCAGGCTGGTTGCAATGTAGACAAAGACTGAGTTGAATATGCCTTTGATGAGACTCCATTCTGGTCTTAGGTAATTGGAGTGGAACTTTTGAGAAGAGTGTGTTTTGGGTCTGTCTTGGATCTCTTGGCCAAGGCTCACTCTTAGTGCCCAGTGTCATGGACAAAAGCCAAAACCAAATGGTCAGTGTCCTTCCAGGAATAGCCAGTGTGAGTGTGGGATATGTGATCTTGAACACCACTTGGCTGGCATTGGATTTAATGGCCACCCAGGTAACATCAATCCCTGAAATGCAACAGCAGAATAGAATAGCTCTTCCCTGTGTATATCTTCATTCTGGCTTGGAAAATGGCCAAGATTTATTGCAAGTCATAGACATGCCTTTGTGCCACCTGGCATGCGATTAAAAGTTGGCATGGCCCTTGTGTGCTGCCCAGGGTCAGAGGAACTTGGCGAGCCCCATCTAGGAATTTGTCACTCGAGACCAGATGGGATCCAGCTTCCTTGTTTAGTGCTGGTGGGGGTGGGGAAGCAGGGGGCTACAGGACAACAGGCAAGCAGTCTAGTTTCATTCAGGAGTGAATAAGGAAGAAGTTCCAATGGGGACATTTTAAGAAGGTCATGGCTTGACTTAATTACAAATGTTTGTCATGTCTGATTTTTTTTTTTTTTTTTTTTGCAATGGATGGGGTCTCTCAGTGATGCTGGGGGCTGGGACACATGCATATGATAGCAGGGATTAACTCCAGGTCTTATACATCTGGCTTTCAGCCTGTTAAAGTATCTTTCTAGCTCCTTCATGTCTGAAAAACAAGAGAGTTTACTTAAGCTTTAAATTAGGTGTGTGAACATTATGGAGAGGAAGTAGTGGACATATTGTTCTTCCATGACCAATTGCATGTGGCACACTTCCTTATGTCTACTTGGGTCATTTATTCAGAAAAGTTTCTATTCCATTGGAAGAGAAACATCAGACCCACCCTCCAAAAAAGTAGAGAATAAAGGACAATGAGGAACAAGGAATTTTCAGAAGGATGGAGGCAAGTGTATCAGAAAGTGGTTGGATTTATGAGCCATTGCTGTTATTAAACTAGTTAGAGAAAAAAAAAACAGAGAGATGGCTCAATGGGCTTTGCATTCAGGAGCTTTGGGTTTAATCACCAGCACCACATGGTTCCTCAGGCAGGGACCCCCTATCCCCCAGCACAGAAGCTTCAATGCTTGTGGCCCCCAAACAAATGACATAAATCAGTTGGTTAGAGGCTGCCCTGATATTTCTTCTGAGGGTCTCAGGACCCTTATTTAAGTCTTACACAATGCTGGAAAAATTAAGGTGTATGTGTGGAGAGAAGAAGGAACTCTTTGCCCATAGAAATCAGCAAGTAACCTAAGAACCAAAAAAATCTTTGGAATCTGGAACAGTAATACTGGGGACAACCTGGGTCCAAACCAGCCTCCCTTATATTGTCCCCCTGAGCCAGCTGTGGGTAATTTCTGAGTACAAAGTCAGGAGTAAGCCCATAGCACTGTCCGATATGGTCCCAAAGTGGATAAGCAAGGAAATAAACAGCCCCCCCCAAAAAAAAAACACTAACATGCAGATTCCATGGCTCCATCATCTCAGCCTGCCAACTGTTGCTGACTGTTGTTTCTGATGAGAAAGTCGATGTTTTCTCAACTTTCAGAAGGAAAAGCAAACAAGTGAAATGAAATTCTCAGCTTGGGGATGGCTTAAAAGATAGGCATGGGACCGGAGAGATAGCATGGAGGTAAAGTGTTTGCCTTGCATGCAGAAGGATGGTGGTTTGAATCCTGGCATCCCCTATGGTTCCCTGAGCCTGCCAGGAGCGATTTCTGAGCATAGAGCCAGGAGTAACCCCTGAGCGCTGCTGGGTGTGACCCAAAAACCAAAAAAGAAAAAAAAAAGACAAGCATGCTGGCTTTATATGCAGGATTCCCAGGTCATTGGCTGTTGATGTGGTCTCTCTAACTTTCCCCCATCAAACAAAAATAGCCCCACCCTTGAACCCTAAACTCTGAGTTTTTCATCACCCCCATCCCAAGATCTTCTCAAACCCCAGAATCCTTCCAAACTCTAGCCCTTGTGTCCAATCCTATTTCGGTTCTTTTGTGTGCTTCCAGCTATACAAATGCTTTGCCCAAGCTTTTTCCATTTCAAAAGGCTTTGGGGCAGCTTCCTGCCATGAAGTCAACTCAAACAGGTTTGGAGCTGGAGATTGACCTCACCCCCCACACTTCAGGCCTTTTCCTGGGCGGGAAGGGGTGTGGGGGGAGAAGGGGGAAGTCTGGGGTATGTTTTTACACAGCAGATGATATCTTTTTGCCTTTCTTGCTTTTCTGAATTCTCTGGGGGTTCTATTTCTGTGACTCTTGTTATCCTCGGACTCACCAAGAGCACCCTGTACACCAGTGGTCCCCAAACTTTTTAAACAGGGCGCCAGTTCACTGTCCCTCCGACCGTTGTAGGGCCAACCTCTAGTAAAAACAAAAATTATGAACAAATACCTATGCATACTGCATATATCTTATTTTGAAGTGAAGAAACAAAATGGGAACAAATACAGTAAGTGACCCACTGGCCATAGTTTGAGGACCTCTGCTACACAATGGGGTAGCACAACAGCACTGGCATGTGAATCAAATGTCTTGCTCTTGAATTTCTTCTAGCAGGAAGTGGGTTGGGAACATGGAACACCTGTCCTGTGCACAGGGCATCTGTCCTGAAGCTGAGTGACTTCAATGGGCAGAAGATCCCCCAAAATAGGCTTATTTACCTTCCTAGCCAGAGTCTTGCATGAGGATGTCTGTGTAGGGCTTTGAAATCCCTGTGTTATAAATTGGGGGGCCAGAGCCAGACTGGGAAAGAGTGTGTGACCTGCTACATCACTTGGATCAGAGTTGGGAGGTGGGTGGTCCAAGTCCCTCTCAGTCTTGGGTATTGCCTGAAGGTGTTTTGTCTGCCCTGGCCAGTGGAAACCAGCTTCCCTGACTTTCAATGAGTTTAGGGAAAGGATAGAAAAGATAGTTGGCAGGAGCAGGGCAAGGTCCTGGATCCATTATGGGAGGGAAGCCTCTTTTTGAGTGCTTGGCGACCACAACTGGCATCATTCAGGGCTTATTCTGTGTTCAGTGATTGAGGGAATCATGTGAGGTGCAGGGGATTAATCATGAGCCAGCGTGTACAAGACGTGTGTGTGTGTGTGTGTGTGTGTGTGTCCCAGCTCTTAGATACTTATCCTCCTCCTCCTCCTCCTCTTTCCCTAGCCTCCAAGCTCACTCCTGTCTCTGTACTCAGGGAGCCATATGGAGCCCCAGGGATTGAATCTAGGTCTGCCATATGCAAAGCAAATGTCCTACCCCCTGTGCTATCTTCCAGGACCCTCAAGAGATACCTTTTTCCCTGTCTCCTGAATTTTATTTCCTCAGTGAGAAATAATTTCCTAGGTTTCTATCTTTTATGAAGAAAAATAATTTATTTTTCCAAAAACCAAAAAAAAAAAAAATGGGGGGTGGGGTGAAGAGATAGCAAAGAATACAGAAGAATGATGGTTCGAATCCCGGCATTCCATATGATTCCCTGAGCCTGCCAGGAGTGATTTCTGAGTGTAGAGCCAGGAGTAACCCCTGAGTGCCGCTGGATGTGACCCAAAAACCAAAATAAAAATTCTTTTTTTGCTTTTTTGGGTCACACTCAGTAATGTTGAGACTTACTCCAGGCTCTTGATTCAGGAATCACTCCTGGTGATTTCTTGGGGGACCATATGGAATGGTGGGACACAAGGCAAGCACCCTACCCACTGAACTATCACCCTAGCCCCTGATGAAGAAAATCTTAATTTAAGAAAGGGAAAGAGACCTCACATGGTTTACACATGCTTCCATATGCAAACAAGTCTCTGCAACATGTTGAGCCGGAACCCTTGTGCCCCTGGCAAACATGTGTGTCCTGGAAAGTTCTAAAAACAACCTCCTGCTGTAGTTGGAGGTGGAGCATTTTTCTGGCAGCTGTGAGGAAAAAAAAAAGCACCTGGCCCAGAGGACTCCGTCAGAAGGGAAAGACTACTCCCGACAAAGTCCAGTGGGAAAAATAAGTGTATTTTCTAGTGTCTAGAAGTGATTTCCTTCTCTTTAGGAGCTGCATTTATTTTTCCTTATAAGTTAGACACCTGGAAATGATTCTACTTCCCATCTTATATTCAGCTGATCAATGGTAAACTGGGGTTCTCCAGTCCCTTTAAAGCACCTTAACATGTGGGCCTGGAGATCTCCCTTGATCTTTTGTCCCTCCCAAGTATTTGTGTTTATTTTGCTTCTGAAAACAACATGGAGTCATGCTGAAAAGCCAGAAAACAACACAAGCTTTTAGCTAAGAAATGAGCCCAGACCACACCCTTGGCTCCATACATACTCAGGTCTTTTCTCTCTTCCCATTCTTGTGAGTAGGAACATGATAGTAGCTGCTTTCAAGACTGACTCACAGAGGGAGGCCCTGGGCCTCAACTGACACATTTTCAAGGCCTAGGAAGCTTTAAACAACAGAAGAGGAGCAAGGGAATCTGGATGGAGGTGGGAGACACAGGGAAGTGGGGATTAGCAGAGCTCAACTGTGGGTCCTGGCAAACAGTGAGGTTTCTGGGAGCAAGCCGAGAAAGGAAGTGAGTCAATGGCCCGGGAGGAAGCAAGGATGATTCTGCAGGAGGGAGGGAAAGTGGGGTGAGGGAATTCCAAACCCTGGGAGAAAAGTGCCTTTCAGTTGCAGTAACTTGTCTCATGAAATTCCCCAGGAACGAAACCCTTTTCAAAGGAGGGTGGGTCAAAGGTGTGGATGAGGTGAGGGGTGCTGAAACTGGGACCATGGTGAATGGTGCCTGTTAGAGTACAGACCTGGTGGAGGTGCAGTTGTTTGCTGAGGAAGCATGGATCCTTGTGACAGGTCCTGACTCAGATGGCAATAATAATTTGGTGCTTTCTTTTTTGTTCTCCCTGTATTTAGGGAGATTCAGACCATGGGCTTAGGATGGAAGAAAAACCATTATTAAAGCGGGAACCATTATTAGACTTTGCAGAGCTCTGAGTTCAGGTATCAGAGGGTTTAGGAAAGAGCTGAGGAATCCTCCACTTCTGGAGGATTCTGAGTGTTGGAATTTTTGTTCCACAGGCTTTTCTCTGAACATTTGGGGCCAGAGCTGCCGAAGGGCATTTTACTCTCTGCTAGTATCCTGGGCCATTAACTCAGGGCTCTGTATGCTGGGGACAAAGCCCCAAGGGGCTGGCCAGACCCCACACATCCCATTTGTGGGCCAAAGATTTTTCTGGAAGCTCTACACAATGACAGAAGTTCAGCTGAAGGTGTAACTGAGTCCATTGTTTTCTCTCCTCTGTCAAGCTCAGGGAAATATGCTCACCATCTCTCCAGTTTTAAATACCACCTTCAGTACTTTACATCTCTTTTTGGGTGTTTTCTTGCTTCTTTCCACCATCCTCCCAATTGCCTTATTTTGGTTGTGCTTTTCGGTGCTCAGGGATCACTCCTGGTGGGCCTTGGGGACCATATGGGATGCTGAGGATCAAACCTGGGTTGGCCACATGCAAAGCAAGTGCTCTACTCTCCTTACCCCCAGTTCACTTTGGACTCATGAAGGCTGCTGGAGGCCCTCCAGTACTGACCTAGATTCAACACTGTACTCTGTATTACTAGGGCTGTTTTTTGGGAGGAGAGAGAGAGTATGGATCTCATTCACAATGCTCAGGACTACTCGAGCCTTCTTGTTACTCTGGAGCTATTCCCCACAGTACTCAGGGGACCCCATAGGGATCAACCCTGATGCCCTTGTGTGGTCACTAGCCCCATAATCTCCCTTCTTCTTTTCTCTTACCCCATTTTATTTATTTATTTATTTATTTATTTATTTATTTATTTATTTATTTATTTATTATTTTTGGGTTTTTGGGTTACACCTGGCAGCGCTCAGGGGTTATTCCTGGCTCTATGCTCAGAAATTGCTCCCAGGGCCCGGAGAGATAGCACAGTGGTGTTTGCCTTGGAAGCAGCCGACCCAGGACCAAAAGTGGTTGGTTCGAATCCCGGTGTCCCATATGGTCCCCCGTGCCTGCCAGGAGCCATTTCTGAGCAGACAGCCAGGAGTAACCCCTGAGCATTGCCGAGTGTGGCCCAAAAAACCAAAAAAAAAAAAAAAGAAATTGCTCCTGGCAGGCTCGGGGGACCATATGGGATGCCGGGATTCGAACCACCGACCTTCTACATGCAAGGCAAATGCCTTACCTCCATGCTATCTCTCCGGCATTTTGGGGTGGGATCTCCCACACTGCTCAGGAGATCCAGAGGTCCCCATAGCAGATTCTCAGTCAACTGGCCTAGTGTTTCAGTGCAAGGGTCCTCGGATACAGTAGTGCTTAGGGCCTATAGTATGAGGGATCACACATCCCTGCCACCTCACCCTATCCCACCCATGATGCTGAGAGTCTCCAAGCTTGCTTTGGATGCTTGGGGGACCCGATATTTATGGGAATTGAATCCAGGTGAGGCTTTTAGGCCTAGCACACTCTTTACCTGCTGTCCACATCTCTTAAATCAAACTCGGTCGTGAAAGTCCTTGAGTTGCTATGACTCAACTGGTGTTGACTTCACTGGGTGCTTATTGTGGCTCTTTCTCCACTCTGAGCCTATGTTCTCACTTGAACACATTACTTGCTCTTTGCTCTTTGCCTCTCTCTTTCTTCTTCTATTCCCTAAATTGATTTTTTTTCACTGAAATTTCAAAATAAATGAATAAACTTGGAGGAAATGTTCAAGTTTTTACTTAGCTCGTGCTTGGTGGTAAGTTCTAAGTCTTGGGTATTGAAACATGATGAAGACTCTCTTCAGGAGGGCACTGAAATATAAGGGGGGAGAAGCAGATGACTCCAGGGCAGTTTAGGGGTGCCTCTCATTTTGTCTGTGACCCTAGTTTCCTCAGGAACAGGCAGAAAGGAGACAAGGCTGTTCTAGACTTAGGCACTTTGAACCCTAGAGCATCCTTGCCACTTTTTCTGTTTCTGGAAAGTTCCTTAATCCTGGGAGCGAGGAAGGGATTAAACTATAGGGTAGGCCAGTTAGACTTTATTGTGTTTTTTTTGGGGGGGGGTGGGGGTTCCTATACAATGCTCAGGGTTTACTTCTGGCTTTGCACTCAGGTGCTTTAGGAGACCATACAAGATGCTGGAGATTGAACCTGGGTAAATCTTTTTTTTGAAGCAGGGTAAATCTCATGCAAAGCAAGTTTCTTACTTCCTGTGCTACCTCTCTAGCCACCCAATAATAGATTCTGTGGTTCAATAATAGATTCTCTGGTGGGTACAAAATGGTCCCTGACACTATTCTTGAAGCCAGAAGGAGAAGAAGACTTGTCTTTTTTCATCTCTTTTGCAGTTTGACTTTAGTGATGGGTCATGGTTTACAGTCCTCTTCACAGTGTGTGTGTCTCTGTCTCATCATTCCAGAGTCCTCCCTCCCCACCCCTCAAGATGTCCCTCACCCTGACTTTCCATGTCCACCCCTTTTGCCCTCTTTGAACCATCAGGCTGTTCACTGTCTCACAGTTATTTTTGTTATGTTGCGAATATATTGGTCTTGAAAAGGAAAAAGCAATAAAGCCTAACAAAGATAGACTTTACAAAAGCACCAGGTCTGTGAGGCACCAGGAAGGAAGCTGTGATGGGATTTGGATGGAAGAGGAGGCCTAGACAAAGGGGCCAGCACCCCCCACCCCCATGCACACCTTTCTGGCTTCTCTGTGCTGGGGTCCAAATAATGGACTCTGGGATTTGTTTATGACCCCAAGTCCAGCCCTGACTTTTCTCTCAAAATATGAGCAGGCTTGTGTGAGACTGGCCTGGGGGATGTTTGATTGGATTTTTGTTTGTTTTGTTTCCAAAACAAAAAAAATAGCACCACACCCAGCGATGCTCAGGGGTTACACCTGACTTTGAGTCCACGAATTATTTATGGCAGTGCTTGAGGAAGAGGGGGGGACCATATGGGATGCCAGGGATCAAACCCATGTTGGCCATGTGCAAGGCAAGCAGACGCTTTGCTCACTATACTATGGCTTCAGCTCCTAGCCAAGGCATTCCTGGCAGTAACCTATTGGGGGAAGCACCCTCCGAGAAGAACAATGGGGTGGTAGGGAGATGTTCTTGAGATTCCTCCCACTCTATTCCTCCACTAATTGCAGGACAGCTGAGCTTCAGGCTGTATCCCCAAAGTTCCCTTTGCCTATCCTCCCAAGTGGGCCCCAGCCAGGGTGGGTAACTCAACTTTGGATGGAGATTGGCCTTGACCTGGTGTAGAAACAAACACACAATGGTGTCAGCGTGTCCTCCGCGTCATTGAGCTGTTGTGCTATTATTGGGGATGGCAAGAGTGGTGCCTGCAATTGAACCCATCATTGTTTTTCTTCTTTTAGTCACAAAGAAAAATTTACCACATGGCAAGACCCCAGGAAGGCGATGAGTCAACCCCTGAGTCATCTGAGTCTCCACCCGACTGCCACTTCCACACCAGCCCCGAGGGCCATGGCTGTGTCACAGCCGAATCTGGGTAAGGCCCCACCTGGATCCTGCGTCCTCATCATGCTGTATGTTTCTCCCTCTGGGCTGCATTTTCTATGACCTTTGCCTTCTTTTCCTGGTCTTCGTGCTCCCCAGCACTCAAGGCTGTCTCTTGGGTTCTTCCTCAACATCCAGCATCGCATCATTGCTTTTCTCCTTTTTGTTCCCTGGAGTCTTTGAGGATGATGCATGGTGCCAGGGATCAAACCAGGGTTGGCTTTGAGCAGGATCAGTGTGTTCCTCACCGTGCTCTCCTCTGCCCTTGACTGTGTTTGTTGGAAAGTCATGAGGCCTCCTGTTTCCTCTCTGATGGCTCTTTTCTATGACTTTGAGGATTGCCAGAGGCTGTAATTCTGCTCTCAAAAATCCTTTTTCTTGAGGTGTTCCCCATCAACACTATTTGAAGCTTATTTACCCTTTTTTTTGTTGTTGTTGTAAAATCTGGGACAGAAACTTCTTGTGTTCATGGGATCATGTAGTGCTGAGGATTGAATCTGGAGCTTCTACATGCAAAGCTTTTTGCATTGTCTTCCCAGCTCTCCTTAGAGCTTTAGCATTAAGTCCTTACAGCAGCTCCATTTTAAAACACAGAGTATAAATTCCATCTCTAAGGCCTGGGAAGGACTTGGCATCTTCCTTATCTAAAGGTCACATCAGGGAAATAGGTACCAGGACTTCCTTCATCTGTGACAAAGCACAGCTTCCCATGACGCTGGAGATCAAGGACAAAACACATTTAAGTCACAGGGCTCTTTCGGGGTTTCTTCCACCATTTGGTTGTATTAAAAACTCTTGAAGTTGCTCGTGTCTGCATATTGGTATCTGAAATTTGCACATAGTGCTGGGATCAGACCCAGGGGACACAGCACAGAGACATGTTCTTCCATCGAGCCAGTTCCCTGGTGCAGAGAAAGTGGTCATTAGAGTGTTGGCATGGGGCTGAGAGTTGGATTAGCCAGCTAGAGCCAGGCTTTGTATGTATGCTAGAGGCCTGGATTTGATCCCCAACACTGGTTGGGCCCTGAACTGGGAGTCTGAACAACCCCTGAGCAATGCTGAGGACGGTTCTCCAGAGAAAAGAGCAGCAACGACAAAATTTAAACCCTTTCTCGGGGCCTGAGTGATAGCATAGCAGATAGGGTGTTTGCCTTAGACATAGCTGACCTGGGTTTCATCCCTGACATCCCATATGTTCCCTGAGCCTACCAGGAACTATTTCTGAGCACAGAGCCAGTAGTAACCCCTGAACACCACTGGGTGTGGCCAAAAGCAAAATAAAAAACTGCCAAAAAACAAAAATAAAATAAAACCCCTTTTCAAAGGTCCCATCTGTATTCTTCAGTACCTCAATGACCACTAGTATTTATGGACATGTGTGTATTTGTATGTGAGAGTGTTTATATGTATATTTATACTATATACATTCCTTTTGGGAAGTGGAGGGTTGGGGCCACACCCAGTGGTGTCCAAGGGTTACTGGCTTTATACTCAGGTGTGACCTTGGTGGTTCTCAGAACAACGTTCTTGATACCTGGATCAAATGGGGTCCACTGCATGCAATCAAGTACTTTACCTCCAGTCCTGTCTGCACTCTTCTGTTTGCTTTTTTGTTTGTTTGTTTGTTTGTTTGTTTTTGGGTTGGGCCACATCCAGGGGTTACTTCTGCCTCTGCGATCAGAAATTGCTCCTGGCAGGCTCGGGGGACTACATGGGATGCTGGAGATCGAACCCAGATATTTCCTGGGTTGGCTTTGTGCAAGGCAAATGCCCTACCATTGTACTGTCACTCTGGCCCTTGTGTTTGCTTTTTATGCTTGTCTAATCACATGTGTAAAGTTACCTCAATCTTGAAAGCATTGCTTCATACTCTAATATACTTAGAGGCTATAATTAGTTTAACTGACCTAGTGAGCCTCTGGGGCTATTTTGGTGTTACCAGTGGGTTTCTAGAAACATAACATCAGTATGAACATACTTATTCATACTTTTATATACTTACCATTATTTTTTTTTTTTTGTGGTTTTTGGGTCACTCCCGGCAGTGCTCAGGGGTTACTCCTGGCTCCATGCTCAGAAATTGCTCCTGGCAGGCACGGGGGACCATATGGGACGCTGGGATTCGAACCGATGACCTCTTGCATGAAAGGCAAACGCCTTACCTCCATGCTATCTCTCCAGCCCCTACTTACCATTATTTTAAGAAGTATATTATAAGTAGAAACTAGAAAAATGAAATGACAAAGACCTTCACTAAGGGACAGGAAGGTGGGTCAGCAGGGAGCACTTGGCTTGCATGAATGAGACCCTGGATAGAATCCTGCAATCTACAACACACACATACAAACATATATACCCCAGATTCCATCCCTAGCACAAACACATAGATACACACAGGCTCTCTCGCTCTCTCTCTCTCTCTCTCTCTCTCTCTCTCTCTCTCTCTCTCTCTCTCTCTCTCTCCCCCCCCCCTCTCTCTCTCTCACACACACACACACTTTGGTCAGATAAGTTAAAGACACAGATCTTAATGTCTGAAACAGGTTTGCCTCTTATAGAATACAATACATTCTTTTTCAGGTTTCTGACAAATCAGGGTAGTACATTTCTTGGGACTGCATTAAGTATGTCCCCAGAAGTGTGTTGGTATATTTTTCTACCTCCAAGTGTGTTGTTGGATTGCAGCAAATGCAGGAATAACATACAGATGCCACAATCAGGATAATAGTGAGCCTCCATGTCTCGTAACAAGTGATTTACTTATAATATTTTAGTTCAGGTTACAGCTATAACAGCTGTACCTTTAATGTATGCTGTTTTTGGTTTGGGGGCCACACCTGGTAGAGCTCTGGGTTGACTCCTGGCTTTGTACTCAGTGATTACTCCTGGCTGGTCTTAGGGACCAGATGTAGTGCCAGGATCAAATTGGCCAAGTGCAAGGCAAGTACGTTACCAGCTATAGGGCCCTGCAGTGTACTCTTATTCTTTTTTGGGGGGGGGGGTCACACCTGGCAATGCTCAGGGGTTACTCCTGGCTCTATGCTCAGAAATTGCTCTTGGCAGGCTTGGGGGACCATATGGGATGCCGGGATTCGAACCACCATCCTTCTGGATACAAGGCAAATGTCCTTCCTCCATGCTATCTCTCCGGCCCTTGTTCTCTTATTTTTATGGTAAGTGTTTAAAAAGAACAAACTCTTTGCCTGTCCAATTTCTTTCTTTTGTTGTGCCTGGCATTGACTGAGCCCTGACACTCACATATGAGACTCCTACTTCTTGAATCTAGACTTTGTTCTTTATTGTGGAATTTGAAGATACTTTAATAGGGCCCAAGCACCTGTTTCATATGCAAGAGCCCTGTCTTGATCTGAGGCAGCACATGATTCCCAGCACCGCTATGTGTGACCCCATCCAGATATAGTAATAACTTAGCAGATACTGCAGGTGGTACCTTTAATGTCTTAGTTGTACACATTGCTAGAGCTGTAATGCATTCACTAATGTAGCCAAATACGCTCAGAACAAACCTTTTATGACTGGGATTCAGTGTTTGCTCTAGGTCGGGTGCATGGCAGAAGTCAGATAGTCAGAATTTGAGCTCTGGCTCCACTCATGGCTATCTTGGTGACTGTTGAATTAAAATGAAGATTATTAGTAGTGTGAAATTATGTGAATTTATAAACACAAAGTTCTGAGAAGTGTTTGATTTTCTATTTTAGTTTAAAAAAAGGGTATATTTTGGGGCCGGCGAGGTGGCGCTAGAAGTAACGTGTCTGCCTTGCACGTGCTAGCCAAGGAAGGACTGCGGTTGGATCCCCCGGCGTCCCATATGGTTCCCCAAGCCAGAGGCAATTTCTGAGCGCTTAGCCAGGAGTAACCCCTGAGCGTCAAACGGGTGTGGCCCGAAAAACAAAAAAACAAACAAACAAACAAACAAAAGGGTATATTGTAAGACAAACTCTGAAGTGAAAAAATGAATCTATTACTTGAGTTGCTTTTAGCGAGGGGAGCGCCCTCTGGTGGAAATATTTTAGCTTACCCCACAGCTCTGTCCAAGAAACAAATTCTTTTTATAAAATGGTTTTCAACATTTCCAGTAAATCTCTTCCTGGAATGGGACATGTATATCAAACTGTTTCCCTTGGAGGATACCAGGCCTTTCCAGGTGTTCTGGAGAGTGGTTATCAGATGGTGCCCCTTTCTTCAGCTTTACTCTGCAGATCGGCAGCGTTATTTTGTATGAAAACTCATGTACTTTTCAACAACTTTTGTAGAATGAAGTCTATTCTTGAGGAGGAGGAAAATTTAGGGAGTAGAAAACAGAAAGTTTTCTTATGTTTAACATTTTTTTCAAGTAGCTATCTCTGTCTAATTCTTTTGTTATTTGTTTTGGACCACACCCGTCAATGCTCTGGTTACTCCTGGCTCTGTACTCAGAAATCACTCCTGGTGCTTGGAAGACCATATGGATTGTCAGGGATCAAACCTGGGTTGGCTGTGTGCAAGGCAAGCACCTTACCTGCTGTACTATTATTCCAGCCCCTCTATTTTTTTAAACTATATTTTTGCTTTGGCTTTTTGGGCCACACCCGGCAGAGTTCAGGGTTTGTGCCTTCTGTGCCTTGATGAGGTTCAGGGATGATATGTGGTGCAAGAGATAGAACCAGGGTTGACCAATGTGCAAGGCAAATACTTAAATATATGTTCTATCTCTCCAGCCCTTCAGTCTAGCTCTCAAAAGATAATTTTATATTCGTCTATTTGAGCTCTCTGCAGGATTTTATTTATTCAATTTGAATCTATCAGAAAAGACTGGTTTCCTCTGAGCCTGAGGCCCTGAGGAGTCAAGGATGGAGGACGCTGGAAGAATTTTATTTTCAGAGAAAGGACATACCTAGCAGTGCCCAAATCTGGCTGTGTTCTCAAGGACCACTCCTGGCAGTGCTTGGAGATCATAAGCATATCCAGGATTTGAACCAGGCAGGGTTTGGATACTGCCTTATGCTACACCTTTGCTTTTGTAGTCTCTTGGCCTTTTAGGGCAAGACCATCTGCAGGCCATGAAGGGGCAAAATGACCCTTAGATCAATCCATGGCCTTTGGGTCCTAAAATTATACTTGAAATGTCTCCACTGAGGGGCAATTACCTACATCTCAAGTGTGTTTTGTAAAAGTTGGTATCCTCATTTGCTCCTATTATCCCCACTATGTTATATCAAAGGAGAAACGCATGAAACAAAACAAAACAAAAAATATTATATAACATAGAAGACTTCTGGAGAAGGGGCTTTACTGGCAGCCAGGGAGAGTAGGATGCTATAAATCTGAACCGAGTCCCTGAGAGCACAGGTTGTCCATTGAGGGCCCTGTTTTGTCCCAGGTACTGCATTGTCTCCACAGCATCTCAGGGAGCTACCTTGAGCCCTCAGCTGGAACTAGCCCTGAGTACCCCCAGGTGTGGCCTCCAATAAAACAGAGACATTGAATATTTTTTCAAGCTTGGCTTGGACTGTTGTCATCTGTTGTGTCTCATCTCTGTGTTCCTCACTCAGAGGTGGAATCAGAGCTTTACTGTTGCTCCCCAGACCTGCTCACACTCACACTGAGTCCTGGGGTCCCTCCGCCTGATCCCTTGAGACTCAAACTCTGGGACTGCAAGAAAGATGGGTTAGTGTTGAGCACAATGAGAAAGCCATCCGTCCCCTCAGCAAGGCCCACTGGCCATTATACTGGGGTGCTTTCACATGCATTTTGGGGAGATGCTTTTTCAGCCTGGATGGCCACTGGTGGGGGAGAGGAAGGTGGTGGGGGAACAAAGGAAGGACTTGGGGCCAGAGGTGTGATCCTTTTGTTTGATCATGGTTCTTTGTAGCCAAGAGAACTTTACTTGTGTTTTGTGTTTGGGTGATCGTGGGCGAGCAAGTCCAGTCTGGCACACATTAACCAGCCCTGAGGATGGCTAGGGGCCCGGAGCCTCATGTCCAGAGGTCCAGAGCAGAACCAGCAGAACTACTTCAACCACCAGCTCTCACCAGTTCAGAAAACATTGCAATTTGATTTATTGTTATTGCTGTTGTTTGTTTTGGGACCTTCGCTTGGAGAAGTTTCAGAAGTTACTCCAGACTAGGTGCTATGGGCTCACTTCCGGGAGTGCTGGGGGAATATATTATGTGAGGGACTCAAATCTAGGCCTCCATGCATGTGCCTAACCCATTGAGCCATCTTTTCCATCCTGACATAAAAGATTTTAAAATTCCTCTCTGTATCTTCTCCCTCTTTCCTCCCTCTCTCCTTTCATTCCTTTTTTTTGGGGGGGGGGTTCACACCCGGCAGTACTCAGGGGTTAATCCTAGCTCTATGCTCAGAAATCACTCCTGGCAGGCTCGGGGAACCATATGGGATGCCGGGATTTGAACCACTGTCCTTCTGCATGCAAGGAAACGCCTTACCTCCATGCTATCTCTCTGGCCCCTTCCATTCCTTTTTATAAAAACGTTTCTTAAAAATTTTTGAGGCAAATCCAGCAATATTAAGGGGTTACAGATGGTTCTACACTCAAAAATCACTCCTGGATGTGCTCCAAGAACCATTTGAGATGCAAGGAATCAAATCAGTTTGGCTGCAATCAAGGCAAGAAAGAGCCTCCCCCCATACTATCACTCCAGACTCTCACATTTTTTTGGTTTGTTTTTTGGGTCACACCCTACAGCGCTCAGGGGTTACTCCTGGCTCTACACTCAGAAATTGCTCCTGGCAGGCTCGGGGGACCATATGGGACACCAGAATTTGTGTGCATGCAAAACAAACACCCTACCTCCATGCTACCTCTTCACCCCCCCCCTCTGACATTTTTTTTTAATAGACAAGATGGAACATTTTGTCTGCGTTCTATTTGCTAACCCAACCCATCCCATTCTTTCCCTACCTCTAAGAAGTGTCCATTTTATCAACAGCAAATGCAGTAGTTCAAGTTTAGCTCAGGATGCTTTAAGCAGATGGTGGGGTCCCTTGGACACTGGTAGAGGTACATAATGAAGCCTGAGGGTCCCTTTACCCCCCCCCCCCCTTTTCCAGTGCCTTGTTGTTTTCCCCTTTCTTAGTACTCCGCAGGGGCATGTTCAGGGCACACATATCTGGCTGCTGAGATTTTTTCCAGCTCTGGTGTTCTCATTGCCTTTTCAGACATGTGGTTTCCTCCATGTAGATTAGACCAATGTGCAGAGCCCATACACAGAGACGCATGCACAGACATGGGTCTAGCCAAGCATTTGGGTACAGTGTTCCTCCCTAGAGACCCCTCTACATTATTTGAACTGGTGTGAGTAAGCACTTTACTTCTGTGTCCTCTCTCTGGTCTAGTTACACCCCTACAAAGGAGTGGGAACTGGTGCGATTTGGAATTCAGGTCATTGTTGCATATTATGGGAAGTCTAAACCCACGCAGAGCTTTGCTTGTGGAGAGTAGACCCGCTCTCTTAGAGGTCTAGACTCTTTCAGCTGTTCCAGAGACCTCATTTTAGAGTTTCTCTAAAATGAAGCAAGGCCCGATTTTTTCCTCTGAGTCATCTTGGAGTGTCTGGCTCACTTTAATCTCTCAATGTTTAATGGGATCGAGTCTCCCTACCCAGCTGCTAAAGTGCTTGGGAAAGTGTTTGTATATCCTCTCGTTCTCCCTTGCAGCCCCACTGCCATGTGCTTGCACTCAGAGGCTTCCATCTCACCAGTCCGGTGCTGCTGCTCTGAAGATCCCAGGGCTGCAGGAGGAGGATGGTCACTTAGCCACTTGTTTCCACTGATAAGCGTCCAGAGACATCTGGACCTGTCTTTGATCTCTGCCTTGGCTTCTGGGGCAATGTCCTCTGTCTGGGTGTGGCCATTACCTCCCCCGCCTATTTATTTTTCCTCTTGGGCTGTCTAAATTTATTCCCGGGGATGGCCATTCACAGCTGCTTCCATGGGGACAGCTGCTCTGTGAGGTTGGGGTAAGTCAGCAAAAGCCCCAGTCCGGAAAGCAAGACCTTCCTCTCATTTCCTTGTTCAATGCTGGGGACTGGAAGATTCTTACCCACCTACCCATAATCCCTGTTTAAACCAAAAAAGGCAGGAAAAGAGAAATTTCCTACTGAGGCTGCAAGATCCATCTTTTCTCAAATTTTATTTTTTATGAAATTATCTAAGGAAATGTTCACCAGCCATAGCATGAGAAAAGCTTTAATCTACTACTTCTCCCCAAAAGCAAAGAAGTAGGGCATTTGCCTTGCACATGGCTGACCCAGGTCTCTCTGATCCCTGACATCCCATATGATCTCCTAAGCTTGCTGGGAATGATCCTTGAGCTCAGTGCTCAGACTAAGCCTTGAGCATTACTGGATGTGGTCCCAAACCCAAAATATAAAGTAAAGTAAAATAAAATGAAGACCAAAGCTTGTTGTCTGATCCTACAGCATCACACATTTGCTCCTTAAAGTGTCTCTTGTTCTCTAATGGTGGTGCAGGTTGGAAAATCCATCTTGTTCTTTGTGAGTTTGCTCTTTTCACACTATCAGGAACATCTTTCCATTTTCATATATCAGCTCTTCTTTGTTTCTTTTCTTTACTCGCTTTCACTGGTATATGATCTTAGAGGAATGTTCTAGCATGTCCATCTTTTATTCACAGAAGAGCTAGCAGAGCAGCAGCCTGGATACTTTGACACTGTTAAATCTGGCTTGCTGTGTGGACAAGATTAGCCAGAAGGATCATCAATTCCTATGGCTGGGAGCTCTGAAATCCCTGTAAAATACAGTTTATATCCCAAGAAAAAATCCAGTAGAGAAGGCCAGGGATCCTGTGGAGAAGCAGTACCCCATCTGGTCCAGGTTTAAGGGCTCCTAGATATTGTTTTCAGGCTGGAGACCTGGTCAGGTGTGATGAAGGTATATGTGTCAGGGTCTGCGGCTCCTCCAGGAGATCCTGAGATTTATCAAAGCATTCTTGTCTCCCTGGAGTGAAGGGCCCACTGTGAAGCTGCAGAGTACACCACTAGGTTGAATGCTTTGGAGGGGCCAGTGAGGTGGCACTAGAGGTAAGCGCCTTGCAAGCGCTAGCCAAGGAAGGACCGAGGTTTGATCCCCCGGTATCCCATATGGTCCACCCAAGCCAGGGGCAATTTCTGAGCGCTTAGCCAGGAATAACCCCTGAGCTTCAAAGGGGTGTGCCCTCCCAAAAAAAATTACTTTTGGAATCAAGTACACTTTGAAGGAAAAGACTTAAGGTATCATATGGATCCATCCAAGGTTGGCCATGTGCAAGGCAAATGCCTACCACTGTGCTATCACTCCAGCCTGCCTCCCTCTCCTTCCTTCCTTCCTTCCTTCCTTCCTTCCTTCCTTCCTTCCTTCCTTCCTTCCTTCCTTCCTTCCTTCCTTCCTTCCTTCCTTCCTTCCTTCCTTCCTTCCTTCCTTCCTTCCTTCCTTCCTTCCTTCCCAGTATTTTTGTCTTAGCTATTTTATTCAAAAAGAAAAATAAACAAATTTGATGGTGTGTCTAGGACTGCCCTAATCACCCTCTTTCCCAGGACACACTACTGCCAGCTTCCCAGTCTTCCAGAAATACTTGGCATTTCTGAGCCTGCTGGTGCAGGGTTCCTTTTGAAATGGAACATTCCTAAGAGAGCTTTCTAAAGGTATTGATTCTTTGTCAACAGTAGCTAGAATGGATCAATAATGCATAGAGCTGGAGAGGTAGGCTCTGACCCCATGCTTTGTGATCATGCCTCAGTATTCCCGTGCTCAGATCTGTGTACTATGTGCCTTTCGCTGACCCTTTGAAAAAGTTAGAATTTTGGAGTTCCAGAGAACTTTCTATAGATCTTCTAGTCTATGCAGAAAATATAACAGAGACAGCATGGAGGTAAGGCATTTGCCTTGCATGCAGAAGGTCGGTGGTTCGAATCCTGGCATCCCATGTGGTCCCCTGAGCCTGCCAGGAGCAATTTCTGAGCATAGAGCCGGGAGTAACCACTGAGTGCTGCTGGGTGTGACCCCCCCCCCAAAAAAATGAAAATGTAACAGATGCTCACACAGCCCCCAATGCCATTGTTAGACAACCACTTCTCATGCTCTGGCCAAGAGTTGCTGTGGTCTTGCTTTTGAGTCTTTTTTATTTTGACTGGTACAGTCTGGATTGCTGGCTTTATTTTATATATTTATTTATTCATTTATTTATTTATTTTTGGATCACACTGGCAGTGCTCAGGGGTTATACCTGGCTCTACGCTCAGAAATTGCTTCTGCCAGGCTTGGGGGACCATATGGGATGCTGGAATTCGAACCACTGTTCTTCTGCATGCAAGGCAAATGCCCTATCTTCATGCTATCTCTCCGGTCCCAATTGCTGGCTTTATTGGTGCTTCTTTATTTTTGTCTGTCCCCTGCTATGTGTAGGAGGCCTCAGGGTCACTACCAATTTCTTAGCCAACAGGATGGTCTAGTCAAGTCCAGGAATTTGTACTCATAAAAGGTCATGAATGATGGTAGGACATCTGCTTTATGTGTGTGAAGTTACGAGTTTGATCCTGGCATTGCAATAAAGAATACTAATGATAATAGCTATGGATTTTGATACTTTTCTTATGTTTATAAGCCCTTAATAAGAATTTTTCTAACAGTCATTTGTAAATACATCTATAGTTTTATATATAAATAAAAATAATAAAATTGATTTATTAATTTTAGATGAGTTATACAAGTTTATTAAAAAAGAAAAGTTTACTTGACTTTGGGGGTTGGAGAGATAGTGCAACCAGATGGGCAATTACTTTGCACATGCCCCTGACCCCCCCCCCCCCAGTAATGATCCCTGAGAGCAAAACCAGGAGTAAGCACCAGTCATCATCTGGTGTTGCCCCAAACAAACAAACAAACAAGTTTGTTTGACTTTCATTCCACAACATTGTGCCCAGATGCCTTTTCCATGGTTCCCAGCATGCATTATAGCATTTTGACTGCCACACAGTATTTTTTCCTCCTAATTAGGGTCCCAGGAATCATCCCTTCTGTTGAGAGGCCTGAGGCTGGTCCTTTCTTTAACCATTATAAATAAGGTTACAGTTAATATACTTGAACTTTGAATTCTTGTGGTTAGTAAAGTACAGAAACTAAAAACCAAAATAAAGGGCTGGAGTGATAGTACAGTAGTCAGGACCTTTGCCTAGCATATGGTCAATCTGCGTTTAGTTCCCGACCCTCCATATGGTTCAAACCCTGCCAGAAGTTATTCTGAGGTATGAGTCAGGCAATTCCATCCATATTTAACATCCTTTTCCTTGCTAGTACTATATCTCACAGACCCCAGGGAAGAGTGAGTAGTGAGTTTTCACTTTGGCCAAGAGTTAATGTTTGATGTTTGCTGAGTGGAAGAAAGAACGAAAGTAGAGGGAAAATGAAAAACATTCTAATTTGGTTGGCTTCGCCCTGGCTCACATGGACTTTCATTGAGCTGCTTCAAAGCACCTGCTTTAATGAAAGAAAAGATCCTTTATCTACCTCCTAAATTTAGGGAGCAACCTCTGCTCACATCTCTGCTGGAACTGGGATGGTGCTAATCTTAGCACTGCTCAGAACAGCTATGGAGGGAAGATGCCTGAGCTTTTGTGATCATTCTCTCTCTCTCTCTCTCTCTCTCTCTCTCTCTCTCTCTCTCTCTCTCTCTCTCTCTCCCCCCCCACTCTCTTTTGTTTTGGGGCCACACCCAGCAATGCTAAGGGGTTCCTCCTGGCTCTGTACTCAGGGACCACTCCTGGCAGCCTTGGGGAACCATTTGGGATTCTGGGGATTGAATCCATATCCGCCTCATGCAAGGCAAGTGCCTTACCTGCCATACTATGGCTTCAACCCTATTATTATTTTATTATTATAAATTAAGGGCCATACCAGTTGCTCAGGGCTTACTCTTAGCTCTGGTGCTCAGTCATAATTCCAGCAGACTCAGGGGACCATCTGCGGTGCTGGAACTTGTAAGGCATAACCTTACTTGCATTACTCTCTCTAGCCTCAAATGCCCTAGGTTAGATGTATAATTTTTGTATATTTTGTGGCCCACACTCAGCAGTAGTCAGGGCTTATACCTGACTCTATCTTTAGGGATTGAACCCGGGTCAGCCACTTGCAAGGCAAGTACACTACCCACTCTACTATTTTTCCAGCCCCATAGCCTTCCATGGATGTGTAAGTTTTATGAGATTTCCTGATTCTGCTATTTCTGGTTAAATTCTTATGCTCCCCACCAGTGGTCCTAGTTGAATGCCTTACATGCCATATCACATGACTTACAGTGTGACTATGACTTTAAATAACATTTCTGTGATTCCTCTTGAGCCTGATCATTTTCCCATATTTGATAAGTAATTTCATGTTTTTTTTTTTTTTTTTTTGGGTCACACCCAGCAGTGCTCAGGAGTCACTCCTGGCTTTGCACTCAGATATTGCCCCAGTAGGCTCGGGGGACCATATGGGTTCCCGGAATTCGAACCACCATCTGTCCTGTATGCATGGCAGGTGCCCTACCACTGTGCTATCTCTTCGGCCCGTAATTGCATGTTTTTCCATGACCACTCAAGGGTCCCCACTGTCTCTTAAATGCCAGTGGCATGCAAGCTTAGAAGAGAAACTTCTGAGCATCAAACTTAGAGCAATCCCAAATAAACAAAGAAGTATAGAGAGCAAGGCCTTTGCCTTGAATACAGCCAACCTTGGTTCAATCCCTGGCATTGCAAAGGGTCCCTGACCACTGCCAAGAGTGATCCCTGAACACTGCCAGATGTGGCCCTGAATCCAAGAAAAAGACAAAAGAAGACTAAAAACTTTCCTGCAATAGCGCATTCGCCAAGGGAGAGATCAAGAGCTGGCCACTTTTCTCAGCATTTTGTGGGTTCCAGATGTAGCTTCATTTTCTGGCCTTCACTTTCTAACCCTACTTACTTTGCACCTGGAGTAGTTTGCAGATTGCTCAGTGGAAGTTAACCAGTAAAAAACTACAATAAACTCTCCGCTGACTAATGAAAATAAATGCCTGAATCAGAGTTTCCATTTCCTGCTGGGATGAAAGTGTGCCTATTGTCTGGAGATAATAAAGCAGTTTTGGGGAGGCTGCTGTTGCCAGACTGAGGCATTGCATCCAAAAGCACAAAGATAACTTTGTGTGGTGGCACAGAAAAGCACCCCGTTTCTCCCTTTGCCCAAGTTAGGTCATCCTCAGCCTGCCTCTTTCTCTCCCTGGAAACCCAGCTTCCTGTCCCAGACCACTATCACACAGTGAGCCTCAGGTTCCCAGAAGCAAAAGCTAGCCCGGCAGCATATTTCCATGCTGCTTTTGGTGGGAGAAAGGTTTCTGTAGACGAAAGTGACCCAAAGGAAGCCAAATACAGAAAGGGTGTGATTTGTTTTTACTTTAGCATATTTTTTGTTTTGTTTTTGGGTCATACCCAGCAGCGCTCGGGTTACTCCTGGCTCTACGCTCAGAAATTGCTCCTTGAGGGACCATTTGGGATGCCGGGGTTCAAACCAACGTCTTTCTGCATGCAAGGCAAACACCCTACCTTCATGCAATATCTCCGGCCCCCAACTTAGCATATTTTTAAATATGATAATGAAAGTGGACGTTTAAGTCCCCTTCCCCTCCCTTCCCTAACCCCCTTATTAGAAAGTATGCACCCACACTGAACTTCATCTCTAGTCCCCTCAACCCTTTAAAAAGCCAATACAATCCTTCCTTCCTTCCTTCCTTCCTTCCTCCCTCCCTCCCTCCCTCCCTCCCTCCCTCCCTCCCTCCCTCCCTCCTTTCTTTCTTTCTTTCTTTCTTTCTTTCTTTCTTTCTTTCTTTCTTTCTTTCTTTCTTTCTTTCTTTCTTTCTTTCTTTCTTTCTTTCTTTCTTTCTTTCTTTCTTTCTTTCTTTTCTTTCTCTTCCTTCTTTCTTTTCTTTCTTTTTTTTCTGACCTTCTTGGACAGCTTTTTCTATTTCTGGGAAATAAGAGAAACCAGGGCCATTGCTGGCAGGTCCTAAGAAAAGGCAGAGGGGTGAGAGGCTGTCTGCATCTCTCCGCCTGTGCTGGCTGGTGGGGTGAGGCCTCGTCTGGCTGGCCAGAGTTTCCCACATGTGTTTCCCATCAGACAGGGCTGTGGGACACCTGGCGTGGCCCTGGCACAGCGCTGAGACCCAGAAACAGAACAGAGACCAGACAGTGGAGACTGCCCAGGCCAGATGGTGGAGGCTTTCGCCCAACCAGATGGTGGAGGCTATACACCGGACAGTGCATGCTCCGTGAAGCTTCCCAAAAAATCAGCAGTCCAGAAGGTCTGGCATGGCTTTCTGCCATTACTTCTTGTTAGAAGCCTCCCAAATTTAGGGCAGGGAACTTTTTTGAGTTTATCACCTTTCCTATCACTTCTCCTATTTTCTTTCTTTTTTACTTTAGAAGGTGGAGCAAAAGCTCTAGTCTGTCAAACCAGATCATCAGAGCTCAGGACCTCTGTTGCTTTCATGATTTTATAATAGTAAGTGCTTTAAATTAGTCCACACTAGATGTGTTGTGAGATGAGAAATGGAAAAAAAATTTTTTAAAGAGAGAGATTGGGACTGAGATGATAGTACAGTAGGGTGTGTTTTTGCCTTGCACTCAGTCAACCTGAGTTTCATCTCCAACATCCTACATAGACCTCTGAGCACTGCTAGGAGTAATTTATGAATGCAGAGCCAGGAGTCACTAATGAGTATTACCAGGTCTGGCCCCAAACTAAAAAAATTAAAAAAATTAAAAATAAAAGGGTATTGGCTGCATGCAAGGCAAACACCCTACCACTGAGCTATCTCTCCGCCTCTTTTCTGGAATTCTTTCATCTTCCTCTGGATTGTCTCTGTTTAATCATTGGTTCCTATGAGTGAGGACTGTATTTCCATTCGGCTGATGACCCAGAGCTGACAACCTGTAGGGCACTTTCTCCATTACTGAGAAACTGGGAAGATGTGTAGGCAGGGACGCATGATCTCAGGGGATTCCTTAGCTTTCTCATTTTCATGGAATTATACCTCTAATATGTGGACACGACCATATTTCTTCATTTGCTTGCTTGGTTTCTGGTCACATCAGGTGGTGCTCAGATTTTACTCCTGGCTCTGCACTCAGGGATAATTTTGATGGGAATCTTGAGGACCATATAGGGTGCCAAAATGGAGGAGCAGTTCCTAACGTGTTCTGGGCTTTCTATTCCTTTATTCCCTCGCATGTGAATCAGGGAGATGGCTTGAGAGAGGTCAGGTCATTCCTGTGTCTTTTAGAAGGCTTAGGTGTGGTTTCCAGCTATGGGACCCCCTCATTGTCCTCTCCATAATCTCTTCAGAAAGCCTGAGAGTGGGTGTGTAGGGAACCTCACTCACGGTTTACTTTCCTCTCTTCACTATGCAGGTGTGAGAGGGATGGAGGGAGGAGAGAGATGGGGAGAGAAGAGAGAGACAGAAGAGAGACAGACAGACACATGAAGGCCTATTTTAAAGCTGAGGGAAGCAAGCCCAGAACACAAAAGAGCAGCCAGCCCGTAAGTGTCTGCAGGCCAAGGAGACGTTTGTCAAACATTCCAGGAGGCGCGCCCGCCTGGCGGCCTCTCGGCCCAGCCTCCCTTCGTGTCTGCAGCTCCTCCTGGCTTGGAGAAACTGCCAAAGCCCTGTTGTCCTAGGGCTGCTGCTCTCTAGTCTAGAGCTTCCACAAGGAGGAAAAAAACCTCTTTTTCTCCACCATCTTTGCTTTTACACAGCAAGGGGCCATCCTGTCGCCCCAGACCCAAATATAGGGCCATACCTGGCATTGAACTTGTTTGTGGGACTTTGTAGAAGAAGGGACCAGGTATTGATTGAAAGGGGTTAGAGGTGGGGAGTATCCAGCCCTGCTATCCCCCCTTCCTGGCCCTCCCCGTGTTGCCCAGCTTCTGGATGAATCTCAATCATGAATCCAGATGTGACTATTTTGCTTTGCGCGTGAATAAGGGCTGTGAAATGTTTCTGGCCACATTTATGAACCACATTATGGTTCTATTGATTTCCAGGCACACACACACACACACACACACACACACACACACACACACACACAAAAAAAAAAAAAAAAAAAAAAAAAAAAAAAACCAGGAACCAATGATGGAAGATATCCACAACTCCAAAAATGGGGAGTTGATGAGAAGGAGACAGAACCAGTGAAAAAGATGAATGTGGGTTTAACTTTAAATTCTGATGCTCTTGGAAGCAGAATCAGAAAGCTGTCTTTACTTTCCTTTTGCATTCCTGCTCCCATGGGGAAATCTTCTGTTTGGGTTATTCCTTTCTGTGGAGACTCGCCAATGACCATAAGTATTCTGCCTTTTGGAGTCAGTTGGTGGCCGCCTGCCTTTGGCTAGTTTGGTTTAAGTTGATGCATTTGGGATCCTTTGGGTTTTTTGATGTTGTTCATGGTTTGTTTTACTTTTGACTGAGCTATTGTTCTCCCCCTTGAATATTCTGGAATATGGTAGTAGGAGCCTTTCTTCCTTGCCCAGAGCTGTTCTCTTTCCTCATATTTTTTGTTTTCTGTCTGATTCCATGTCCCAAGAGCAATTGTTCTGAGCAGCTTCCAGAAGAGCAGGCTCTACAGAATGGGGTTCATGTACCCCAGTGTCAGAGAAGTGTCAGTGGTCCTTGGGCTGAACGGGAGAGCAGCTGTGTCAGGAAGCTGTGCTCCCAACCAGAGCACCTACCTAGACCAGCCTGATCTTCCTCTGGACAATGGCTTTCTCATCCCCTACAAAGATTTGCCTGGCCTCTGCCTGAGTTTGATCCTTGGCATTGTATGGGTCCCCGAATCCCACCTGGAGCATTGAATCAGGAGTGTGCCCTGAGACTCTCCAGGTGTGGCCCCTAAATTAAAATAAGGAAAGAAAAGAGAAGTAAACACCAAGAATATAAGTCCCACAGCTTCTGAGATGAGATTGTGCAGATCACAGGACATTGCTCACTGGTGCATTGGCCAGCAGTGGCCAGCAGTGGAAAATCAATGGGGTAACCTGCACTGGACATGACCTGGTTGTCCTGTCAGTGTCCCTCAGCTTTTTGGCCTCTTCCATACCACAAATCTGGTCATGTCAACCATAGTGGGCCTCAAGGTTGACCGAACTGATAATGTTCTCAGCCATTTTCAAATAATTGGGGTCTCCATCTTCCTCACTACAACTAAATACTGAGTTTAATGAGGAAATAGTCATGCTTTTCATATTTGTTTAGAGAATATATATTTTTGGGACTAAAGTGATAGCACAGCGGTAGGATGTTTGCCTTGCACATGGCCGACCTGGGATGCATGGTGGTTCAAATCCTGGCATCCCATATGGTCCCCCAAGCCTGCCAGGAGCGATTTCTGAGTGCAGAGCCAAAAGTAATCCCTGAGAGCCACCAGGTATTGCCCCCAAACAAACAAAAATATATTTTCTTAGTTCGGTGGTGCTCTAGGCCTGTTCCTGACTCAATGCTTGGGGTTCCTGCTGGCAGAGCTAGGACCCAGAGCTAGGGCCCAGAGCTAGGCCTGGGGATTTCTCCCAGGCCTACCACATGCAAAGTTTGTGCTCCAACCCCTTGGGTCATTTCTCGGACTAAATTTGTTATTGTTGCTTTTGTCTGGGGGCCACATCCAGCAATGCTTAAAGGTTACTTTCAGTTCTGTACTCAGAAATTATTTCTGGTGGTGCATAGGGATCATATAGGATTCTGGGAACTAAAAGGTGGGATGTGTGCAAGGCAGAGACCCTACCTGCAGTACTATTTTTCCAGCCGTCAAACTTTTTTTTTTTGGGGGGGGGGTTTTGGGTCACACCCGGCAGTGCTCAGGGGTTACTCCTGGCTCCAAGCTCAGAAATTGCTCCTGGCAGGCACGGGGGACCATATGGGACGCCGGGATTCGAACCGATGACCTTCTGCATGAAAGGCAAACGCCTTACCTCCATGCTATCTCTCCGGCCCCCCGTCAAACTTTTTTAAAAGCAATATTATGTCATAACATACAGATTTCACGACTATATCATGAAACCATGTCTCTGACTTGTGTACGTATTTCTTTCTCTCTCTTTTACACACACACACACACACACACACACCTGGTCACCTCCTTTCTTTCCTTCTATTTACTGACTGAATATTTTGTTTCATATTTTTATGCTTTATCCAAGTACTAAATATACATAATGCAACTTCAAGCCACACTGGTGAGGAAAAGGAAGCTTGGGGGCCCATGTGTTGTGCTCAGGAACAAAACTGGGTAAACCATAGACTATCACACCAACTCCTAGCCTCCCTCCTTCCTTCCCTCCTTCCCTCCTTCCCTCCTTCCCTCCTTCCTTCCTTCCCTCCTCCTTCCTTCCTTCCTTCCTTCCTTCCTTCCTTCCTTCCTTCCTTCCTTCCTTCCTTCCTTCCTTCCTTCCTTCCTTCCTTCCCTTCCTTCCTTCCTTCCTTCCTTCCTTCCTTCCTTCCTTCCTTCCTTCCTTCCTTCCTTCCTTCCTTCCTTCCTTCCTTCCTTCCTTCCTCCTTATTCAAAGTCTGTACTCCTTGCCTTGCCCTTTGAACCATTCCCCCTGTTTTCCTTGGATATTTTTATCCAGTGTATTTCATAGAGATTGTTCCATACAAGTATCAGCAAAGCTCATTGTCCTTTGCATTAGTTACACAAAATTCCTCTTAATTGAGAATAGTGAATGAATAGGCATAATTGCCCATGGATGAAGCTGGTTTTTGCTCTTCTCTTGGGTAGTACTGCAGTATGAGTGTCCTTATACGGACTTCCTTGTTAATGTGTATATGTTTTTTAGCTTCAAAACCAGGGCATTATCTCACTATTGCCCTTCCTGTAGTTAATCATTGGAGATGTTGGTGTGGATGGTGCAATATAAATCAAGTGCACAAAACCACCCCTCCACACTCCATGCCTATAGAGTCTGTGGAGGAGCTGGTGTTTGGAAAACTAGCAGGGGTGTAGTTTGGGAAGGGCTTACTCCAAGTCTACCTCCCCCAGGTAAGGGTGCAGAACTGCTGAGTAGAACCTGGTTGCTGTGTGGATTGAGTAACAGAGTGTATTGTGGACAGAGTCTATATGTTGTTGCAGGACAGTTCCCTGGTGTGTAGAGTCCTGTTTCAGTTTGTGCTGCCAATAAGTTCCAGACCTGAATCTATTCTTAGATTTTTCTAAGTCTCTGTGCTTGCTTGTTCCTCTCTCTTTCTCACTCTCCTTTTTTGCTTCCTTCCTTCTCTCTCTCCTTCTTCCTTTTCTCTCCCTCCCTCCCTCCCTCCCTCCCTCCCTCCCTCCCTCCCTCCCTCCCTCCCTCCCTCCCTCCCTCCCTCTCCTTCTTTTTTCCCCATTTCTTCTTGCCTCCTTTCCTTTCTTCCTATTGGGAATGAAAATTGAGGTCCTAAGCAAACCCTGCCTGAGCACCACTGGGTGTAATCCCACCAAAACAATTTAGCTATATATTTTCCACATTATGTCTATAGCAAACTAAAGATCTGAAGCTCTTTGCTTTTGGGGTTTAAATAGAGCATACCAGGGGCTAGAGAGAAAGCATGGAGATAAGGCATTTGCCTTGAATGCAGAAGGACGGTGGTTCGAATTCCGGCATCCCAAATGGTCCCCCGAGTCTACCAGGGGCGATTTCTGAGTGTAGAGCCAGGAGTACCCCTGAGAGCTGCTGGGTGTGACCCCCCCAAAAAAAAACCCCCAAAACAGAGCATACTAATAATTTTATCTTTTGAACAATAGTGATACTAACTATAGTAAAAGTTACATTCTCAGAAACAAAGTCTGTACAATTATAAGTTAGTTGCCTTTGGCTCTGATGTAGAAACATGGATTTAAAATGATGCTTTTCTTTATTACGGGCTGTTCCTCAGCCAGAAATAAAGTACTTTTATGGTAAACTAAAAAAAAAAACCCTTTTGAAAATTTAGTTTTGGTGAGAATGCCACCTATAAAATTACAAAATGATTTTTAAAGTCTTTTGTAAAGCAAAGTACTATATGTTAATATTTTAAATGTTGTTAAATGCAGATAAAGAGAAAAATATTACAGTTTACACCCTTTTCAGTGCTTTTATCCAACCAGCATGTGGTCATCTTTTTAATACACTTTATTTCTTGTGAACATTTTCTCTTTATAAAAATGGAACCATTATTTGATATTTGATTCTGAGTTGAGTCTGTGCTCCTGGGGGTGGGGGGTTTGTTGAAGTAAACCATTTCAGGGCTTCTTGTGGTGCTGGCAGTGTTGTTGTTTCCATGATACTTGAAATCACTTGCCTACTTAGATATTCTCTAGCTATTCTAGCCCCCCATCCCATTTATTGGGAGGGTCCTATCATCCCTATTGTATGTGTTATGGGGTATATTGGGCCATCCCTATTATATTTAGAGATGACTTATGATTTTGTGCTCAGAAATTACTCCAGGTGGGCTTTTTGGACCCAATGAGGTGCTGGGGGTCAAACCTGAGTCAGCCCTTAATCCCTTATAACCCTCAGCCAATCTTCCCCATTCTGTCAGAAGCATGCAGCTTATCAGAGAAGGTAGGCGTGCGCGTGCGCACACACACACACACACACACACACACACACCTACGCCTGGTACCTGGTATCCTATAAAATGATTTCTTTTTATTTTTTGTTTTGTTTTGGTTTGGTTTTTTGGGTGACACCCGGCAGCGCTCAGAAATAGCTCCTGGTAGGCTCAGGGGACCATATGGGATGCTGGGATTCGAACCACCATCCTCTACATGCAAGGCAAATGCCTTACTTCCATGCTATCTCTCTAGCCCCTATGAAATGATTTCTGAAGTTCTGGTAACTTTGCTGACTTTTGCCTTGTTCCACATTGTTCTGATGAAAAGCACAAACTATACCCTAGACACAATAAAGGGAGACCAAAGCTGAGACTTGATCAGATAGAAGTGTTAAGAGTATCTGAGTCTCTGCGAGTGGAATTAAGGAAATAATTTCTTGAAGAGTAATGATTAACAGGCAAGGACTTTGCCAGAATCTCAGGAATGTACCTTCCCGAGCACCCAACATTTTCATGGTCTCCTTCCTATTAGGCCTCGTGGGGCCTGAATAGGACCAACCGTGTGCTCTTCTCTCCTGCAGTGCTGAACCATCAACACCAGCAGCAGATGGCAGCCAATGCCCTGAGCCCGCAAGGCCACCCACCTCCGAACCCACCTGCAGGGCTTCTGGGAATGCCCAGTGCGCTGACCCCTGAGCAGCAGCAGCAGCAGAAACGACTTCGGAGGATCCAGATGGAGCGAGAGAAGATCCGAATACTGGAGGAGGAGCTTCTGAGGCAGGTATGGCCTCATGGGGGGTGCTGGGGAATGTCTGTGGTTTTGGGTGCTGTGTTTGCAGGAAGGAAGCTAGGAAGCTTCCTTGACATCAAGAAAAAAACTACCCTTTAAAATTCTTATTAGGGCCCGGAGAGATAGCACAGCAGTGTTTGCCTTGCAAGCAGTCGATCCAAGACCTAAGGTGGTTGGTTCGAATCCTTGTCCCATATGGTCCCCTGTGCCTGCCAGGAGCTATTTCTGAACAGACAGCCAGGAGTAACCCCTGAGCACCGCTGGGTGTGGCCCAAAAACCAAAAAATAAAATAAAATAAAATAAAATAAAAAATAAAATTCTTATTTAAAAAAACGTGATTTACAATTCATAATTGAATTTCAGATATCCATTTAGCACTAATTCCACTGCTAGAGTCCACTTCTCTCCACCAATTTTCCCAGAGTGCATACAGACCTTTTTCTCCTTGTCTCCAGTCTGTCGTCATAATAGGCACTTTTTTTAAAGGTTGGTTGTTAGCATTGGGTCTCCTGATTTTAGTATTATTGGCTCCTTGGTACCATGTCAGGAATTTGGCTGAACTGTTCTGCCCTATGCTACACGGATGAGTGTCATTTAGTGGTATTTTCATGGTGAGTGGACTGAGAAGCAGCATCTGAGATGGCTTTCCTCAAGTGCATGGCACCTTGGTACTGAGAACTATGGGAAGAGCAAGCTTGGTTGGAATGAAATGTAGCATCTCTATATAGGAAATTGCCATCTTGAGCTTGGGCATTTTTATTGCTAGCATTGTGGGTATCCCTGAGTAACTGTTCCATGAGACAGGAAGTAGGTCTTATGGCCAGACCTTGAAAACCCAGAAGTCACTTCTGCCAGATTTCTTTGGTCATAACAGTAATAGAAGATTGCCAACCTTTCTCCCCTTAGCTCCTGATTAGGTAACAGAGGGTTGCTTTGTGCAAGAAAATGACCATGAATCTGCCATCTGTGATTCACCATAGAGCTTGAAAAGGGGTTTGATGTGCTCGAAGCATGCAAAAGGGAGCTGGTCTGTTTGTGAGAAAGTCTGTTGAAATGTCTGGATAAGGAGCAGATACTTTTGTGGATAGTCTACATTTGTTTGCTCATTCATTTATTCATTCATAGTATGTTGCCATGTATCCTCTGTGACTCATACTTGCTGCTACATGTCAGAAAAAAATAAAAAGAATAAAAAAGAACCCCAGATGGACCCAAGATTGAATACAGAGGTTAGGAAGCTTGCCTTGCATCTAGCAGACCCATATTCTACCACTGACACTCCACCAAAGTGATTCCTGAGCTCAGAAAGGAATAAGCCCTGAGCACTGCCAAAGAGGAAAAAAAAAAGACCCATAAAGGAGAATACCCAGTTTTTCATCCACCTTCCATAACTTGACTTAATGGGCAAGAGCAGAATTCTTTCCTCTACTTCAGCTAGACTGATTATTTTCAGGTTTCATAACTTTGCTTTATTCATTTTTTATTCGAATTCTTCAGACTTTGCTTTATGACTCACATGGAGAAAGATACATGGAAAGCTTAACTTCCCCGTTGAAGGAAATAAGTCTTTCACTGCCCAGACAGTGTCTGTGCAGGCGGCCCAGGAGGAGAAGGCAGAAGGCGCATTTTTTCTTTTACTTTCATCTGATGCTTTCATAAACATACATGACTTCCCTACATGAATCATGAATTTCCCATCAAAGCAATTGAAAGTCAGGAAGTGGCTACAGAGTGAGATTTCAAACACATGGTAAATAAAAATGATTCCTTAGACATAGACAGGCATACATCATGCGTTGTCATTCAGTTGGCTCTCCTCTAAATTGGAGGAGCTCTGTTTCATTCTATATCCATAATTTTGCCTTTCACCCTGAGAATAGTTCCTAAATGGGTGAGGCTTAGGATTTTGATTGTATTTACTGCTTTCTTTTCATTTATTTTTAAACTCTTTCATTTATTGATTTATTGATTGATTGATTTTTTTGGGCCACACCCGGCGGCATCAGGGGCCACTTCTGGCTCTGCGCTCAGAAGTTGCTTCTGGCTTGCTTGAAAGTCGCTTCTGGCTTGGGGGACCATATGGAACACCAGGGGATAGAACCATGGTCTGTCCTAGGATAGTGCGTGCAAGGCAAATGCTTTATGCCCTGCGCCACTGCTTCAGCCCCTCGCTGTGCTATCTCTTTGGCCCCTGCTTTCTTTTCTTTTTCTTTTTTCTTTCCTTTCCTTTCCTTTTTTTTTTTTGTTTTTGTTTTTGTTTTTGAATCACACCTAGCAGTGCTCAGAGCATACTTCTGTTTCTTCACTCAAGAATAACTCCTGGGGGCCGGGAAGGTGGCGCTAGAGGTAAGGTGTCTGCCTTGCAAGCGCTAGCGTAGGACGGACCACGGTTCGATCCCCCGGCATCCCATATGGCCCCCTCAAGCCAGGGACGATTTCTGAGCTCATAGCCGGGAGTAACCCCTGAGCATCAAACAGGTGTGGCCCAAAAACCAAAAAAAAAAAAAAAAAAAAAAGAATAACTCCTGGAGGTGCTGGAGAGACCATATGGAATGTCAGTCTGGACTCCACTTAACAAAGAACCCTATTGATTCAGCTGAAAGAATAGTTCTTTGACATGAAAGCAGATTACCTGCTTATCAGAGAAGGGTGTTTTGTTTAGGGTGTATTATTTATTTCATCTATTTATTTATTTTGGTTTTGGGACCATACCTGGCAGTGCCTAGGGCTTGCTTATAACTCTGTGCTCAAGGGTAACTCCTGGCACTGCTCAGGGGAAACCATAAGTGGTGCTGGGGACTGAACCAGGGTTGGTCACATGCAAGACTGGCACCTTATTCCCTGTAAAAAAACTCTTTGGCCTTTCCTTTAATTATGAAGCCGGTGAATGTAAGGTAGGGTAGCTTCTCTTTGGAAGTTCCTAGCTTGCAGGGCTTCTTGTCAGCCCAAGGAGATGCTAGAAATGGAATAGATTCTTCACAGCTCTTCCTGCCCACATGCTATAGAATATTCTTCTGCTACAGCTTCCTGGGCCACACAGTCTTTGTTCCCCAAGGGCATGCTTGCAACATGACCCAGTGAAATGGAAAATTTGAGTAACTGGGTAAGTAGCCAAGAAGGGACCAATGACTTTTCAATGGAGCCATTTTTTCCTCCTGACCCCTTCTCAGGGACTGTGTCAGGCAGAATGCTCATGTCCCAGAAATCAGCACTTTTCCCCATCCTGCCTTCACTGTCCCACATTCCTGCAAAATTGCAGACTCAGCCTGATCTCAGGAGCAACTGGGACCAAAAGAGGGTTGGGCAGGAGGTCTGGAATTTTGGCGGTATGTTGGACCTCTCTTGCTGTTGGACCTGACAGGCCTTCCCAGGTCATGGTGGCCAGCTGGCCACCTTCTCCACTCCATGCCTGACCCAGGACCGCAGGGGGTACCTCACCCGGCTGGGAGGTGCTGAGCTCTGATGAGGAACAGCACTTTAGAGAGACTAAAATGTATTGCAGCTCACTTGCTCATGTGCAGAGTTGCTATCAAGATATCCCACAAGCATACATTTTAGGCAGTTGGGCAGCTGGTTATTGTTGGTCCCGGGCCCTCAAAAATAAAAGAAAATATATCCTAGTCCAGCAGGTTCTGAGGTTTCAAGTATGGCTCCCCCTTGCTCATGCCCTCTTCATCCAATGAGATGAAAGTGCTGCATATAATCTGGTTTCAGGGTTACCTGGGAAGCCAGTGGGCTGAGACTGTCCATCCATGTGCCATACTTGGATACTAGTATCTACACCCCCTTCAAGAACTGCCAGTTTTACTCTAGTGTTTTATGTGCTGACAAGTTCCAGAAAGAGTTGGTTGTCTCAGGTATATGAGTGGGTTCATGCTATGGAGGGTAAGAACATGTTTGATCATGCCTGACCTGGATTTAGTCCCCAGCACCCTATGTTTTCTTCTGAGTCCCTTCAGAGTGATCCCTGAGCACAGAGCCAGGAACCCATCTTGAGCACTGGCCTACCAGAGCCTCCCCTCAAAAAATAAAGTTTTCTCTCTTTTTTGAACAAAGGATCTCCTTGGTCTGAAGAGGTGGTACAGAGGTTCAGGCCCTTGCCTTGCATGTGGCCCATTTAGCTATTCCTGGTTTGAATCTCTGTACCATATGGTCCCCTAAGTACTTCTTTGGGGGTAGTCAGTCCTGAGCATAGAGCTGCAACTGGACCCCAGGCCTTCCAGGTGTGATCCCAACCACCCCCATCTATCCCCACCCCCATAAAAAGAGTATTAGAAAGGACCCCTTTTAAAAAATGTTACAAACAGAAGTGTCTTTTAAGATGGAGGTTCTGGAGCTTAAGAGATAGTACAGCAGTTAAGGTACTTGCCTTGCGCACGTCTGACCATATGACCTGGTACCCCATATGTTTCCTCGACTACAACCATTGAGTATTTACTGAATGCAAAGCTAGGAATAACCCCTGAGCATTGCTAGGTGTGGCGCCAAACAAACAAAAATAAAATAAAACAAAACGGAGGTTCCCTTCAGTTTATGCAAAGGGAAAACCTCGTTTTTGTTTTGGGGGCCACACCTAGTAATTTTCAGGGCTTCAGGTCTTACTTCTGGCAGTGAAATCAGAAATCACTCCAAGGTACTATATGGGATGCTGGGATCGAACCCAGATGGGCATGTGCAAGGTAAGCTCCTTCCCTATTCTATTGTCTCTTTGCCCTCTGCTTCATGTTTTGGGTTTGAGTCAACCACCACTCTCAAAATGTGTCCCGCCAATCCTTTTGAAACCGAAGCAGGAAGAGGTAAATTATAATGTTTTCCATTGTGTGACTGTCAGGGACAACAGCGATGCAGGAGAACACAGACTTTTGAGAGACAGCTCCAATTCAAAGGGCACCCAATTGGCCACAGCTAATAATTAGGGCCTTCTCAGTGTCACCCTCAAAATGTCAGCATTTCCCCAACTCTTCCCTGAGACATCGGCAGCTGCACCGGGATAATGATGAGTCCTTTCACACAGGGATGCTCCAGGCGCCGTGAGCGGGAATTTTTAGAATCCCTTGGCACAGAGTTAAAAAGAAATTGACCTGGATTCCACCAACCCCTATAAGGAGAGTAAATAAATAAAATCAGCATTTTGCCTTGCAAGACCCTCAGGGCTTTGGCAGAGAAAGCAATGTCTGTCCCCGAATAACTATTTTCATCTTAGGAGTTTTGAATCCCTGTCTGTCCTTTTAATTAATTAATGTATTTCTTTGGTTTCTGTTCACCACACCCTTTATAATTAAAACAATCCCACTTTCCCCGTGCACAGAGTGTGTAGACCACACAAGTAGAACTGTCCACAGAAGAGATTGTCATTGGTTTCTCTCTGAAATCGGTCCAGTTCTGGGCGCCCTCAACCAGGATCTGCCAGAGCAATGGACTATAGGTTCGACCTTTTCTGACCATCAATTCCTGGACAAACTATAGTCCCAAACTGTAGGCTGGACCAAACAGCCCTGGAAGCTTTCAGGTTTCACTTACAGGTCAGCAACCTTTCCAATTCCCAGTCCTCCAATTTACTTATACCCCACCTCCTGCCTCAGTGGCTCTCAGAGAGTGTTTGCTTACCCCACTTCTAATTATTTGGTTCAGGGTAGCTCTGTGGGTGACCATAAATTCTGCAAGAGATTCCCAAGCCCTTATTTTACAACAGTGTCTCCACACCCTGCTTGGAAAGAGAGAAAATAAAGTTGCGGTGGAGAAGGGGAAAAGGGAGCTGGAAATATGCTTTCTAGCTCCTGTGATAACTGAAACTGGCCTTTCAAATCTGAGCATAGAGCTTGGTTGGCTGGGAGGTGAATTCCCAGGGTATTTCTCACCCCTGTGCGTTCAAAGGGATCTAGGTCTGGCCCCTTAAGCTCCAGCTCTGATAGCAGGATAGGGAGGATGTGTCCTTGAGCCCTCCCTCCTCAAAGGAAGTTTAAGAAAGGCTTGCTGTTTCCCTATTTTAGCTGGGAAAACAAACTCAGGTCAATTAAAAGAAATAAAATAGGGACTGGAACAATAACACAGCGGTAGGGCATTTGCCTTGCATGCAGCAGACTTAGGACAGACCTGCTTTCGATTTCCTGCATCCCATGTGGTCTCCTGAGCCTGCCAGGATCATTTCTGAGCACACAGCCAGGAGTGGCCCCAGATGTGGCCCAAAAACCAATCTGTTGGGTGCAGGTCCTGGAAGAGGGACTGGACTTCTCTGTGCCTCAGTTTCCTCATCTGCCATATGTAGATCATTGGGTAGTCCCAAGGATAGATTGAAACCGCAGCGGAAAAACCTTTTCTGTAGGTGCTTGGGTAATGGTAAGGAGGAGGCGGCTGGAAATGGCTGGTAACTGGCCCATACTTAGGACTAGTGTCTCAGGAGTATGCTCAGTACTGCCCCCCTCCCTGCATGCTATTCTTTTACTGTGCTTCATAAGAAAGAGACCCTGAGCCCAAGGCTCCCTTCACCAACTGAAAAAATAAAACTAAAAGGCTTCATATAGTCTAGTTTACCTTTCAGAATTATTCAAGGTTTCTGTAACCCACTTGTATTTTTTTCTCCTTTGTCATTTGAATGGAAAATGGATACTGCATGTCCCCTTCAGTTAAAACATGGAATGTTATTTGAGATGACATGGGGATCAAGTCTGCACAGGGGACAGCATCGGGCAAGAGGGCTAAATTGGAAGGATCACCCATGTTCTCTTCAATGAATGAGCGAACTAATCAATACATTTTGTTTCTGTGCCATTCTTTTTTTTTTTTTTTTTTTTTTTTTTAATTTTTTTTTTATTTAAACACCTTGATTACATACATGATTGTGTTTGGGTTTCAGTCATAAAAGGAACACCACCCATCACCAGTGCAACATTCCCATCACCCAAGTCCCAAATCACCCTCCTCCCCACCCAACCCCCGCCTGTACCCTAAACAGGCTCTACATTTCCCTCATACATTCTCAATATTAGGACAGTTCAAAATGTAGTTATTTCTCTAACTAAACTCATCACTCTTTGTGGTGAGCTTCCTGAGGTGAGCTGGAACTTCCAGCTCTTTTCTCTTTTGTGTCTGAAAATTATTATTACAAGGGTGTCTTTCATTTTTCTTAAAACCCATAGATGAGTGAGACCATTCTGCGTTTTTCTCTCTCTCTCTGACTTATTTCACTCAGCATAATAGATTCCATGTACATCCATGTATAGGAAAATTTCATGACTTCATCTCTCCTGACAGCTGCATAATATTCCATTGTGTATATGTACCACAGTTTCTTTAGCCATTCATCTGTTGAAGGGCATCTTGGTTGTTTCCAGAGTCTTGCTATGGTAAATAGAGCTGCAATGAATATAGGTGTAAGGAAGGGGTTTTTGTATTGTATTTTTGTGTTCCTAGGGTATATTCCTAGGAGTGGTATAGCTGGATCGTATGGGAGCTCGATTTCCAGTTTTTGGAGGAATCTCCATATCGCTTTCCATAAAGGTTGAACTAGACAGCATTCCCACCAGCAGTGGATAAGAGTTCCTTTCTCTCCACATCCCCGCCAACACTGTTTATTCTCATTCTTTGTGATGTGTGCCATTCTCTGGGGTGTGAGGTGGTATCTCATCGTTGTTTTGATTTGCATCTCCCTGATGATTAGTGATGTGGAACATTTTTTCATGTGTCTTTTGGCCATGCGTATTTCTTCTTTGTCAAAGTGTCTGTTCATTTCTTCTCCCCATTTTTTGATGGGGTTAGATGTTTTTTTCTTGTAAAGTTCTGTCAGTGCCTTGTATATTTTGGAGATTAGCCCCTTATCTGATGGGTATTGGGTGAATAGTTTCTCCCACTCAGTGGGTGGCTCTTGTATCCTGGGCACTATTTCCTTTGAGGTGCAGAAGCTTCTCAGCTTAATATATTCCCATCTGTTAATCTCTGCTTTCACTTGCTTGGAGAGTGCAGTTTCCTCCTTGAAGATGCCTGTAATGTCCTGTAGTGTTTTGCCTATGTGCTGTTCTATATATCTTATGGTTTTGGGGCTGATATCGAGGTCTTTAATCCATTTGGATTTTACCTTTGTACATGATGTTAGCTGGGGGTCTAAGTTTAATTTTTTGCAAGTGGCTATCCAATTGTGCCAACACCACTTGTTGAAGAGGCTTTCCCTGCTCCATTTAGGATTTTCTGCTCCTTTATCAAAAATTAGATGGTTGTATCTCTGGGGAACATTTTCTGAGTATTCAAGCCTATTCCACTGATCTGAGGACCTATCCTTATTCCAATACCATGCTGTTTTGATAACTGTTGCTTTGTAGTACAGTTTAAAGTTGGGAAAAGTAATTCCTCCCATATTCTTTTTCCCAATGATTGCTTTAGCTATTCGAGGGTGTTTATTGTTCCAAATGAATTTCAAAAGTGTCTGATCCACTTCTTTGAAGAATGTCATGGGTATCTTTAGAGGGATGGCATTAAATCTGTATAATGCCTTGGGGAGTATTGACATTTTGATGATGTTAATCCTGCCAATCCATGAGCAGGGTATGTGTTTCCATTTCCGTGTGTCCTCTCTTATTTCTTGGAGCAGAGTTTTATAGTTTTCTTTGTATAGGTCCTTCACATATTTAGTCAAGTTGATTCCAAGATATTTGAGTTTGTGTGGTACTATTGTGAATGGGGTTGTTTTCTTAATGTCCATTTCTTCTTTATTACTGTTGGTGTATAGAAAGGCCATTGATTTTTGTGTGTTAATTTTGTAGCCTGCCACCTTGCTATATGAGTCTATTGTTTCTAGAAGCTTTTTGATAGAGTCTTTAGGGTTTTCTAAGTAGAGTATCATGTCATCTGCAAACAGTGAGAGCTTGACTTCTTCCTTTCCTATCTGGATTCCCTTGATATCCTTTTCTTGCCTAATCGCTATAGCAAGTACTTCCAGTGCTATGTTGAATAGGAGTGGTGAAAGAGGACAGCCTTGTCTTGTGCCAGAATTTAGAGGGAAGGCTTTCAGTTTTTCTCCATTGAGGATAATATTTGCCACTGGCTTGTGGTAGATGGCCTTCACTATATTGAGAAAGGTTCCCTCCATTCCCATCTTGCTGAGAGTTTTGATCAAGAATGGGTGTTGGACCTTATCAAATGCTTTCTCTGCATCTATTGATATGATCATGTGGTTTTTATTTTTCTTGTTATTGATGTTGTGTATTATGTTGATAGATTTACGGATGTTAAACCAGCCTTGCATTCCTGGGATGAAACCTACTTGATCGTAGTGGATGATCTTCTTAATGAGGCATTGAATCCTATTTGCCAGGATTTTGTTGAGGATCTTTGCATCTGCATTCATCAGTGATATTGGTCTGTAATTTTCTTTTTTGGTAGCGTCTCTGTCTGGTTTAGGTATCAAGGTGATGTTGGCTTCATAAAAGCTATTTGGAAGTGTTTCTGTTTCTTCAATTTCATGAAAGAGTCTTGCCAAGATTGGCAGTAGTTCCTCTTGGAAAGTTTGATAGAATTCATTAGTGAATCCATCTGGACCTGGGCTTTTGTTTTTCGGCAGACATTTGATTACTGTTTTAATTTCATCAATGGTGATGGGGGTGTTTAGATATGCTACATCCTCTTCCTTCAACCGTGGAAGATTATAAGAGTCCAAGAATTTATCCATTTCTTCCAGGTTCTCATTTTTAGTGGCGTAGAGTTTTTCAAAGTAGTTTCTGATTACCCTTTGAATCTCTGTCATATCAGTAGTGATCTCTCCTTTTTCATTCCTGATACGAGTTATCAAGTTTCTCTCTCTCTCTTTCTTTGTTAGGTTTGCCAGTGGTCTATCAATCTTGTTTATTTTTTCAAAGAACCAACTTCTGCTTTCGTTGATCTTTCGGATTGTTTTTTGAGTTTCCACTTCGTTGATTTCTGCTCTCAGCTTTGTTATTTCCTTCTGTCTTCCTGTTCTTGGGTCCTTTTGTTGAGCATTTTCTAGTTCTATTAGCTGTGTCATTAAGCTACTCAGGTAAGCTCCTTCTTCCTTCCTGATGTGTGCTTGCAAAGCTATAAATTTTCCTCTCAGTACTGCTTTTGCTGTGTCCCATAAGTTCTGAGAGTTTGTGTCTTTATTGTCATTTGTTTCCAGGAACCTTTTTATTTCCTCCTTGATTTCATCTCGGACCCACTGGTTATTGAGCATGAGGCTGTTTAACTTCCAGGTGTTAAAGTGTTTCTTCTGAGTCCCTTTGGAGTTCACAAATAATTTCAGAGCCTTGTGGTCAGCGAAGGTAGTCTGCAAAATTTCTATCCTCTTGATCTTATGGAGGTATGTTTTATGTGCCAGCATGTAGTCTATCCTGGAGAATGTCCCATGTACATTGGAGAAGAATGTGTATCCAGGTTTCTGGGGATGGAGTGTCCTATATATATCCACTAGGCCTCTTTCTTCCATTTCTCTCCTCAGGTCTAGTATATTCTTGTTGGGTTTCAGTCTGGTTGACCTGTCCAGTGTTGACAAAGCCGTGTTTAGGTCCCCCACAATTATTGTGGTGTTGTTGATATTATTTTTCAGATTTGTCAGCAGTTGTATTAAATATTTTGCTGGCCCCTCATTCGGTGCATATATGTTTAGGAGAGTGAATTCTTCCTGCTCTACGTACCCCTTGATTAATATAAAATGTCCGTCTTTGTCCCTTACAACCTTCCTGAGTATAAAGTTTGCATTATCTGATATTAGTATGGCCACTCCAGCTTTTTTATGGGTGTTGTTTGCTTGGATAACTTTTCTCCAGCCTTTTATTTTGAGTCTATGTTTGTTCTGACTATTCAGGTGCGTTTCTTGTAGGCAGCAGAAGGTTGGATTGAGTTTTTTGATCCATTTAGCCACTCTGTGTCTCTTAACTGGTGCATTTAGTCCATTGACGTTGAGAGAAAGAATTGTCCTGGGATTTAACGCCATCTTTATTTCAAAATTTGGTGTGTCTTTTGGGTAGTCTTGTCTTAGATTAGGTCTTTCAGTTTTTCTCTTAAGACTGGTTTTGTGTCTGTGAAGTTTCTGAGCTGTTTTTTGTCTGTGAAACCATGTATTCTTCCATCAAACCGGAAAGTGAGTTTTGCTGGGTATAGTATTCTGGGTGAAGCATTCATTTCATTCAGTCTTGTCACAATATCCCACCACTGCTTTCTGGCATTGAGCGTTTCTGGTGACAGGTCTGCTGTAAATCTCAGGGAAGCTTGCTTGAACATGATTTCCCCTTTTGATCTTGCTGTTTTCAGAATTCTGTCTCTATCTGTGGGATTTGTCATTGTGACTAGGATGTGTCTTGGGGTGGTTTTTCTGGGGTCTCTTTTGGTTGGTACTCTTCGGGCATGCAGGATTTGATCACATATATTCTTTAGCTCTGGAAGTTTCTCTTTAATGATGTTCTTGACCGTTGATTCTTCCTGGAAATTTTCTTCCTGGGTCTCTGGGACTCCAATGATTCTTAAGTTGTTTCTGTTGATCTTATCATAGACTTCTATTTTCATCTGTTCCCATATTGTGACAAGACTGAATGAAATGAATGCTTCACCCAGAATACTATACCCAGCAAAACTCACTTTCCAGTTTGATGGAAGAATACATGGTTTCACAGACAAAAAACAGCTCAGAAACTTCACAGACACAAAACCAGTCTTAAGAGAAAAACTGAAAGACCTAATCTAAGACAAGACTACCCAAAAGACACACCAAATTTTGAAATAAAGATGGCGTTAAATCCCAGGACAATTCTTTCTCTCAACGTCAATGGACTAAATGCACCAGTTAAGAGACACAGAGTGGCTAAATGGATCAAAAAACTCAATCCAACCTTCTGCTGCCTACAAGAAACGCACCTGAATAGTCAGAACAAACATAGACTCAAAATAAAAGGCTGGAGAAAAGTTATCCAAGCAAACAACACCCATAAAAAAGCTGGAGTGGCCATACTAATATCAGATAATGCAAACTTTATACTCAGGAAGGTTGTAAGGGACAAAGACGGACATTTTATATTAATCAAAGGGTACGTAGAGCAGGAAGAATTCACTCTCCTAAACATATATGCACCGAATGAGGTGCCAGCAAAATATTTAATACAACTGTTGACAAATCTGAAAAATAATATCAACAACAACACAATAATTGTGGTGGACCTTAACACGGCTTTGTCAACACTGGACAGGTCAACCAGACTGAAACCCAACAAGAATATACTAGACCTGAGGAGAGAAATGGAAGAAAGAGGCCTAGTGGATATATATAGGACACTCCATCCCCAGAAAGCTGGATACACATTCTTCTCCAATGTACATGGGACATTCTCCAGGATAGACTACATGCTGGCACATAAAACATACCTCCATAAGATCAAGAGGATAGAAATTTTGCAGACTACCTTCGCTGACCACAAGGCTCTGAAATTATTTGTGAACTCCAAAGGGACTCAGAAGAAACACTTTAACACCTGGAAGTTAAACAGCCTCATGCTCAATAACCAGTGGGTTCGAGATGAAATCAAGGAGGAAATAAAAAGGTTCCTGGAAACAAATGACAATCAAGACACAAACTCTCAGAACTTATGGGACACAGCAAAAGCAGTACTGAGAGGAAAATTTATAGCTTTGCAAGCACACATCAGGAAGGAAGAAGGAGCTTACCTGAGTAGCTTAATGACACAGCTAATAGAACTAGAAAATGCTCAACAAAAGGACCCAAGAACAGGAAGACAGAAGGAAATAACAAAGCTGAGAGCAGAAATCAACGAAGTGGAAACTCAAAAAACAATCCGAAAGATCAACGAAAGCAGAAGTTGGTTCTTCGAAAAAATAAACAAGATTGATAGACCACTGGCAAACCTAACAAAGAAAGAGAGAGAGAGAAACTTGATAACTCGTATCAGGAATGAAAAAGGAGAGATCACTACTGATATGACAGAGATTCAAAGGGTAATCAGAAACTACTTTGAAAAACTCTACGCCACTAAAAATGAGAACCTGGAAGAAATGGATAAATTCTTGGACTCTTATAATCTTCCACGGTTGAAGGAAGAGGATGTAGCATATCTAAACACCCCCATCACCATTGATGAAATTAAAACAGTAATCAAATGTCTGCCGAAAAACAAAAGCCCAGGTCCAGATGGATTCACTAATGAATTCTATCAAACTTTCCAAGAGGAACTACTGCCAATCTTGGCAAGACTCTTTCATGAAATTGAAGAAACAGAAACACTTCCAAATAGCTTTTATGAAGCCAACATCACCTTGATACCTAAACCAGACAGAGACGCTACCAAAAAAGAAAATTACAGACCAATATCACTGATGAATGCAGATGCAAAGATCCTCAACAAAATCCTGGCAAATAGGATTCAATGCCTCGTTAAGAAGATCATCCACTACGATCAAGTAGGTTTCATCCCAGGAATGCAAGGCTGGTTTAACATCCGTAAATCTATCAACATAATACACAACATCAATAACAAGAAAAATAAAAACCACATGATCATATCAATAGATGCAGAGAAAGCATTTGATAAGGTCCAACACCCATTCTTGATCAAAACTCTCAGCAAGATGGGCTGGAGGGAACCTTTCTCAATATAGTGAAGGCCATCTACCACAAGCCAGTGGCAAATATTATCCTCAATGGAGAAAAACTGAAAGCCTTCCCTCTAAATTCTGGCACAAGACAAGGCTGTCCTCTCTCACCACTCCTATTCAACATAGCACTGGAAGTACTTGCTATAGCGATTAGGCAAGAAAAGGATGTCAAGGGAATCCAGATAGGAAAGGAAGAAGTCAAGCTCTCACTGTTTGCAGATGACATGATACTCTACTTAGAAAACCCTAAAGACTCTATCAAAAAGCTTCTAGAAACAATAGACTCATATAGCAAGGTGGCAGGCTACAAAATTAACACACAAAAATCAATGGCCTTTCTATATACCAATAGTAATAAGGATGAAATGGACATTAAGAAAACAACCCCATTCACAATAGTACCACACAAACTCAAATATCTTGGAATCAACTTGACTAAATATGTGAAGGACCTATACAAAGAAAACTATAAAACTCTGCTCCAAGAAATAAGAGAGGACACACGGAAATGGAAACACATACCCTGCTCATGGATTGGCAGGATTAACATCATCAAAATGGCAATACTCCCCAAGGCATTATACAGATTTAATGCCATCCCTCTAAAGATACCCATGACATTCTTCAAAGAAGTGGATCAGACACTTTTGAAATTCATTTGGAACAATAAACACCCTCGAATAGCTAAAGCAATCATTGGGAAAAAGAATATGGGAGGAATTACTTTTCCCAACTTTAAACTGTACTACAAAGCAACAATTATCAAAACAGCATGGTATTGGAATAAGGATAGGTCCTCAGATCAGTGGAATAGGCTTGAATACTCAGAAAATGTTCCCCAGAGATACAACCATCTAATTTTTGATAAAGGAGCAGGAAATCCTAAATGGAGCAGGGAAAGCCTCTTCAACAAGTGGTGTTGGCACAATTGGATAGCCACTTGCAAAAAATTAAACTTAGACCCCCAGCTAACATCATGTACAAAGGTAAAATCCAAATGGATTAAAGACCTCGATATCAGCCCCAAACCATAAGATATATAGAACAGCACATAGGCAAGACACTACAGGACATTACAGGCATCTTCAAGGAGGAAACTGCACTCTCCAAGCAAGTGAAAGCAGAGATTAACAGATGGAAATATATTAAGCTGAGAAGCTTCTGCACCTCAAAGGAAATAGTGCCCAGGATACAAGAGCCACCCACTGAGTGGGAGAAACTATTCACCCAATACCCATCAGATAAGGGGCTAATCTCCAAAATATACAAGGCACTGACAGAACTTTACAAGAAAAAAAAACATCTAACCCCATCAAAAAATGGGGAGAAGAAATGAACAGACACTTTGACAAAGAAGAAATACGCATGGCCAAAAGACACATGAAAAAATGTTCCACATCACTAATCATCAGGGAGATGCAAATCAAAACAACGATGAGATACCACCTCACACCCCAGAGAATGGCACACATCACAAAGAATGAGAATAAACAGTGTTGGCGGGGATGTGGAGAGAAAGGAACTCTTATCCACTGCTGGTGGGAATGCTGTCTAGTTCAACCTTTATGGAAAGCGATATGGAGATTCCTCCAAAAACTGGAAATCGAGCTCCCATACGATCCAGCTATACCACTCCTAGGAATATACCCTAGGAACACAAAAATACAATACAAAAACCCCTTCCTTACACCTATATTCATTGCAGCTCTATTTACCATAGCAAGACTCTGGAAACAACCAAGATGCCCTTCAACAGACGAATGGCTAAAGAAACTGTGGTACATATACACAATGGAATATTATGCAGCTGTCAGGAGAGATGAAGTCATGAAATTTTCCTATACATGGATGTACATGGAATCTATTATGCTGAGTGAAATAAGTCAGAGAGAGAGAGAAAAACGCAGAATGGTCTCACTCATCTATGGGTTTTAAGAAAAATGAAAGACACCCTTGTAATAATAATTTTCAGACACAAAAGAGAAAAGAGCTGGAAGTTCCAGCTCACCTCAGGAAGCTCACCACAAAGAGTGATGAGTTTAGTTAGAGAAATAACTACATTTTGAACTGTCCTAATATTGAGAATATATGAGGGAAATGTAGAGCCCGTTTAGGGTACAGGCGGGGGTTGGGGGGGGAGGAGGGAGATTTGGGACTTGGGTGATGGGAATGTTGCACTGGTGATGGGTGGTGTTCCTTTTATGACTGAAACCCAAACACAATCATGTATGTAATCAAGGTGTTTAAATAAAAAAAAAAAATTAAAAAAAAAAATAAAAAAAAAAGAAAAGAAAAGAAGGAAAAAAAAATAAATGGAGACAACAACTTCAATAACCACACCAAAGCAAAGAAATTGATAAAAAGTAGATAGGTAAATAAAAATAAATAAATAAATAAATAAAAATGTTTTGTGCTTTTTGCCTTTTTTTCCCCCTCCTGCACAGGCACAGTAAATATTGGGGTCATTCGAAAAGGAATTCTCTTGGCCTAAGAGATACAGGGTTTCTCCACCCTTGGAGTATATTGTCATGGGATTTTAACTATAGACTCTGTTCAGCACCCCTTGGTGCTTTCATGGTATTTGGAAGACTTCTGTTTCTAGAGTTCTCAGTATCTGCACAGGTCCAGGAGTGGAACTTATGATGAAGTCTTTGTGGTTCTGGAAGTTCTGTTCCCTCAGTGTCATTTTAATTCGACTTCTGTGGTTGGTGGTCTTTTTTTTTTTTTTGGTTTTTTTTGTTTTGTTTTGTTTTTTTGTTTTTGGGCCACACCCGGCGGTGCTCAGGGGTTACTCCTGGCTGTCTGCTCAGAAATAGCTCCTGGCAGGCACGGGGGACCATATGGGACACCGGGATTCGAACCAACCACCTTTGGTCCTGGATTGGCTGCTTGCAAGGCAAACGCCGCTGTGCTATCTCTCCGGGCCTGGTTGGTGGTCTTGGTCTTTGCGCTGATCCTAGGATGGAACCCAGGATAGCGTCTTTCGTTGTGTTTACAGAAGACCTATTCGGTTGCAATTGTCTCAGCCAGACCTTTGAACCTGGATATCATGGTTGTTGTGCTGGTCATAGCTCAAACCCTACACTAGGGCTTTTCTTATTGGTCCCAGGATACATACAGTCTGGTCATGGTTCTAGCAGCCAGTCATCTGTAAATCACAGTCTTGGCTTTTGGACAGACCAAAGGGTGATGAGTCTTCTGATTTTGTCTTATTGTTAGCTGCTCTTAGATCAAGTTGTTCCCATTTTCCTCGTTGTCAGGATATCATATTAGAGCTGGCAGTTGCTGGTGTCCCGATAATATTAAAGATGTTCCTATTGGGATTTGTTTCCTGTAGCTGTTGTGAAGAACTGTGTCGTTTCTAAGTCTGGGATCCAGGGTTCAAGGCTGGATGGATGGCGTCTAATCACCTGGGGTCTAAGTTGGGTAATGGTGCTTTTTTGCATGAACTTTTGGATAAGCTTCAGTAGAAGAATAAATTTCTAATAAAGGACTAGAGAGAGAGTATATAGGGGAAGGTGTTTGTCTTACATTCAGCTGACCTGGTTTATTCCCTGGATCTGCATGTAGTTTCCAGAATTCCACAAGAAACAATCCCTAAGAACAGAGCCAGTCAGAGAGCTGGCTGAGAGCACTGCTGAGTGTGGCCCCAAAGCAAAAATAAATGAGTGAATTAATTCATGATTAGTTAATGCATACTGCCTCTGAGGTGAAACAATGATCAGAAAATAACCCGCTTCTTCTAGATATTTTAGATGGTATTGCCAAGATATGAGTCATGGGCCAAAATTTCCATTTTTGTCACTTGCATCTTAAGACATTCTGTATAATATTGGTATTGTCTTCTACTTGCATGCACTGTGAGCGAACACACATGAACTAGCTACCCTTTGCTGCCATGGTATTTATTGCAAGCCTTTATTAGTAGTGCAGTTTCTTATCAGTCAGATCTCCCACGCTTTATAGGTGTTGAGCTACCATAACAGCACAGCGAACCCTAGTAACCCCACATTTTTATAGCTGATGACTTCACCAGGACTTGTCTAGACTCTGTAAAATCACAGCATGTTAGAACTGGGAGCAATCTAGCAAAGCTTCTGTAATTGAGATCCTGAGCATTCTCTTTGCCATTATAGTCATAGTTGTAGGGGTTCAGGGTTAGGAGTTCCAATGACCTCAGTCTGGAAACCCATAGGCTTGATGCTGGGAAGGAACTTGCGTCTATTTGGGATGCCAGCACAAAACAGACTCTGGAAATAATAGCACAGAGGGGAGGTCAAGCTGGTATTTGAGCATATTGTTAGTAATATTGTTAGTATAGAAAAACAACCCTGGAGGTTCCACTTGAAAAAAGTCTTTCCAGTCACTATGCTTATAGCCTTGTGGATTGAGTCTTCTGGTCACAGCAATACTGACTTAAGACAAAAAAAAATATGCCAGGGGCCATTTCTTTGCAAGCCAAGTCCTTATGCTCTCCAGCAGTTGCATCTCAAATATTATTTGCATTGGATTTATACAGCCTCCCAACTTGCATTCATGTGAGTCAAAACAATGAGTCAAATAGAAAACAAATACAAACTTTGTAACTGATTGTTTAGCTCTCCTGGCTATGGACATGTTCCAACTGGATGTGATTTCATGAGAAACTGAACTCTCACCTCCCTGCTCTACTGGCCTTCTGCTAAGGCTAAGAGCAGAATGGATCTCAAGGATCCTAGGGGCCTGTTTCCTTTGATTGAAATCTATTTAGTCTGGGCACCTTGTCTCTGAAAAAGGGTTTTTGAAGTCAATTTAAACCATCACAATGGGGGGGATGGCTGCTCCATTTCCTGCACATCCACATATTAGCAGAACTTCTCGTTCATTGGGCCAATATGAAAAATAACCTAGTGTCAAGATTCTGGAGAAGTCTCTCCTTTTTTTTTTTTTTTTGGTAGGGAGAGGGGCACACCTTGTGGCGATCAGAGGTTTCTTCTGGCTCAGAAATTACTCTGCAGCAAAATACCACTCCTGGGACCATGTGGGATGCTATAGATCAAACCCAGGGTTCTAAGTGCAAGGCAAATGCACTCCTTGCTGTGCTATTGCTCTGGCCCCAGGAGGAATCTCTTGAAACTTTATTTTCTGGGAGCAAAACTCCAGTGATTTGTCCATGATGCAAAGTTGTTATGTGGAATGTTCTTTGCCCCCATTCTATGTGAAGGAACACATCACCAGGGCCTGTATTTCCATCTCTCTCTCTCTGCAGGAAGCAGCTCTTTGCAGGCAGATCCCCATGGAGGCTGAGATGCTGGCCACAGTCCAGGCTGCTGTCAACCCTCCTCCCACCATCACCCCAGACATGAGATCTATCACCAACAATAACTCAGACCCTTTTCTCAATGGGTAAGTGAACACTAAAAAATGATTTATCTTTGCTTCCTCTGCGATGGCTGGGGTATCAGGGTGAGGATGGAGTGAGAACACAGAGGAGGTGGCAGAGAAGTAGAAAGTTGGGGGAGTGGTCTCCCATCTTTTCAGTGGGACTCTTTGTGTGGTGATGGGTGGAGTCTAGATTGGAGGTGGGGAGCATTTTGGATGTTGAGGTACAAGGCTGGACCTTGAAAATTACTTAATGTCATTAACTAATGTGACTTCAGTAGTTTTAAAATTATTTTTAACTGTTGATATGAACGGATTTATGGAAAAGAATCAATTAAAATCTCTATAGAACAATCCCCTGACTAAAATAATGTTCATAAAGAAATAATATCATTACTTGAATGGAAATTTCTTGCTTCTGCATCTGGGATCTCATCCTGAAGATTATTTTAAGATGGAAGGTGGGGCCCGAAGAGATAGCACAGCGGCGTTTGTCTTGCAAGCAGCCGATCCAGGACCAAAGGTGGTTGGTTCGAATCCCGGTGTCCCATATAGTCCCCCGTGCCTGCCAGGAGCTATTTCTGAGCAGATAGCCAGGAGTAACCCCTGATCACTGTTGGGTGTGACCCAAAAACCAAAATATATATATGGAAGGTAAATAGATGTTGCTTTTCTTTTGTTTTTGTTTTTGTTTTTGTTTTTACAAAGCTCCATTTTATTGTCATAGATTCCACCCCTTCTTTCACCTGGGACATGGATTTGGAAATCTTCATTTCCAATAACATTGGGCAGGTCATAACTGGGTTTTCATAGCTATCTTTCTGTTTTTCTCTACAAATTGAATTTGTATTGCACTGAAAGAATATTTGTTTGCAAGCTTGTCTCAGTTTTAGGAGTCCAAATTCACACTGCTTCACAATAGAACCCTCTAGAGCCATTGGGCCCCACAATTCCCTCTGCCCCTCTAGTCCTAGCCATGATGTGACCAGAATTGAAGCATTTGCCTGGTCTGGATCTGTTTAGTGACTTTGTGTTCATCCTTCAAATTGTGTCCCTCGCTCAGTCCAGCCGCCTCTGACACCCTCCTCATCTGAGCATGGTGCTGTCTTTACGTTCTATATTTCCTCAGTGACTGTCCTGAATGTGTCTCTCTCTGCATCTCCAGGGGTGCCTACCATTCTCGGGAACAAAGCACAGACAGCGGCCTAGGCTTGGGGTGCTATAGTGTGCCCACCACTCCCGAGGACTTTCTCAGCAATGTGGACGAGATGGACACAGGTAGGTGCCAACTCCAGCCCTCTCTCTCTGCTACTTCCAGTTCACAGATCCCACCAGAATCTCTGCATCTTCATAGCCACAGAAAGTGCAACTGAAAAGGGCAAAGCAATAGTGCAGTGGGGAAGAGTGATTATATTGCACATGGTAGACCTGGGTTCACCCCATAGGTTCCACAACCATACTCAGAAATAGTGATCCCTCAGGGGCAAGGAATAAACCCTGAGTATCAGTGGGTGTGGTACCCCCCAAAAAGAGAGAGATTGAGATTTATTCTAAACTAAGTAAATACTGGAAGCCCTGTTCCCTTCCTGAGAGTCCCAGGACCAAGAGAAAACCTGTCCTGGGTCAGGTTAGTTCTTGTGTCTCATCAGAAACATCTTTCGCCTGCCCTTCCTGCACTCTAACTGCTCTGAGCAATTCGAGAGTCTCTCAGCACCTCTGCAACTGTTGGAAGTGGTCCATTCACCTCTATTTGATTTAGATAGTTGTTAGATTACACATTATTTTATGCAAAACAAAGATCATCCCTGGTTCCTTTGTATGTTTGTTTTATCTAGTTTTACCTTAAAACCTGGTAGGACAGGCTCAGGATAGCCTGAGGTTTTTGTCCTTACTCTCTCCTTATTCCCCCACCTGGAGTAGTCTCTGAACTCAATAAAAAAGAGTTCTGGCAGGCAGCTTGCTTTGCATATGAGGTAGTTGCCAGACTACCTGTATTTCACCTTGAGCCTGTTTCAGACCTATTCACTCAGGATTGGAAATACAACGCTTAGGGTAATTTTACAGATAGTGGTTGAAATGTTGAGAGATGAGTGAAATGTTTTCAGCTCAACACCAGAGCTGCTTCTTTCTTTCCACTGACCGGCATTACGTGAAGATTGTTAGCAAACCCTTGGCCTGTATCTTGGGGACCTTTAAGAAAAGAAAACCCAACTGAGGGGCTGGTGGGAGAGAGAGTCCAGGGGCTAAGGAATTTGCCTTGTATTTGTCAATTTGTCAGCAGACCAGGGTTTGAACCCCACCACTACATGCCCTCAGCACTACCAGGAGTAACCTCCAAAGCTCTCTGCACACATCAAATCATAAACAGGGACTAAGGAGGAGAGAGCTCAAAGGCCCTGCATGCATGCTTTGTCTACAGCAGCCCTGGGCTTGAAACTCTAACTACTGCTCTATTAGTAGCTTCTCAGCATCCTGGAGTAGTCCCTTTTCCCAAACAAAACAACTGATGTGGCCTCCTTGGATCCTTTTCTAGGAGAAAATGCAGGCCACACGGTCATGAACATGAACCCACAGCAGAACCGATTTCCCGATTTTCTTGACTGTCTTCCGGGCACGAACGTGGACCTCGGCACATTGGAATCTGAAGATCTGGTCCCACTCTTTAATGATGTGGAGTCCGCTCTGAACAAAAGCGAGCCCTTTCTCACCTGGCTGTAAGCATTGTCCTGGCCACTCAGATGCCACAGCTACTGACTCCCCAGGCCCCTTGGGTCATCCAATACTCGGAGCTGAGCAAGGCTTGCAGTTGACCCTCCTGCCCTTCCCCTGCCCTTCCCCGTCTCCTACTCCTGCCTTTGCCTGCTTCTGGCCCGAGTTACCAATCGGAATCGATGCCTGGAATCGATGGACAATCAATTGCAGCTACGCATGAATGAACCTTGTTTTTTCTGGGTCTGCAAACCTGATGATCCGTGATGGGCGATGTGGGGTTGAATAAGCGGAATTCACTCCCTGTTTGGCTCTCTGCCACCTTGGAATTCTGCATCATGCGTCTAGTGGCATTTGCCTGCCATTGATTGGAACCCACCCAATCACTGAGCACAGGCTATGAAATCCAGCAGGTGATTTGGTCCAGAAAATGTCCATGAAATTAGATCCAACTGATTATTCAGAAGCTGTTCATGACAGTAGTACCAAATGCTTTGGAAACATATTGAGCTTTAAGAACTCTGTATGGATAGTACACTTCTGCTCTAGGGAATGCTATGTAGTTTTGAATCCCTTTCTGATCCTGGTGGTTCTTTTAGATATTTCTGCCCAGGCACATGACATTTTACTTAGTGTAGATAAAAAGTTGTTTTTTTTGTTTTTTTTTAAGCGTTTTACTGCAGAGTTTACTTCACTCCGTCCCAATAGGAGAGAAGAGAGGCCCCGGTTACTCAACCAAGGGCAAAAAACTTAGGAAAGAGACCAGTTGGTGACTCTTTCCAAGTCTTTTTCTCCACCAAGTTCTTGTAATGAGCAAGTTGGATCTTTCAATGGTCACCTTTTAAAATTGGAGTTTTCACGCACAATCACTTTGTCGCAGATGAGTGAACACAAGGACAGCCAAGTTTCATTTGCTTCTTAGTTTTTTTCACCCATCCAGCTCATACTTTTGTCCTGTAAAAGTATTGTGAGAACATCCTGGCAGCTCTGCTTCCCCCCTCATGCACTTTGAGGTTCGCCACTGATCCTGGAAGCCTTGGAGTCTAGTCAGTTTTGCTTTCAAGATTGCAAAAATGGCAAAAATGATTTCCTCTAGGGCGGTGTCTGAAGGATGAAGCCAACCTCTGCAGATGTGAAACTGCCCGCCTTGCGCGGAGGGTGGAGGCATAGGAGACTGAATTCAGTCCAACCAATTCCTAAGTACAACCTGCTAACCCCCTTTGCTACCATTGGTATACAAAGGCATGAACTATGTATGTACTCAATACCTCTTATATAACCCTGTCCCTCCAAATTAAAAACCATTAACTTTTAAGGACTGAGAGTGAACACCCTGTTAGTTCTCTAGGCTTGCAGGCTACCTGCATTGCCGATGAAGTCCTGACCGTTTCATATTTTGAACTGATATTATTTATAATCTCTGAATTTTCTTCCTATCTCTTTGGAATGACATTTTATCATTCAGGTCTCTGAGTGGAAGTTCTCCATTCCCAGGGGTACTGACTCCCCAAGGATCTAGGATCAGATCATGGGCAATGCTGCCCAGCAGAGACAAGGAGGATCCTCTGATTTGATGGAAAGGAGGCAAGTGCAAAGGACTGTGGTGGAGGTGAAGAGAGGGCATGACGTAATGGATTCTAGTGGTAGAGGGAAAACAAGTGAGTTCAAGGAGCCCCAGATTCAAGGAGAGATGCCCCAGAAGAACAAAGCAACATGTGATTCCTGCCTCTTTTCTCTTCCCTTTAGAGTCTGTTGTAGATGAAGTAGGTTCAGTGTGAGGATTAGAACAGACAAGAGCATCACTAGCAGGTGCCCCAAGGAGTCTCTTTATCCTGAGATGTTCCATGTCCCCCTTGACTCCCTCTGTGTTCCGGGAGAGATGAGGGTAGATGTGTCTGTTGCTAGTAAATTGAAGAGAACACAATTTCTTTTTCATTTTGGTTAGCCATCATTGGGGGTGGGGAGGGGAGAAAGAATCATGCATTCTTTGAAGAAAAGAAAGGAAGAACAAAATTGCAGCAGGAGATATAACAAAACTGAGCAGTGTTACTGTATTAAAAGATATTTTTATAGATTCGTTTTCAGGTTATTAAATGTAAGAGAAACAGATACTCTTCTTTAAAAAAAAGAAATAGTAAATTCTGGATGATTTGTATTATTGATTTTTATAATTTCCTAGTAAGCTGTGGCATTAGAAAATATTAGGATTTTTAGTGAAATTAGTTGGCACATTTAGTAATGGACACAACAAAATGTTTTTTCATAATGAAATGTGGACCCTGAGGAAGTGTTTGCTACTAGACAAGCCTGATATAAATTGTTCATTTTCAGGGTTATAAACAATGGCCAATGTCAATGAACACTAAAGTTAGAGATGTCAAGTAAAAAAACTTTTTAAAAGGTTTATCCCTATATTGGAAGTATTAAAACTCCTGAAGAAATCCTTATACGGTGCTATTTATACTGTTTTTTTATTATAAAACAACTGCCTGGACAGCTAATCTTTGTAGTCTGAAATCAATCAATTTCATTATTTTATTCTTCTGTTTTTCATTAAAAATATATAAAAATTAAAATAATGTTAGCTCTGGGAAGATAGTATAGCTAGCAGGTGGTGCACTTGCTTTGCATGCAGCTGACCCAAGTTCAATCCCTGGCACCACATATGGTCCCCTAAGCACTGCCAGGAGTGATCTCTGAGTGCGCCGCCAGGAGTAAGCCCTGAGCATTGCTGAGGGAGTTCCCAAACAAACAAACAAACAAACAACAACAAAAACACCTCTAATAATTTCATATAAATAATAATAATTTCAAGATTGTTTTTTCCTGATAAAATACTTTCCTGGACATAAATACTTTGCCAAGAACATATTTGCAATGCTGTATAATCTAAGTCATGGGTAGTGTTTCACAATAGTACTTAGGATTTGAAATAACAGTTTTTGGGGACCGATTTCACAAGATAGGGAATCACAGGAAATGGAGCAAAAACATTGGGGGTGCTCTGCACCCCAGTCTAGAAGGAAAGCTTTCTGCAATGGTGATGGGAGAGGACAACGTACAGCTGGCGAGCAGTTGGGTTCTTATGAGCTCTTGAACAAGCTGCTCCTGTAAGTGTGATATTGATGAGAGAAAAAAAATAAGCTGTTCCAAAGGGAAAATGGAGACTAACTGGGATAATGGGGGATTGATGGAGACTGTTTCCCTAACATACATTTAACTCCAAAACAAATGTACTTCATTTTGTGATATGAAGCATGTTTTTCGTGGAGAGGGAAAGTCCTGTGCAATTCCATCAACTGGTCTTGACTCCGCTGATTCTGTGTAAGAAAAATAAATGCAATTGAATTTCTGCTGTGAGTCTTTCTTTGTCTTTCCCTGGCTGTGCAAGTCCCATTGAAGGCTGTGGGTGACTCTTGGAAGACAATGAGAAAATGATAAGCCAACATGTGGAGGATCAATCATTTGTTCATTTATATTCTTTTTTTAATACAACTTTTTAGTTGAATCACCATGAGATACACAGCTACAAAGTTGTTCATGATTGAGCTTCAGTCCTACAATATCCAACACCCATCCTGTCCCTTCACCGGTGCACATTTTTTTTCCACCAATATCCCCAGTTCCCTTTTCCCTCCTCTCTGCACTTCCCGCGCCTACCTCTAATGACAAACATTGTCATTTTCCTTCTCTCTCTTCCATCTATTTCCTTTTAGACACTGTGGTTTTGCAATACTGTTACAGAAGGTGTGGTCTTCAGTATTCATAATAGCAAGAGAATTGTTTTGTATCTGATTTGAAGTCCTCATTTGTGATTCCTTCCTCCCTTCCTTCTTTCCTTCCTTCTTCCCTACCTTACTTTCTTCCCTTCCTTCCTCCCTCCCTTCCTTCCACCCTTCCTTCCTCCCTTCCTCCCTCCCTTCCTCCCTTCCTTCCTCCCTCCCTTCCTCCCTTCCTTCCTACCTCCCTTCATCCCTCCCTTCATCCCTCCCTTCCTTCCTCCCTCCCTGCCTCCCTTCCTTCCTCCCTCCCTTCCTCCCTCCCTCCCTTCCTTCCTCCCTTCCTTCCTTCCTTCCACTCTCCCTCCTTCCCTTCCTCCCTCCCGCCCCCTCCTTCCATCCTTCCTTCCTCCCTCCCTTCTATCCTCCCTTCCTTCCTCCCTTTCTTCCTCCCTCCCTCCTACCTTCCTTCCTTCCTTTCTTCCTCTTTCTCCCTTCCTCCCTCCCTTCCTTCATTCCTTCCTTCCACTCTCCCTCCCTCCTTCCCTTCCTTCCTCCCTCCTGCTCTCCCTCCTTCCATCCTTCCTTCCTCCCTCCTTTCTATCCTCCCTTCCTTCCTCCCTCCCTCCTCCCTCCCTTCCATCCTTTCTTCCTCCCTTTCTCCCTTCCTCCCTTCCTTTCTTCCTTTCTCCCTCCCTCCCTTCGTCTCTCCCTCCCTTTCTCCCTCTCTCCCTCCCTTCCTTTCTTCCTCTCTCCCTTTTTCCCTCCCTCCCTTCCTCCCTTCCTTCTTTCCTCCCTTCCTTCCTCTCTCCTTTCCTTACTCCCTTCCTGCCTCCCTCCCTTTCTTACTCCCTTCCTTCCTCCCTTTCTTTCTTCCTCCCTCCCTTCCTTCTTTTCTTTCTCCCTTCCTTCCTCCCTCCTTTCCTCCCTCCCTGCCTCCCTTCCTCCCTCCCTTCCTTCATTCCTTCTACCTTTCCTCCCTCCCTCCCTTCCTCCCTTCTTCCCTTCCTCCCTTCCTCCCTCCCTCCCATCCTTCCTCCCTCCATCCTTTCCTCTGTTTCTCTCTTCCTTCCTCTCTCCATTTCTTCCCTCCTTCCTCCCTTCCTTTATTCCTTCCACCCTTCCTTCCTCCCTCCCTTCCTTTTTTCCTTCTTCCCTTTCTCCCTCCCTTCCTTCTTCCCTCCCTCTCTTCCTTCCTTTCTTCCTCTCTTCCTCCATTTCTCCCCTCCTTCCTCCCTCCATTCTTCCCTTCCTCCCTTCCTTCCTCCCTCCATTCCTCCCTTCCTTCCTCCCTTCCTCCCTCCCTCCCTTTCTTTCTTCTTCCCTTCACTCTCTCCCTCCCTTTTTCCCTCTTTCCCTCCCTCCCTCCCACCCTAAACCAACTGTGCTTGGGGATTACTCCTGGCAGGGTTCATAAAACCATAAGGGGTCCCAGGAATTGGACCTTGACCATCTGTTCTATACTATCTCTTTGGCCCTCTCCTTTGATTTCATGAATCTGTGAGTCTGTGTGTATATGTATGTTTGGGCTGTATATGTTTGCATATATATATTTGGCCGTGTTATGAGTATGTGTCTTGTGTATGTGGATATTTATGTGTGTGAGGCAATGCTTGGGGGAACTGGTGATGCCTGTAATTGATTTCGCACCCAGAGCATATGAGATGTGCACCTTAAGTGCTGAACTATCTCCCAACCCCAAAAGTATGAAAGAAGTATTTTTTGTTCTTATATATATTTTTTAATTTTCTTGTTTGTTTGTTTGTTTGTTTTTGGCCCATATACTGTGGTGCTCAGGTTACTCCTGGCTCTGAGCTCAAAGTTACTCCTGACAGGCTCAGGTGACCAAATGGGATGCTGGAGATCAAACCTGGGTCAGCCTCAGGCCTTCCCTGCTGTGATAATGCTCTAACTCCAAAATTTCTGTTTTTTGAGGGCCCGCATCCAGTGATATTTGGGGAGATAGTCCTGGCTTAGTTCTCAAAGCTTATTCTAAATATGCTTGAGGGACCTTGAGGTTCCCACATGCAAAGCACATGCTGAGCTTATTGATCTGTTTCTCTGCCTTACAGAGAGTTTGGTTTGGTTTGGTTTGGGGGTCCACTGGCTTTGCTCAGGAATCATTCCTGACTGTGCTCAGAGCTTACTCCCAACTTTGTGCTCAGGACTCCTTTGTTTGTTTGTTTGTTTGTTTGTTCGTTTGTTTTTGTTTTTGGGTCACACCCGGTAGCGCTCAGGGGTTCCTCTTGGCTCTACGCTCAGAAATGGCTCCTGGCAGGTTCAGGGGACCATATGGATGCCGGGATTCGAATCACCGTTCTTCTACATGCAAGGCAAATCCCATTCCTCCATGCTATCTCTCCGGACCCTTGCTCAGAACTCTTGACTGTGCTCAAGCCTCACTTCTGGCTCTGTGCTCATGGCTCAGGCCTGACTGTATTCAAGTCTCATGAATGACAATGTTCAGGGATCACTCCTGGCTCTTTGCTCAGGATTAATCTTGGCTCTGTTTTCAGGGCTCGCTCCAAACTCTGTGTGCTCAGGGCTCACTCCTCACTGTACACAGAGCTCACTCCTTGGTTTGAGGACTCCTTATTTTGAGGACCAGAGTGGTGCCCGGGATAAGGACATGCAAGGCAAGAACCTTCCCTACTGAATTATGTCTCCAGCCCATAAGAGGATTTTTAAGCAGAAACATTCTGCTAAATCACAGAAAGAAGGGAGGATTGATAGAAACAACCAACCCATAGTCCAGAGGCTCCTGAATCTTTTCAAGTTTCTTTGTTTTGAGGCTACACCAGGCACTGCTAGGATGTTTGTCCTGACACAGTGCTTGGGGTCCTTCCTAGAAGTGCTCAGGGAACCATGTAATGCCAGGAGTGGAGGTGAAATCAGCCTTCTTCATGCAAAGCACAAGGTCAGACAACCTCCATCTTTAAAATGTAAATAAATGGCATGATTTCATCCTCATTTTGTTTCTTTTGGGGTCGCACCTGGCAATGCTCAGCGATCACTCCTGGCTTTGCATTCAGGAATCACTCTGGCTGGTGTTCAGGGGTCTTTATGGGGTAGTGGGGTCAAAAATGGGTTGACTGTGTGTAAGGCACTCCTCCCTACCCATAAATACTAACAGGTATAATGTAAAAAGTGAAAATGTTTTGTTTTAAACCCAGTAAACAATAGCAAAAAAAATTTAGTTTATATCAAAGAAAATCAGTTAGCGTGTCATTTGTTGTTGTTGTTGTTTTGTTTTTTGGGTCACACCCAGTGACACTCAGGGGTTACTCCTGGCTCTGTGCTCAGAAATCGCTTCTGGCTCGGGGCCACATGGGATGCCAGGAATTTAACACACATCCATCGTGGGTCAGCCGTGTGGAAGGCAAACACCCTACTGCTGTGCTACCACTCTGGCCCTAGCTTTCTCTTTTGAAGTTTGGAGCTTTCTCTGGCAATAAGATTATTATTGCGATTTGTTGCTGCTCTGATACTTCTCCATGGGAAGCCTGATGCAGGCCACTGACTGTCCTCTAATGGAATCACAAGGCAGCCACTTCATTCCAGTAAAGGCCTCACTTTACAGAGAAGGAAATGGAGGTGAAAAAGAAGTTAAATGACTTTATGTAAGTCCATACAGTAAGTAACAATTATAGCCAATAACTCAGAACCATCTTTCTTATTAGTACATGTGGTTGTACATTTCCCTCTTAAAAGAAAATTAGATAGATAGATAGATAGATAGATAGATAGATATAAGCCCCCCCCCCCAAGGGGCTTGGGATCAAACTCTGGGCCTCACACATGCAAAACATACTCTGTGCTTAGACTGAGATATGCTCTCGTACCCTCCTATCTTTAGTTCAGTGGACTTTCTGGGATTTAGTTCAGTGGACTTTCTGGGATTGGAGGTGATGTTGGAGCCAGGTTTCCAACTTGGGGGTGCCACAGCCAGGCTTATTTCAACCACTTGAGCCATGTCCCTGGCTTAGGCATTGCTCTCTTCTCCAGAGGAACAGCCCTTAATGGTGGTTGCTTGGATAATTCAGTTTCTGCCTTTCTCAGCAGTATTCCAAGCAATAGTCAGTTCTCATGTGAGGGAAGAATAACCAATGCATCAAAAGGTGTAGGACTTTAGATTCTTGCCAAGTTTGCCAGACATTTTTCAGAAGACCTTACCAACCAAATGTCATCTGTACTTTTCCCATTGCCAACTGAGAGCTGGGGCCTATTCAATTTTACTCTCTTTAAAGATGGACAAGTTTGAATACAAACAAATGAAGTTGGAAAAAAAAATAGTTACATTTGGGTCTGTGAAAACATAAACATCTTTTTGCTTTTTCTCTCATTTGTACATAGCGCAACATACTTTTGGGAGGACATATTGAATAGATAAATGAAGTTTAAGCATGGAATAAAAGTTTGTTTTATTTTTTTATTTTCTTTTTTAATTTTTAATTATGAGAACAAAGATGCAAAGAAAGAGGACAAGGTAAAATTACAGTGGGAGGATAATCACCCATAAACAGAATTCTCAGAAGTCCCCTTGCTGATATCTTAACTTTGAACTTTCAGCCAAAGAACATTAAGAAAAATAAAACAACCCATGTACAATTACTTTGTCCCTCAAGTCCCCAGATTGTAATATATAATATTTCTTAGCAGCACACAAAGCAATGTAAAGCCATAAAACTTATGTAACTCCTTAAATATTGAAGGCAAAGTACTTTTTTAAACTTCCATGCACATGCATATTAGTTTAAGTTAACCTCAAAAGTTTAAGTGGGTTGTTTTTCTTAAGGATTAGAGTCAAAGGAGTACAGTAAAAACGGTGTTAGAGTGGAAATTATTGTTTGCATAGGCCCATCAAAATATGAAGGACATGGAAAGGAAAAGCCTTGGCCTAAATACAAAGAGACCCTACCCCTGAAGTTTCCTGACACACTAGTTTGTCCAATCCACATCATTGTCTGTAGTGCTAATACACTTTTATTTTTCACACAGTCTCTGTTGTTGGTATCATGTGTCTGTACTAAAGATCCTGGAATCTGCATATCCTACATAAAAGTTTGTTTTCTAATTTAATCAATAATATGCAATACAGGAATTGAAGTGATAGTCTAGTGCAGTGGTCCTCAAACTATGGCCCGCGGGCCACACATTGTATTTGTATCTGTTTTGTTTCTTCATTGCAAAATAAGATATATGCAGTGTGCATAAGAATTCGTTCATAAGTTTTGTTTTTACTATAGTCAGACCCTCCAATGGTCTGAGGGACAGTGAACTGGCCCCCTGTTTAAAAAGTTTGAGGACCCCTGGTCTAGTGGTCCTTACCTTTCATATGGCCAATTCCAGTACCCATATGGTGCCTGAGTCCTCAAAAGTGATCCTTAAATGCAGAGCCAGGAGTAAACTCTGAGCACCACGGAGTATGCCCCCCAACCAAAATGTAATATAGTAATTATACACAACACAAATTATAATTTGTTATGTTGATTTTTCTTTTTTTCCAAAGTTTTCTGAGATTGTGACATAGAACATTTTATGGTTTTTTTCTGGCCTAGTTTAAATTTTAGATTATGGGTCATACTGGATGGTCTTTGGGTGCTGTGGCCTTGGTGCTTGAAGGCCACTCCCTGTGATGCGCTGAAAATCATGTGCCAGGTATCCAACCTGGGGCTCCAGATGCCAGGCCTGAGCTCTAGTCCTCTAGTCCTTGTGTCATCAAGTGGGCCCCAGGTAATGCACACATCACAAAATAAACACTGTGATGGATGGTAGCATGTTCTTCCCCTCATGTGATTAGAACTGGGCACATGGCGAGCTTTCTGCCTAACTCAGATATAGGTAACAAGGACGGTCAGAAAATTCTGCTTTATCAGCATCTCTTGAATCAACAGTGACCACGTCCTCCTGTAACCCTTTTGCTACTGGCAATCTGCTGGGGTTGCACCTGCCAGAGTCAGATAGAAAAAATCCTGTGTGGGGTGCCTTGTGTGAGGGGGTGGGGTAGGGGTTTCTGGACATGCCTTAGAGCACATTTTGGAATTATCTGTGGAAATTTCAGGGCCTGCAGGACCATTGTGGGGACAGCCCTACACTTGGAGATTTCCTCTGATGCCTCCTGCAACATCCCTTGAGGCACAGAACAGCCTCACACCACCTGAAAATGGAGCAGGAAAAACCCACAGGGGAGTTTACAATCTCCCACCATCAATGAGTTTTTTTGACTCAGAGAAACCTTCAGCTCTGTTGCACCATTCTGCTATTGGAAGATGAACCCCACATCTTGTAGGAGGTTTTCTCTTGCACAATCTCCCCCTTCACCTTAGACTCCTGCTTTCCATGCCCTCACCTCCAGGCCGGGAATTGGGACAGGACTTGTCCACTCTTTGTCTTTCCAGCCTATGTCTCTTTCCTCTTTAAAGATTAAAGTATAGGTTTTTTTCTATATTGGTACTCCCATAAAAACACAGCTCTGGTGTTTTTTGTTTATTTTTTGGTGTAGGGCCACATATGTCTTTGCTTAGGGCTTTTCCTGATGGAAAGTGCTCAGAGATCACAGCTAATGGACTTAGGGGCCCATATGGGGTGCTGGGGAGTGAACCTGGGTTAGCCATGAGCAAGACCAGAGAAAGCCTTTCTGCTGTACTATCTATTGCTCCAGTCCCATGTAGGCTCTGGTGTGTGTGTGTGTGTGTGTGTGTGTGTGTGTATGTGTGTGTGTGCGCGCGCGCCTGTGCGCGCTTGTGCTTGTACACTTAGAGTCTTCCTTAGGGCTCTATTTAGCTTTTTGGGGAACCCCTACACAGAGCTCAGGAGTTCTGGGATGCTTCTCCTAGTAATACTCTGCCAACTGGGGTGTAACTATAACAACGTGAAGGTCTGAGGACATGGTGCCAGGGGCTATCTGAGCCAACCCAGTTATACACCCTGGGCTCTACTGGCAGTGTTGGGGTGTGATGTGGAGCTGAGGTGGGGTTCCCACACCTTTACTGTCTCCTGAGTTTGAATTACTGCTTGTTAGGGGATGGATTCACAATGCTCAGAGACCAGTATTGCCTGTGCCCAGGACATGTTCTATGGCCCGGAGGTGAACAAGGAGATGTCAGGAGTATAGGGATCGACCAGCCATATATAAGGCCATTCTCCATTCTCCCTACGTCTCTGGACAAAGAAATGGATACCTGAACTATGACTTTCACCATTTCAGAAAGCCAGAATGCAAAATATGCTCAAATCAGCCTAATCAAAGAACCCACCACCACTAGTGGAACTCAAGAGGACCTCAGGGTCAAGGCCTCCCTCTGAGTGTCTTGCAGGATAAACACAGGGCAACTAAATGGGTGGCATTCATTAGTAAGGTTCACAAAGCCTGGTCACCCCCAGAATCTTTATGCTGGAAGGAATTCATCTGCGTGGCGATAAACAATTTTCCAAGACTCAGAAGGGGAATTCAGCAGAAAGCAAGGTGAGATCTGGCACGTTCCATTCACACTTCACAGCTCCATGGAGGTACCTCCGCAGGGATGAGGGATGGGAGCATTAGGAAGGACAGTGCAGGCAGACATGCTCACCTGTTGCAGGCTTCATTCTTGCCCCCAGTTAACAAGCTCAGAGCTTGTTGGCCATGAAAGAGCAAGGGCTGTAATCAAGTTTGCCAAGTCTTGAAGTTGAATTTTGACAGAACTGACTATGAGGCCCACAGAAAGTGGGAGGTGCTTTATAGCGAGTGTGGGAACCATGAAAAGAAGTGACCCTTGGGCCACAGTGGACATCCAGGTCCTTGCTGTGGGCTGTGAATTTTCTACTCCCCAAGGCATGTTCTCAGAACTGATTTCTGCAACCTCAAATCTACTTTACAGACATAGTGGGGGTTCTTGTCTTGCTTTGAACCCTGAACATATCTGGTTGGAAAACATTTTATTATTTATTTACTTTTATAACTTTTATTTTTTTATCTTACTCATTTTGGTTTGGGGCAGGCACACCCATGTGGCCTGTCAGGTGCAGACATGCCCCAGACTTGTCTCTATCACATGTCTAAAGAGACAGATTTGATAATGATTTAACTCCACATTTCTGCAGCCTCAGGATCTTCCTGCCCAGCCGATACCGAGGCAGAGACACATACTAAGCAGCCTGACATTTGTGACTCCCTGGAACAATGGAACCTCACAGTGTGGATTGTCTTGTCACAGTGTCCATAACCAGCTTTATTCTCATCAGCGGGTGGGCCGTCTGCGCTGTGGATCTATGGGGGGCCCGATAGCTGGGTCCTTGGGTCCTCAGGAGAGAGCTCATTTGAGCTGGGTTTGAGCATCTCCTCGTGAGCTTGTGAGATCAGCAGCAGCACAGACGGACTCGTGTCCTGTGTCTGGGTTTCCAGGTCTTGGCCAGGGTTCCTGGATGTCCATCTGGGCATGATTTTGATGACTTAAGGGTTAGTCTGTCTCAGAGTCAGTGTTTCCCACCCAGGAGCTATGTGATCACTCTCCCCTGCCCCCATGGCCATCAAGATATCCCAAAGGGGGGTCCGGAGAGATAGCACACCGGCGTTTGCCTTGCAAGCAGCCGATCCAGGACCAAAGGTGGCTGGTTCGAATCCCGGTGTCCCATATGGTCCCCAGTGCTTGCCAGGAGCTATTTCTGAGCAGACAGCCAGGAGTAACCCCTGAGTACTGCCGGGTGTGGCTCAAAAACAAAAACAAAAACAAGATATCCCAAAGGGGCCATAAGTGAAAAATGACTTAAAATCGGAGCACAGTGTGGGGCCAATTGGACTGGGAGGTGGGGGGACAAGGATGGACATATGTTATGTGTGTACAGATGTACTGGTTTGCTCCTGTAATGCTGCACGTGCAAGTGTGTACATGTGTGCAGTTGCGGTCCCTCTGATGCTAAGTGTCTGCTATCTCCCTGCTCCTTATGCTCCTGGTCTGGTCCCTGATCTGGACTCTGGCCAGAGAGAAGACAAAGGAACACCAGATTATTCTTGGTGTCTACACTGCCTGTAGTGTCGACAATCCTGTAGGACAGGATTAAAAGTCTTTTCATTGGTGACTCCGAGAACCTCATTTTTCCTGTGCCCTGCCTGCGAGTAAGGCCCACTGGCATGGCTGGGCCACTCTGCCTTTCTCAGTCGGGGATAATCCCCCACACTGCCCCTTTCTGCCTGCTGGGGTGTGAGTCGGTTGTCCAGCACCAAGTTTGAGTTTGATCCAAGACATTACCACCTCCGATGCTGAGTGTGATCCAGAGGTGGGTGGACTAGTACCTCAATTTCTCCACAAAGTGTTCCATTAGTTCTGAATTACAATCAAGTGTAATTTGACTAAATGTGATTAATTGTAATTTGATTAAATTCACACCTCCAGGTGTGAATCAGGGAAGAGCAGATATGGGTGGTGAGAACACAAGCTATTATAAAGACAGCAAGTGGGCATCACTCTAGCAGCACACCAGGAGCAAAAGACAGTGAGCCCAGGGCACTGCCCACTCTCAGAGCCTTTCCCTGGTAGCGAGACCAAGCATAGGAAAAATGGTTTTCAAAATCACCTTTGCTGTGTCAGTGCTTGGGATGGATTTATCTCCATAATTCACACCCGACTCAGGAAACTAAGGTTTTTGCCTTTATTTACCACCCTAAATTAGTAAGAAGCTACTCCCTTCATCTCAGCTGTCAGCTGACATTTTAAAAACATCAACTGTTTCCAAACACTGACTTTTGTTTATAGGAAGAGTAAAGAGGATGTCATTCATCTGTTTATTCATTCAATCTTTCTTTTATTTATTTAATTATTTTGGTGGTGCCAGGAATTGAATCCAGAACCTCACACATGCAAAGCAAATGCTTTATCGTTGAGCCATATCCTTAGTCTTATGCAATCTGTTGCCTCTCCATCTGCACGTGCACGAGCACACACACACACACACACACACACACACACACACATACACACACACACACACCAATTTTGAGGCAGGGTTCTGGGCCACCTCTGGCAGTGTTCAGGGCTCACTACTTGTTTTGTTGTCAGGAATCACTTGTGGGCTAGCTCAATGGACAATGTTCTGAAAGAAACCAGGACCACCTGTGTTAAAAGCTCCTGTAACATCCCTTAACCCTTGTGTCCATCTCACTATTTTGATATGGCTCCTGCATTGTGACTTTAATTTATAAAATTAAGAAAATTATGAATGTGAGTAGGATCCAAATATGAGTAGCAAAGTGTTGTTATCCCCTTCCCTATTTATCCCACATGAATGATCAGAACTACCAATAACTGGAATGGGCGGGTAGAGAAGTGTCCTTGTGGGGGGGAGAGGGGATAAAGAAGGGAGTTAGAGAGAGAAGGGAGACTCAGTAGAGAGAATCAACAAGGAGAATCAGCAAAGGGAAGTCAGTCAGCAACGAAGCCTGAAGAGCAGCTGATAGAGAGACAGAGGCAGGGAGAGCCAGAGAAGGAGCAGAGAAGTAGCTGCTAGGAAAAGGCTTAGCATAGAAGCCATGTGAGAAAATGTACATGGCGGTTAGGAAAGGACCATGAAATAAAGCTTGCTGACTCCTGGAACTTCATCTGACTGCTTTGTGAACTTCTCTGTGTCACCCTGTTACCTCCAGACCGACCAGGCTGTAGGGGTTGCAGGAGATGGGCCCAGCCAACTGAGATAGGCCTCACCATCCCCACACCAACACTCTAACTCTAATTTATATTAAAACAACAGCAAGAGGGGCTGGGCGGTGGCGCTAGAGGTAAGGTGCCTGCCTTGCCTGCGCTAGCCTAGGACGGACCACGGTTCGATCCCCCGGTGTCCCATATGGTCCCCCAAGCCAGGAGCGACTTCTGAGCACATAGCCAGGAGTAACCCCTGAGCGTCACCGGGTGTGGCCCAAAAACCAAAAAAAAAAAAAAAAAAAAAAAACCAAAAATAAAACCAACAGCAAGAGACTCAAAGATATTAAAGAACACCCCATTAGAATTATTTATAAATCAATCATGAAGCCCCACTGCCAATACAATTCAACTTTAGTTATTATCATGATCTAGTTGGTGAAATGGAATATATATTATATTATACTGTTGAAAGAACCCAATTTTCCATATTAAATACTTACTCGATAAAAAAAGAATTACTTAGGATACAACCATCATACCTTCTGCCCCACATAAATGCATATTCATAGAGTTTGAAAACAAAATGTAGGTCTTTGTTTCTCATTTTTAATGCGTTCTCCTCGGCATTAGGTAGACCAAAAGATACAAACATCTTTATTTACAAAGAGGCACAAATACACATAACACCAAATAATTTTCTTGCTTGGAGACAAGCACTGTGAAACATTGGGTCAAGAACCTGGTCTTCATTTCTGCAAAGAAGCTCATCAGACAGATTCATGACGTCACTGGTCATGCGGCCACATGATTTTTTCTTTTATTGGAAAAGAACATAAATTAGGACTATTGGGGCGGCTTGGAAAGGAGAAGGAATGATTCAGTCCTCCCCACTCGTTCAGCAGAAGGTGGGGTTGATGAAGCAGCTCTGAGGAGGCTGCAGATGAAGGGGAGGTGAGCATCCAGAGGTGCCTAGAGGGAGGTGAGCGCCATATGGGAGCCTCAGGCTCTGGTGTGCACTTGTTCACCGTCGGAGTTTAAACGGGTCCATCTCCCTGGAGGGTAGAAAAGGGTCATATCATGGTTGCATCCCGACTTCCTCCCCTCTCTGCCCACCCTCTTCCCGATTGGATATTTTACTCCTTATGCATTGTTTTAAGGAACCAAGATTTCTGACAAGCAACTCTGTCGTTTTGGAGCTCTTATTAGTGCTTGATTTTGGGGGTCACTCCCAGCAGTGCTTAGGGATTACTCCTGACTCTGTGCTAAGGGATCATTCTTGGTAGTGCACAGGGACGAAATACAGGCCAAGGATTGAACCTGGGCTGGTTGCATGCAAGATGGGTGCCTTACCCACTGCACTATCTCTCTGGACTTGTTTCAAAGACCTTCCCCTCTCATGTGGTTCAGGGGATGGAACCCCACCTTGAGGCCGTGAGCCTTCCCTCGCCCATCCCACAGCCCTGCTCAGTCCTGTATCACATAGTCTTATAAACAATTTTCATAAGAAGCTAAAGCATAGCCAAGCAGTTATGAGGCAGGATTTGAACCCTCAGAGGTGGACCACAAAGACTGTTGATTTCTCCAGTTCCCTCACCACCACCCACCTTCAACCCATCCTGCCCTCATCCCCATCCCTCATGCAGGAACCAAGGACAAAGAACTGGACTCACCCCACAGCAACCGCAGCACCCGCAGTCTCCGCACAGGGTCCCCAGAAGGCCGTTGACTACTTGGATGGCGCAGAGAAGCATCTGGACACCCCCGATGATCAGAAGGATAGAGAAGAGGGTGAGATTCCAGGGTACAATGTCTGTGGGGCCCTGACACTTTTTCCATAAGGATGTGTCACTCAGGTAGTCCCTGCGGGAAGGAGAAACTGAGTTTGAGACTATCCAAACAGAACAACCAGAAGAACCCCCCCCAACCCCAGAGCCTGCTCCTCCCAGCAGACCCCCATTTCAGAGAACACCTGCACACTCTCTGGTGCAGACAGTTGGGGGAAAGGGCAGAGGGGTCTTGGTGTGAAGGTGCTGGAGCTTTGCTGGTGTGTGTGACGAATCTTCACACTTAGAAAGGGAGACAGGTGCACCCCGAAATGCAACCAAGTTGTCCACAAGTGACAATTCTCTAAATTGGGGGGGGGGGGAGTCAAACAGAAGCTCTATATACAGAAAATGCAAAATGGCAATTTGGAGACCACTTTTCAGACACTCTTCAGTCCGTACCCTGGGCCACGCAGGGTGTCAGTAGCCGACAACATCATTGAAGATTCTAAAAGTTTTCAGGACCCCGCATTGGCCAGCTGCAATGCAGCTGCAATGCAGAAAAAGACAGAAAGGGCTTTGCGGCAGGTTGGACGGTTATGGCAGACAGTGCCCTCTGGTGGTTATACCGGTGAACTGCTCTCGGGGAACCTTGGGAGAAAACTTGGGAACTAGCTGCTGAGCTGGTTGGTGGGTCCAACTCTTTGTTCCAGCTCAGCAGGAAGGGTTCCCAATTTTTTTGTGAACCCAATAGAGAGAGTGAGTTCTGTGCCCCAATATAGGAAGCCAAGATACAGAGGAGGTCACTTCCAGCCTCCCTCACTAGATTTTTGGAGCAGTGGGAAGAGTTTTCTACCAGAAAATCCAAAAATCCCATCAGCACAGTGGACAGATGTCACAGCCCGCTTTCCTGAACTTCCATTGTACACAAAAGGGAACTCAGAAAGGGAAAGGGGCACTGTGAAGGCTTTGCCTGGTATTTCAGGAGTTCAATTCTTCCAGGATGGATTCTGTGGTGTTCCTCTGTCTTGTGTTCCCTGTGACAGAGAGCATGCAATGCTCTGCAGATCACTGTCTGTTCATTTGTCTGCTTTAGGGAGGGGGGTGGAATGGGGTGGAGGCATTGTGATTTACAGGACCAGGGACATGTCCCTAGTCTCTGACCTCTGCCCCGACCTGAGAGCATTCTGTAAATAGTTCCCTCTCTGGGGCCAGAAGAGGGCTGGGCTGAGGGCCAACGCACCTGCCTTGCAAGCATGAGGTCCTGAGTTTGAGGCCTGGTTCTACCTCATCCACAGAGCAGGAGTGCAGTAGCTCTCTCTGCCCACACAGCCAGGGATTGTAGGCTAAGCGCAGGCTCTAAACAGGTGTGTGGGCACCGTGGGCAGAGTGTGCCCCCTGGCGGACACCGAGGTTTAATGCAAGCTGGTGTCAGAGCCCCAGGTCACTGCTGCCTTCATGTGTTTTGATCAACACAATCAAGTGCTTGTGTTACCCCAGATCACAAAACCACATCAACAAAGGGAGGGAGGTGGGGGAAACAGCTGCAAGAAATCAGGAAAGACTGAACACACACACACGCACACACACACACACACCATGCACACAGACTTGTGCATGAAAGAGGAAGTTCTTTTTCTTTGTTTGTTTTTTTTGGGGGGCCACACCCGTTTGATGCTCAGGGGTTACTCCTGGATAAGGGCTCAGAAATTGCCCCTGGCTTGGAGGGGACCATATGGGACGCCGGGGAATCGAACCGCGGTCCTTCCTTGGCTAGCGCTTGCAAGGCAGACACCTTACCTCTAGCGCCACCTCACCGGCCCCGAAAGAGGAAGTTCTAATGCCCCTGAGAGAGAACTCAGGGGACTGATATGTGCTTTGCAAAGGGAGATACTTGGTTCTATTTCCAGCACTTCCTGGTCCCCTGAACACCATTGAATGTGAGTCCTGAGCACTGCTGAGGTGGCAACCCAACCTCTTCAGGTGGGAAATCAGAAAGATGGGTTTAAGAAAGAAAGAAAGAAAGAAAGAAAGAAAGAAGAAAGAAAAAGAAAGAAAGAAAGAAAGAAAGAAAAGAAAGAAAAGAAAGAAAGAAAGAAAGAAATAAAGAAAGAAAGAAAGAAAGAAAGAAAGAAAGAAAGAAAGAAAGAAAGAGAGAAAAAAGAAAGAAAGAAAGAAGAAAGGAAGGAAGGAAGGAAGGAAGGAAGGAAAGAAGGAAGGAAAGAAGGAAGGAAAGACAGACAGAAAGACGGACGGACGGACAGACAGAAAGAAAGAGAGAAAGAAAGAAAGGAAGGAAGGAAGGAAGGAAGGAAGGAAGGAAGGAAGAAGAAGAAAGAAAGAAAGAAAGAAAGAAACGAAAGAAAGAAAAAAGAAAGAAAGAAGAAGAAGAAAGAAAGAAAGAAAAAGAAAGAAAGAAAGAAAGAAAAAAGAGAAAGAAAGAAAGAAAGAAGAGAGAAAGAAAGAAGAAAGAAAGAAAAGAAGAGAGAGAGAGAAAAAGAAAGAAAGAAAGAAAGAAGAAGGGAGGAAGGAAGGAAGGAAAGAAAGACAGAAAGAAAGACAGACAGATGGACAGACAGAAAGAAAGAAAGAAAAAGAAAGAAAGAAAGAAACAAAGAGAGAAAGAAAGAAAGAGAGAGAGAGAAAGAAAGAAAGAAAGAAAGAAAGAAAGAAAGAAAGAAAGAAAGAAAGAAAGAAAGAAAGAAAGAAAGAAAGAAAGAAAGAAAGAAAGAAAGAAAGAAAGAACAGGGCTTTTTTTTTTTTTTTTTGGTTTTTGGGCCACACCCGGCAACGCTCAGGGGTTACTCCTGGCTATGTGCTCAGAAGTTGCTCCTGGCTTGGGGGACCATATGGGACACCGGGGGATCGAACCGCGGTCCGTCCAAGGTTAGCGCAGGCAAGGCAGGCACCTTACCTTTAGCGCCACCGCCCGGCCCCCAGAACAGGGCTTTAAGGCCTTGTGTGCATTGACCCAGTTTGATCTCTGCTACCACATGGTTCTCTGAGCATCATAAGCCACAGCATGAAGTACTCTGACCGCTTCTGGTGTGTGTGGGGTTCTCCCCAGCACCACAGGGCCCAAGGAGCACCCTTGTGTCCCCCCCTATTGTAATTCTCCAGGATTACCCAGGTAACCACAACAGCAACAACAAACCCAACCAAATGAAAGAATTTCAAGCGAGGAGAGAAAGTTGGGTTTGACCTTTAGCCTTCCCGACTCCAACACCCACTTATTAATCCTCGTTGCATGCTCTGTATCATGTGTTTAATTTTTCTTGTTTTCTTTGGGGGGGGTGAGGAAGGCACTCCCGACAGTGCTCAGGGGTTACTCCTGGCTCTGCTCTCAGGTGTAACTATATGGGAGGCTGGGGATTGAACCCAAGTTGGTCCTGGGTGGGTCACATGCAAAGCAAATGTCCTACCCACCATGCTATTGCTCTGGCCCAGCACCATGTGTCTGAGAAAACATGTGTCCCTCATGTATTTGGGATGTGCTTCCCCATTGAGCTGCATCTTGTGTTATGGCTACACTATGGCATCATCACAGTTGACCTTCTTTCAAAGAATGCAGAGAACATTCTCTTTAAACCATTAGTGATGGGTTAAAAAGATGAAAATGATTTAGATTTTTTAAAAACTAGCACACAATTTTAGAAAGTTCTAATGCCCAGCATTGAACTCCACACAGAGAAGTGATTTACAGTGATAAATGTGATGAATAATGTTGAGCGGATATTAGCACACAGTGATGTGCTTTAGTGTTAGAAGTATGAGATCCGAATTTGGATCCCCAACCCTTCCCACATGCCCAAGTGATATGATACGATAGGATTTCCAGTGCCACACAACCAAGTGTGTGCCCCAGAGACATCAGAACTCCCAGCACAATGGAAAGGGGAGTGGCAGCTGACCCTCTGGACTGTATGGGGTGTCTGGGTTTCCATGGCCATCATCTTATCTCCAGAGCCTGGGAAGAGGTTGTTAGCTTTGCTCAGGGCCTAGCTTTAGGGCCGAGAAACTCATTCCTCACAGGCCTGGAGAAGGGGGAAACTGAAGCCCCATCCAGCTATAAACCTGGCTAAATTTTGCTTCTAATCCAGGGATGAGAATTTCTTTTCAAAGGTGCTTAGTAAGAAAGAGAGAGAGAGAGAGAGAGAGAGAGAGAGTGAGAGAGAGAGAGAGAGAGAGAGAGAGAGAGAGTGAGAGAGAGAGAGTGAAAGGATGGATGGAAGGAAGGAAGGAAAAAGGAAGGAAAGAAAGAAAGAAAGAGAGAGAGAGAGAAAGAAAGAAAGAAAGAAAAAATGAAAGAAAGAGAAAGAGAGAGAAAGAAAGAAAGAAAGAAAGAAAGGAAGGAAGGAAGGAAGGAAGGAAGGAAGGAAGGAAGGAAGGAAGGAAGGAAGGAAGGAAGGAAGGAAGGAAGGAAGGAAGGAAGGAAGGAAGAAAAAAAAGAGAAAAGGGAAGAGGAGGAGGACAGTTGAGTCTACTGCTAGAGGATGGACGACCACAGCCTGGACAGTCTGGAAACACTCAGTGTGGGCTGGTTCTTGGTGAGAAATTCTGCTGTCTACCTTCAGGTCCTGAACCTGGACGCCCCCGTGTGGCGGCCTCGCGCACTGCAGCCCCGCTCACCCGTTCTGGAAGGGGTAGATCCAGGTCTGGTTGTTGGTGTTGGGGTCGGTGTGGGTGAGACACCGAGGGCCTTTGTTGATGGAGATGGCGGAGACAATAAACGAGTATCCGGCTCCCAGGAACCCGATGGCTGCAAACAGGGTGGAGGTGAACATCTGAAAGTGAAGGAGTGAGATTCAGTGTGGGTTCCCACAAAGGCAATGGAGCTTTAGAAGTTGTGCTCCCCTTCTCACCCCAAGTATCCCACCTGCCCATACATGACCGGGTTTGGGGTTGTGGTTAGATGTGTGGGTTATGAGCCAGAGAGCCTTCTCACTTCAGCAGGTGGGTGTATTATGACCAAGCGTGTTAGAAGAATATGAACCGTTTTCTGTTTTGAGGGGTGCCCCCTAACAGTGGTTGGGAATCACTCCCAGGGATTCTGGCTCAAGGGTCATGCTAGGTGAAGTCATGAGAATGAAGAGTTTCTCAGGTGCTGAGGTGGAGAAAGACACGGGGTCACACCCAGGGGTGCCTTGAGACAGAAAGGTTCACAGTGGGTTGTGAGTGAAAACCATGGTTCCAGACCAGGCAGTCATCTCAGCCCTCTTGGATGCAACTGATTTATTTTGGGCCATATCTAGAAGTGCTCATTGGTTACTCCTGGCCTGGTGCTCAGGGGTCACTCCTGGCATGGCTTAGGGACCCTATGGAATGCAAAGAATTGAACTTCTTGCATGCAGCATGCAAAGTGAGTGCTTTGGCCTGTGGAACATTATGTACCTGCACCCAACTCATGCCAATTGGGGTCAGGTCACACACAACTGGTCACTTCTGGCAGGACAATGGGATAGAACCTAGATTGGGTGTGAGCAAGGCCAAACACTTTCTCTGTCACCCCCTATCTTTCCAACCATCCAGTTCCATTTCTGAGCTGTGTATGAACAGGAATTCAGGGTGAATGTGGACTAGATGTTCAGTACACAGGAGTTGGTATTAGCCACCCACAGTGGTTATTAATTAAACGCCAAGAGGGGCTGTCGTACTACAGAAGGCACTGGCTTTGCATGTAGTTGGCCCCAGTTCAATCCCTGGCTCCACATGTGGTCCCCTGAGGCCCTCTAGAAGTGATCCCTAAGTGCAGAGCCAGAGGTAAGCTCTGAATACCTCCAGGTATTCAGGCCCAATCCACCTCTTCCCAATAAAAAAATTTAAATGCTAAGAATAAAATCACACCCCCAAACTTTTGTCTGTTTGTTTGTTTTTTGACTTTTTTTTTGGTTTTGGTTTTGGTTTTTCTTTGTCTAAAGCAGGGGAGCTGGCCATTGAATTTCCACTGGGGAGTCATGGAGGCCTCCACCCACTGCTGGGGTGGCTCTGGTGGGATTTGGTACCTCAGGGCCCAAAAAGCTCCATGTCTTCATGCCCAAGCATTGGACCACAAATCAGGTTGGTCTTGGGGGCATTTATTGGAGGTATCCCCATCTCCCCAGCCCCAATTTTTCTGGTCTTATCACATGGATGATTCATGGCAGGTTCCTCAGAAGAGTCACCATTGAGAGGCTCCTCAGTGATTCCAGTCACTTTGTGAGATAAAAATGATGGGACTTATATTCATTGCAGCACTATTTACCATAGCAAGACTCTGGAAACAACCAAGATGCCCTTCAACAGACAAATGGCTAAAGAAACTGTGGTACATATACACAATGGAATATTATGCAGCTGTCAGGAGAGATGAAGTCATGAAATTTTCCTATACATGGATGTACACGGAATCTATTATGCTGAGTGAAATAAGTCAGAGAGAGAGAGAGAGAGAGAGAAAACGCAGAATGGTCTCACTCATCTATGGGTTTTAAGAAAAATGAAAGACATTCTTGCAATAATAATTTTCAGACACAAAAGAGAAAAGAGCTAGAAGTTCCAGCTCACCTCAGGAAGCTCACCACAAAGAGTGATGAGTTTAGTTAGAGAAATAACTACATTTTGAACTGTCCTAATAATGAGAATGTATGAGGGAAATGAAGAGCCTGTTTAGAGTACAGGCGGGGGTCGGGTGGGGAGGAGGGAGACTTGGGACATTGGTGATGGGAATGTTGCACTGGTGATGGGTGGTGTTCTTTACATGACTGAAACCCAAACACAATCATGTATGTAATCAAGGTGTTTAAATAAAAAAAAATGATGGGACTTGGTCTCTCTCCCCAAGGTAGTAGTCTGTCTAGTCTCTGTAGGATTTTATAGCCAACACCAGCTGATTTTAAGCTCACTCCTATTTGGCCCTTTCCACTCCCTGAAAGTGTTTCCTTAAGCTCTCTAAACTCTAAAAATCCTTGACATGTATTTGGCTGGCAGAGATGAGCAACTGATGCTGAGATTCTTTACCTTTTTTTCCTTCTTTCCATTCATTTCTTCTTTTCTTCCTTCCTCTGTCCTTTCCAGGAATAAAAATAGAACCCAGGGCCTCACACATGCAAGGAGGATTCTACCACTAAATTACACCCTCATCCTTGGCCCCAAAGAACATTTCTGGCAACTTCCTCATGTTGGAAGAAGAGCTGGCTTCTAATCTTATCAGAGCTAGTGTCCTTTCCACTATACAATTTTGCCAGACCCACCTTGGAAACCATTGCTCCAATGAGAGTTCATTCCCTGTCTTTGAGCCATTCCTCTATGCTCTAGTCCAAATTTTATTCAATCCATAGACACATGCAGAAATTCATATGCATGTATATACATACATATTCATATATACACACATAAATACATACATGCAGACAGAATGCACTGGCACCAGACACTCAGTTGTCACCATTTTCCCTCTGAGACATTGGTTCTCACTGAAATTCAACAACAGCGAGGGGAGAACATCCTTTTGCTCACTTGACTTTGTTTGTTTGTTTGTTTTTGGGTTTTTTTTGGATCACACCCAGCAGCCCTCAGGGGTTATTCCTGGCTCTATGCTCAGAAATTGCTCCTGACAGGCTCGGGGCACCATATGGGATGCAGGGATTTGAACCATCATCCTTCTGCATGCAAGGCAAACACTCCACCTCTATGCTATCTCTCCAGCCCAGCTCACTTCACTTTTGATCTTAAAATATAATTGTGGGGCTGGAAAGATAACATGGAGGTAAGGCGTTTGCCTTGCTTGCAGAGGTCGGTGGTTCGAATCCCGGCATCCCATATGGTCCCCAAGCCGAGTCTGCCAGGAGCGATTTCTGAGCATAGAGCCAGGAGTAACCCCTGAGTGCTGCCGGGTGTGACCCAAAAACCAAATATATATATATATATATATATATATATATATATATATATATAATTGTTTGTCAGGAGCCAATAAGCCTCTGAGAGTATGAGAAAATGTATTGGAAAAGGAACCTCCAGGGAAAGAATCTGAGGAGACGCAGGTTCCAGCCCGCCCAGCATCAGGGAGGCCTGACCTCAGCTTCAGCTTCCTGCGCTCCTCTGAAGAATGTGTTTTAGAAGCTTCCTTTAGCATACACAAACCTGATTTCAACACCAGCTGCCTGGGTGGGGAGAAGAGAAGTCACCTGGGGTTAGTTAAAGCAGAAGGGTGGGTGGGCAGGTGATTTCATATCAGACCACTTGGTGTGTTTGTGTGTGTCTGTGTGAGTATGTGTAATTGTGCGTGTGTGTACATGTGTGTGCAAGTGTGTTAGTGGATATGAATATGTGTCAGTGTATGTGTGAGAGAAGTGTGTGTGTTTATGTGTGTGTGTGTGTGTGCGCGCGTGTGTGTGCGCGCGCGCTTGCATGCAAATGCTTGCTGGGCAAGGTTCTATCCCCAAAACTTCAAACAAAACTAAAGAAAGCAAAGTAGGCAGCAACAAGAACAACAAGAACAAATAAAACCAAAGAATGAAAGGGGGCCAGAAAGATAGCATGGAGGTAAGGCGTTTGCCTTTCATGCCGGTTCGAATCCCGGCATCCCATTTGGTCCCCCGTGCCTGCCAGGGTCGATTTCTGAGCCTAGAGCCAGGAGGAACCCCTGAGCGGTGCCGGGTGTGACCCAAAAACCAAAAAAAAGAAAAAAAAAAGAAAGAAAAAGAACAAAAGGAGGCTAAAGCCTCATTTGTTTCTGAACAACATGAAAACTGGAAACAGGAGCAGGATAGTACAAGGGTTAAGGGGTTTGCCTTGACTATAGCTAATGCAGATTCCAACCCAGACTCCCCAAGCCTCTCAGGTGTGATTTGTGAGCATACAACAGGGTGTAACACCCCCCCCCCCCCGCAAACAACAACAATGAAAGAGAAAAAAAAGAGTTGGAAACAGAGGCAGTCGTGATTGAAGGAGGAAGAGGGACATTGCACCATGGTCAGGCCTGATGACAGGCAGTGAGCTTGGGTCTCTACCTCTCCTACCTTGAATCCTGGGCCATTCACCCCAGACTCCCTTCTGTCAGCAGATCCATCATCACACCTGAGGGCAGAAGCAGCCATTTCCCTCACCACCTCTGCTTGAGGTTCCTGTCAGACCAGGTTCAAGGCACCAGAAATCCCTCTTGCCTAACTTCCCATGACATCCACAAGCTCTTGACCAATGTCATCATTGATGATGACATTTTATGATTGCAGTCTCTCCTGTGCTTCTCACAAATGAGGAGGAACAAGTTTAAAATGAATAGGCTTGTAACACACAGTCCTGACATTCAGAGGATCCAAGTTGTGAGCCTTTATATGGTCTCTGAGAACTGGGGAGATCCCCTTCACCCCATTATAAACTAACATACTGGCCAGCCAGGGAAACAGCTCGAGGGGCTAGAGTACCAACTTTGAATGCTAGAACTGGCTTCCAGCCCAGCCCTACCTGGTCTCCCGAGTACCGTTGGTACTAAAATATTTGAATCCCGGCATCCCATATGGTCCACCGACCCTGCCAGAAGCGATTTCTGAGCATAAAGCCCAGGAGTAATCCCTGAGCACTGCTGGGTGTGACCCAAAAACAAAAACAAACAAATAAAATCAAAACAACACAACAATTTCTATAAAAGTGCATAGGTTCTCTGGAGCAATAGTGTAATGATAGGCATTTGCCTTGCATGCGCTGACCTAGGACAGACGATGGTTCAGTCCCTGGGCATCCCATATGGTCCCTCAAGCCAGGAGCGATTTCTGAGTGGAGAGACACTGAGCATGAGCAGGTCTGGCCCCCAAACCAAAAACAACAACAAAAGTGCACAGGTTCACAGCTCTTGATGACCTCAAGACAGGGAACCACCTTGGTGTAAACTCTCAAATGAAAGTTAAAAATTGGCCAGAGTGGCAAGGACCCAAGGACCCTCCCCTGTTTGCTTGAAAGCGGCAAATCGATCTCCTGCATAAAAGGTGCTTCCCCAACCACAACTGAGAAGTTATTCATCACTCAAAGCTGAGTAAATAACCCTCTTCCTAGGAACTGTGTCTGACTCCCACCAACTTCCCTATCTGGTCAAGCCCTCGAAAAATATGCTTCTTCTTTTGCAGACAAGTATCTAAGCTGCCTCTGAGCTCACCCACTTCACCTTATATCCTGGGGGTTCCCATCTGTGTGAATGACATCTCACCCTTTGTGGTTGTTTTTTTTTTTGGGGGGGGGTGATTTTTTTGTTTTTGTTTTTTTTGTTTGTTTTTGCTTTTTTGTTTTTGTTTTTGGGTTCCACTCTGAGGTGCTCAGGGTTACTCCTGGCTCTGCACTCAAAAATCACTGCTGGCAGGCACAAGGGACCATATGAAATGCTGGGATTCGATTTGAACCACCATTCATTCTAAATCAGCTGCATGCAAGGAAACACCCTACTGCTGTGCTATCTCTCTGCCCTCCCTTTGTGTTTGTTTATGTTTGATGTTAGTGCAATGACCAGTCCATCCAAGGGTCTGACAGGGGTTAAAGAAGACGTTTCACAAAAACCAGCTCCTCACACACATTCCCTGCCTTTTCTGTTACCATATCTCCCAGAATTGGAAGACAATAGTCCCTCTATTCCCATTCCTCCCATCTGTTTAGCTCTGGCCTTGTGTCCCAGCCTGCTACTCTTTCTATGTATCCTGGCTTAGGGGACTCAAGTCCACCTACTATGATGGAGAGGCTCTGGGGGAGATGTGGAAGGAAAAGGAGATGGTTTAGAGACTTGGGTCAGGACCATGTGCTCGGGACACAGAAGTCTCTAGGGTATGAGCTGGATGCAAGAATATGAGACCACCAAGAACATTTTCCCTAGGACTGAAGATGCCACACCTGCTGCCTTGCTGGGTTTGGACAGACTGCAAAGGACTAATGCTCAGAGATTCACAGCAGAAGCTCAGGTCTCTGATTGACAAAATTAGAGGGTGGGGGCAGTAGAGATGGTCCAGGCACCACCAGGTCCCAGTAGGCTTGGGCATTAAGCCTTTTATGTCATAGAATCAGGCCAAGTACCACTGGGGGAAAAGAAGAAAAAAAAATAAAAGAAAGAAAAAAAGAAAAGAACATAAGAAAGAAAGAGTGAATGAGAGAAAGAAAAGAGAAATAAATAAATATAAAAGGAAAGAAGAGGGTCCGGAGCAATAGCACAGTGGTAGGGCATTTGCCTTGCATGCAGCTGATCCAGGACAGACTTTGGTTCGATTTCCCAGCATCCCATATGGTTCCCTGAGCCAGGAGTGATTTCTGAGTGCATAGCAGGAGTAACCCCTGAGCGTCATCAGGTGTGGTCCAAACCCCCCTCCCCAAAAAGTAAAGAAAAGAAGGAAGGAAGAAGAGAAAAAGAAAGAAAGAAAGAAAGAAAGAAAGAAAGAAAGAAAGAAAAGAAAGAAAGAAAAAAAAAAAAAAGAAGAAAGAAAGAAAAGAAAGAAAGAAAGAAAGAAAGAAAGAAGAAGAAAGAAAGAGAAAGAAAGAAAGAAAGAAAGAAAAAAAAGAAAGAAAGAAAGAGAGAGAAAAAAAGAAAGAAAGAGAGAAAAAAAGAAAGAAAGAAAGAAAAAGAAAGAAAGGAAGGAAGGAAGGAAGGAAGGAAGGAAGAAAGAAAAAAAGAAAAAAGGAAGGAAGAAAGGTAGAAAGAAGGAAGGAAGGGAGAAAGTAAAAAGAAAAGGACAGTGAAAAAAGAAAGAAGGAAAGAAAAAGAGAAAGTAGATAAAAGGAAGAAAGGAAGGGAGAAAAGGGGGGTGGAAAGAAGAAAGGAAGGAAAAAAAGAAAGTGAAAAAAGAGTCCAAATTCACTTTCAATATTTCTTTTGTTTTGTTTTGGAGCAACCCCCAGCTGTGCTCAGGGGTTACCCAGGTTCTGTGCTCAGGAATCACTCCTAGTGGGTTCAGGAAACCATACAGGGTGCTGGGGATTAAAACCTGGTTAGCTGCATGTGAGGCAAACACCCCTAATATTTTTTTAAATTTTTATAATAATATTTTATAATGATTTTATTATTATAATAATTTTTATTTTTATTTATATACATATTATATATGATTTTATTATTTTAATATTATATATTATATATTATTATAATAATAAATGTATATATTTCTATATATTTCATATATATAATTTTATTATTATAATATATTATATATTATAATAAATTTTATTTATTTTATTTATTTATAATATTATTTATATTTATATAAATATATATTTATAATATTATTATATTTATTATATAAATATATATGTTTATATATTATATAAATATATATTTATAATATTATTATAATAATTTTTATTGTGGCCCCCTAATATTTTTTGAAAGTGAAACTAAGATATAGATAGGCCTGAGCTAATGCAGCACCCCATATAGTGCCCTGGTTACTATGAGGAGACTGAGAGCACCTGTGAGTACCATGGGGTGTGGCTCCAAACTTCTGCCCCAGCTCACATATTGACTTCTTTCAAACCAAGGAAGACATCCTTCTGCCTGCCACCTGAGTAGGGTTCCTGGTGGGGAGTCCTGGCAGGGCTCTGCTTCAGGAGAGCCCTGACTGGTCCACATGCTGAGGCAGTCCCCTGTGCATGCTGAGAAGGGAGCACAGTCTCTGTGGACACAGAGGGGCTGGTGCCATGGCACCCCAGGGGTCATTTTTATATTTCCTCAACCTACCTGTTCAGATGAGGCCATGTTGGCCAGAGAGAGTCAGTGATTGGGGTTACGAGACCTAGTGTCTCTTCTCTCTTGGGGTGTCTATGGCTCCCTAGGACTCCCAATATATTTCAAGGGGTCACAGGGGAAACTGCATAGATGGTGCACAGCACAGATGGGGGCACAGGAGGGAAATGAGGGCGGAAGGGGGCCACGATCAGGAAAAGACCAAGTATCAAACTACTTTACATGGTTCCTGCGGCTGCCAGCTTGGGGCACTGGTGGTGGACTTACTTGCCACATCTCTAATAGAGGCTAGATTAGGATCTAAGTGAGAATCTACATCATTCCTGGGACTTCAGACCATCAAGGATCCTGGCCCTTGGGACTGGAGTGAAGTACAGTAAAGAGGGCACTTCACCTGCATGTGGCCAACCCAGGTTTTGCTCACTAGCTTCCCAGTTGGTCTTCTGAGTACCACCAAGAGTGATTCCTGAGTGCAGAGCCAGGAGTAACCCTTGAGCACCACTGGGTGTGGCCCACAAAAATAAACAACAAACAACAACATCCTCTGGGTATAAAGGCAGCCTACGGAGTTTGATCCCCAACATCCCACATGGCCCCCTGAGCACTGCCAGGAGCCAGGAGTGATTCCTGGTAGCACAGAGCCAAGAAGAAGCCCTGGGAACAGCCCTGTGTGGCCCAAAACAAAACAAAACAAAAACTACCTCCCTAGACTCTTGCCCAGGCTGGCATGCCATCCTGTCCTTGCCTGGGGGCATGTAAGCTTGGGGTTCAGAGTGCCCCCTGATTCTGAACCTCCCAACTCCAGCACTCACCGCAAAGCGCTTCCCACATCCTTCATTTCCGCAGCAGCCGCAGCAATCATTATTCTTCAAGCCCAGGAAAACCAGGGCAGGGAAGATCATCTGTGGAGTTACAGACAGGGGTGTTCAGGGCAGGAAGGGGACCATCACACCCAAAGCGCAAAACCCCTACTGTGGTCTGAGGGATCGGGGCACTGTGCACCAGCCCTCCCATCCATGCAGCTTCAGGGAGCTGCTGTCTGTCTAGCACCCCAAGAAAGATGGCTGAGGTGGACAAGTGGGGAACAGTGTTGACAAGAAAACAGACTCAATGAAGGCTTCCTGGGAAGGGGAGTTTAGGAAAGTGGGTGCAAGAAGGAAGCACTGGTTACTTGGTGGTCTTCTGTGATTCTATCTGCTAGAAAGTATGGTGCCAGTTTTACCACCCAGAACTGTCTTGCTAGGATTAGGCACTTTAGAGGTTCCTTCCATAGAAGGGCCAGGCTGAATGGGGCCAGGTGGGGGGGTGCTTAGCCTCTGGCCCAGGGCGGACGTGACCTTGTGTGTGTCTGACCTGGATGGACAGGCTTGGCTGATGCAATGCCCGGGTTGAGCACTGACTTCCCTCCCTTCAAAGGTCATGTTTAATTTGGGGGGGAAGGTTGGAGTCACACCCAGCAGCTCTCATGGGTTACTCCTGGCTCCATGCTCAGAAATCGCTCCTGGCAGGCTCGGGGGGAACATATGGGATACTGGTATTCGAACCAATGACCTTCTGCATAAAAGGCAAATGCCTTACCTCCATGTTATCTCTCCGGCCCCATCTTTAATTTTTTTTAATAGCGAGATTTGGGGGGCCATACACAGTCATGCTCAGGGCTGATTCCTCACTCTGCACATAGGGATCACTCCTAACAGGGCTTAAAGGACCCTATGGGGTCTTAGGGATGGAATGGGGGGTGACCATGTGCAAGGAAGTAAGAGCCTTCCCCTATACCCTCTGTCCCACCCAAGAAGGTTAGGGGTGACTCTCTCCTAGGGGACTGCAGGGTAGAAGGGTTTCATATACTCACCAGCACCCCACTTCCTAAGATCCCTCCAAAGTACCAGACCTCGTAAGACAGGTGGGCTTTGTTCTCCAGCACTGTTCCCCCGGGGAAGAACAAGAGGATGTTAGCCAAAAAGCCGCACACAGCCAGAGGGATGAGGGTCCATCCCAGACACTTGGCGCAGGAGCCGGTGCACATGTTGGGGCAGGCAGGTTAGATCCAAAACTCAAAATTCTCCCTGGCCTCCTGCAGGGGGTTGCTTCACACCCGCTTGGCCTGGGCGTCCACCTCAGAACAAACAGATGGTCTCCAATTCAGTCCACGCTCGCGAGCAGGGAGGCACTGGGCATAGCAGAAGCTAGGCATGGACATTTATATATCCTCTCTGACCTGAAGTCCGTTTTTTTTTTCACTCCATAAATGAGATTACATTCAGATCATTTTTTGCCATGGAGACCAATAACCTCTGTAAATCATCCACCAGCCACCGAGATGAGCCACACTATCGCAACCATAGACAGGTCTGGAGCAAACAGCATTTGGGACTCCTGTACCTTTAAGCTGACCACATCCTTGACCAAATAAATAAATAGTCCACCACACAATTCCCTGCTTCGGTTCAGTATAAATCACCATGTCAGGACAATATGTTACTTTCTCCACTTAAATCATCTCTCTCAAATTCTAATGTGTGTTCCTTTCTCTCTCTCTCTCTCTCTCTCTCTCTCTCTCTCTCTCTCTCTCTCTCTCTCTCTCTCTCTCTCTGCTTTGTCTCTGACTCTGTCTCTGTCTCTCTCTGGACCCCCAGAGATGCAAATATCACCCTCAGGAGCCTCTGAGTCCCTCCCTATGAAAATCATGCTCAGAGAGGCTGAGCTTCAGCCTACAGAGATGTTTTTCAAGCATAAAATTCAAAATACTTTTTTTTTTTTTTATTGATCGATGGTTCCTCACTGTCACTGTACCGGTTGTTCCGAGTTCTGACTCCTTCCTTCCTTAGAATAATAGAATCAGTAAAAGAAAAAAAAGAGAGAAAGAAAGAAAAAAACCATACCCACACACACACACAAAAAAAAAATCTACCAATTTTTCCAATCAAAGTTTCCACTTCAACCTTCCATATCGGAATAAAAACCTTGGAGCCGGGGCTGGAGAGATAGCATGGAGGCAAGGCATTTGTCTTGCAAGCAGAAGGACAGTGGTTCGAATTCCGGCATCCCATATGGTCCCCCGAGCCTGCCAGGAGCAATTTCTGAGCCCAGAGCCAGGAGGAACCTCTGAGCGCTGCCGGGTGTGACCCTCCCGTCCCCCCCAAAAAAACCTTGAAGTCAGAAAGATAGTATAGTGGGTAGGGCGCTAGCCTTGTATGCTGTCATCCACTAGGATTTGATTCCTGCCATCTCTTGTGATCCCCCAAGCATTTCCAGGATTAATTCTCAGTACAGAACCAGTAATTCTGGCCTTTGGGTCTGGCCCCAAACCAAAAACTGAATAAAAACCTCTGGGCTGGAGAGAGAATACAGGACCTTGAACACTTGTTTTGCATGTGTCCAACCTGTTTGATCTGGCACTGCATATGGTCCTCTAAGGACCTCCAGGAGGGATCCATCTGTGCAGAGCCAGGAGTATGCACTGCTGAGTTTTGAGTTCCAAAACCAAAATAAAAACTAAACTAACCTAATTCAAGCTAAACTAAACTAAAAACCTCTGCTTTCACTACTGATCGTGAAAGGAAAGGAGAGTTGTGTTAGGTAGAGGAGATGGATGAGATGGAGCAACAGGAAGTGGCACAGACAGCTGGAAGAGCATCTTGTTAAGAAATGAACTTGCCTGGGGCCAGAGAGATAGCACAACAGTAGGACATTTGCTTGCACACAACCAACCCAGGACAGATCTGAGTTCGATTTCCAGTAACCCATATAGTCCCCCAAGTTTGCCAGGAGCAATTTTTGAGCACAGAGCCAGGAGTAACCAAACTCTGAGCATAGTCAGATGTGGCCCAACTGCCCCCCACAGAAAAAAAAAAAAAAGAAAAGAAAAGAAAAGAAAAAGAAAAAAAGAAAGAAAAAGAAAGAGAAAGAAGAAAGAAAGAAGAAGAAAGAAAAGAAAGAGAAAGAAAGAAAGAAGAAAGAAAGAAAGAGAAAGAGAAAGAAAGAAAGAAAGAAAGAAGAAAGAAAAAGAAAGAAAGAAAGAAAGAAAGAAGAAAGAAAGAAAGAAAGAAGAAAGAAAAAGAAAGAAAGAAGAAAGAAAGAAAGAAAGAAAGAAAGGAAGGAAGGAAGGAAGGAAGGAAAGAAAGAAAAGAAAGAAAGAAAGAGAAAGAAAGAAAAGAAAGAAAGAGAAAGAAAGAAAGAGAGAGAAAGAAAGGAAGGAAGGAAGGAAGGAAGAAAAAGAAAGAAAGAAAGAACGAAAGAAAGAATGAAAGAAAGAACAAAAGAAAGAAAGAAAGAAAGAGAGAGAAAGAAAGAGAAAGAAAGAAAGAGAGAGAAAGAAAGAGAAAGAAAGAAAGAAGAAAGAAAGAAAGAAAGAAAGAAAGAAAGAAAGAAAGAAAGAAAGAAAGAAAGAAAGAAAGAAAGAAAGAAAAGAAAAGAAAGAAAAGAAAGAAAGAAGAAAGAAAGAAAGAAGAAAGAAAGAAAGAAGAAAGAAAAGAAAGAAAGAAAGAAAAAGAAAGAAAGAAAGAACCTACCCCTCGAGGCCAGGGATGTGGCACCATGGTAGAGCTACTCCCTTGAAAGTTCAAGCCCAAGAATTCAATCCCCAGGACTCCCAATCTCTGAGTGCCAAGTTGCTATTGGAATCCCAGCTTCTCAATAAGCATGGGACCCCAGGACACGGCATTGATGACAGGTACAACAAAGGGAAGGGGGAAAGTGATCACATAAAAACTGTGCAGAATAAAAGGGACTTTGTCTCTTCTGAGAAAGATGACTCTGGGGAATTTTACTCTCTGCCAGAGACCACCCCTTACTGGTGGGACTTTCTGCCACTTCAGATCTCGGCTGGGCCAGGCCCATCTTCATGGCCAGCAGTGATCCAGTTGGTGTTGGTGCTACATCACAGCTTGGAAGATGATGGGATGAGACAGGAGACTGCCTGCTCTTTGCTGAGAATCTGGAACCCTCTCAGAACCAAGTTAGAATGAAAAGGGAGTCAGATTTTAGCTACAAAACAAGTGTCATCATCCAGGTGAGGCCTGCCCTCCACAAGCTGTTTCTGGGAAACACTGAGATTGGGGGCTATAGGCCAGGGGCACTGGAGACAGGATTACAGATTTCTCAAACCAGGTGGTGGCTCCGGTGGCTCTAACTTGAATGGTGAAGATACAGTGCTAAATCTCGGGGTCAGCAGAAAAATAGAAAGTATTCATTGTCTCTTTATCTGCTTCATTATTTTTTCCGGCCTCACCCAGTGACGCTCAGGGGTTACTCCAGGCTATGCGCTCAGAAATTGCTCCTGGCTTGGGGGACCATATGGGACGCCCAGTGATCGAACAGCTGTCCGTCCTATACTAGTGTGTGCAAGGCAGATGCCTTACGCCCTGCGCCACAGCTCTAGCCCCTATCTGCTTCATTTTTATCTTCTTTTAATTTTTATATTATTATTATTTGGTTTGAGGACCACATCAGGCTGTTTCAGGGTCTCCTCCCAATTCTGTGCTCAGGGATCACCCCGATGGGATTCAGGGAACCACATTGGTACTAGGATCGAATGTGTGTAAGGTAAGTTCCTTCTTCCCAGTACTATCTCTCTGGCTCCTACTTTTTATTTTATTATTTATTAATTTAATTTGTTTATTTTGTAATAAACTCCAGTGATGCTTTATAACTATTGCCAGCTCAGTGCTCAGCTCAGGGGACAATGAGATACCAGATGGAACCCAGTTCTTTCACATACAAAACGTGTGCTCAACTCACTGAACTCTCTTCCTGTCCCAACCCTCTGGCTTCTATCAGTTTAGTTAATATTTACATAGTGTGTACTGTACTTTACATATGCTAATTCGATTGAAGTTCTCTTGGAGATAAGGATATAAACCCCTATTATACGTTTTATCTCAAAGCTCTGTTTTTTTTTTTGGGGGGGGGAGCATAGGGAGAAAACTGGCTGTGCTTAGAGCTTACTCCTGGCTCTGCACTCAGGGATCACTCCTACAGGGTTCGGGAGACCATACATGGTGCCAGATATAGAACGTGGATCAGCCAGATGCAAGGCAAGTGCTCTGCCTGCTGAACTATCACTCCGGCCCTGCTACTAATTGTTAATTCTTAATTGACATTGGTCTTTGAAGAGATTGTTGATAGTAATCCTGGACCCTTTATCCATGACTTCAATCTTATTGCTATCTTTAGCCATGACTTCAATCTTATTGCTATTTAAGATATTCTGAAAATTCTTGCACTTTGATACTTTTGAATATGTGTCTAAATCACCCTCTCTCGAATGATTGTAATTCATCTTAACACTTGAAGAGATATTTTCTAGGATTGAACTGATGTTGAACTGATGCTTGCAAAGCCAGCACCTTAGCTACTGTACTATCTCTCTGACCTCTATTTAGCTATTTTTCAGGTCTGTTTCTATTGAGATGCTGTAGTCTGCAAGAGGATTGAAGTGATTGTTTGCTACCCGGAGTGCTGCTTACCACAATTCCTGTACCAGTGCCAAGATCAGGAAATACAAGATTGGGGGACTTTGAGAGGTGAAGCTCATTTACAAGATTCTTCCTGCATAAAAAGGGTGATGTTAAGATTTTAAAAGCCAGAGTCCACCCCCCCCATAACTCAAACCATGTTTCTCATAATTTTTTTTCTTTTCTTTTTTTTTAATTTTGGAATGCTTCAAGAATTTGTGTGACCTCCTTGCGCCGGCACTATGCTAATTTTCTCTGTATCATTCCAATTTTAGTATATGTGCTGCCAAAGCCATGACTTCTCATAAATTTTCTCTCCTAGAAATAAAAGAATAGTGTCTATGGTAATAGTGCACACTGGGCTTACTTCCTTCTGAACAACTATAATCTCCAAGGCTTTGCCGATGGGGAGTGGAATTGTCACAATTTGTATCTCAGGAGACTGCCTTGTGCCAGGAATCCAATCTCGTCTGAAGGATGAAGTCTGAACTAGCTCAATATTACCTTTTTTTTTTTTTTTTTTTTTTTTGGTTTTTGGTTTTTGGGTCACACCCAGCGGTGCTCAGGGATTACTCCTGGCTGTCTGCTCAGACATAGCTCCTGGCAGGCACGGGGGACCATATGGGACACCGAGATTCGAACCAACCACCTTTGGTCCTGGATCGGCTGCTTGCAAGGCAAACGCCGCTGTGCTATCTCTCCGGGCCCTCAATATTAGATTTTAAGCTCTGCTTCCAGCCCTACCATATCTCGAAAAATAAATATTGTGGGTGCAAAAAAAAATTTGTTTTTTTGGTTTTTGGGCCACACCCAGTGACGCTCAGGGGTTACTCCTAGCTATGCACTCAGAAATTACTCCTGGCTTGGGGGATTATATGGGATGCTGGGGATTGAATTAAGGTCCGTCCTGGGTCAGGCACATGCAATGCAAATGCCCTACCATTGTGCTATCACTCCAGCCCCAGAAAAATATCTTTTTTATAAGGGGCAATTGTGGTCTCTTCCAGAGGCTTTCTTCTTTCATGGAGAATTTTTTTTCCCTTTGAGGTGGGAAGAGCTAATCTTTTTCCCAGTTTACAATGTCAACCTCTCTGTCAAATAGGCTTCCTTATATCTTGGCCCTGAAGCCTGAAGATCCTCGATGTATATTGTGAAGGTAGAAATTCCCATCTCAAGAATTGCTGTTTGGGATTAGAGTGATAGGACACAGATAGAGCTCAGGCCTTGCATGAGGCTGTCCCAGGTTCAATCTACCACCACATATAGTCTCCTTGAGCCCATCAGGAGTGATTCCTGAGTGCAGAGCTTAGAGTAAACCTTGAATATTGCTGAATTTAGGACCCCCCCAAAACAAACAAACAATTCCCCTCAAACCAAAAAGAATTCAAAAAGTTGTCTTTTGTTCACCTACTATCATTACCAACATGTGAATACAGTCTTAGACCAGCCAACATGATGCGCAGTCAGAAGTCTGCCAAAAGACAAAAACTTTATTCATTAATTTACTTCAAATGTAGACCTTTTCTTTGGAGGGGAGCATGCTCTGTCAAAACTATAAACATATAAAATTCATTCTCAAATAGTAAAAAAGTTTCACAGACACAGTTTCACAGGGCTGCCTGAGACTCTGAAAGAATTCAGAATTTCTTTTTATTTTTTGATTCAAATGTCAACATTGTTTTTCCTGGATAAGGCGTGTTGGGCCACAGTCTGCAGAGTTCAGGGATTATTCTTAGGGCTACGCTAGGATCACTCCTGGAAGGAATGGCACGTGGGAAACCATATGCAGTGCTGGAGATTGAACTAGGTGCAAATGCATGCAAAGGCAGACATGTCACTTACTATGTTTTTGGTGTAGAAATATCTTATTTAAGTTGACCAGTAGGGCTGTGGAAGTCAGTTATGCAGGTGAGCGGGAATAAGATATAGGAAAATAGCAGGTGTTTCCTCCTCCTTGCCTCAGGTGTAGCTTCATAGACCAGCCCAGGGGACATCCTATAGCAGGTGCTAGAAAGAGGTCAGTGGTCAGCCCACCATCACAGACACTACCTTGGAGCTGGACGAAGGCAAGTGAGTGGAGGGACTGAACAACATTATTAAAAATTAACCACTCTAGACTCTTCTGCTTCTAGAAGTCTCCATCATGGTATCTGAATAACCCTGGTCGGAATAACCCTCATAATCTAGGCTTTACATATGAACAATTGGACTTGCTAATCAGCACCATGAGTAGGCAGATAAAGTTTGGGGTCTGCCAGCAGTGATCCCTGGGTACAGAGTCAGAGATAGCCCCTTTCCATTATCTCCCTGGACTTTGGGAAGGCAGGAACAGGAGTGTCTTTGAGGCAAATGTCTGCGGTCCCATTTCCTGTGTGTGAAAGGAGACAGCCTTCACCAGCCACCCTTCTGGAATGCCCTGATTCACCTGGGACACCCAAGCACCTAGAGGCTGATTCATCTCTTTCTTCAACTATTCATGGTCCAGTCAGCAAGCAAGAAAGAGGGAAGCTCCTTAAGAGAAAGAGTGGGTGTGGGAGGGGACACTTAAAGGAAGTGACCCTTAAATAGAATAGGCTGGCCGCCAGATTGAGGGCACCCACAGAACATTCCCTGTGATTCCAGGACCCCCATCTGGTCTACACCGCATGGTCACTATTTCTGTTACAGTGGCTATTTAGCAGCAAAGTTGGACAGGCTGAGATTTGGTGGCGGCGACTATACCCTACCAAGGGTCCAGTCCTTTACACAGAAACTATGAAAGGGATGTAGACCGAAAGTGGGGATCCTTGGAGGTTGAGAGAAAGTAGGTAAGCCTGGTCATCATGGTTCTGGACCTTGTTTTCCTGTTCAAGGGCAATCTAACTCAGGGCTAAGCAGCAGGAAAGCTGGGGGTTCCACCCTGTGAGGCAAATATTTCCCACCTGAGATCAGAGTCCAGTAGTGGGAGGTGTTTCCAGGTGCCCCAGATCGATCAGCTGCTGTGAACATACACAGTACTCCAGGGACTCTTGCTATCAGGTTTCAGTTGACACCTAGCTTTGTGCTGAAACCAGTAAAGATGGGTGAATTCCGTGAGATGCAATAAACCAGCAAGTGCTAACAGTCCCAACATGTGTCCACAATTGTGCGAGGGACTCTCCAAGAGAACACTTTGACTCTGATTGATTTTGGCTTCAATGGTGCTGTCTCCATTGACTAATCAAGGGAATCCCCTACTGAGGGGCACTGGTCCTCAGAATGGGTCCTCAGAATCAGCATTAGGATCCTGAGCTTGTCTTCACGCAGACTCTTTCATTTACTAACCCTGAATATCGGAGAGAGGAGAGAGGCCATTATATGTCAGGTGCAGGCGTTTGAAAGCTCAGTGTCTTTTTTTCCTTGCTCGATCATGACAGAATTGATTTTTCAGAATGGAGAGACAGTACAGTGGTAAACCACTTGTCTTGGATGTGGCAGACCTAGCATTTGCTCTCCCTGAGCCCTGCCAGAAGTGAGGCTCTCCCTGGTACAGAGCCAGAGGTAAGGCCTGAGCACAGCTAAGGATAGCACAGCCCACCTTCCAAAAAGTGATTTAAAAAAAAAAAAGGGAAATAAAAAAGAAAATAGAAATAGAAAATATTGATGGATACAGAACAAGAAAGGACAAGAGCTATTTTACAAAAGTCTGGTAATATGTATTTAGGTAATAAGATAATGAATGGGTTTTGGTTTTGTAAGTCTGTAGTCAAAAATAAAGTTCATTGACCATCTTTGATGGATATATACATTTGTCAGCATTATTATGGAAAGGATGAAAATGTCTCAAGACTTAGAAATATAAATTTCATACAGAGCAGCTATCTCATTTCTGGATATTTAAAATTCCATTTTTTATAAAGTGAGGAAATTTCCATTATTATGAAGAAATAGATTTCCACCACCCCCAATCATTCACGGCAGCATTATTTACAACACCCAAGAGTTGGAAACAGTTGAAATTCCTTGATATATGAGTGGATGAAGATGATATAATTTGTCTCCAAAATGAAATGGAATACCACTCATTCGTCAAAAAGAAAAGGAAAAAATCTTGCCACTGGCAGCATCATAGATGAACCTGGAAGGTGTCATGCTTATAGAAATAAGTCAGGGGGCCGGGTGGTGGCGCTGGAGGTAAGGTGCCTGCCTTATCTGCGCTAGCCTAGGAGACGGACCGCGGTTCGATCCCCCGGCGTCCCATATGGTCCCCCAAGCCAGGAGCGACTTCTGAGCGCATAGCCAGGAGTAACCCCTGAGCGTTACCGGGTGGGGCCCAAAAACCAAAAAAAAAAAAAAAAAAAAAAAAAAGAAATAAGTCAGATAGAGACAGATATTATGTAATCTCATTCTGATATAGAATGTAAAGAAAAAATAAATAAGTGCACTAAATAAACTTTCAATAAGAATATGAAACATAATTTTCTCTAAGAATTGGTGGTGCTGGATATTATTATTCATCAAGAATCCATGATCTGGGCCCGGAGAGATAGCACAGCGGCATTTGCCTTGCAAGCAGCCGATCCAGGACCAAAGGTGGTTGGTTCGAATCCCGGTGTCCCATATGGTCCCCCGTGCCTGCCAGGAGCTATTTCTGAACAGACAGCCAGGAGTAACCCCTGAGCAATGCTGGGTGTGGCCCAAAAACCAAAAAAAAAAAAAAAAAAAAAGAGAATCCATGATCTAACAATATTTTCTGAAAATAGAATGTAAGTGAACTCAGGATAGTGAATTTGGTAAAATTGTATTTGCTGAACTCAGGATAGTGAATTTGGTAAAATTGTATTTGCTTCTATGTATCATTTTAGCAAAGATCAGGAAATTTGAGTCCCTCTATAATGTAGAAAAGATGTATCTGTATTTATCTAAGTCACTAAAACCAATAGTACCACAGTATGGGACCTAAAATAAAATGATGAAACATATAAGAAGTTAGAATGGTGAGAGAAAACTGGAGTAAGAAATCAGAGGAGGGATGATGAAATTGGTAAGAGAGCAGCGAACACCTGAAAACCCATTATAAATAAGTATGTAAAACATAATATCTAAATAAAAATAAAAAAACGGAAAGAAAAAAGAATATGAAACAAAAAATGAACTTCCAATAAGATTGACAACTGGTTACCAGAGGGACAGGGAGAATGAGTCTTTCTCATAAGTCAAACAAAAGCATTTGATTTTGTGGTTAAGGATGAAATTGGAGTTTTTTTAGTGGTGAATTCATGGATTATGAAGATGTTGATTTATAACGAGGCACATCTGAAATGTGCACAGCATTATAATGCAATAAAAATGCAATCTTTCTTTACTTTTCTTTCTTTCTTTTTCTCTTTTTTCTTTCTTTTTTATTTTTTGTTTTTTTTAGGCCACAACTGGTGACACCCAGGGGTTACTCCTGACTCTGAGCTCAGAAGTTACTCCTAGAAGGGTTGGGGGACCCTGTGGGATGCCAGAGACTGAAGTTGGTTTGGTCGTGTACAAGGCAATTGACCTACCTGCTGTACTGTATTTTTGGCCAAAAATACAATTTTCTTTGGCAAAATAAAACTGCTAAATTTGATGCAGGATTCAGGAATTTGATGTACAAATGCAACTTACAGCAGAGTCCACAGCCAGTAAATATGAGCAGGTATTTGCTTTTCTATGCAATTTTTGCAGTGAGATATATTAAGGTTTCCTTTGCTGATTTCTAGGATTTCCCATATATGATTTAAAAGGGGGGGCAGTCTGCAAAAGCATGCCTGACTTTCAATTTGTTGGGGTTTTTGTTTTGTTTTTGTGTTCGCTTGTTTTTGTTTTTGGATCATACATTGTGATGTTCAGGGGTTACTCCTGGCTATTCTCTCAGAAATCATTCCTGGCAGGTTTGGGGCACCATTTGGGATCAAATCTAGGTCTGTCCTGGGTCAGCCACATGCAAACCAAACCCATACTGCTGTGCTATTGCTCCAGCCCCAACAATTTATTTTTCACTACCCAGAATCTCCGAAGTAAGTCTCACTGAATTTTAGTTCACAAGAGCAGGACTTGGCCTAAGACATAATATTTTCTCTCTCTTGATTATGATAGATAGTAGATATCCCCCCAAGATTTAATAGTTAGATATGTAGGTAAAGTTAGTTTGGCTGAAAATTATAGCCAAAAATTACAACCAAAATATGTCAAGGAAGGTCTATGGTGAGAATTTGTTGCCTTCATGAAATGAGTTAGTGCTCTGGGGTTGGGAGATATAGTTCAGGGGTGCTTGTCTTGCACATAGGTAACCTGAGATTGATCCTTGCTATCACACATGAAGGAAAAAGGAAGGAAATTAGTGAGTGATCTTTATGAATGAAAGTCTGATCTTACATGCTATCATGGAAAGCCTGCATGAAAATCTCCCTTCCTCCCATCTGCTTACCTTGAACTCAATTTCTTTGATTTACCTTCCTGTCGTATCAACCTCCTGCCCCCTTTCCTGCCTCCCTTTTCTATTCTTCCCTATCTCAGCTCACTGATTGCTTCTTCAAGAAGCCCTGTCTTCCCAGAAAAGTGCCTCACCAACAAAACATGTTGGCAAAAATTCACATCATCGTGGTGACATCAACTTCTGAAAGGTACAACTTTTTTTTTTTAAGATATAGACCCAAAATCATTGATTTCTTTTTTAAAAAGTACAAAGTGATTTTAATAGACAAAGGGAATTCTTTGCAGCATGGTGCTGAATGGTACAACTTTTTAAGGACTTTTTCTTTGCAAATTCATTTGTCATGAATGAAACAGGGTTGGACGGTCTCCTAAACTTTCAAATCTCTCCAGATGGTAGAGAGAGCATCTTGCAGAAACTAGAATTGCTCAGCCTGTCTCTGGATAGGGGTGTGGAGGGAATTAGGTATCTACTCATTTATCAGGTGCTTGTGATGAAATCTTGTGATAAATCTTGAGAAAAGGTGGGGTGAGGGTCAAGTGGAAAGATAATAAATATGAATAAGAATATTTGGGAAATTTAAATAGCAGGTGGATTTTGAGCTGGCCAGGTAGGTAGCTGGAGGCAGGGTTGGGAGTCACCCAACTCCATTGGTTTGAAAGAAAGAAGGAATTTTCCACCAGTGTAATGAGACCTGATGCCTCTATACTGACCTTTTCAGATGGAACGTATCAGGAAAAAAAGACTAGACTGGGAAAGACTAGACTACAGAAAGACCCTGGCCTGGAAAACAAGAGGACATGGTATTCAGTGCTAGTCTTGTATGACTCTGAATTTACTCAGAGTTTTCAGGGTGCCTGATAGAACCCACCCTCTGCAGAGTACTTGCTAAACACCAGATGCTCTGGGTCACTAATTCTTTTCATCCCTAGAGTTACTTGGTAAGGCAGGAACTTCAGGGATTGTCTCTAATTTAGAGAAAAAGAAACCAAACAACCAGGAAGTGTTGGACTGGTTCAGGTGTTGAATCTTGAATTGTCATAATTTTTTATTTTCAGTGTTTGGAATTAAATCCAGATCTTATGCATGCAAGGCATGTGCTTTATCACCTAGCTACACACCTGGCTTGAAAATTTGGTATTTCAAACAGCCACCATTTATACTCTGTCTCATGACCTTGGGAACAGGAATTTGGGAGGAGAGAGTGGTCACTCTTTAGCCTTGCATGTCTTTCATGTAACTAACCTGAATTTGATCCCTGGAAACCCATATGATCTCCTGAGCACTGTCAAGTGTAATTCCTGAGTGCAGATACATAATAACTCCTGAGCATCACTAGATATGGCTCCAAAACAAAACCAAAAATCCCCTTAAAGCAGGGGTGTGGTGTCCTCACAAATTATTCACTATTGCTCAGGAAGTGAAGCGTCCTACCGGATTGCAAGTTCTGCCATACTTTTTTCTCAGCTGCTGGCAGCTTGTTGGAAACAGTTGCTAGGCTAGAATATAAGGGGTGCCTTCCTTTTTGTCTATTCCCTGGGGTTTCTTGTATTCTCAGCAGCAGAGCAATTAAATTTTAGAGTGGCTGAAATTGGTGCTAAGTCACTTGGCTCATCTCTTGCTCTCAGTTGAGGAAAAGGCACAAACATTACCTCTCCATGAGAAGAATAAAAAGTAATTCTCTTTGACCTGCCACTATGGGAGGGATTAGTGTGGGATTTAACCCAGAGATTAATGTGGGTCTAGAATGGACTCTTGAGGGTCAAGTTCCATGCATTCAGGGAGGGCTGCCTGAAAGGAAGGGCCTTTCATAGTCTAGGTTAAATGGAATAGCCTGGATTAGTCCTGCTATTGTACATGAATAGACACATTCTGAACTGGGATTTGGACTTGGGATCTTGCACCCACCACTGATGCCCATTGTGTCAATGTTATTTGTTTTCAAAATTAGAATGAGCAAAGGCAAGTACATCCTGCCTCATGACTCACAGTGCATGTGGCTTTCTGGAACGCAGGTCTCAGGACAGAAGGACACAGACCTTTCAATGCCATGAGCCCTGGCTGATTGGCCATTCCATGGAACCTGCTTAGATATTAATTTTTAAAGCATTTTTATATTGATAAGGTTATAAGTGAAATGTTAACTTTCCATAGAAACTGACTCCCCACCATGCTCTCCAAAGCTGTTACTGAGTTTGCCTCATCTTGATTTTAAGACTCAGTGCATTGATTGGTTCTAAAATTATGGTTTGGGAGGCTGAAGAGATAGTACAATGGGTAAAGAACTTGTCTTGGATGCAACCAACCTGAATTTGATTCCTGGCAACCTCATGGTCTTCTGAGCATTGTCAAATGTAATTCCTGAGTGCAAACCCATAATAAGTCCTGAGCATCACTAGTTGTGGCCCCCAAACAAAGCCAAAAAAACCCTTAAAGTTATGGTTATGAAAGTTAAATTTTGCTGTGACATTTTGTGTCTATAAATCTGACTTGATGAAATTGTTATTCTTTTGTTCCATGCCTAGATACAGGTATCTTCCAAATTCATAGTATTATTTATTTGTTTTTCCAGAGTCAGGTTTTTAATTTATACCATTGAGTTACACTCCTTCATCCTTTGCTCAATTATTTAAAAAGGTTTTTTCCAGCTACTTTTTTCTTTTAAAACATTTACATGTTGGAGCCAGAGATATAGAACAGCAGTAGGGTGTTTGCCTTAGACACAGAAGGTTTGAATCAGGGCATCCTATATGGTACCCTGAGCCTGCCAGGAGCAATTTCTGAGTGTAGAGTCAGGAGTGACCCCTGAGCGCTGCTGGGTGTGACCCAAAATCAAAACAAAACAACAAAAAAAATCCCACCCCAAAACATAAAACATTTACATGCATATTATGAAAATAATGACAAAAAGTAAACAAGTTAAAATTGGTAAAATAGGGGCCGGGCGGTGGCGCTGGAGGTAAGGTGCCTGCCTTACCTGCGCTAGCCTAGGAGACGGACCGCGGTTCGATCCCCCGGCGTCCCATATGGTCCCCCAAGCCAGGAGCGACTTCTGAGCGCATAGCCAGGAGTAACCCCTGAGCGTTACCGGGTGTGGCCCAAAAACCAAAAAAAAAAAAAAATTGGTAAAATAGCTGGCATAAAGTGTTTATCCTATAAATTAGTTTTCTTGGGGGATCAATTTTAGCTTCCATATATATTTTTTCATATATTCTTTTCTCCTCCTCCTTTTCCTCCTTTTTCTTCTTGTTTTTGTTTTTTCTTTGTCTCATCCTCCTCCTCCTGCTTCTCTTCCTCCTCCATATCCTGTACCCTTTTTTCCTTCTCCTCCTGTTATTCTTCCTCCTTTTTGTTTCTAGGCCAATTCTAATGACACACTCAAGCTTACTCCTTGCCCTGTCCTCAGGTATCATTTCTGGTAGAATTTGATGGAGCATATATGGTGCTGGGGAGTGAATCTGGGTGAGCTTCTTGCAAGTACCTTACCCAGTGTTTCCAGCCAAGAGGTCAAGAAGGAGGTAGTTCTTTTTTTGGGGGGTGGGTGGGTCACACCCAGCAGCTCTCAGGGGTTACTCCTGGCTCTACACTCAGAAATCTCTCCTGGTAAGCTCAGGGGGCCATATGGGATGCCGGGATTCAAACCACTGTCCTTCTGCATGCAAGGCAAACATGTTACCTCTATGCTATCTCTCCGGACCATGGGAGGAGGAGGTAGTTCTTATATAGTGAGGGGTTCATTAAGAATTTATGCTGACAGTATCACTCAATGAAGTTAGCCAGAGAGAGGGTTACAGACACAAAATGATCTTTCTCATATGCAGAGCTATAAAGAAACATTGTAGGGGAATAACAAATGCCCAAAGGTAATTGAAACCAAGAGCATGGGAACTTGTTTTCAGCAGGAAGTTCTTCATTGAAGTGGGAGATGGTCAAGGAAGGGAGCACTCGGACAATGGTGGAGGGAAAATATATGCTTGACATAGAGGCAGAAGGAGGCAGGAGGGAAACAGAGGACATGGATAGAGGGAAGTAGACACTGGTGAAAGGATTGGGGTTAGAACACTATACACCTGAACATCAATCATGAATCTTTCTTTTTGTTGTTTTTGGGCCACACCCGGCGGTGCTCAGGGGTTACTCCTGGCTATCTGCTCAGAAATAGCTCCTGGCAGGCAGTGGGGGGGACCATATGGGATGCTGGGATTCGAACCAACCACCTTAGGTCCTGGGTCAACTGCTTGCAAGGCAATCACCGCTGTGCTATCTCTCCGGCCCTCATGAATCATTTTTAAGTTTGTAATTCACAGTGATTCAAAACCATTAAATTTTTTTTCACACTGATGTAAGCATCATTATCCCACCTCATTCTTGCTAATTGCCCATTGCATACAATCTGCTGTCTGACCTTCTTCAAGCTCTCTCTCTCTTTTACCCCTTCCCCACAGCTTGGTCATCTATCTATCTATCTATCTATCTATCTATCTATCTATCTATCTATCTATCTATCTATCTATCTATCATCTATCTATCTCTCTCTATTATCTATCTATCATCTATCTATCTATATCTACCTATATCTACCTACCTACCTACCCACCTACCCACCTACCCACCTACCTACCTACCTATCTACCTACCTACCCACCTACCTATCCACCTACCCACTTACCCACCCACCAACCTACCCACCTACCGACCTACCCACCCACCTACCCACCTACCAACCTACCCACCTTCCCACCCACCCACCTACTCACCCTACCACCCACACACCCACCTACCCACCTACCCACCTACCTACCTATCTACCTACCTACCCACCTACCTATCCACCTACCCACTTACCCACCCACCAACCTACCCACCTACCCACCTACCCACCCACCTACCCACCTACCAACCTACCCACCTTCCCACCCACCCACCTACTCACCCTACCCCCACCCACCCCACCTACCCACCTACCCACCTACCCACCCACCTACCTACCTACCTACCTACCTATCTATCTATCTATCTATCATCTATTTTAGGGTCACCTCCAGTGGTACTTGGGGGTTACTCCAGATCTGGGCTTGAGGGACCATGCCCTGTTGGGGGTGCCATATTGAATATTCCAGCAATCAAGCTTCTCTCTAGCCCTTTGAACCATCTCCTTGGCACTGCCTAGCAAATGAGTAGGTTCTAACTTCCACTTTGTGGAGATAGGGACTCAGCCTCTTTCATCCACTTATATTTTAATAAATTTTATTTTATTTTATTAATTTTTTGTTTTTATGTTTATATTTTGGGCTACAGTTTGCAGTGCTCAAAGATTACTCCTGGATCTGTAGTCAGGAATCACCCCTGGTTGGCTTAGGAAACCATATGGGATGCCTGAGATTCAACCAGGGTAGGTTGCAGACAAGACAAAAGTCCTACCTTCTGTACCTGCTGTTCAAGCCCATATTCTGTGTGTGTGTGTGTGTGTGTGTGTGTGTGTGTGTGTGACATTTGGTGGTACATAAGACTTATTCCTGCTCTATGCTCAGGGAACTCTCCTGACAATGCACCATCGGCAGTCCTGGAGATGAAAGCAGGATTGATTGCATGCAAGTCAAGTACCTTGCCCCTGTATGATATCTCTCTGCACCCCATTTCCCTTTTAGTCCTATTATAACCCCTTCCCCAATCTATAGCAGCTTGAAAAATCTTCTCTAATCTATTACAGAGAGTCTAAAGAATCCCTGCCTGACTTATTTTGTCTGGCATTTTGTATTTTGTGCTAACCATTCTCCCCTTTTCTGGAATACCAAGTATTACATCTTCAACTTTCTGGATATCTTTATTTTTGGCTATAGGGATTGGCCAAATCAAAGCAACTAGATTTATTACAAATTCAATGTCATTTTTGTCAGAAACAAAATTGTCTTGTGGGTAAATGACTCATATTTGCTAAAGTGCTTTCACTCAAAGAATTTCAGACATTCACAAGCGATCATTTCTCTTGAATCACCATGTGGATGGGGCAGCAGGTCAACACATATCCTAGCTTGCATACAACACTATCTCCACATCTCTGGCTGTGTTCTCAATGATGCCCATGCCATCTAACTCCTTTTTAAGTCTCTGCCTTATGCGAACCCAAAGCCTTATGTTTTCCCACATGATCATGACTGAAACCCTCCACAGAATGCCCCCTTTAGAGAAAGGTGCCATTCAGTGCATGCTGACCATCTGCTGTGGAGAGAGGCAAAGCACTAGCTATCTACTATACTTGTGCCAATACTTCCTCTCCACTCTATGTTTTATTCATATTTTCTTTCTTTTTGGGGGGCACACCCAGTAGCACTCAGGGGTTACTCCTGACACTGCACTTAGAAATCACTCCTTGCAGACTCAGGGGATGATACGGGATGATGGAGATTGAGTGCAAGGCAAATCCCCTACCCGCTGTGCTATCGCTCTGGTCCCACCCCATCCATATTCAACCACTATTATTCCTTCTCCCACCTGGAGTCAGATTTCATCTTTCAGCCCTTAGTTCCTCTCCTCCTCTCCTTGGGGAAGGGAACATTCACCTCAAGAATTCTCTCAGAGAGTTTCCATTTTCACTCAATACTGTACTAATTTCTCTATTTCTTCTCAGATGTTCACTTTTCATCTTCTCCCCCCTACATTTCTTTTGTGGACCACTCTAGGCTCCACTCCAAGCTCAGTTTGGGGTGGATCCTGATGGCGCTTGGGGGCCCTTTACAGTGTTGAGAATCAAACTTGGGTCTCTGCATACAAAACATTAGCTCAACCAATTGAACTTCCTTTCCAGATTTTTTATTTTATTAAGGAAGTTAAAAAAAAAACACTCCATTAAATAGAAAGACCTGCAGTGGACTTTCATCAACTAATGTCAGTCTTTCTGTTTCATAGTAAAACAAGCATCTTGAGTCTTTCTCAGATAAATCTTCCCTCCAACCTCTCCTTCCTCTTCCTGTTCCACCTTCTTCTTGACTTTCATAATCCAAACTTTTTCTCCACATCCTGGGTCCCACTATAGGACTAGCCTTTGTGACCCCAGCCCTGTCTCAGTTTCACTAGTGAAAGTTTCCCAGGCTCCAATCTTCTGAGACTATTCTGCAACATTCCAGGCTTCAGGTGGCTGTCCCTGCCCCACTGTTGGGCTATCTTTGGAAAGATGTTGAAAGTTGACACTCTGGAACTGTCTGGTTTACATCTGACACACCCATTGTCTATCAAGTTTTTTGTCTCCTCTGCAGCAGAAATGGAGACAAAACACTCCTTCAGGACAGGAATTCTGACTTCTCTAAGGCTGTGTTCCTGCCTGTACCAAGCACGGTGCCTACATGTAATCCAGGCTCCATAAAATATTAACTGATAAGGGCTATGATAACAATGATAAAGCCGGTGACTCCCATGCAATTATAAAACCAGACTTGTAAAATGCCAGCTAGGAGTAGCTACAGAGTTCAGCTCCCCTTTTTGGAGTCACCCATACAGCTGGTTAGTTAAATCTCCCATGAAAGTTTACTTTGTGTATAATTTTGTTTATGTTTACGTGTGTGTGATTGAAGTCAGGGTCTCACACATGAAAAGGTTGTATTCCACTGATAAGCTACATTCTTGGCCCTGTTTTTTTGTTTTTCTGTAGTTAAGTCATCACTCAAGAATACCCATCAAGTCTTGTTCTCAATCCCATTGAGATCTATTCAAGTATTCCAATGTAATAGGTAGGATGGAGTTAGAGATGTGGCAAGGGGGAGGGAAGGAAGGAAGGAAGAAATGAAACCCTCTGGTTTTATTTAAGCATATTTCCTCTATATATCCCAATTAAATAAAACATAAAAAATGACATCATATGGAACATGTTCTGGCAAAGTATAGATAATTAGGTTTTAATGTGAACTGATTTACAAAGGACATATCAGTGACCTCTCACATATGTGATGCTGGGGATCAGATCAACACAAATTACTGTCCTTCCCTTTTTGCCCTTTCCTTCCCTTCCTTTCCCTTCTTTTTTCCTTTTCCTTTTCCTTTTTCTTTCTTTTCTTCCTTCCTTCCTTCCTTCCTTCTTTTCTCCTTCCCTTCCCTCCCTTCCCTTCCCTTCCCTCCCTTCTCTCCTTTTCCTTCCTTCCTTTCCCTTCCCTCCCTTTCCCTTCCCTTCCCTTCCCTTTCTTTCCCTTCCTTTCCCTTCCCTTCCTTTTCCTCCCTCCCCTTCCCTTCCTTCCCCTCATTCCCTTCCCTCCCTTCCCTTTCCCTTTCCCTTCCCTTTTCCCTTTTTCTCTCTTCCCTTTCCCTTCGCCTTTCCCTTCCCTTCTCTTCCCTTCTCTTTCCCTTCCCTCTCTTTCCCTTCCCTCTCTTTCCCTTCCCTCCTTCCCTTCCCTTCCCTTCCCTTTTGCTTCCCTTTCCTTCCCCCCCCTTCCTTTCCCTTTTCTTCCCTTTCCCTTTCCCCTCCTCTCCCTTGCCCTTCTCTTCCCTTACTTCCCTTCCCTTCATTTCCCTCCCTTCCCTTTCCTTCCTTCCCTTCCCTTTCCCTGCCCTTCCCTTTCCCTTTCCTTTCTCTTCTCTTTCCCTTCCCTTCCCGCTTATTTGTGGGTCACCATGAGGTGCCATGGCTGGAATCTGGGTTTCCTACATGCAAAATATGAACTCAGATCATTGAGCATCCCCCACCTAGGACTTTTTTTTTTTTTTAGCTTCACCAAGCATCATGAAGGGCCCAGATGGATCCTGGATGTGGAGAGATGAGCTCTGGATAGCATCCCATTTGCTTGGCTCCTTGTGGGTGGACAGGACCAGTCTTCAACATGCCATCCCAACATTGCCCAGCCACAAGTGATGACAGTAGTTATACTTTTAAATGGATCGAAAGAGGACAGAGGAATTAAGGGAGTTGTGAAAGCTCACATAGCCAGCAAGTGTCAGAACCAGAATAAGAATAAATTCCCACAGCCCTCAAGTTAGAATTCTGGCTGCCACATTAAAGAAGCAAGAATGGCCTGAATCAATCTAACTACTATCGACTGCAATAGACAAGACCGAGCATCCTGATCTCTCCCCACCCATCCGTAAGTCCCATTCCAGAGAGAGGAAATTTGGAAATACACCAAGAGACTTCATTCTGCCTTGAACCAAGTGCTTGTTGGTTTTTTTTTGGGGGGGGGGTGGGAGTAAGAGAGACCATTCTCTACTGTTACAATTTAATATTTCCTTCCCACTGCCCTTCTCCACATGCCTTAGCTCCTGTTGATGTTATAAACAAAATGAAAAGCATTAGTCACTTTGTTTTGCTTTCTGGGAATAAGTTCTTTCATGTCATAGTAGAACATTTTCCAGATCCATCCTTATTTTTTTTTCTGGAGGGCTGATGCTCTTTCTTTTGGAAGGCTGAAATATCTTGGCATGATTATTCACAAGATAGGGAATAGATCAGAGCAGAATCTTGTCTTAATGGAGAGGATTTATCCCAGATGTATGATCATGCATTTTCTTAGCCCATAATCTTTTGAAGTGGTTAAAGTTATCACAAACTATCTTTTTATTTCCCCCCTGGGTGACGAGTCTCTAGTGAGTCATGGTTTTAGTTGTTGGGGTCAGAGGTTTCTTGCTGCCCAGCCTTGTAGGGGGTCCTAAGGCCATACTTGACAGAGCTGGGGAACTGTGGGTGGAAGCTTGCCTTGTAGAGATGGAATTTGAGGCGTCGGACATGCCAGGCTGAGCTCCAGCCCTTTGGGCTATCTTCCAAACTCTATGTTTTTGTGTATGTGTGTTGGGGATAAACCTCCCAAACTGTGCTAGAGGTTAGGGGCTACTCCTCGGGAAACTCGGCCAACCAGGCTGGTGGGTCAATGCAATAAGTAGCCAGAGAATGCATTGCTGCTTAGGGCTTGCAGTGCTGGGAACCACCAAGGTCATTCCAGGGGCCTCAGGGGGCCTCTTGAGCTACACCTGCAGAAGCATGGGGCAAGGGTGAGGATGTGGTGCTGGGAGTGGAAACTGGGTTGGGCCCATTCAAAGCACCTAACCCTTATTATCTCTATGACCTTCCTTTATCCTTTTTTTTTTCTTTTGGAGTCACACACTGCAATGTTTAGGGATTACTCCTGGCTCTGTGCTCAGGGAATCACTTCTGATGGGGTTTGGGGCACCAAATAGGATGCTGGGAACTCAGCTCAACCACATGTAAGACAAATGATCTACTTGCTGTAGTCTCTCAGATCATTCCCCCTTTGTCTTTGTTTTTGTTTTTGTTTTGTTTTAGGGCCACACTTGATGATGTTCAGAGCTTACTCCTAACTCTGCACTCAGGGATCATCTCCAGGAAGGCTTAAGAGACCATACTGGATGCCAGGGATAAAAACTAGGTCAGATTTGTGCACCTTGTTCACCTTCCCTGGTGTACTTTCACTTAGCCCCCGCCCCACACCTCCCCTTTTTCTTTTAATGTATTTTTTTCAATTGGTATAGGGTAGCAGCCCAAGGCTGCCAGGGCTACATACTGCAGAGGCCCAAAATTGCCAGAGCCTGGTGCTGCAAGGCTTCCCCGAACTCATTGGGCCCAGTGCTGGGTGGGGCCTCATGCCCACCCAGGGATGCCAACATGTAATGATTGCCTGTCTGGAACTGAGAGAGAGAGAAGAGAAGAAACTAAGTATACTTTTTATTCCTCCTGTAGTCTGAGGCCAGCCTCTGCTGCTGCGCCAGAATGTTCTGAGAGAGAGAGAGAGAGAGAGAGAGAGAGAGAGAGAGAGAGAGAGAGAGAGAAAGAGAGAGAGAGAAATGGAAAGTCACTGGCCAGAGGTGGCCAGGGGAGGCCCTGGTACAAAAAAAGAAGAAAAGGGAATAGATACAAAGCAGGCAGCATCTCCCTGATGCTTTTTCTATAACCCCCTCCCCCATGGACCAGTGGGCACTACTGCTCCGGTCACTATCTTAGACCCCCCCCCCCAAAAGCAACAGTCCAGGTTTTTCCTTTTATACCTGGCATAACAGGGAAATTATCCAAGGGGTGTGTCCAAGTTCAACAGTCATTAAAGTGAGGGTATCTAAGGGGCGTGTCCAAGTCCAACTGCCATACATTATAGAATTTCCAGATAGAAATTTTTCTTGTAGAAAATTTCAATAATTTCATAACCTAAAAATGAAACATGGTTTTTAAAATTGTATTTCAGTTAACATTATAAAACTCTACTAATGAGTATAATTCATTGCCTAAGCCATTGGTTTACTTCCTTATTGATAGGCTTAGTAATCCTCAATAATTGCTTTTATCAAGCAGATAATGAGTTCTCACAACCACAATAAGTTACTTCAATGTTTCACTCCTGTAGTTAGTTGTAAATATATGTTTGCATCTTGGTGGCTGATGGAGAATCAATCCCCTAGAGCGCAGAGGAAGTATCCCTGGCGGTGTAGATGTAAGCTGGAGCTGATTAAATGCCCTTGCATGTTACAGCATGCCATACTTTTTACCATACTTTTAATTTTTTGGTTTATTTTTGGGCCATACCTGGTGGTGCTCAGGGGCTAATTCTTGGCTCTGTGCTCACTTCCAGTGGAGCTCAAAAAGCATACTACACAGGGAATCAAACCTAGTTCACCTGCATGTACTTAGTCCATGGAGTTATCTCTTGGGCCCTTTCACTTTTCAAAAATCAATGAAATTATTTGGAAGTTATTGAAGGTCTGTCCTTGAGGGACTCCTGGCTCTGTAACTGGGGGACCATATGCAGTGCAAGAAGGTGACAGTAGATTTTCTGCAGGCAAGGCCTTTGAATGGTCTTTCTGCTCCAAACTGTTCTCTCTAAAGGTGGCCTTGCTTCTGTACAGAAGACATTGCCTTGGTCCTAACCTGTATGCTGGTGGAAAGGCATTGTAATGGGATCACATTTTTCTCTCCCCTCTCTTCCCCACAGCTCCCATGTCACAAGAAAGCCTCTCTTGGGAACTGTCCAGCCAGGAGGGTGTGTGGTGACATCCAACACAAACATGTATGAATAAACTTAGCAGAATTCTGGTCTCAGCCATGTAGTATTTGGGCAGAGGCCAAGTATCTGGTGAGACAAAGGCAACAGTGAAACCTGAGTTCTGTCTCAATTCCTCATCTATAGAAAGTGTAGGGAGACAGACGAAAATGTAGTCACAGTGGGGGCATGTGCTTGGCAGAGCGGGATCCTGGATTTGAGATATGATCCAACTCCTACACAGACACACACACACACAGACACACACACATTCATACACAGAAATCATAGAGATGCACACCTCAAACCCCAAATCATGAGATGTCAGAAAGAGATGTTTCTTGAGACACCATGTTTTTTTTGGGGGGAGGCCACAAATATTGATGCTCAGAAGTTACTCCTGGCTCTAAGAAATTGCTCCTGACCTGGGGGGACTATATGGGATGCTGGGGGATGTCTTAGGACGTCCTAGGATGCAGTCCATCCTAGGATAGTGCTTGCAAGGCAGACGCCTTACCTCTAGTGCCACTGCTCCGGCCCCAAGACCACCATATTTTATTAGCCACAAGAAAACATGTTTTATACTGAGGTCAGCGGGAGATGCTAAGAGATGCCCAATTCAGTCAGCATTTCAGGTCAGCACTAAATATTATTTGGAGTATAAATCTCTCATGGGCCCCTTTCTGGGAAGTCTTCATACAACAAAACTATTTGTTGCATTAGAAATGTATGTGTCAGGTCTGGAGAGATAGCATGAAGGTAAGGCATTTGCCTTTCATGCAGGAGGTCATCGGTTCAAATCCCGGCGCCCCATATGGTCCCCTGTGCCTGCCAGGAGCAATTTCTGAGCCTGAAGCCAGGAATAACCCCTGAGCATTGCCGGGTGTGACCCAAAAACCACACACACACACAAAAAAGAAATGTATGTGTCAAAAGAAAAACACACAAAATTTTTGTTATATATCCAAACTTTAATTTTAACGGGGGTCCTGTATTTTTTTGCTTGGTTGTTCACACATGGTGCTCAGGTCTTACTTCCGGTGGGACTTGGGAAAACATATGTGGTTCTGGGGATTAAATTCAGCTAAGTCATGTGCAAGGCTAGCTCCTTAACACCTATACTACCTCTCTGGGCTCACATCCGTGTATTGGCTAAATCTGCAACCCTGGTTGGACTTGGTACCTGTGTTGAATCTATGCTATCACGTCTATGGCTCTATGATCTATATATCATACCTGTGACCTATGAATCACTCTATACAGGGGGAGGCAAGAGGTGACTTACAGAATTAGGAAGCAAGGGGCTAAGAGGAACAGATAAAGGGCAGAAAGAGGAGAAAAAAAGAGGAGCATATGGGGCTGAGAGACTGAAACAAACTACTTCTTGCCCCTCTGGTTCCCCAGGCCCACTCACCAGGGCTCTGAATGCAGTAAGCCCTCCAGTGGCTTTAGGAAACCATTTTCATTCATTTATTTTCGGGGGGGGGGGCGGCAACACCAAGCAGTGCTCAGGTGCTCAAAGAATCATTTGTGGTACCAAGAATCAAACCCTGGTCAGCTTTGTGCAAGGCAAATGTGCAAACCCCTGTACTATCTCTCTGACTCTAAGGAAATGCTTTGCTTTTTTGTGCCACAACCAGTGATGCTTAGGGGTTACAACAGGTCACTGATTCAGAAATTACTTCTGGTAGTGCTTGGAAAACTAGTGATTGAATGGGGGTTGACTGTGTGCAAGGCAAGCTTCCAACACACTTTACTATTCCTACTAATTGTACCATGTTTTTTTTTAAATGCAAGAAATCCTGTGTCTGCTAAAGTCTTACGCTCTGATACCTAATTTCTTTTGTACTACTCATCTGGACTTCTGCCACATCTGCTGAAATGTCATTATTATAGTTACTCTTTTTATTGTTTGTTTGTTTTGTTTTGGGGCCACACTTGGTGGAGTTCAGGGGCTATTCCTGGCTCTTCACTAAGAAATCTCTCCTGGCAGACTCAGGGGGCCATATGGGATGCCAGAAATTGAACCTGGGTCCATCCCAGGCTGGCCGTGTGCACTGTGCTATTGCTTTGGTCCCCATTGTAGTTACTCTTAAATGAATTATTTTCTTCGTGTCATGTCTACATAGGAACCCAGTAATAGCATGAGACTTTAAATAGAATACTGGCCTTTTTCTTTTTTTTTTGGTTTTTGAGCCACACCCATTTGACGCTCAGGGGTTACTCCCTGGCTATGCGCTCAGAAATCACCCCTGGCTTGGGGGGGACATATGGGACACCGGGGGATCGAACCTCGGTCTGTCCTACACTAGTGCTTGCAAGGCAGACACCTTACCGCTAGCGCCACTTCTCGGCCCCTCTTCTTCTTTTTCATAGAGACTCATCTGGCTGTGTTCAGGGGTCACTCCCTGCAGGACTCAAGAGACCATATGGGATGCCAGAGATAGAACCAGATTCACCCCATAGAAGTCAAGAGACCCACTATCTCTGTAGTCCCTAAATTTTCCATTTTCATTTTTTTCCAATAAGAAAAGTCAAATAATATGAGATGATTGGGGGCTGGGGGATGGAGTGGTGGCGCTAGCGGTAGGGCATTTGCCTTGCATGTGCTAACCTAGAACAGATCTTGTTTCGATCCCCCTGCATCCCATATGGCCCCCCAAGCCAGGAGTGATTTCTGAGTATATAGCCAGGAGTAACCCCTGAGCATCACTGGGTGTGGCCCCAAAACAAAACAAACAAACCAAAGATGATGTTGAGGTACTGGCTCCACCTTTAACTCTCTCCCCATAAGTGTGTAAAGACCATCAAAGGAATGTTCTAGAATATCTGAAAGAACAACTCCATCTTGTGTTACAAACACCATCTTGCTGAACATTTTTCCTGGCTCTACACTCAGAAATCGCTCCTGGCAGGCTCGGGTCACCATATGGCATGCCAGGATTCGAACCACCATCCTTCTGTTTGCAAGGCAAATGCCCTAACCCAACTCCATGCTATCTCTCCGGCCCCCTTGCTGAACTTTTTAACTTTGAAAAATCATCTGCTGATTGGCAGCAGCTGGTCTCCAACGAGGCAAGGCCTTTTCCCAGAACTGTGCGAAGATAATTTGTTTTCATTCCTAACTAACCAAGATAACTTTGACTTAAAGCCAAATAACTATAAATAATATAATCTATAACAGTCCTGATTCTTGGTAAACAACTTTGCAACCTGATCCTTCCCCTTCATTTTTTTCAACCTCCTCTTGAACCAGCCTCTCAGCAAGGACACATTTGGGCTTGGTGCCTATATCTGTGGTGGTGGATTTAAAAATCTCATATCCCATCGACAAATGCTGTGATTTTATTTTGGCTGCATCTTTGTGTTTCCTTGTTCTGTTTGATGCTGCAGCATTGACTAAGGGCCAGGCGCTGGGAGATGGGAAGGTTCTATGAGGTTGGTAATACTTTCCATTCTGTGTCTATACATGTTTATAGTTGTCCATGACAACTAGTATAGTGGTCATGTTGCATGGCTAGCAAGTGTATGACCTGGGTTTGATTCCTGACATTACATGGTCCTCCGAAAATCACTAAGTAGAGCTCTGGAGCTCTCTTGAAACATCATTCTGCTTCTCAATTATTTTCTGTCAAGACCCCCTAGAAAGTAGAAAACATTTTTAGCGCCCCCCATGCTACTGTAAATAGTATCTTTATTAAAAAACACTTTAACCTGCAAAACAAAAATATATAAAATAATTTGAGCTGATTTTTGAATCAGAGGCGATGTCTGGATTAATGGCTACAATGAGCACGTTTTGCAATACATAGCTTTTCGAAGCAGGGTTTGAAGCAGGACACAGCAACTCTCAGCTCCAGAGACATACAGAGAAATAAACACGGGGCTTAGCTTGTTAGGACAGTGTTTGCTGAGGTCAAATGCACCCCCCCCCCTTTAGGGAACCTCACGCCTTCCCTGCGGGGTGCTCCCCGCTATTTGAAAACCACTGCTCTAGGGACTGGAGTGGCCTGAGTATTTCCAGAACTCAGGGTTAAAAAAAATATTGTATTGTCAAGCCCTTGTGCTGAACCAATAGCCTGGTTCTCTGAGAATTGCCAGTGGGTCCCTGATCACTGCTTGAGAGACTGCTCCCACACACATTAAAAACAAATTAATGTAGAAGTTCCAAACTGTGGCTCAGCACACATACATGCTCACCAAGTTGTGGGATTATAGGTTCTATCTCTGACCACCCCCCACACCAAAGAAAAGTTAAGGGAAAGATGTAATAAACTTTGTTTAGGCTATTTTATGTCCTATAGGCAGAAAGTCATTTGACTCTAGCTAGTGTACTGCTGATGAGACCTTGAACAAAATCAAGGCTATGCAAAGTTGGCACTTAATCTTGGCCTCAAAAGTCACATTACACTGTTTTTTTGTTTGTTTTTGTTTTTTTTAATCTCTCTCTCTCATTTCCCCTCCCCACTTTGCCACCCACCAGTGCTCAGGGCTTACTTCTGGCCCTATACTCAGGCATCACTCCTGGTGAGGTTTGGTTTGGGAACCATATGGGGTGTCATAGATCAAACTTGGATCAATACCATCAAGGCATGTGTCCTATCTGCTTTATTTTCTCTCTCTCTCTCCTCTCTCTCTCCTCTCTCCTCTCTCTCCTCTCCCTCTCTCCTCTCTCTCTCCTCTCCCCTCTCTCTCCTCTCTCTCTCCTTTCTCTCCTTTCTCTCCTCCTTCTCCTCCTCTCTCCTCCTCTCCCCTCCTCTCCCCTCTCTCTCCTTCTCTCTCCTCTCTCTCCTCTCTCTCTCCTCTCCCCTCTCCCCTCTCTCTCCTCTCTCTCTCTCTCCTTTCTCTCCTCTCTCTCCTCTCTCCCCTCTCTTCCCCCTCTCTCCCCCTCCCTTTTCTCTCCCCCCTCTCTCTCCCCTCCTCCCTTCTCTCTCCCCCCCTCTCTCTCTCCCTTCTCTCTCCCCCTCCCTCTTCCTCTCTCTCTCCTTCTCTCTCTCCCTCCCTCCCCCTCCCTCTCCCCCCCTCTCTCCCCTTTCTCCCTTCTCTCTCTTTCCCCCATCCCTTCTCTCTCCCCTCTCTCCTCTCTCTCTCCTTTCTCTCCTCTCTCCCCTCTCTCCCCTCTCTTCCCCCTCTCTCTCCCCCCTCTCTCTCCCCCTCTCTCTCCCTCTCTCCTCCCTTCTCTCTCTTTCCCCCTCCCCTCTCTTCCTTCTCTCTCCTCCCCTCCCCCCTCTCTCCTCTCTCTCCCCTCTCTCCTCTCTCTCCCCTTTCCCTCCCCTCTCTCCTCTCTCCCCTCTCTCCTCTCTCCTCTCCCCTCTCTCCCCCTCTCCTCTCTCCTCTCTGATCTCTCTCTCTCTTCTCTCTCTCCTCTCTCTTCCCTCTCTCCTCTCCCCCACCTCTCTCTCCCCCCCCATCTCTTACAGCCACATTTAACCATTATTGGAGAGAGCACTCAGCAGCCTGGAGCACTTTTGCCTACACTCAGGAGGCCTGGGTTCTGTCTTCCAAGGGTACGGAAAGTGATTCGCATTACTGAGTCGAAAGTATCCCCTAAGCATCACAAGTTTGACCCCAAAACAAACTAAAATAATCAGTCAAATTTTACTGTCATCCAAAGTTTGCAAAACAATTTTTTTTTGCCATAATCAGCAGTGTTACTGGCTCTGCTCTCAGATCTTTCCTGAAGGACTTAAGAGACCATATGGGTTCTGATAATCAATCCTAAATCAGTCGCAAGCAAGATAAGTGCCCTACCTACTATAACCCTCAAATCTATTTTTTAAACAACTGTGTAGCTTTAGATCTCAATAAGCAAGGAGACCAAAAAAGGAAATTCTGATTTATCCAGGTCCGAATATAAAAATGTTGATTCACATTTGAAATATATTTCTAAATAAAAAACGAAAAGCTCAAAATGGAATCATGCACATATATTCATCTTTTATTTTTATAATTTTAGAAAGCATTTTTATAATAATAATTTTTTTTTCACCAAAGTGGATTACATATCTTTCACAGTAATATTTTAGGTACATATTAACATTGAAGCAGGGGAATTCCCATCACCAAAGTTGTCCTCCCTCCACCCCCATTCCCAGATTGCATCCCATATCTCCCTCCCTAACCCCCAGAGCTGCTTGTATAAGTGGTCCCCTCTGTGTCTAACCTGTTGTAGATTGGGTATCGATTCTTTTGTCGTTGGCTTTGGATTTGGTGTTTAAGTCCGATCATTTTTATTACTACTTAGTGGCTTTTTTGCTGTAGAAAACATTTTTTAAATAAATATCTTTATTTAAGCATCATGATTACAAGCATGTTTGTAGTTGGGCTTTAGTTATATATATATAAAAGAACACCCCCTTCACTAGTGCAACATTCCCACCACCAATACCCTCCATTTTCCTCCTCCCAACCCCTTGCTTGTAAACAAGACAGGCGTTCTATTTCTCTCACTCTACCATTGTCATGGTAGTCGTTGGTACAGTTATTTATTTTACTGAACTCATCACTCTTTGTAATAAGCTTCATATCATGGGCTGGACCTTCCAGCCCTCATCTCTATTGTCTCTATGTATTATTACAATAATGATTTTTATTTTTCTTAAAGCCCATAGATGAGTGTCTATCTTTCTTCCTCTGACTTATTTCACTCAGCATAATAGTTTCCATGTCCATCCATGTATAGGAAAATGTCATGACTTCATTTTTTCATGATGGCTGAATAGTAATCCATTGTGTATATGTACCATTGTTTCTTTAGCCACTCATCTGTTGCTCGGTCTCTGGGTTGTTTCCAGATTCTGGCTATTGTAAGTAGCACTGAAATGAATATAGGTGTGAAGAAGGCCTTTTTGTGTTGTGTTTTTGTGTTCCTAGGGTAGATCCCTATGATATATTCATATTTTAAGATACAATTAGTTGCTCCGAACTTGTTTCATTAGTATTATATTATTATTTTTTATTTTGGACTCCTGCCAATAGTGCTGCAATGACTTTCAGCTCTGTGTTCGGGGATCACTTTTGCAGTGTTCAAGGAACCACATTTCAGACCCAGAGTTCCCACATGCAAAACATATGCTTTAACTTGTTGAGTAGCATCTCCAGTTCCTTACCTTTCTATCTTTCATCTCCCCTTTAACACTCACAATCATGCATGTGTACATTTGATTAACTCAAACTCTAAATTTAAACCTTGGAATATTTCACTTCCCAGCAGTCTTATCATCCTTATTATATGCCTCTTTATTCATTCAGTAGATAATTTGAGGGGCCACACTCAGCAGTGCTCAAGATGGACTCCTGGCGTTACTCAGGGATCATTCCTGGAGGAGCTTGGAGTAACAAATGGGAACCAAATCCAGTTTGGCTGCTGCATGTAAGGTGCATGCCTTATCTGTTGTACTATCTCTCTAGTCTTGAAGAAATATCTTGTTGACCATCAATGCTAGACCACGTAAGGTGGTTATACAATGGCAGATAAAAGCAGAGTTGTGGCAGGTCTCCCTGGGGTTTTGTGGCCCCCCCAGGGACCTCGATCCCGACCCGCGGGAGAGGCTGGAGACCACAACAGTTATTCACGAGTCACGAAGAGGATTCCGGCCTGAAAGAAAAGAAGGATTGGGAAGACAAGGAGACTCAAGGTGAAAAGTTCCGATCAAGAGTCTGTTTATTCTGGGAGGGGGCTAGCCTTTTATAGTCAGGCCAAACAAAGAGAAAGGGGCAAGGCATTCTTGGAATAATTGTAACTTACCACAGGCACATCTTGTTTTTTCAAAATTAACAAGGCTGTACATACGAAGCTGCCATTCATCAATCATGAGGCCTATACCGTGTTAGAGCAACAAAGTATAAGATCTAATCTCTGCCCAGGCCCACCAGCCTCTATCTTTATGGGAACATCTTGGTGCCTGTGGTTGACTCCCCTAGCTCTGAGGTATGCAGTAACTCCCCTTTTCTTTAGGTCCAAGGGCAAAGGCCACATCTTGCTAGCTGGTTAGGCTGGCAGCTCCTGCTAATTGTCACGTAGGCACTTTTGCTCAGACTTTCAGAGACTCCATTTTGATTTTAGTAAAAAGGGCTTTTAGTTATGCCAAACAGTCTCCAACAGGGTTTGTTGGGAGAGAGTTGACCAATGTACAAGAAATAGAAAGAGAGATGAAGAAGAAATGGTAAATCAATCAAATAGAACAAGAAAATAAAGAATAACGGTGCCCTGAGCAGATAATCAGCTTCCCCCAAATGTCTTTGTTAACAATAAAGAAATATTTTAACCTCTTTTAATTTAATTTAATTATTATAAGAAATTGGATATTTTCTTTGTTTCAGGGCCATATCTGTGGTGCTCAAGGGCTATTTTCATTTTGATGGGGCCATGCAGTGCTGCATATTGAACCTGGGTCTCCTGCATGCATAACATGAGTCCATTGAGCCATCTCCCAGGATATTCAAAGTCAAGTTTAGGTCTGAGTTTGATTCTGTAAACTCTGCTCAAAATCACATTGAATTGCTTGGGTATACTTAGGTCTTTTCTTCCTCAAGGCAGACTTGAAGGTTAAGGAAGGAATAAAATATGTGTACAGATTTAATGCGATCCCTCTAAAGATACTCATGACATTCTTCAAAGAAGTGGATCAGGCACTTTTGAAATTCATTTGGAACAATAAACACCCTAGAATAGCTAAAGCAATTATTGGGAAAAAGAATATGGGAGGAATTACTTTCTTCAACTTTAAACTTTACTACAAAGCAATAGTTATCAAAACAGCATGGTATTGAAATAAAGACAGGCCCTCAGATCAGTGGAATAGGCTTGAATACTCAGAGAATGTTCCCTAGACATAAAATCATCTAATTTTTGATAAAGAAGCAAGAAATTGTAAATGGAGCAAAGAAAGCCTCAACACCACAAGTGGTGTTGGCACAACTGGCTAGCCACTTGCAAAAAATTGATCTTAGAACCCCAGTTAACATCATGTACAAAGGTAAAATCCAAATGGATGAAAGACCTCGATATCTAACCCAAAACTATAAGATATATAGAACAACACGTAGATAAAACACTCCAGGACATTGAGACTACAGGCATCTTCAAGGAGAAAACTACACTCTCCAAGTAAGTAAAAGCAGAGATTAACAGATGGGAATATATAAAGCTGAGGAGCTTCTGCACCTCAAAGGAAATAGCACCCAGGATACAAGAGCCCCCTACTGAGTGGGAGAAACTATTCACCTAATACCCATCAGATAAGGGGCTAATCTCCAAAATATACAAGGCACTGACAGAACTTTAAAAGAAAAATACATCTAATCCCGTCAAAAATGGGGAGAAGAAATGGACAGACACTTTGACAAAGAAGAAATACAAATGGTCAAAAGACACATGAAAAAATGCTCCACATCACTAATCATCGGGAAGATGCAAATCAAAACAACTATGAGGTATCACCTCACACCACAGAGATTGGCACACATCACAAAGAATGAGAACAAGCATGTTGGCAGGGATGTGAAGAGAAAGGAACTCTTATCCACTGCTGGTGGGAATGCCGTCTAGTTCAACCTTTATGGAAAGCGATATGAAAATTCCTCCAAAACCTGGAAATCGAGCTCCCATACGATCCAGCTATACCACTCCTAGGAATATACCCTAGGAACACAAAAATACAATACAAAACTCCCTTCCTTACACCTATATTCATTGCAGCACTATTTACCATAGCAAGACTCTGGAAACAACCAAGATACCCTTCAACAGATGAATGGCTAAAGAAACTGTGGTACATATACACAATGGAATATTATGCAGCTGTCAGGAGAGATGACGTCATGAAATTTACCTATACATGTATGTACATGGAATCTATTATGCTGGGTGAAATAAGTCAGAGAGAGATAGAAAAACATGGAATGTTCTCACTCATCTATGGGTTTTCAGAAAAATGAAAGACATTCTTGCAATAATAATTTTCAGACACAAAAGAGAGAAGGGCTGGAAGTTCCAGCTCACCTCATGAAGCTCACCACAAAGAGTGATGAGTTTAGTTAGAGAAATAACTACATTTTGAACTATCATAATAATGAGAATGCATGAGGGAAATAGAAAGCCTGTCTAGAGTACAGGCAAGGGTTGGGTGGGGAGGAGGGAGATTTGGGACATTGGTGATGGAAATGTTGCACTGGTGATGGTGGTGTTCTTTACATGACCGAAACCCAAACACAATCATCATTAGGTAATCAAGATTTTAAATAATAATATATATATAAAGAATAAAAAAGAAACATTAGGAAAAAACAAAAACAAAAAACAAAGAAAAACATTTGGACATAGACTATCTTTTAGATAGATGTTCAAAACCATCTAGCTTTCATACAGACTAGCTAAAGACCTTTCTTTGTGTAAAGATTTTGCTCAAGGGGAAGAAAAACAAACTTTCTGGAAAGGTTGCTAAAGGCAGTATTCCTGTGCTATCAACATTAAGGGCTAGACTTTGTTCAAAACACAATTATGTATGTTCTGAGAAGATGTAGGCTAATACCAGTCAGTTTTCTCTCCATGGATCCACACTAGAAGTCAGTAGCAAAACACTATCTATGGCTTCCTGCCTCAAAGAAAGTTCTAGACTAGTGAACAGGATTGCCAACATGTATTAAATTAATTATTAATTTATGATTAAATCAATTACACAGACTTTAATTAAATATTCTTGATGTTATGATCTCTACCTTATTTCTACCTTATAACATAAAACTGAATTTTTTGTGGCTTTTGGGTCACCCCCAGTGCTCAGGGAATCTCCTGGCTTCATGCTCAGAAATTGCTCCTGGCAGGCACGGGGGACCATATGGGAAGCCAGATTCGAACTGATGACCTTCTGCGTCAAAGGCAAATGCCTTACCTTCATGCTATCTCTCCCTCCGCCCCCCTGAATTTTTTTAAAGCCAATAACTTTTATTCCGTTCTTATTTTCCAGAACAGAGATCAGAGCCAGCATCTGGGCTCACAGGGGAGGGCAGTGGTCTTTCTGCATATTGCTCTATGTTTATCTGAGGATGCTTGGACACCACCTCCTCAACTTCCCTCCCATCACCACCACCCACCTGTCTCTAGGCAGGCAATTTGCCTCTTTACTCTCTCTCTCTCTCCTCTCTCTCCTCTCTCTCTCCCCCCTCTCTCTCTTGCTGCATATATATATCTGAAGTTGAGGAGGTGATATATCTGAAGTTGAGGAGGTGGTGTCCAAGCAATTCTGTAACCACACTGCTTAAATAAAAAACTGCTTAAATAAAATAAAACAAAATTGCTTAAAAATAAAACTGCTTAAAATTTAAATAAAATTAAATAAAACAAAAAAGGGCCAGAAAATAGCATAGTGGTAGAGCATTTGCCTTGCAAGCAGCAGCCCAGGTGTTTTTGAATCCTGGCATCCTATATGGTCCCCCATGTCTGCTAGGAGCTATTTCTTTTCTTTTCTTTTTCTTTCTTTCTTTCTTTCTTTCTTTCTTTCTTTCTTTCTTACTTTCTTTCTTTCTTTCTTTCTTTCTTTCTTTCTTTCTTTCTTTCTTTCTTTCTTTTTCTTTCTTTTCTTTCTTTTCTTTCTTTTCTTTCTTTCTTTCTTCTTCTTTTCTTCTTCTTTCTTTCTTCTCTTTCTTTCTTTCTTTCTTTCTTCTTTCTTTCTTTTTTTTTTTTTTTGATTTTTGTTTTTGGGCAACATCTGGTGATGCTCAGGGTATACTCCTGGCTATGCACTCAGAAATTGCTCCTGGCTTAGGGATCAGGGATAGGGGATCAAACAGCAGTCTGTTCTAGGTCAGCTAGTGCAGGCAAATGCCCTACTGCTTGCGCCACCGCTCTGGCTTCCAGGAGAGATTTCTGAGCACAGAGTCAGGAGTAAACCCTGAGCGCTGCCCAGTGTGACCCAAAATCAAAATGAACAAACAAAACAGAAACAGATCAAAACAGAAAAAAGAAACCTCTTCAAAAAATAATAAAAAAGGCAGTATTGAGAGTTCTCAAAAAGTGAAATTTCCAATTGTTCCATTGATTCCACTTCTTGGTATCTACTCCTAAAACACAAAAACATGAACTCTGAAGCTATATGTATCCGTATGTTTATTATAGCATTATGTTCAATAACCAGGTATGAAAATAACCTAAGTGGCTATTAACAGACAAATGTTTAAAAATGTTGTGGTCCATATACACAACAGAATATTATATAGCCATTAAAACATGAAATCAGTAAACATGAGGTTTACTGCACTGTGGAAGGAACTGGGAGTTTCAGATTAAGTTGCATAATCTAGAAGGAGGACAAATTAATGATTATTTCACTCATCTTTGGTATATAGATCTACAAAACAAAGGAATGCACAGTAGGTGAGGGACATAAATTCTTGACCCTAGATAACAAAATTGAGTATACTAGGCAAAAGAGGGCAAACATGGATGGGAGTCAAAAATAAGTGGATTTCATGGGAATATTGGTGAAGGTTTTGGGCACAATGGTAGTGATAAAGGATGGTAACTGTGTACATCAAAATAATAAATGTTAGTCCTACTATAAACCCATGACCTAAATATAATAGTTAAATTAAAGCTTAAACAATTTTCAAAACTATTTTTTATTTTAATGCTACTTAACCTTCCTTTGGCATTAAGTAGTTCAGAAAAGAAGGAACCATTCATTTATTCAAAGATTATTGCTAAGCATCATACTTTTAAACATAGACCTACATGCTGTAGATAAAATTAATTAGTCATGTAGAATTTAGGAAGGTAGATATTCATCCAACTCTCTCTTATTTGCGGAGTTATATCTTTTTTTTTTTTTTTTTTTTTTTTTTTTTTTTTTTTTTGGGCCACACCCAGTAACGCTCAGGGGTTACTCCTGGCTATGTGCTCAGAAGTTGCTCCTGGCTTGGGGGACCATATGGGACACCGGAGGATCGAACCGCGGTCCGTCCAAGGCTAGCGCAGGCAAGGCAGGCACCTTACCTTTAGCGCCACCGCCCGGCCCCTGCGGAGTTATATCTTAAGGTAAGTGCTTTACAGAAGATCAAGCACTGTCCGAGCTATATACTTTATTCCATTTGGAAGAATGATCTGAATAGCTAGGAAAGTGTACCATTGAGGGCAGGGCAAGGGGTAGAAGATATGGCAGCATCAGGTAAGAGTTTGAGTAGACTGTTGGGTGACTGATGAGTAGGCTGGACTTCCTCTGAAGGCAGAAAGAATGGTGAGTTACAAAATGAATTTTATGTAGAGATTAAATCTGTGGCTTACAGGAGGTCCAAGAATAGGAGATCATTTTAGCCAACAGAAAAGAGTTAAAATCCAGCACATTCACTAAATTTGCCCTTTGCTGTGACATCATTTTTAGTGGTAAGACTCAGAAAATTGAAGATAATGCTGGAAGGTGCCTATCACCTATCACACACTTGAATAAAAATCTCCAGCTAAAAAAGATCAGTCAAGTCACATGTCTTAAGTTTATAGTTACATATGACTTGAATCCCAGGGGTGGGGTGGGGTTTGGGTCTCACCCAGCAATGACTAAAGATTACTGACTCTTGTGCTCAGGGATCAATCTGGGTGGAGCTCAGGGAATCACATGTCATGCTAAGGATTGAATCTGCTTGTTTTTTGTTTTTTTTTTTCTTATTGTACTATGTCTCTGACCCCCTCACAAATAGTGAACATTTAGCAGGATAGAGTTTGGGGTCTTGAATGACTGCATTATGATGTGGAGAATTATTATGGTCTGGCAATACAATATTTAAAGAGGCTCTTTCAGCGAACCTTGGCCAGTTCCATGAACTGACATACACTATGCAGTGTCGGTCTCAAAGCAACCATTGAAAAAGTCATCCCCATTTAAAGATGGCAAATGAGGCTGCATTTTGAGGCCACATTGTTGCTGAAAGGCAGAGCCCAGTGAATGAATGGATCTATTGGATTTTGATGTCAGTGTCTTCTATGGGGAAAAAATGGCACAGAAGACACCATGAAAGTTACTAAATAGTTCCTGTCGATGGAGCAACAGATTATTAGCAACTGACTTCAAGTGCCTTATTTTAGCCTAATGTCTGCTTTTTAGCTGCATGTATAGAGAGAGATACATGTAAAATGAAAGCCATAATAACATGGCTGTATTGGAATATGTTGCACTAGGATCATATTGGAATACATTAGATGTATTAGCTATGTTGGACCATGACTATGTTGAAATATGGCAGGCTATGGCTATATTGGACCAGGGTTATGTTGGAGTATGTTGGAACATGACTGTTGGAATATGTTGGATCTAAATATGTTGGAATATGCCTGTGCTTCCAGGCTTAACAAAGTTGGCTGACTCTCCATCATTCTCCACAGAAATACTCGTTAGCCTTTTCACCACACAAGGCTCAGTTGCAGGACACTATAGCAACTGGATTGTTTCTAGAACTTGGGGAGAAAAGAGGAGCAATTGTGCCTTGTGGAGATGAGGGGAGAGAAGAGACCTACCTCATTCCTTCAGACCACCACCTGGAAAGGCCTCAGTCCCAGAAAGCCACACCCCAATTCCACCCTTCTCCACCCCGTTTCCAACCACCACCCATAAGCTTCACTTACGGGCAAACGTATCCCCAGGAAAATATTCTGTTACTTTAAACATTATCTTGGCCTTTGATGCAAAAGAATTCACTTTTGCCACACCATTAACTCATTACTTGCCAATACAGAATTAGCTTTTATCAGCATTTCAAACTCTCAAAGGAGAAGCATGTTGATTATATTTTAAACATTCCTATGCCATTTCCTTCCTCCAAGATATTTTTCTGATATTTTTTTCCCTTGGGAAGAGCATAAGGTTCAGGAAAGATAAATACAGGAAGACTCTGCCTCTAAGCATTTGGGTAATGTCCTGAAGAAAATATTTTTTTTAAAAAGGAGCACAATGAATGTGGACTACATTCTATAATGGTATACAGGCAATCTGTAAGAGAAGTAAAGCTATCATCAAGAGGCCATCAATAGCTGTGTGGACCGAGTGAGCTCTGCAGAGAGTTGTACAGGGTCTGGCCACTGGCTTTATCACAAAGATTTAAGACAGACAAAAGAGAACAAACCCGAGAACAGTCTTCTATAGAGCCTAATCTCAGAAAGCAATATCATGCTTTTGCCATATTCTCTTTTAGAGCCAAGTCACTAGGTTCAATCCACACACTGGAATAAGGCATTGCACACAGCCTAAGGAGTCATCGGGATCCATGTGACAGGTGGCCTATCACAGAGTACAACTCGAACATTGGCATACATAGGAATGGGTTAAATGAGATACTTGGTCATACATGATTGATTCCACTGTTTTCCCGTAATATATACCATAGAACCACAATTCAAATTAGATCAGTTCCACTGATCAATAAACATGAAAATACCTCTGAAGTGTCATTGTGAATTTTTGTTGTTGTTATGTTATGTTTGGAGTTAGAGGTTGGGCCAAACCTGGCTCAGAGGTTACTTGAGTCAGTTATGTGGGTCCCTATGTGATGCTGGGGATTGAACCAGGGTTGCAGTTACAATTTTCCAGCCCTCATTGTGAGATTTAAAAATTTTCTGTCCATTTAAGTCATTGACCCTTTTTCATTGAGCTTTTTTTCTTTGACTGCACCATAAAAATTTCTTATATATTAAGGTCCATATTGCATGTGTATATATGTACATATATATTATAGTGTGCATAATTAACATGTACATGTATTTGGATATTTCAAAGGTCAGAGACAACTAACTTCAGAGAATGAATAGGACTTTTTCTGTAGTTTAGGTTTATACCCCAAAGTTAGCTTATAGCAGAGATAATCTCAGTCTAGAGCAGTGGTCAGCAACCTGTGGCTCTTTATACTTTTAATTGGCTCTTCTGTGTGCCGGGCGGCCGCTCCAGGAAGACTCTACTCCTAGCCTCTGTCAGCTCATGTCTTGTGTGCAGTCCCAGCTGCGGCTCACACAGCTCCAGTCAGATCATGTGGTATGGGGGCATGTGACTTTCTGTGTACCATTCTATGTATTTTTGGTTTTAAAAATGTGGCTCTCGGGCCGGAGAGATAGCACGGAGGTAAGTCGTTTGCCTTGCATGCAGAAGGTCGGTGGTTCCAATCCCGGCATCCCATTTGGTCCCCTGAGCATGCCAGGAGCGATTTCTGAGCATAGAGCCAGGAATAACCCCTGAGCAATGCCGGTGTGACCCAAAACCAAAAAATAAATAGATAAAAACAAATGTGGCTCTCAAAATAAATTTCAATTGTGGTTTTGGCTCAGTTGGAAAAAAAAAAGGTTTCCGACCACTGGATAAATAGTACTTAATAATTATTTAATTTTATTTGTAAATCAAACTAATTTTCTTTAGATAAATATGAGGGGAGAAAATGAGAGAGATGAGGACTAACTAGGAAATCTAGAGGTAGAATGAAATAAGAGTCAGGAGAACATATCTAATCTTGAGCTGTGCTCAACTTTCCTAAATAGAATGTGTTATCAAATAAAAGGAACAAATTCTGTATCCCAGATCTAGATGCGACAACTCCCAATATAGAGAAAAACCAGATAATTCTTCACTTCAGCATATGATCCTTTGATTATAGTTTCTGGAACAAAGTTTTATTAAATACATCTCCATACATTTCAATATACTTATTTGTACAGTAAAGATGGCTTTGTTATAACTAAAGACATTTTGAATGCAGCCATTTCAAAAGTAGAGGAACAATGTTTAGAACTATATGATTATATTTATCTATGATGAACATTAAAATGGATATTTATTTTGGGGTTTTTGGTCCACACCCGCTGATGCTCAGACTCCTGTGCTCAAAAATCTCTCTTGGCTTGGGGGACCATATGGGATGTCTGGGGATCAAACTGCAGTCCGTCATAGGTTAGTGCATGCAAGGCAAACACCATACCACTTGTACCACTGCTCCTTCGGCCCCCCCAAATGGATACTTTTTAAATTAATTAATTTGGTTTTTGGGTCACACCATGCAGCACTTAGGGGTTACGCCTGGCTATATGCTCAGAATTCGCTCCTGACAGCCGCGGTGGGGGCTTATGGGATGACAGGATTAGGATTACCATCCTTCTGCATGCAAGGCAAATACTCTATGTCCATGCTATATTGAACGAACATTCATATATTTCAAATAGCTAAAATCCAGTTCTCAATATTCTCAAATAATTTGTGTATGTAAGAAAGCAGGCTTCAAACATAGAGAGGAACTGATTAGGCTCAATAGGTGTCAAGTTGCAACTTGGTCCTGACCAGAGAGTGAACTTATACTAGTTGAAATAAAGCACATGTTATCATTAAAATGACAATTTCAGGTGCATATTGAAATAAAAATAGAACCTTGGATTTTTTCACTTTCACCCTTACATATTATATATATATAATTCAATATGTAACTAACTATAATGACATTGAGATTTTTTTATCTTAATGCTAAAATAACATGAAGGCATATTTTCCTTAGGATTTTTAATATAGGAGCAAGTTATTGATTTACAACAGGTAGGTGAGTTTGGGAGAGATACTTTTTCAACATCTTAAGATATGCTTATACATCTAAAAACCAGTTTTGAAAACCATTTCTATTATCGATGAAAGTTTTTAGTGTTTTTTTCTGGTTTGAACTGTTTCTCAACAGAAACACGTCAATACATTTTTACTTGACTAGATATTTAATATCCCAAACATTCTGACAAGACTGGTTAAAATATACTTTTCTCACTTAACTGATTCTTATGTTTCAAAAACATTTCTAGTATGCACGGCAGTTTATTTCCAAAACTTACGTTCCATTGATTTAGTTCATTATATTTACTACTAGAGTAGTATCTTAATTTACTATTTCTTAAGTCATAAGTAAAAATATTTCAATACTTCCAGTTTTCATAATTTTTCTGCATTCTTTGTGTGATATTGATAGCATACACATTTTGGAATTAGTCTTTTTGTTTTTATGAGTAACTTAATCATTTTACATTCCATATGCATTAGTGATGATTTATAGCCTTCAATAAATTAAAATATAATTTTGTTTTATTTTATTTTTCTTGAAAATAGCTATAGTGCTAAATATGTAAATAATTGATTATATTTATTTTTTATTCTAGACATAATTTTCATATGTATTTTATATTATGGAAAGAACATTTTATATTCTCGATTAATTATTTATATATTAGTATATTTTAATGTCGTTATTCCACTAGAATGGGGGCCTCAGTGATACCTGAAGGGCTGGGAAAAAACCTAGACCCCTGTGTGGAGGCTTTGAATGTGTGCCATGACCATGACGTCCTCCCTCATTGGTTGAACTTTTGTGAGGTCAGTGGCAGTTGATGATGTCACTGAGTCTATATATAGAGGGCCTGAGTGTTCTGGGCTCAGTTGCCTAGGCAAACGTACTAGTTTCCCCATGTTTCCTATAGTTATGGAATCGGGAAGCCCTTTTTCTCTGACTTTTCCCAAAATCCCACATCCTTTGCCGGCCTACTGGTATGACCATCCTGACCTTATGGGCCACCTCATTGCCGTCCTATTTTTGGTACTTTGGCTACGAGGCATCAAGTATAGTGCAAGGAACATCTATGCAAGATATGAGTAAGGAGACAGTAAATACTTGAGGCTTGCATGGCAGTGTCTCAGAATGAGATGTTCAGGGAAGATGGAGATTGGGGCGTCTGAAGCCAGGATAGGACATCATCTCATACATCCCAAAGAACCAAGAAGTAGGGTGTTGGGTGTAGGAGGAACCAATTTCATCTCAAGTTTAGATATATTTTGGTGTTGAGGCTGTGCCCAAAGAAAAACCAATCACACAGTGCTGCTAGAGAACTCTTTCGTTCGACTCTCAGCTATGCAGATGACAGGACTTACATTTTAGTTGTAGACACAGACCACGTGTGACCTCTCAAATGGGGGATCAATGTAGGTTGATCACAACCAGGGTGCTGAGCTTCTGAGAGTCCCTGAGCAGAAGGAGCCACGGGAGTCTCTGGGGCAGCACACGGATTATGTGCTTTGTCAGAGCTCACCAGACACCATGTAGTGAGTCTGTGACTAAAACTGTTATTAGCAACTTTATGGATAATTTCTCTATAAATCCTCAATGAATAGACTTGATTCCGTGCTCACTGAATCATTCTGCTCAGATGAGGCTTCTCTGAGTTTCTCTGAGTCCTCACTCTCCCTTTCAGCGCTTGAGAGTAGCCACCAGGACTAAGCAGCTGGCAGTGAGGGGGAAGAAGAAGCCTGTTCGGGACTCTGCAAGAGGGTTTCTCCTATCCCTGCTATCCAGTAAGTCCCAGATCTGAACATTGAGGATATCAATTTAGACACCGTCCCTCAGAGAACTCAGGGACCCTGAAGGAAGGAGGGAAGGCTGGTGAGAGGACAGACAGATCCTGAGTGGCATTGGTGTCCCACGACCTATAGCTGGGCATGAAAGGGGGAACTGGGCAGTGTTCGCTGTACTTCAGGAGAAAATGTGTGAAGACAAGACTCTGGAATTTTGCCTCCAGAATTGATCACATTACCTGAGGGTGTGGAGGATGCGTCCCCTCCAAGGAAACTGTGTTCTTGGGGTTCCCTGGGCAGTTGTGGGAATTCCTGAGATGGTCTGACAGGCCTTGGCCCAAAGAGGCAATTCTGTGAGTCTTGGGCTATTCCGTTGCTGGGGAAGATCCTGGGGGTACAAAGACTGACCTAGCCAGCGTCCCAGCAGAACTGACCAGAAGCTCTGTTGCCGCCCTGAAAAGCACCCCCTTCCCTGTCACAGGAGGTTTCAGAGTCTGCACGGAAAGATGAGAATAAGCAGATTCTCTACCTGAGGTGATTATTTTCCTCCTTCCCCACATCAACCCTGGGTCTGAGGGCTTTTAGACCTGGATAAGGCCAGGGAGGCCATGACAATGGGTGGTGCGGCCATGGGCAGTTGGGAGTGGTGACGTCATGGGCAGAGTTGGGAAGTGAGAAGAGAGATTCATGGGTACCGCTCCTACAGGCAGAACTGGTGGTTTTGTTCCTCCTTCCCCTGATATATTCTTGTTCCCTATTTCTCTGCAGACATCTGACCCGGCGCAGGGACCCCACATGGCGTCGCCGACCCCCATCTTCGGGCCAGTTGAGCACCTGGTCCTGGGGACAAACAGCTGACCACCACCTGCAGCGCCACCACGCAGGTGCTCTGTCATCCTGTCCACGTCGGCACAGTGGACAACACCATCTGCAGGACCATGGCATCCACCTTCCTGGTCCTATCCCCAGTTAGAATGCTCACAATATACCTCGCTGCTAGCTGTGCGCCGGAGCTCCTTCCTGTACCCACCACCCCTGCTGCAATTACGCAGCTTAATATACACGTGGTAGGAACATGCTGGCCCCGTTACTTAGACACCGTCACTTTAGAGACCTATATATTTAATCCTATGGCAAGCTTCTGTCCAGCCCACTGGCCCCAATAACATCCAGGTGCCAGGAGCCGGACCTTCAGAGGTTTTGCATCCTTCCAACACACTGTCTACTCTTTGTCATTATTATCACTCACATGGATAGAACCATTCTTGCCCCACTCACACAGAAAACCTTGTCTTCCAATGCCTTGATATCAATCGGATGGCAAACTTCTGTTCAGCCCACTGATTCGATTACTATTCAGTGTGCCAGGAACTGCGACCTTCAGGAGGAAGGGCTTCTCTCCTCTACTAGCTCTGAGGAGCAAGGGGAACAGGAATGCAGGGCCCTAGACTCTCAGTCTAGATCAAATCACCCAACAGGCTCAGGCTAGTGGATATCCAGGGAGAGTCACGACATAGAAGGACCTGGACGTTTTATTTTCTGAGAGGCTCCAGGAGGGGACAGAACCATGGTGCTTCTCATAATGTATCCTCCCCAGCAAGGTCTCAGAAAAATGCATTTTTCAAGGCCCTTAGAACTATTTGTTGTTGCCTCTGTACAAGTGCAGAAAATGAATAAAATCTAATTCATTTTGAACATATTGATTTTCTGAATCTGTTATTTGGAGACAGGGATGATGGGGGAATGAGCTGGCTAATAGAGCCCCCACTGACTGCTGAAGCTTCTTGGAGAGCAGAAACAGCCTTTCAGAAAATGTAAAGCAGCAACCACCCCCTTGCAGAAAGATTATCAATGACTATTTGCCCCCAAAAGAAGTTGTGTCCTGATCAGCAAGAATTTGGGGAGCAGAGGTGGACATGAGGGAATTTGTGAACATCTGGGTGGGGAGGCAAGCACAGATACTTACAAATGGGGGAGGATATTCTGAGTCCCCACTAGAAAGCGCCTCTGTGAAGGTATGCCCATTGTAGGAATGGCTCTAGCTCTGGTTATGAACAGAAGTGAACAGAAGTGTGAGATGAAGGATCAGTGAACCCCAGGGGTTCCAAAGCTGAGAGGAGGGAAGTCAAGCCTCCTGGGAGAGTAGAAAGTGAGAATAGGGGATAATCTTTTGGGAAGAAATGTGTTCAGTACATCAAAGTGTATGTATTTTTCCCCTTGAACCATCATGCATTTCCCCCAGAGGAATTACCCCAGAGGCTTACAGGCACAGCCCCTACACGCTGATCATATTGTCTCCCAAAATATCCTCCTGCTGCTGGTTTGTGTGCATAGTTCTGCAAAAATGTGACCAGATATAGCTTCCTTTATAGGATATATTAGGATCCTCTCAATAGTCAAATTGATAACAATACAAAAAGACTCCACTCATTGCATAGACATATGCCTACCATGATATGAATGTCATTGCACGAGTTGGGACATTTTTTAGGGAAGTCAATCTTTTCTGATTTAGAATTTCAGGGATATATGTGGGGAACCCACTCATGCAAATATCTCAATTCAAAGATCTTCAGGAAAAGGTATTATCCAAGAAATCAACAAAGAGAGATATTTCTCCAGGTGACAACACGTTTCGCTAGAAATTCTTTCTGAATGGCTCTTCATAGACAAAACAGCAAGTGATTCAAAGGACTGCCCCATATATGTTGTACTATGATCCCACTTTCTGTCTCTAATGAGAATTAATTTAGTTATGTATAGTTCTAAAACTGTTTGTTTATGTTTAGTCATAATTTATTTAATTATAATACTGCCTGAGAGATAGAAAACCAGACCCCTTAATTACTCTTAACTGTCTCCAAATTTCACCTGAGAGCAATAATGCGAAGCAAACTCACAAGTTTATTACAATATCTCTTGACTAGGATTATGACCAAGAGTCAGAGAAGACTAAAGTTTCTGTGAGACCCATCATGCATATTCTATATATTTTAATATATAAAACTTTTATAATTTGTTGGCACTAGCCCACGTCCACTTATTCTGGAATTTTTTCAACCCTCTGGCAAATCATGTTGACATCTGCATTTCAATGTAGAATATTGTATGTACTACAAAATCCAAGTTACAAGTCTCTCAATAATTTTTAGTTCCAGGATTGAAATCTCACTCCATATTTATCTGGCATGATCTCCTCGTCATTGCTTTTCTATATAGGCAATAATGCCAATCATCAATCAGCCAATATAACAACAAAAACTCTACTTACAAATTGGCCATACAGTCTGCTTCTACTGCTCAGAATCCCATCTCTCTGCTCTGTTCAGAATTCTATTCTACAAGGGTTGATCATAAGTCAATTACATATTAAATGAAATGATCACAAATTACCTTATCCCCCTTTAATTCCATTCTTGCTTTAGAAATTAGTGTCCTTCCAACCTCATAGAAGAGCAGCTTCTCCAATATTTGTATTGACAAAGACCTATACTCTAGACTCCAAGGCTCTTCCACCTCCTATCAGGGTCCTTCTCCCTCTCAGTCAGAGGCATATAACATACTTTCACATTTAGAGCTGCATATTCAAATAAATGCTAAAACCCAAACTGGAGCAACCTTCTTACCTGTAGCTCTTCCCTAACACTTACTGTGATATAGTGACAGGCATTACCAAGTGGCTACTACCTTGATGACCTTAAAATCTACAGAACATGATACCTTCTGTCTTTAGGACATCAGCTTCACACCCTTGACAACAGTTTCACAAATATATACAATGTTGGTGATTAAAAAAAAGCTATGCAGGGGCTGGAGCAATAGCACACACATCCTTACTGACCCAGGATGGACCTGAGTTTGGTCCTAGTAGTCCCATATGGTCCCCGAGCCGAGAGTGATTTCTGAGCACATAGCCAAGAGTAAGCCCTGAATATCACTGGGTGTGGCACAAAAAAAAACCGAAACAAACAAACAAAAACACAATAATAAGCTATGAAGCTTCACGAGCTTGGGTAGTACGTTCAGCTCTGTTTTGTTCAGAAGTCTTTCTATTAAACACTTCCCTCAATCTCATATAATGTTGTCACTTAAACAGAGTGAACACAATATCTACGGAGCCTAAAGTACACAAGCATCCTCTTTAGAAGACATTTTATATGACCCCAATTGTTCAATATATTTAGAAGAAATATCTGAGAAAATAATTTTTCTTTGAACAGGTAATATTGAAAAAAATCTTAGTTGTTCTAATACATGCCTCTCTTCACTCTTGTTGAAATTGTTATCAAATTACAGTGTTGGATAAATGTCATCCATGTTATGAACTATACGGAATAGCATCAAAATCAGATATTGCTTTCTATTTAGGAGGATGTGCAGAAACCAAAATACAGATGAAAAGGTTTTTTTATATAAGGATTAACCTGAGTTCGCAGACAGTGCTATTGATACTTAAAAAGTATTCCACTGCAGTATCAATTTAGCACTTTCTCATCTAAGTTCTTTTTCAGTAAAATTAAGAATTGTACTCCCAGACATGTGTTCAAGGTATAATATAATATTTTGTATTAACATATATGCCAAACAAACACTTAGAAACTAATGTTCTGACAATATCTTCTCATGAATATCAAAAGTTTACCAATTAGTAAATGTCCATCTACCCAAAATGAAAAATACCATATGGCTCTTCCATATAATATGGGACCATTTTCAGTGTCTACATTTATAGTCATTCATTTGGGGCCAGGCATAATCCTGAGATTATATATGTCCAGAATACAGTAGTGTTTGTGACCAAAAAGTGAACTGATGAGATGCAATCTAAAACTTCAAAGAAATAAGCAGATCAGAATAGCAGAATGTATTATCTGGGCTAGATATAATACAAGCAGAATGTATTATTGTGTCATTCCATGGTAGTATGAAAGACTGGTGTTAGAAAAGAAGAGGGCAAGTTAGGGCACAGGGACATTGGGGACACAGGAGTGTGCATTGATCATCCTCCTGTTGAACAGGGTAGACTGAAGGAGCTTCCATACCAGTTTGCTTCACACTTGATGAAATCTTGTCAATAAGAACAGTGAGATTATGAATTCAGGCATGACAGTAAGAGCACAGTTATCTTGAGTTCCAACTTTAGCTGAGGTCTTAAAAGTGTGGGGTGAATAGTTGCTGGAATTGAAAATTCAGCTTTAAATGATAGACCTTTAGACAAATCACTAAACATCTTTAAGACTCAGTTTCTTGGGGCCGGAGAGATAGCACAGTGATGTTTGCCTTTCAAAGAGTGGATCCAGGATCTAAGGTGGTTGGTTCAAATCCCAGCTTCCCATATGTTCCCCAGTGCCTGCCAGGAGCACCGCTGGGTGTGGCCCCCCCAAAAACCAAACAAACCAACAAAAAGACTCAGTTTCTTATCTGTCAAAGGGACTCAAAAGTTTTCAACTCTAGTATCTTGTTGAGACAAATAAATGAGATGAACCCTGAAGAGTATTTTGGAACCCCAGAAACAGATGCAGGAATATTGAGAATTCAAAATTTTCTTTGGAAGATGACCCTAGGACGTAGGCAGACAAGAAGTGTGCTGGACCCAGGGTACTGGCCTCCTTTATAGGAGCTAAAACTGGATGTTATGTATAGAAGCCTTTCTTCTTTGGATGTCATCTGAGTTTTTCTATTTTCAGAAATATACATACTAAATAAAAATTATGCAAATATTAAGATAATTAATAAAAAAGCATATGTATTTTTGTGAGAGAGTGTGTATCACCATTAATAATTGAAAAGAAATATTATCAAGATGTACAATAGTTTTGGTTTCTATAATAAATTTAGCTTTACTAAGAGTTGTGAGCAATGGCTTTCATATGTCTCTGTGTGTGAATATGAGTTATTATTGATTTCTTTGGTTACACATCATATTGCTCAGGGTTATCCTCGCTCTGTGCTCAGAAAGTATAACTTAGTAGGCTCAGGAAGCATATAGGACAGTGTCCGCAACCTGCGGCTAACGAGCCACATGTGACTCTCTGCACTTTTAATTTGGCTTTTCTGTGTGCTGGCGACAGTCTCCAGGAGTCAGGACTCTGCTCTCTAGCCTCTGTCAGTGCATGCCTTGTGAGCAGTCCCTGCAACCGGTTCTCACACAGCTCCAGTTGGATCATGTAGGTATGGGGGGGCGTGACTTTCTGTGTGGTGCTACACAGGTCCAGTCAGGTCATGGAGTATGGGAGGGGGCATGACTTTCTTTATGGCACCGCAGCATTGAGGCAGCATCCTCTCTATACTACAGACTGAGGAGCAACAGAGAGAGAAGCCATATGTGGGTCAGTGAGACTGCAACGTGGCGCCTGGTGTGTCACTGTCCAGTCTGGACCCCGCCCAATCCATTCCCTGTGGGACAATATTTGTATTGGGGCCCTGTGAGTCAGAGCTTCACGTATCTTTTTTTAATCTAGGAGCTAGCATAAAATAGTTAGTGGCCAGGTTCTGAGATCAATATATAAGAGTACCAGTGAGGACTATTTGAGTGAACTCTGCTTAAAATACCATGATGAAGCCCCACAAATTTTTTTTTTTTTTTAAATAAAATGTCTTTATTTTTTTTTTTTTTTTTTTTTTTTTTTTTTTTTTGTTTTTTTTTTTTTTTTTAAATTTTTTTTTATTTAAACACCTTGATTACATACATGATTGTGTTTGGGTTTCAGTCATAAAAGGAACACCACCCATCACCAGTGCAACATTCCCATCACCCAAGTCCCAAATCACCCTCCTCCCCACCCAACCCCCGCCTGTACCCTAAACAGGCTCTACATTTCCCTCATACATTCTCAATATTAGGACAGTTCAAAATGTAGTTATTTCTCTAACTAAACTCATCACTCTTTGTGGTGAGCTTCCTGAGGTGAGCTGGAACTTCCAGCTCTTTTCTCTTTTGTGTCTGAAAATTATTATTACAAGGGTGTCTTTCATTTTTCTTAAAACCCATAGATGAGTGAGACCATTCTGCGTTTTTCTCTCTCTCTCTGACTTATTTCACTCAGCATAATAGATTCCATGTACATCCATGTATAGGAAAATTTCATGACTTCATCTCTCCTGACAGCTGCATAATATTCCATTGTGTATATGTACCACAGTTTCTTTAGCCATTCATCTGTTGAAGGGCATCTTGGTTGTTTCCAGAGTCTTGCTATGGTAAATAGAGCTGCAATGAATATAGGTGTAAGGAAGGGGTTTTTGTATTGTATTTTTGTGTTCCTAAATCGAGCCCCACAAATTTTATATGGACACACACATAAGATGCCATATATGCGTCATACACAGATCCCCCCATAACAGTGTGTCATCCACAGATTCCTCCATAACAGTGTGTCATCCTCAGTTTTGCTTCCTTATTATCAGAAATCAAAGCATTTTCCTCGAGAAGGGAGTTCACTATCCAGAATTAGCAAACAATCAGTGCATTCAAAAACTGTATTTCATGGTGGATGTTACTTCACATTTAAATCGCTTAATAATAAACTACAGGGGAAAGGAAACACAGTGTTTTCGATGTTAGAAAAAGTTATTTCGTTTGAAAACAAATGATCTGTTTTTGCTCAAGATTTTGACAGAGAAACTTGGATTCACTTTCCAAGCCAGTTGAAACATCGCCAAGAAAATTATTCTAATATTGACATCACTTATTTTAAAACAGCACTTTTAAATATGAGGGAAGCTTTTCTTAAGAGGTTTCAGGATTTCAGAAACAGCAAAGTGACATTGGCCTTTGTTAAAAGAAACCTTTGGATGCCACTGTAATGGAATTAAATTTTTCTCCTTTTAATATCGACATTGGCAACTTTAAAATGCAATTGCTGAATTTAAAAAAACAAAGAACTGTGGAGCTCGAAATTTGAATGTCTTTGTGCTAATTTTGAAAGATTGGAGACACGCAAATGTGAACTTAGTTCACAGCACAAGTGGTCTGCTTTGAAAGACCTGGAGAAAGAAGATATGTTGATTTTTAACACCTGGAATAGTATTCCTGACTAACATAATCAACTAAAAAAGCTAGCATTTGCTGTGCTTTCCTTTTATGGGTCTACATATTTATGCAAACAATTATTTTCAAGCATGAATCTTATCAAGATTAAATTGAGAAATCATCTCATCGATGAGAACCTGGAATCATGCCTCAAATGAAAAACAACAACATACAAACCTGACTTACTCAAACTATCCAAGGAAATGAAAGGCCAATGTTCACATTAGTGTTTGTGACTTTGTCATTGTCAGGATGTAATTTTCTCTACATTGTAAGGCAAATTTTATGGAATTTAACATTATCGATAAATAATATCGTTCTAAAGTTTTTGCTTTATTAGTTGTGTTATTTGTATCCTCCCAACCTATGTGGATACTTGCATGCAGAATATTCTCAATAAAAAACTTATTGAAACTAAAAACAGTGTACCATTCTATGTATTTTCGGTTTTAAAAATGAGGCTCTTGGGGCCGGAGAGATAGCATGGAGGTAAGGCGTTTGCCTCTCATGCAGAAGGTCGGTGGTTCGAATTCCGGCATCTCATATGGTCCTCTGAACCTGCCAGGAATGATTTCTGAGCATAGAGCCAAGAGTAACCCCCGAGTGCTGCCATGTGTGACCCAAAAACCAAAAAAATGGGGGGGGGGAGGGCGAAGAGATAGCACAACGGTAAGGCGTTTGCCTTGCATGAGGAAGATAGCTGGTTCAAATCCCAGCATCCCATATGTTCCGCCAAGCCTGCCTGGGGCAATTTCTGAGCTTAGAGCCAGGAATAACCCCTGAGCATTGCCGGGTGTGACCCAAAAACCAAAAAAAAAAAATGTGGCTCTCAAAATAAATTTCAATCGTGGTTTTGGCGAGATTTGGCTCAGTTGAAAAAATAGATTGCCGTGACCAACTTGCTCGAGTAATTGTTACATCAGGTATAGAAGTTATTCACTGACTACTTCTGAATCACAGGCTTCTATCAGGCAAATTACTCTTGGTAATTTTTTACACTCTATAAACTTACTTGATACTGTAGTATCAAGCTCAAGGGTCTGATTAAATAAATGCCTGCATTCGAAATCCTTTATATTGAATAGATTGAGTAAGCTAATTTATCCAGTGATGAGCAGGTAGTTAGATTTGGTTTCTTTGTTTATTTTTATTTATTATTATAGTCATTCTTAATCCACAGGGTATTTTGTACTCTTACACAATGATGATATATATCTTAGTTATGTATCACAAAAACATCATTTGGTAGAATGATGTGGAATGGAAGGAACAGGAACAGGTCTGTAGGGAGAGGTCCTCAAGGAGCTGTGATTCAGGTAAGTCACAGGACCAGTCAGAACTGAGAAGTGTTCACTGAGCTGACCAGGATATTTTTGTCTTCTATAGGAATTGACCCTTGTCTTCCTGGATCTGAGTAATATCCCCCACTAGTGGCTAATTTAGCTGTTGTACTATTTTTGTCATACTCCCTTGAACTGTGAGATAAGGGAGGGACTCTGGAAGTCTTCTATTTTATACAGTCTCCTCCTGAACCGAGGCATTGCATATACCCAAGAAATCAAAGATTAAACTCAATCACTATTTTATTTTTAAACCTAAGTGTTCCCACCTATTATCTTTTAAAATCATCTCCCTTTCTTTCTTCCACTTTCTGCCTCGCACCACCCCACCCACACTCCCCATCCCTCTCTGCTGGCCTCCTTTGGCTCCTCTCTTTTTGGTTAGAGTTCAGCAATGTCCACCTAATGCCTGCTCCAAGGCACTGATAAAATGGTAGATACTTTGTGCATTCAAATACTATTTGTGTAGTTAAAGTCATTTCAAGTCTTCATCTCCATAATTTCATGTGGACTTTAATTAGTTTATACTACATCTCAATCATTGTCTTATGTGCTTGACGTGAATTATAGCATTTAGTTAACACAACAACCATCTGAAGTAGACAGTAATATTATACCTACTTTAAAGATGGAGAAACAGAGGATGGAAACATGTTCCAGGTCCTACTTATAGGAGGCAGTAATTTGGGATTCAATCTCTAGAGTCTTTCATCTACTCAATTGTTTTTCTACTCAATTGTTTCACCTACTCATTGTTTCCTTCCAGTATTGCCTCAACTTTTCTCCTAGTACTTTACTCTGTATTACTAAATGATATGGTCTTGGGCCACAAATGAAGACAAAACAGTATTTCTCTCCCATTTAAACTTTGCTCCTATCCTAATGTGACTTGGTGCAAAGCATACATTCCTTAAAAGGTACGCTTTGATCAATTTAATCAAATCCTTTGAAAACTAGGTAACTCTTGCCTTTCCATCAGGCCATGTCCCAAGAGCATCTACAAGAGTAAATTATTGTCCTCCTTCCTAGTTAATGCTCATTCCATATGCCAACTTCCATTTGATTGTTTGGACTCCCTTATGAAAACATGTGTATTTGTATGTGTATCTATTCACACATGTACTTTTGTGTATGTATGTGTGTGAGTGAAGGTGTTACTCATTATGAAGTTTCTGGAATTCAAACAAACTTCATTTTCTTTCTTTTTTTTCTTTTTTCTTTTTTTTTTTTTTGGTTTTTGGGCCACACCCGTTTGACGCTCAGGGGTTACTCCTGGCTATGTGCTCAGAAATCACCCCTGGCTTGGGAGGACCATATGGGACACCCGGGTTTCGAACCGCAGTCCATCCGCTTGCAAGGCAGACACCTAACCTGTAGCGCCACCTTCCCGGCCCCAAACTCCATTTTCTGAGAATCTAAACCTCCATCTTTTCTGAGACTTCTGGTCACTAAATCTTGGTTGGAATGCCATCTTGTAGAGACATAGGTCTGAGTGATACCCCTAAATCTAGAGCAACAGCCATCCTATAGTGGCCTTTTCCACTGCAATCAGTCCTCCTCAGCTTCCAAATGACCTGAAAAAAAGGGGTCCCGAACACTCCAGGATTATTCAGGAGGACTGGTAATGCTAATGACAGGGAGACCCTTATACCTGGAGGGAGGAAAAGACCCCTTTGGTCACTACCACTCAGTGATGTTTTGAAGCCCTGCAAGTATTAAAGATTCCTTTAATATACCACAGTATCCCATAACCTTTGTCCCTTTCTTGATGTCTTTTGAAGACTTTCTGTTTTCACTTCAGACAGACCATTTTACAACTGCTATTCAGGTTGGAAGGGGAAGGAAAGAGTCTGTGAAACCATTTGATTATCAATCCACAGGAACCCAGTTTGGAGAACTCAAAGGGAGAGTAAATGTGAAACAGTGTGGGCACAGCAGTCAAGTGCTTGCCATGCATGTGTGGGACCTAGGTTCAATTCCTGGACCCACCAAAAAGAAAGAAAACATAATAAGGACAATGTTTCCTACTTGTTATTAAAGTAGGAGTTAGGTATGAGTGGCCTCCATGAGGAGAACATGGAAAGACCATGGGGAGACCAACACCTCCATGGGGCATTGGCTTCACAGAGGAAATAGCATAGTGGTTCCCTTCTCACTAGAACTGGGCAAAAGGGATCAACGCACTAGCCAGTGCTTGTTGATTGCACCTTCTGTTCTGGATCCAGAACCAGAGAAGACAGAGGGGAACTTTATTTCAGTAAGAACTGTTTCTTGTCGTCAGATCACACAGTCTTTTATTTATTTTTATTTTGGGCCCTATCTTGGGCATTACTCCTAACTCTGTGGACAGATATCATTCCTGACATGGCTTGGGGTATGTAGTACTGGGATCAAACCTGGGTTGGCTGCACGCAAGGCAAAGAGGAACTGACTGGAGAGATAGAACAGAAATTTTGACACTTGCTTTGCATGTGGCCAACCGTGGTTTGATCTCCAAGCATGTCCTCAGAGTGAGATCCAACACATCCAAAAGAAAAAAAAAATCTCCACAGAAGATAAAGCAAACAATAAAATCTATTCCACATCTCTATGCCCTATGGTGTCAGATGGGCATCGCTGCTCTTTTTCTCTACAAATCTACTGAAGATGGGGGGAATACCATAAGTTAAGTCTGAATATATGGACAGTGGAAATTTAGGAAGACATCATAAAGTCTTATTGCTGCTAAAAAATAAGTCAAGCCTTGGTATATTTGTGATGGGAGTCTTGCACTGGTGAAGGAGGATGTTCTTTACATGACTGAAACCCAACTACAATCATTTTTGTAATCAAGGTGTTTAAATAAATATATTAATAAAAATACAAGTCAAGCCTGCCACCAGCACAGGATAGCTAGCAAGCGGAGAACTAATCAACGTTCTGTTCTCTAATAAAAGCTAATTCCTCCCTTCTTTTAAATTGCTTATTTAGTTCAGTCTTCACTTATAATCCAACCTTTGATACTAAAATCCAAGGAACTCAGCTAATACAATGTCCCACATGAAATAAGATGGTTTGAATGGGAAACTTTCTAAACAAATGTTTAGAACAAAGAATTAAACAAAAATACTCTAAAAATTATAAATTACACCTAAACAGAGATAGAAGAGACAGTGTGTCTAGAGCAGGGGCAGGCATGTGTAGCTGCTTTCAGATTCTGGAAAGTCTCATAAGCAAAGATTTAGTTTTGGCATTAGCTTATTACTAATCACTTTGCATCAGAGCATTTATTTTGGTGTGAGAGAAGCTGGTAATGTTTTTTTCTCTTACTTTAGTGCCACGCCTATATATGCTCAGGGCTTACTCCTGGCTCTGTACTCAGGGATCACTGCTGAGAGTACTCAGGTGATGATATGAGATGCTGGGGATAGAACCTTTTGTTGGCTCTGTGCAAGAAAAGTGCCATACCCACTATAATATCTCTAGGTCCTGCTACTGAATTTACTAACCCCCCCCCACAGTTCTCTCCTCTTTTTTTTTTTGTTTTTTTTTTTGTTTTTGGGCCACACCGGTAACGCTCAGGGTTACTCCTGGCTATGCGCTCAGAAGTTGCTCCTGGCTTGGGGGACCATATGGGACACCGGGGGATCGAACCGCGGTCCGTCCAAGGCTACCGCAGGCAAGGCAGGCGCACCTTACCTTTAGCGCCACCGCCCGGCCCCAACAGTTCTCTCCTCTTGATGGAGAAGTTTGAAAGTGAATTTCAGCAGAATCAAAGTAGACACATCCAAATGTTAAGAAATAAGGTATGGGGCATTTGCCTTGCTCGCACTAACCTAGGTTGGACCTTGGTTCGACCCCCCAACATCCCATATAGTCCCCCAAGCCACAAGTGATTTCTGAGCATATAGCCAGGAACCCCTGAGCATCACAGGGTGTGGCCCAAAAAGCAAAAAAGAAAGTTAAAAAAGAAAAAATAACTAAGGTATATATATTTTTAACTTTCTATTTTCAGTAGTGGAACTTTATTGTCACATTTATTCTGTACTGATTTAAAAAATACTCACAGGAAGGTGAAAAATTAGGGAACCATGTTCACCCAAACAAGCATTTAGAATCACTACCATGTGTCTCCAGAACCTGAAGAATATGCATTATGTCCTGCAGATCTCAATTATTGTTGTCTGTGAGCTAAACAGCTACCATGTACTATCAGGAGAAAATTTTATATCTGAAAATCTGTGCAGCAGAGGTTAGTGTTGTAACATTGCAGCATTCTTTTTATTTTATATTAAATTTCTTTATTTAGACGCTGGTTTACAGAGTTGCTCATAATATAATTATTTCTAGCACTTAATACTTCAACAACAGGGCCAGAGGGAGGGCGTTTGCCTTGCACTTAGTAGATCCAGGACCAATGATGGTTTGAATCTCAGCATCCCATATGGTCCCCTGAGCCTGCCAGTAGTGATTTCTATGCACAAAGTCAGAAGTAAACCCTAAGCACCGCCGGGTGTGACCCCAAAACCCAACCCCCCAAAATTACTTCAACACCAATTCCATCACCAGTTGTCATCAGTTTCCCAAACTCCCCAAAGCCTGCCTCCTGGAAAGTACAAATAATTTACGTAATATTGTTTGGTACTAAATGATAATCTAATTATAGAAAAAACGGAACTAAAAGAAAATTTGTAAAAATTGTCATATGAGGACGGAGAGATAGCATGGAGGTAAGGCATTTGCCTTTCATGCAGGAGGTCATCGGTTTGAATCCCAGCATCCCATATGGTGCCCCATGCCTGCAAGGAGCAATTTCTGAGCCTGGAGCCAGGAATAACCCCTGAATAACCCCGGGTGTGACCCAAAAACCACACACACAAAATTGTCATATCTCAGGGCCGGACCAGTGGCTAAGTGGTAGGATGTTTGCCTTGAATGCGGCTAATCTAGGAAGGACCATGGTTCAATCCCCCAGCATCCATATGGTCCCCAAAGCCAGAAGTGATTTCTGAGCACATAGCCAGGGGTAATCCCTGAGCATCACCAGGTGTGGTTCAAAATAAAAAAAAAAAGTCAAAATGGAATCTTATGTCTGAGGCTAATAAGCTGTATATTGACAGTGGGGCATCCTGTTGCTAATTTTGTGTGTTGAGATTATGGGGCTTCTATGATAATATCAGATCTAATTTGGTGTATTCCTACTGGGAAGGGGGGACACAGGGTTGCTGATGTGGCTAAGTGGTTCACTAACTTGAGCAGACCTGGGTATATGAGTTCAGGAATCCTAAGAAGGGCTCCAGTACAATCGACTACAAGGTCAGCATATCCATGAGTTTTTCCTGCTAGTTGGGCCTCTTTTTTGAGAATAACTTGAGTCTATGATGTTGCCCACTTATGCAGACATGCTTGTGCAGAATCTGAATCATGTGTGTGGCTGCCAGCCAGGACTTCTGGCAGTATGAGGCATAGGGGAGGTGGCCCAGTCTGGCTTCAAAGGTCCCTGGAGATAACTGTCAGTCAAAAAAACAGGATACCTGGAGTATTTGGCTGCTAGGAGTCTCTGCAGAAATCAGTGGAGAAAAGATGAAGCTGGCCCATTGGTATGGAAGTAGTTATAGGACAGATCTGTGTGTGCAGCTCTCAGAGCTTTAGCAGGGTGGAAAGACTTGCCATGCCTCCCCCTGCCCCAAAGGGCCCCAATGAGATCAACTAAGAGGCTGGTATGTTCATGAATAATTCCTGCTAGTTGGGTCTCTTTCTTGAGAGTTACGAGTCTAGCATTGACCACTTATGCAAATATAGCAGAAAGTTCTGGATTGTGGGCATGACTACCAGTGACTTCTGAGTGTACAGAGGGGTGGGAGAAGCAGCCTGGCCTGGCTCCAAAAGTCTCTGGAGAAGTCAGTGTGGCAGCCATAATTTGGAAGTACTGGGCCTTCAAGGAAACGCCTATATGAATGGGGAACAGTTAAGAAAACCAAACTTACATTCATCAAAGCAAGCATAACAGAATCACTGTCCCATGTTTTCAGGATTTTCATAACTATCCAGTGCCAAGACCACTTGAAAATATCAAGTGCTTGAGAGGGACTAGAAAAATGCAACAGGAAAACTTGCAAGAGCAGGCAACAGCTAGGAGAAAAAATAAAGACAGGGGCTAGAGTGATGCACAATAAGTAGGACATTTGTTTTGCATGTGACCAACCTGGGTTGAATCCCTGGCATCCCCATATGGTCCCCTGAGCCTTATAGGAGTGATATTTGAGCACAGAGCCAGGAGAATCCCTGAGCACTGCTGGGTGTGGCTCAGAAACCAAATACCAACCAACCAACCAACAAACAAACATAAAGGCAAAGGAGATGGTTGTACTGAGATGAAAAAAGGGTGAATTTCATAGTGTCACTACCATTTTATGGTGGTCTTTATTAAGGTACCTTCTCTTTCTTGGCAGATGAGAGTTCCCCCTAGAGCCAGGGCCCAGGGAAACTGCTCTAATGTTATTCTGTGGCCTATTGAAAACACAGGTCAGAACTGTGAAACATCACATCATCCAGAATGATGCCACTTAACATATAGGAGAAATGTTAGTCATTTAATCACTTGCTGCTTTTCATGTTCAAATCTGGATTGTTGAGTGTTCCTTATTAGGATCAGGGAGAAAAAGGAGTTAGGGTGTTCACCTTGCATATGGTTGACTTGTTTTGACCTCCAGGGTCACCTGGTCCCTTGAGTATTGAGTATTACAAGGTCTGGTCCTGTAGGGCCTCACCATCACTCCCAGTACCTCTGGGTGTACTTTTGGAGTTCCTGAAAACGAGGCCAGAATTGAAGGCTTTTGCATTGAGCTGTCGCCCAAGTTGACTAAGAATAGCCAGAAGGGGCCGTTGGGCCTCTTGAGTTCTACTTGGAAGATTCCTGAAAACAAAATGAGGCAAAGCAAGTAAATGTTCATCATCAGTACCACTCAGTGCCCCCCAAGTGCTTAGTATTTGAGAACAATCAAGATTGTCAGTCAGCCACAACCCCTTAAATCAGTGTATTGAGGGAAAATACGAAATACCAACATTCACTGAGGGTGTTTATGTTCAACTTTCTGCATACTGCTTCACTAAATGAGTGGCTTTGTTCTGTGGGGGTGATTGTTCTATGGAGCTCTGAAGCTATTATTCTCATTTTAGAGATGACAACATGGGAAAGGCTGAAAAGCTAAATAGAACAGCATTCCTACGAAGAAATAATTGACTTTCCCAAAGAGCCACAACTAGCCAGTGATACAATGCTAGCCCAGACCCAGGCATTCCAGATCGATCTTCCTGTACTCTTACTCATACTGCTATTCAGTTGATAAAAGGTGAATAAGCAGCCCATGACTGTCCTTGAACACTGACATTAATGACTAGCTGTGGTGAAGGTAGAATCTGTGAATAAAATCCCCACTCATTTTGTACCTACAGTTCTTCCCTCCCTCCCTTCCTTCCTCTCTCCCTCTTTCCCTCCCTCCCTTTTTCTTTCTTTCTTTTTCTTTCTTTTCTACTTTCCTCTTTCTCTTTCTGTCTTTTTCTCCTTCCTTCCTTCCTTCCTTCCTTCCTTCCTTCCTTCCTTCCTTCCTTCTTCCTTCCTTCCTTCCTTCCTTCCTTCCTTCCTTCCTTCCTTCCTTCCTTCCTTCCTTCCTTCTTCCTTCTTTTCTTTCTTTCTTTCTTTCTTTCTTTCTTTCTTTCTTTCTTTCTTTCTTTCTTTCTTTCTTTCTTTCTTTCTTTCTTTCTTTCTTTCTTTCTTTCTTTCTTTCTTTCTTTCTTTCTTCCTCTCTCCCTCTTCTTCCTTTTTCCTTTATTCCTTCTTTCCTTCCCTCCTTCCCTCTTTCTTTCCTTATTTCTTTTTTCTTTCTTTCATTTCTTTTTTCTCCTTCCTTTCTTTCTTCCTCCCTCCCTTCCTTTTTCCTTCCTTCTCTCTTTCTTTCTTTTTTCTTTCTTACCTTCTTTCTTTCTCTCTTTATTCTTCCTTTCTCTTTCTCTTTTTTCTCCTTCCTTCCTTTCTTCCTTCCTTCCTCCCTCCCTCTAGTTCCTTTTTCCTTTATTCTTTTTTTCTTCCCTCCTTCCCTTTCTTTCCTTCCTTCCTTCTTTCTTTCTTTCTTTCTTTTTTCTCTTTCTTTCTTTCTTTTTCTTTCTTTCTTTTCTTTCTTTCTTTCTTTCTTTCTTTCTTTCTTTCTTTCTTTCTTTCTTTCTTTCTTTCTTTCTCTTTCTCTCTCTCCCTCCCTCCCTCCTTCCTTCCTCCCTCCCTCCCTCCTTCCTTCCTCCCTTCCTTCCTTCCTTCCTTCCTCCCTCCCTCCCTTCCTTCCTTCCTCCCTCCCTCCCTTCCTTCCTTCCTTCCTTGACCCTTCCTTCCTTCTTTCCTTTCTTTCTTTTGTTTGTTCCTTCCTTTCTCTTTTGGGCCATACTTGGCTGTACTTGGGGGTCACTCCTGGTTCTGTGCTCAGAGGATACTCCTTGTGGGATTCAAGGGATTATATGTGGTGCAGAGATCAAACCCAGGTCAGCTACTTGCAAGAAAATTGGCCTTACCTATTGTGCTATCTCTCTAGCCTCTCTTTTTTCTCCTTTTTCTTTCTATTTTCCTTTTTTTATTTCTCATTTTTGTTGTAGAAGCCCTGTTATTCTCTTTTACTTGCAAGATAATCCTATGATTTGAGGCTAAACACCACTCTTTTTCTCCAGTTATTGATAGGGTGGCAACAGCATATATTCTCAGTTGATACTCATCATTGGAGTAAAAAAGAAAAAATCATCCTTCTCCACAATCCTTTGGAAGTTTTCTCCCCTTCATCCTCCTCTTTTACAACCACAGACTGTGGTCTGAGTCTCTCGATTTGTTTCTGTTAGTTTTGTCCATTTCAGTACTTTGCTTTTCTGTATCCTCTATATAAATGAGATGCACTTTTGCATTATTTAACTTAAATTATCCTCTCTGTTTTCATTTATGTTGTCACAAAAGGATTTTCTTTTCTTTTCCATAAATTAGGTATTATGGTTTGGTTACCTCTTTACCATAGTGCTGATGCTTGTAGTTTTAATATATAAGATCACCTTACCTATCAGTCCCTGAAAATATCCAATATCCTTGACTGGTAGAGGCTTTTATCTTCAAAATGATGCTTAGAGGTTGCCAGAGATGTTAAGCTCAGATCCTAGGAGACGATCAGAAGTTAGCAAACCCTTATGAATGTATTACTTCATTTTCTTTATAAATATGAAGACAATAAACACTAGTCACATAGCCACAGTGTATCACTAGTCTTGAATCAGAAGAAAAACATATCACCTCCTGATCAAAAGAATAGCAATCCCCAAATACTTAAACATAGAGATGCTCAGACTGGATAAAGAGTTTTCAGGATTTCTCCATTATTCTAAGGAAAATGTCCATCCAAGAAAAAATACATTTAAGTTAAAAAAATCAAATTTTCTAGAAACCGCATCCTCCTTTCATAGGAGATTAAAGAAACAGGCCTTTGTTATAAATGACACTTAAAAATGTTCCATTACTGCGACTTAGGGGTGACATCCAGATTTTGCACCAGTCCAGTGACCACAACAACAAAGAGAAGGGAAGGGAAAAGAAAAGAAGAAAGGAATGAATGGAGAAGGGGAAGGGAGAGAGAGAGGGAGAGAAAGGGAGGCAGGGAGGGAAGGAGAAAGAAAGAAATGGAAGGGAGGAGAGGGGTGGGAAAGGAAGTGGAGGGGTGGGGAGGAGAGATAAGGAAAGGAGGGGAGGGAAAGATTCATTGGAAGACTTTTAATAGTCTTTTTTATTTATTTACTCTTTTTACTCATTTATGGGTTTGGAGGCCACACCTGACAGTGCATAGAAATTTCTCCTGACACTATTCAAAGGTGACACTTCGTAGTATTTGGGGGTTCATATATGATGCTAGGTATTGAACCAGGATTGGCCACATGCAAGGTCTTAACCTTGGTACTATCTCTTACACCCATAAATGTATTTAAATATCTTAATATAAAAGCCAAATTCTGTGAGAATTGACCAATAGAAGTCAAAACACCTGGGGCCATTTTCTTGTATGGTGCCAACCCAGGATGGACCCAGGTCTGATCCCCAGGATCCTCTATGGATCCCCGAGTCTGGCAGGAGTAATTTTTTTGTTTGTTTGTTTGTTTTTTGGTCACACCCAGTAGCACTCGGGGGTTACTCCTGGTCTACACCCAGAAATCGCCCCAGGCAGGCTGCGGGGACCATATGGGATGCCGAGATTCGAACCACCATCCTTCTGCATGCAAGGCAAACACTCCATGTATTCATGTATCTCTCTGGCCCCAAGGAGCAAGTTCTGAGTACAAAGCCAGTAATAACCCCTGAGCACTGCTGGGTGTGACCCCCCCAAACCAAAAAAAAAAAAAAAGAATGAGGAGGAGGAGGAAGAAGGAGGAAGAAGAAGAATGAAAAAGAAGAGGAGAAGGAGATTGAGGAGGAGGAGGAGGAGGAGGAGGAGGAGAAAAAAGAAGAGGAGGAGGGAGAAAGAAAGAAAGAGAGAAGAGAAAGAAAGAAAAGAAAGAAAGAAAGAAGAAAGAAAGAAAGAAAGAAAGAAAGAAAGAAAGAAAGAAAGAGAAAAAGAAAGAAAGAAGAAAGAAAAGAAAGAAAGAAGAAAGAAAGAGAAAGAAAGAAGGAAAGAAATAAAGAGAAAGAAGAAAAAGAAAAACAAAGAAAGAAAGAAAGAGAGAGAAAAAGAAAGAAAGAAAGAAGAAAGAGAGAGAAAATGAAAGAAAGAATAAAAGAGAAAAAGAAACAAAAAAAGAAGAAAGAAAAAAAGAAAGAAAGAGAAATAAAGAAAGAAAGAAAGAAAGAAAGAAAGAAAGAAAGAAAAGAAAGAAAGAAAGAAGGAAGAAAGACACCCAATATAGCATCAGATATCTTTGTCACCATCAGGAGTAACTGTGGCATCAAAATTGTAAGTCACAGCAGTAAACCAAGTTTCAGTTTCAAGAAAATTGGACTGGTAACTCTTGCCATTACAGACTAACCAGTCTCATGAATTTACTCTTATGACTCTGAGAGGTAGCAAGGAAATTTCTGGGCTGTCCCCACCATAGGCATTTTGTGTTTTGTCCACTACAACAAAATGTTCAATGAGCATGAAGCAAAGGAAAAGAAAGGCAACTTCTTCATCCCTGTAGACATGAAGTTGTGTCTATACTGGAGTCCATCACAATTGAAAACCTTCTGTGGTGAAAACAAAATACTACCTACTCCCTGTGGGTGAGTCTAATCCTATATAGGACTCCACTCATCTCACCAAGATGGAAACTATAGACTAAAACCAGGGAAGGATTCTAACTTTAGTAAACAGTTTACTAGAGTCTAAACAGCCCAATTGTTTCCTAAAGTCTAAAATGCAAATGAAAGAATTGCTTGATTTATGTAGTCATTAAGTGGCTCATTTCATTATTCAACATTGACTGAGCATAGTCCATGAACCTTGTCCTTGATCAAGTTGGAGTACTTCCATTCAGGAAAGCAGGAAAGTTCAAACTTCTGGCTCTTGATGGAGTTATCCTTGCATGTACTTGCCAAATCAAGCCTTCAACCATCAGTTTAAGAGTGTGAAGCTGGTAGCAGTGACTCAGAGTTGTCTTGCTGTTCTTCTGAATTATTTTTTAAATGATCTGGGAGCATTTTCTGCTGTAATACTCCAGTTACTAGAAGAATATTTTGTGTTTATGCAGAGTGAAAGGTAGTGTGGTAGATGGAGTGTTTAAGGGGTCCTCAAACTTTTTAAACAGGGGGCCAGTTCACTGTCCCTCAGACCATTGGAGGGTCTGACTATAGTAAAAACAAAACTTATGAACAAATTCTTATGCACACTGCATATATCTTATTTTGCAATGAAGAAACAAAACAGAAACAAATACAATATGTGGCCCACGGGCCATAGTTTGAGGACCACTGGGCCAAATGATTGACTCTGAAGACAATTAGAGCTAGGAAACTGATTGAAACTAGGTGATTGATTAATGCCCAACTAGTCAGTGACCAAGTCAGAGCCTGGGTGGCATGTGCTTTATCATTGAGCAATGTGTCGTAGGCCCCGAGAATACTTTCAGGTGCTTTTGCTAGCATGTCTGTTAATGACTCATACCCATTGGAAAACATTTAATAAAAAAGTAAGAAAATGAGTGGTTGTTTATTCTAGCTATCTATGGTGGCTTAACAAACCACTCCACATTTTATGGCTTAAAGTTAGGTTATAATTTCTCAGTGAATTTACTAGTGTCAAGAATTTCAGTATTTATTGTGGGGCTATCTCACGGAAATAGAATCTTTCAGAGTTCTTTCTAGATTCATATGGTGGTATTTTTCAGATACTAGAAATGTTTGCAAGAATGGTTGACCTACTTCAGAGACCTGCTTCCTATGTCCTCTGACACTATAGACTAAAACCAGGGAAAGATTCTAACATTAGTAAACAGTTTACTAGAGTTTAAACAGCCCGATAGTTTCCTAGAGTCTAAAATGCAAATGAATGAATGCAAAAAATGAAAAAATACAAATGAAAGAACCTCTCAGTCTTTGTAAATTTCTGATTTTTTCTGAACAACTACACAGAGAAATTGGATGAAATGATCACCAAAGTGCTTTCCATGCAAACATTCTATGATTAAAATAATCAGATACTATACAATGGGAATAAAAGTTTACAGCCAGTTTTGAAGACTGCAAAGGTTGGGAAAATATATAATATCAAATCTGGCAACGTAAGTGAGTGCCTTAGGTTTGTGCAATGTCTGAACAACTTTGTATCTTGTAGCTGTTTTAATTTGATAGAATATATCAGAATATATATTAGGAGATATGATGACTTATAATGAACTCTTCCTATGACTTCAGGTAGAAGTTTAACTTAGAGACCAAAGAATAAGCAGTTTATATTATAACCAGTTTTACAGAGAAGGAGGGCAAGAATGACAGACAACATTCTCCACTTCATAGTGTAATCTCTTTTGCAAAGAGTCAGAGACAGATAATTAGAAATATACTAAAAATAGACTTATTACATGATTCAGTAATTCCACTTGTATATGGTTAACAACGATTATATAAAAACAAGAATTTGACAAGAACTGTGTATTATTGGGCTCACTTTAGCACAATTTACAACCAGCAGAAGAGGGAACTTCCCAAGTACCCACTGGTGAGTGAGTGGATGAAGATGTGAACATGCACACTACGTATTATTCAGATAGAGGAAATATAAGATTCTCCTGTTGCCACAGCAAGGATTAAACTGAAAGGGTTCATGCAGACTGAAAAAAGTCAGAGAAAGAAAGACATTCAGAAAATGTAACTCGTATGACCAATATGAATCTCATAGAAAATAAACCAATGGGACAGACAGGACCAACACAAAACCAACCTTTGATTCCAATAATAGAACTGAGGTTACTAGAGGGAAAGCTGTAGGGGCACAAGGGGGGGGGGGAGATGTCGAACAGATAGTGATGGGAGTATTTCAGCATTTTGATGGGGTGCGTGGTATCTGATCATTTCTAAGTCAATGTAAAAATCTCTTTTCAAAGTACAATGATAATATACACCAGGTTACTTCAATAAAAACAAACAAGCTGGGGCCTGAGCAATAGCACAGAGGATAGAGTATTTGCCTTGCATGCAGCCAACCTAAGTTCAATAAGCGATATCCCATATGGTCCCCCAAGCCTGCCAGGAGTGACTCCTCAATGCAGAGCCAGGAATAACCTCTTGAGTACTGCCAGGTATGACCCAAAAATAAAAAACAAACAAACAACAAAAAGAAACAAGCCCCCAAAATTAATAAAAACATATTTTTCATGTTAAATAAAATCAGGAGCCTCAATATAAATGTGTTTAGCTAAATAAAAGTCAAAATGATGATCAGCTTAGAAATGAGAGATAATATGTGGTGAAAGAGAGGAGAATATGGGCCTCAGCAATTTAAGGAAATATATTGTCATCAAAAATGTCAAGGTAGGAGCAAGCACTTACCTGCTGTACTATTTGGCTCTTCGGGGTTTTGCACCTCAGCTTCTTTCTTATTTTATTTCCTAAAAACTCTAAGACTAACCAAACAACACTGAAGACATTTCTTAGAAATATTTGCCTCATACCTAACTAAATTTTATGAACTTATCCTGGAAAATACATAATTTCTAACTGGTGAATGATGAACAGGCAGTACAAATAATACTGAAAAGAGGAAAAAAATTTCAACCACTCTAGTAATAAATGCAAAGTTGAATACCGGTGTAATGGTACTTTCCATTTATTACATTGCTGAAGATAAGAATTATATACGGGCCCGGAGAGATAGCACAGTGGTGTTTGCCTTGCAAGCAGCTGATCCAGGACCTAAGGTGTTGGTTTGAATCCCGGTGTCCCATATGGTCCCCCAAGCCTGCCAAGAGATTTCTGAGCAGACAGCCAGGAGTAACCCCTGAGCACCGCCGGGTGTGGCCCAAAAAACCAAAAAAAAAAAAAAGAATTATATACAATGTGAGTGAAAGTGCAGTGAACAGACTTCAGTACAATATGTTAAATGTAAATTTGTTTAGATTTTTCAAAAAGCAGTTTAAAATGAACATTTAACATTTAGATAATGTTCAAACTAGGGATGGAGCAATAGCTAGTACAGTATTTGCCTTGCATGAAGGTGGCCTGGATTTGAACCCTGGCATCCCAAAGATTTCCCGAGCACAGAGCTAGGAGTAACTCCTGGCTCAACTGGGTATGGTATGATAACAAATAAATAAACATTATTTTTAAATGTTCAGAATGGACTTGAGATATAGCACAGGGGTTAAAACTCTTGCTTTATATGTGGCAAGTCTAGTTGGTTCAATCTCAGGCATCACATATGGCATAAAGATCCTAGAGCACTTTGATGTGTGATCCTTAAACTCAGAGCCAGAAGTAAGCATTAAGCACTATTTATTGTGGCTCAACATCTCCTCCAAACTTCTATCCATTTTATATTAATATTGGTCAATTTAAAGAAATATATAATAGTAAAGGGATGAATATTATTAGACATACATCTAGTTTTGTAGTTAAAGCAGAACCATTTTTGCATTTTTAGAAACACAAGTATTTTCAGATGAGATCATGGTGTTTAGTCTTGGTTTCAAAATTTTTCACTGGAGGTGAAGCCTGTTTGAGAGTGTGACTATAACATTGGCTATAGGACTAAAGAGATAGTACAAGGGTGAAGGCACTTTGCTTCCCTTTGCAATCCTAAGCACCACCTACAGTCCTCAAGCGTTATTGAATGCTCAACAGTGCAGCACCTTCACTGAATCATTGGGAAAGCATCCTGTTTCCAGGTCCTGAGCATTGCTTGAGAGTCATCCCCTCCCTCTGTCCCATCCCCATCCTGCAAAAAATGTGATTAGGCACACACAATATTGCTTATACTCAAAACGGGAATATTTGTTGTGCTATTTTCACCTGTTTTGTATTTAAAAAGCCCCTAATAAAAGAAAATGCAGAAACAATAAAACCACTGATCACTGCGTGACACAAATTTTCTATTTAGGAGTTGATCCTGAAGAAACTGATGGAGAATGAGAGTGAAAGATACATAGACAGACAGACAGACAGACAGACAGACAGACAGACAGACAGACAGATAGATAGATAGATAGATAGATAGATAGATAGATAGATAGATAGACAGACAGACAGATAAATAGAGAACCACTTTCTTTTTTGGGTCACACCTGGAGGCGCTCAGGGGTTACTCCTGGTTCTCAGCTCAGAAATTACTCCTGGCAGGCATGGGGGACCATGTAGGATGCCAGGGTTTAAACTACCGTCCATCCTGAATCAGCTGCTTGCAAGGCAAATGCCCAACCACTGTGTTATCTCTCCAGCCCCAAGAGAATCACTTTTTGTCCCATAAGCCACTCACCTACTACATGTACTATTCAGGGGTATCTAATCACTATCAGGGCTAAAAGTTCTAGTACAACTCCATTGGCAAGCCCATAGTTTATCAGGGGTCCCATGCTACTGTTTTGGCTTACTTCTCAGAAGACCCTCTCCAGGTTCCTCTCTTTTCCAGGGCAATTCCTGCTCTAATTTATGTCTACTTGCTTCTCCAAGGATGCTTTTCTGCATGTCCTAGAGGCTCAGGCCTTCTTTTTCTACTCTCAAGATTATGAAACCTTTAAGATAGCTTCCTCTTCCTTTCTAATAAAGGACTAATTAGGAAATTAGATGATAGAGGCTTAATAGAGCCCTACCCTTCACTTATGTCCATTCTACTTGTAGCTGAAGTATCCAGAATTCCAAACACAGCAGAAATTCAATTCCTCTGGGCTAGGCCCATAAGCTCACAAAAGCACTTAATTCCTACACCTATATGGTCCCTTTGAGCAACATGGTTTTAGCACTGAACCACTCCCCAAGCAATGCTGGTATTATCTGAGTAATTTCTAGACTACAGAGTCCAAATAGCTAGCATTCTTGGCCCAGCTATCAAATCTTCTAGCTCAGTTAATCAAGATATCAGGAGTAGCCCCTGAATCCACTGAACAAGCCTAGGATCCTTTTCCCCAGAAAGAAACTTTGTTCTGGACTCACCCAATTTTACTTCTTTTTTTTTTTTTTTTTTTTTTTGGTTTTTGGGCCACACGTTGACGCTCAGGGGTTACTCCTGGCTATGCGCTCAGAAGTTGCTCCTGGCTTGGGGGACCATATGGGACGCCGGGGGATCGAACTGTGGTCCTTCCAAGGCTAGCGCAGGCAAGGCAGGCACCTTACCTCTTGCGCCACCGCCCGGCCCCCCAATTTTACTTCTGATGCTAGATATCTTTTACAACTAGGGGTTGTTCCCTAACCTTAGGAAAAAAACATATTTACAAGAGAAATGGCCTTTATTCTAGACCCACTGCCACCATGTATAGTGAAGCTGACCAAGAGAGCTGAGGAAAACCTCTCAGTACCAGTAGTTAGTGCCTGAAAGAGGGGATTCATAGGGGTAAAACAGAGGATTTCCAAGAATTCAATGACAGAGACGAAAGAAAGAAAGAAAGAAAGAAAGAAAGAAAGAAAGAAAGAAAGAAAGAAAGAAAGAAAAAAGAAAGAAAGAAAGAAAGAAAGAAAGAAAGAAAAAGAAAGAAAGAAAGAAAGAAAGAAAGAAAGAAAGAAAAGAAAGAGAAAGAAAGACAGAAAGAAAGAAGAAAGAAAGAAAGAAAGAAAGAAAGAGAAGAAAGAAAGAAAGAAAGAAAGAAGAAAGAAAGAAAGAAAAGAAAGAAAGAAAGAAAGAAAGAAAGGAAAAAAGAAAGAAAGAAAGAGAAAGAAGAAAAGAATTATTCTGGGCAAGGAAATTCACATCGTTTAAATATTTTAATAGTCTATAGGCAAGATTTAAAATTTAATAAGCACCATTTTTAATTCTTTAATATTTCCTTCATCAGCTTGAAACTCAACAAAGACACAGGGACTGAACTCTAAAAATGTATGTGCAAACAGTAGCCAAAAAACTCTCATCGACTTGGTTCAGCATCTTTAGAAGTCCAATTTCATGGATTGGATTGGTGTGAAATTTGCTGAGAAAGAGTAGTATCTGTAGAGGTGGGTTAGCAGGCGAGTGGAAGTAGACTGGATTGAGGGCACAAAACTTGTCTGGTGAAAGAGGCAATAAAAAGAAAGGCAATTTCAACCTGTGTTTTATGTATCTGAAAATTGACTAAGCATAGCAGCCACACTCCTCTGCTTCAACCCCTTAAGAGGTGGGTTTAAATGGCCCAGCAGAGTCAGCTTTATCCACAGACTCTGGGCCGGGAGACTCGCCTCAGCTGAAGCAAGCCCTCAGGGGATGAATGCCAGTGATGATCAAAGTTCCCAGGCTAGAGCAAGTCGGGAGAAGCCTCAAAATATCTGCCATGCTTAAGGGGCCCAGCAGAGTCAACTTAATCCACAATCTCTGGCCTGGGAAGACTCATCCTATTATCAATTGATTATTAATAACTTTTACAATACTTTATTTCTGACTATACTCAGAGGTAATCTTATTTCAGGGAAAATTTTCTTTTTTTTTAATATTTTTTTATTTAGTAACATGATCATAGTTGGGTTACAGTCATAACAAGAACACCCTCCTTCACCAATGTAACATTACCCTCTCCCCTTCCCATCTCCTGCCTGTATTCGAGATAGGCATTCTACTATAGTTATTTGTTTTTAAGTTAAGTAAGTTGTATTTTTTTCCTTAAAGGATAAGAGTAAAAAAATATAGTAAAGGTGTGATAGTGGCAATCGCTGTTGTTTGCATAGGTCCAGAAAAATGGAGAAAATGGAAAAAAATCATTGGCTTGATTACAAAAAGGCCTCACCCCAGAAATTTATTGGCATAAGACCAACTCTGGGCTCTAGGCATAGCAGTTCACCAGACCCGAGTCATTCTCCGTGGTCCCGGTGAAACTTTTTCACACTTTAGCTATTGTTGGTATCAGATTCTTATATTTAAAGACTATGGATTCTGTGCATTTCTTTCATCGATGTCAGGCTGATGTGGAGCATCCTCTAGTTTCAGCATACCATTCAATGCGGAGGGATCTGCCCTGCATGCAGACTGTTGCTGAGTCGTCTGGGTTGTTGGGAGCACTCTTTGGAGTAAGTCAATGCCAAAGCAGTGGTAGGTCTTCTCTGGTAGAGGCTTGGATCCTGGTAATGTTATAGACAATTGTGGTTGTTTCAGGGAAAGTGTTCTTTTTTTTTTTATAATTATCTTTATTTAAAACACTGTGATTACAAACATAATTATAGTTGTATGATTACAGTCATGTAAAGAACACCCCCCTTCACCAGTGCAACATTCCACCACCAATTTCCCAGATCTCCCTCCTCCCCAGGAAAGTGTTCTTAATCTTCTCTGAATATTCCATTTTAAGCATAAGTCCAGGAATACTTATGAAAAAAGTAAAAAAAATTATCTTAAAAAATCAAACCAAGGAAAATAACGTAAAAATAATTACTCTGGGCAAGGAAATTCACATCATTTAAATATTTTAATAGTCTATAGGCAAGATTTTAAAATTTAATAAGCACCATTTTTAATTCTTTAATATTTCCTTTCATCAACTTGGAAACTCAACGAAGACACAGGGACTGAACTCTAAAAATGTATGTGCAAACAGTAGCCAAAAACTCTCCATCGACTTGGTTCAGCATCTTTAGAAGTCCAAATTTCATAGATTGGTGTGAAATTTGCTGAGAAAGAGTAGTATCTGTAGAAGTGGGTTAGCAGGAGAGTGGAAGTAGACTGGATTGAGGGCACAAAACTTGTCTGGTGAAAGAGGCAATAAAAAGAAAGGCAATTTTAACCTGTGTTTTATGCAAACAACCAAAAAACTGCCTCCACCATTTTGATTTAGAGCAACTGCTTGATCAGTTGACTCTGAATCACACGCATTATATTTTTTCATTTTGAATACTGAGACGTGGCAGTAGCCCCTGAACAGTGAGCTGGGATAGATTTAGAAAGAGGTAAAGCTGTGAGGATGAGTGTTTGTGTGTGTGTGGGTATGGGGAGTTGAGTGTGTTCTTAGTGTCACCGATGGTCAACCTAAAGTGACAAGCAGCTACTGAATCCTGGAAAACTCCCATGACACTGACTCAGGAATTATGTGATCATTTCATTCCCTACTGTCATTATGTTGAAGCTCATGAAACTCAGGGCCCAAGTGACAACTGAGGTGGACAGGTCCAATTTGCATGGGTTGATGAGCCATTGTGGTGTGAAGTTTACTGAAAAAAGTAGTATCTGTAGAAGTGGGTTAGCAGGAGAGTGGAAGTAGCCTAGCTTGAGGGCCACAAAACTTGACTGGTGAAAAAGGCAATAAGAAGAACAGCAATTCCAACCTGTGTTTTATGTATCTGAAAAATGGCTAAGTGGCTGAAATTGGCCATGCCAACTGTGCTGCCATTGAGAAGTTTGAAGGAAAGTCTGGCTTTGGTCCTCTGCCTGACAATCCCCCTCAACCAAACCACATGAAATATTCTCAGCACCCAGGTACACCTGTCCCCCCCATCCCAATGCATGATGCCCCTGGCCCAACATTCTGAAGTTTAAATTCAAACAACCAAAAACTGCCTCTACCATTTTGATTCAGAGCAACTGCTAGATAGGTTGACTCTGAATCGTGCTCCTTATATTTTTCATTTTGAATACTGAGACGTGGCAGTAGCCGCTGGCCCAGGGATCTGCGATGGATTCAGAAAGAGGTAAACCTGTGAGGATAAGTGTAGGGGGGGGTGGTTTGGGGGGTTGAGTGTGTCCTTAGTGTCACCGATGGTCAACCAAAAATGACAGTTACTGAATCCTGGAAATCACCCATGACACTCTAACTCAGGAATTATGTGATCTTTTCGTTCCCTAGTGTCATCATGTTGAAGCTCATGAAACTCAGGGACCCATTGTCAACTGAGGTTGACAGGTACAATTTGCATGGGTTGATGAGCCAGTGTGTTGTAAAGTTTACTGAGAAAGAAGTATCTGTAGAAGTGGGTTAGTAGGAGAGTGGAAATAGACTGGCTTGAGAGTCACAAAACTTGACTGATGGAAGAGGCAATAAAAAGAAAAGAAATTTCAACCTATGTTTTTTATGTATCTGAAAATTGGCTAAGTGGTTGAAAGTGGCCATGCCAACTGTGCTGGCATTGAGAAGTTTGAAGGAAATTTCTGACTTTGGTCCTCTGCCTGACAATCCCCCTCAACCAAACCACATGAAATATTCTCAGCACCCAGGTACACCTGTCCCCCCCCATCCCAATGCATGATGCCCCTGGCCCAACATCTGAAGTTTAAATTCAAACTGCCAAATCTGCCTCCACCATTTTGATTCAGAGCAACTGCTTGATCAGTTGACTCTGAATTGCGCGCATTATATTTTTTCATTTTGAATATTGAGACATGGCAGTAGCCCCTGGACCAGTGATCTGAGATGGATTCAGAAAGAGGTAAACCTGTAGGATGAGTGTGTGTGGGGGGGTATAGGGTTTGAATATGTCCTTAGTGTCACCCATGGTCAATCTAAAATGATAAGCGGCTACTGAATCCTGTAAAATTCCCATGACAGTCTGACTCAGGAATTATGTGATCTTTTCGGTCCCTAGTGTCCTCATTTGAAGCTCATGAAAATCAGGGACCAGTGACAACTGAGGTGGACAGGTCCAATTTGCATGGGTTGATGAGCCATTGTAGTGTGAAGTTTACTGAGAAAGAGTAGTATCTGTAAAAATGGGTTAGCAGGAGAGTGGAAGTAGCCTGGCTTGAGGGCCACAAAACTTGACTGGTGGAAGAGGCCATAAAGAGAACAGCAATTCCAACCTGTGTGTTGTGTATCTGAAAATTGGCTAAGTGGTTGAAAGTGGCTCTGCCAACTGTGCTGCCATTGAGAAGTTTGAAGGGAAGTTCTGGTTTTGGTCCTCTGCCTGACACCCCCCTCAACCAAGCCCATGGAATGTTCTCAGGACCCAGACCCACCTGTCCCCCCAATCTCAATGCATGATGCCCTTGGCCCAACATTATGAAGTTTAAATTCAAACTACCAAAAACTGCCTCCACCATTTTGATTCAGAGCAACTGCTTGATCAGTTGACTCTGAATTGCGCACATTATATTTTTTCATTTTGAATACTGAGATGTGGCAGTAGCCCCTGGACCAGTGATCTGAGATGAATTCAGAAAGAGGTAAACCTGTGAGGATGAGTGTGTGTTGGGGGGGGGGGGTTTGGGGTTTGAGTGTGTCCTTAGTGTCACCCATGGTTAACCTAAAATGATAGGCGGCTACTGAATCCTGTAAAATTCCCATGACAGACTGACTCAGGAATTATGTGACCTTTTCGGTCCCTAGTGTCCTCATTTGAAGCTCATGAAAATCAGGGACCCAGTGACAACTGAGGTGGACAGGTCCAATTTGCATGGGTTGATGAGCCATTGTGGTGTGAAGTTTATTGAGAAAGAGTAGTATCTGTAGAAATGGGTTAGCAGGAGAGTGGAAGTAGCCTGGCTTGAGGGCCACAAAACTTGACTGGTGGAAGAGGCCATAAAGAGAACAGCAATTCCAACCTGTGTGTTGTGTATCTGAAAATTGGCTAAGTGGCTGAAAGTGGCTCTGCCAACTGTGCTGCCATTGAGAAGTTTGAAGGGAAGTTCTGGCTTTGGTCCTCTGCCTGACACCCCCTCAACCAAGCCCCATGGAATGCTCTCCCACCTCAGCCCTCCTGTTCCCCCTCCCATCCCAATGGAGGATGCCATTGACCCAACGTTCTAAAGTTTAAATTCAAACAACCAAACAACTGCCGCCACCATTTTGATTCAGAGCAACTGCTTGATCAGTTGACTCGGAATCATGTTCCCTACAGTTTTCATTTTGAATACTGAGTAGCAGCAGTAGCCCCTGGCCCAGTGATCTGGGATGATTTCAGAAAGAGGTAAACCTGTGAGCAATATGTGTCTTTGTGGGAATGTGAGGTTGAGTGCATCCTTAGTGTCACCCATGTGTGGGTATGGGGGGTTGAGTGTGTCTTTAGTGTCACCCATGGTCAACCTAAAATGACAAGCAGCTACTGAATCCTGGAAATCTCCCATGACACTCTGACTCAGGAATTATGTGATCTTTTCGGTCCCTAATGTCCTCATGTTGAAGCTCATGACAATCAGGGACCTAGTGACAACTGTGGTAGACAGAAACACTGAGGAAAAGTGCACAGTGTTTAATATGGGTAACATACAAATCTAAATTACCACTGGGTCAGGGACTTGTATGAACTTTTGCACATATTGAATATAGAATAACAAAAATATTTAAAAAGAAATAATGAGAAAAGAAAATATGAAAGTTTAACAGAGGATTGATGTTATATTTATTACTGATGTTTTGAAGTGACATAAATAGCTTTGCTGGTACTCAAAGCTTCACTTATCTATTTTCTGAAATGTTAGGAGTTATAAGTATGACTGTAAAACTAATTGTTAGCATATATACTAAGTGAACATTATAACCTCAACTTCAGAAAAAACTCTTAAAACTTTCTCCTAATTTCAGTGCTAGTTTTTATGCAAAGCAGTTTTAGAACTCTGGCTTTCAAGTCCAGATTTGAATATACTTCATTTTTATTAAATAATGTATTTAATGGTAATCATTGTTTCAATTTAGAATTTAGTTAATTTGGGGGGAAGATACAGTCAAAAGAATGGGGTAGAATATACTCCACTTGAAAATAAAGATACTAGGAGAAAACATTTTTATGACAAAGAAATTTCAAAATATTAATTTGAATAGCAATATTAGTGGTTCGTGTATAACAAAAAGCTGAATCTGACAAATGTTGTATTTCTGTTTTAAAGAATTTCTGTCACTTAAAAAAAAAACTAATGTACCAGGTTTCCATATTTTAAGAATGTAATTTAAATTTAATTAATTAATTTATTTTGTTTTTTTGGGGGCCACACTCTGGGACGCTCAGGGGTTACTCCTGGCTATGCGCTCAGAAATTGCTCCTTATTTGAGGGACCATATGGGAGATGCCAGGGAATTGAACTGCGGTCCTTTCTAGGCTAGCGCTGTCAAGGCAGATAAGTGCCTAGCGCTTGCGCTATGCCATCTTTCTGGCCCCAAGAATATAATTTCTTTAACTCAATTTTTGTTTTGACCAAAGTGGGTCACAAATCTTTCACAGTAATATTTTAGGTACATAGTGACATTGAATCAGGGGCATTGCCACCACCAATGTTGTCCTTCCTCCATCCCTGTTCCCAGCATGCATCCCATATTTCCCTCTTTTGATCTCCGCTCTGCTAGTAGAGGTGGTCCTCTCTATGTTTAGCTTGTTTCAGATTGGTTTTCTCTTCTGTTGTCATTGGCTTTGGATTTGGTGTTTAAATCTGATCATTTATTATTTCTACTCAATGTTCATAACAACTGTTTGGTTTTGGTACCCTCCATTATTTCCCTCTCAATTTGTGAGGCAGAACAAGATGGTTCAAGTTATGTGGTTCTGTTTGGAGGAAAGAAAAAAGAAATAAAAATGGGTGTGGAGGACAAAAATCAAACAACCAAAAAATGGGAGGAGTCTTTCTAGAGGGTATAAATATCAATTTAAGAGAAGAAAGGGAACAAGGAAGAAAAACATAAAAACAATATAAAAAACATCAAACAAAAGAACCCTAAAAGCACCACAGCAATAAAAACAACAACCAAACAATAGCTACGGTCCCAAAATAAAAACAAACCAAAGCACAAATAAAAAAGCAACACCATGTTATCAAAAAATTAATTTGTTCTTTTCTTTTTTTTTTTTTTTGGAATATGCACAGTAAATATTGGGAAGATTAGAAAGGGAATTCTCTTGGCATAACAGATACAGGGTTTCACCGCCCTTGAAACTTATTCTCATAGGAATAACTATAGGTTCTGTACATGCTCTTTTACTCTCCCCTATATCATTTTGTGATGTCTGGAAACTTTCTGCTCAGTCGTGGATGATAAAATCAGGCCTCTGTAACTAGAGAGCTTGGTATTTGCACAGGTCATAGGATGGAGACTAGAGTGAAGTCTTTCTTTACGTTTCTAGAAGTTCTGTTCCATTGCTGTAGTTTTCATCAGTCTTCTGTAGTTGGTTTTTGCACTGAGCCTAGTAAGAAGGATAGACTCTTTCATTTTGTTTCCAGAAGTTCTGCTCAGTTGCAGTTGTCTCAGGCAGACCTCTGGGATTAGAGATCTTGGTTGTTGTACAGATTGTAGGCCAAAGCCTAGACTAGGGTCTTTTTTATTGGTCCCAGAATAAGTTCTGCCCAGTCATGATTGTCACGGTCAGTCTTCTGTAGTTAGCGATCTTGGCTTTTGCACAGATCAACATGTATTCTGATTTCATCTTATTGTTGGGTGGTGAGGTAAGACAACCTGCTCTTAGACCAAGTTGTTGCCATTTCCTCACTGACACGATGTCATATCAAAACTGGCGCATGTTGGTGTCAGAGCAGTATTAAGAATGTCCCAGGGGGAGTTTGGTTCCTGGAGCTGTTGAAGAGAACCATGTCAGATCTATGTCTGAGATCTAGGGTTCGAGGTTGGTCACTGCCTAGTCACATGGAGTCTAAGTTAGGACCACATGACATATGTTCAAGGTGCCCCTGTATTGTAAAATGTATGACTACTTATCCCTAGTTAGATAAGAGCTTGTTTCTATATGTAAAAATTTCCCCTTTTTTGTATGCCTTTGCAAAAACAAATGGTGTTATATTACATTGCTGGTGCAATTGGGGATGATAGTGTCTGGATCCATTATCTCTGTGCCCTGGTTTTAACCTGAGCTTTTATCCCAGGCAAGCTTTCTCTTGTAGGTTTTGTACCAAGCAGAAACAAAACAGGTGGAGTTAAGGAAAAGAAGAAAACAACAACAGGACAATTATATATATATATACATATATGTATATATACATATATGTATATGTATATATATACACTCACATGTATAAAAATAAAAATAAAAATAAATAAAAATAAAAATGAGTTTAAAAAAGTAATTAAGGGAACAAAGTGATGCAAGAGACTACCTTACATTTTGGCATAAACAGGTTAAAACAGTATTATCGAGGTCTTAATCTTATAAAGGAAATATAGGCTTCCCATTGTCTTTTAAGATATTCTTGTGAGGGGTGGAATTCAGGGCACATTTTTATCAAACACCCTTGTCTTGTTGAGTTTGAGAAATGATTTGCAGATAAGAGGGTTTGGGTAGAGTTTTTGCACTAGAGGTCCTTCTGGAGCTGAATCCGGTATCAAGCAACAGTCCACATTTAGAGGGGTTGTGAAGGAGGGCTACAGAGAAAGATTGCTTTAAGGAATTCATCTTTCTCTTTGTTTTTGTTTTTGCCATTTAGATTATTATACGTTTTGGTGTTGGTTTATTGGGATCTATTTTATTAGGGACTGTTTTTTGCCTCTTGGATTTGTACCAGAGCATCTTTCCAGAGGGTGGAAGAGTTTTCTGCTATTATTTCCCTGACCACTTGTTCTTCCCCTTTCCCTAATTCCTTCCCCTCTGGTATTCCTACAATCTGTAGGTTATTTATTTATTTATTTATTTTGGTTTTTTGGTTTTTTATTTTGGGCCACACTCGGCGGTGCTCAGGGGGTTACTCCTGGCTATCTGCTCAGAAATAGCTCCTGGCAGGCACGTGGGGACCATATGGGACACCGGCATTCGAACCAACCACCTTTGGGTCCTGGATCAGCTGCTTGCAAGGCAAACGCCACTGTGCTATCTCTCTGGGCCCAGGTTATTTCTTTTATCTTTGTTTATTAAATACCTAACTTTTTCTTCCAATGCTTTACCTCTTATTTCTCTATTGGCTTCTTTGACATTTTTGGCTTGTAGTTTTTCTTCAAGTTCCTCTGTGCGATTCTCCAACTGTGTAATTTTGCTACTATGGCTTGCTAAGATGTTTTTTATTTCCTTTAATTCCATTTGTATGAACTCTCTCATCTTCTGTAAAAGTTCTTCTTTGGTTGATTTGTTCATCTATGGATTTCTTGAACTCATTGGTTAGTGACTCCTTTATTTGTACTGCTATATCTTTCATTGCCACTTTTAGGTCCTCATCAATTGGGCTCATGCATTTTGGTGGGTTTGGAAACTTGCTAGGATTGCTCTCTATATCCCCGGCTGCTATTGTCTTCCTTTGTTTACCATATTTCTTTGCATTTGGTGGTGCAGAGCGTTCTGCCTACAGGTTTCAGCCCTAATTTGTCTCCTGTGGTGTGGTCTTGGTCCCTTCTTTGGAGTGGCGCCCTAAGCAGGGATAATGATGGCAGTCTCTGAGGTTTGGCCCCACCCTTCGGCTCTTCCCTCCCGATACCTGTGAGAAGGAGCAGGGTTGCCCTCCGCCAGCAATCTTCAATTGCCCACAATGGCTCCTTCCTATACCTGTGAGGAGGTGTAGAATCGCCCTCCACACTGCAGCCCACAATGTCGGCCTCCATGCTGGTTGTCCCCCCCCCTCCCAGTAATATAACTTTTAACTGCCATCATTTACCTGACATAATCATTAGTTTACAGTTCCTGGACCATGGCATTTGTCTTACAGTTCAAAAATTCAGTGTAGCAAATGAACTTCATGGCAAATTGACAACAGTTTGGTACTAAAAATTGTGATGGATTCTTATGTTTATGTAACCTGCTTAGTATTGAATATCTCTTCCAAGAGGATCATCCAGAGAACAATGCCATTATCATTTGCCCTTAATGACATCAGATTTTAAAAGGGCTTTCTGTGAACTTTGTTATTATAATTTTTGTAAACATTTTAGAAAGGATAACAACATTATTTTTTTATTTTGGTTTTGGTTTTTGAGTCACATCTGGCAGTGCTCAGGGCTTACTCCTGGCTCTATGCTCAGAAATCGCTCTTGGCAGGCTCAGGGGACCATATGAGATTTGGGGATTCAAACCACTGACCTTCTGCATGAAAGGCAAATGCATTACCTCCATGCTATCTCTATGGCTCCCACAGCATTCTTTTTATGTACTAATTCTGTTCATTAAAAGAAGCCAGGGACAGTTGATGGTATACATGAGTTTTTAACACAATAGACCAGTTCCTCATATTATGTTTATAGTAAGGAAATAAAACACTAACTTAATGTGTAAAAAAAAAAATGGGTGGCATAAAGCCATATTTTGTGCTGATTGTGTATCGTTGGAATGGTTCAGCCACTGTTAGTGGCTGTTCAGGGCCTTTAACCGTCATCAGGCTTATGACCTGAGTACAGTAACACATTCCCCATGAGTGTGTTAGGCAGAGGCCAGGTGTGTCCAGGCTCTCAGTGCAGCTAGTAAGATAACTCACATGTGCCCTAATCTCTGGGTCTGGTTGAACAATAACTGAGCTTGAGGGGAAGGATCCCATTGAGTCAGGAACCCAATGGTGAGACAATGTTCACTGTCATTTACCCCATCACAGGGCCTTTAGTAGTGAGAGCTGGGACTGAGGACGTCCTGGGGAATATAGATGGACACTCATCCCTTTCCCTCTCCATAATCCTCACTCTCATCCCCCCTTTCCTCTTCTCCGCAGAATTTCCTGAGCAGCTCCCAGACATGACCCTGAATCGGGGAGTGTCTGGCTCAGATGTCACGGTCATGCACTTCCCCACTCCAGGGCCTGTCCAGCAGTCTCCCCGGGAACCAATTCGGTTGCCGCCCCCAGAGACCTTGGTCGTTGATCCCGGTAGTCCTCTTTTGCTGTCGCCTTTCGCCGCTGCAATCTCCCCAGTGGCAGGAGGTGCCGGACATGGACCCCATAACCCTGAGCCTGGCAGGGTCATCATCCAGGTTGCGCCTGAACCAGAGCTTTTGGCATCAGCAATACAACCTGCCATCCGACCACCGTTTACACCCAACTGGGCTGCAGCAGGGTCTCTGCCTAGAGGTGTGGGTTATTATCCTGCACCCCTTGCCACAACACCTGTGCAGATGACCTCGATGTCCACCACAGCCTCCAGTGTTTCCCAGGCAGTCCAGGGGGGTGTTGCTCCTCAAGCTCCACCACCAGTGGCCCAGGTGGGTCCCAGCGTTCTCCCATCCAATAGTGAGCCCCTTGCCCTGTGGATCTGTGAAGACATTGGTGTGGCCCCTGCCCCAAACAGAGGGCCCCGTGAATACTCCTGCAGCTCCCAGAGCATTTACCAAAATTTCCGGCGCTGGCAGCGCTACAAGCCTCTGGCCCAAAACTACCTTCACCACACTCCAGACACTGAAGCCCTTGCCTGCTTTTTCATGTGAGTCCTTTGGAGCCTCAGGCTCAGGGTAGCTTTTCAGAAGGGGACAGAGGGGAATCCCCAGAAAAAATGTATGGGACAGCTGTAGGAAGGACCAGAACCCAGTCCACAGGGACTGCAGACACACAGGAGGCATCCTCCAGGTTAGAATGGCATTCAGAACTGTGTCCACACTGCCCAGCACAGTGACTCCAACCTCACTACCCTCATGTCCTCAGAAATGCCACCAGAGAAGTTCTAGACCCAGTATTCCATAGAGACCGAGTCATGCCCTAAACACCCACCTCAGGTGCTGGCGCGATAGACCTCACTCAGTTCGATCCCTGGTGTCCCATATGGTCCCCCAAGCCAGGAGCACTTTCTGAGCACATAGCCAGGAGTATCCCCCAAGCATCACCGGGTGTGGCTTAAACACCAAAAAAAACACCAACCCACCCCTAAAAGAAAACCCGATCATCTCAGTCACTCATTGGAGTTCATGGCCAGCCTCTGAAACTGAGGGACAGTTCTCAGTTCCTATGACAATACAAGAGACAAGAATGCAGTGGTTAGAGAGGACTATCTCTGCCTTGGGCGTGGGGGCCTCTTAAAGCACCTCTCACAATTGAGGGTGGACAGTAGCAGGACAAGTAAGGTGGGATGTGGCAGAAAGAGTCCCAGGTAGAGGGTGAATAGGACTGTTAGAGGCTGATTGCACAAGAGTGCAGGCACATGGCTGGAGCAGACACTTACCCTGACTGTAACGTTCCAGCCCAGTGCTGCGCTCGCTGGGCCGCTTACAGCCCACCATGACTCTGGAGGAAGGCCTGGAAAGAGCCATGCGGGAATGGCAGTGCACCAACAACTATGAACGCATGAACTATTATGACATGGCGGCAAAGTGAGTGTGGCCTCGGCTCAGGCTGCAGAGGTCCGGGTTGGCTGCAAGCCTGGGGTGGCTGGGGCCTCTCCAAAGAGAGGCTGTGTGTGTGTGTGTGTGTGTGTGTGTGTGTGTGTGTGTGTGTGTGTGTGTGTGTGTGTGTGTGTGTTGGGGGGGGGAGGCAAGAGCACAGGGATCCTGCAGCCCAGAGAGGCCCTTCCCTGAAGAAGCTTCTCCCTCCCTGGGGTCCGAGGCATTCCCCATTCCCAACCTGCTTTGAACTTCCTACAGCAGATGTAGTCTGTAGGCTACACAGATGTAGATGTAGTAGATGTAGGCACACAGGAGCCCATGTCTCCCTCATTCTCAACAGTCCCAGGTTGCTGCGCTATGAGAACCTCCAACCCCACCCCACCCCCCTTCTCTTTGACCCTGCCTGCCCTTGGACTCTGTTATAGTCTGGCTAGGCCTCTCTTAGAGGAACTGTGCTCCCCCACTCCAGGTTCATGGAGTTTGAGGCAGAGGAGGAGATGCAGGCATCGATGCTGCAACGCAGCCATGGGGAGCAGGGCCTACAATCTGCCACCACTCCAATGCCTGAGCTTCAGAGGGCATCACTTGCAGCTGTGGGCCAGCAGCCAGGTAGGACCCTATATCCACATGAAAAGTCACAGGACCTTGTGGGTCTGTCCCTTCACAGGAGCCTTTGGTCTTCAGAACCCCCCACCCCCAGTCCTAGAGTTCAGCTGCTCCTGGTCCCCTGGTTTCTCCCTGTCCTTCACCCTGTCAGTTCCTCACACACTCCCCTGAGAAGTGGGTAGAGGCCCTGCAGACAGTACGCCCCCTCCTCACACTGAGGGTCTCCTCACCCCCTACTCCAGGCATGGGGTTCAGGGGTCCTGACACATCCTTCAGAGACCATGTCCCCAACTCTGTCCTCAGTGCCATGTGTTTGTGCAGAAATTTGGGTCCCTCAACCCCTTCCTTCCTGCTTTCCCCTCAGTCTGTGCCTCTGTGGCAGCTCTACCCCAAATACACACTGATGAACAGCAGCTCCCCAGGACCCAGGCTTCTCCTGAGATCCCCCCTGAGGCCGTGCAGGAGTATATTGATATCATGAATGAGCTGCTCAAGGGCCCTGCCTTGGAAGAGGCCAGGAACGAGCAAGAGGAGGAGGCCCAGCCTTGGTCCGACTCCAATATCCTCAGCTATGTGGATGAGCTGTGCTCCCAGGAAAACTTTGTCACCCAGGTGGCTGGAGGGGAATGGGAGGGTGGGGTGGAAGAACTGTGTTTTCTGTGTCTAAGCTGTGTGTATACGCCCGTGAGAGCCTGTGTGACCACTGATATGTGTGTATGTGCATGCTTGGGTTGAGTTTCCATGGTTGAGTGTCCATGTATTTCTCTGTGTAGGTTTTTGGCTCCTTTGCATGTGCTCATGTGTGAGCACCTAAGTCATGTGTTGTGAGCAGCCATCCCAGCCCCTGCCCTGTACCTGAGGATGAGGGGGGTGTTTGCCCCCTCATTCCTCCTGCTCCCTTGACTGATCCTCATTCGTCTCCCTTCTACCCAGGCGGAGACCATCATTCAACCCCACTTCCTGGATCACCTGCTCTCCCCAGATCCACAGTTGGATATTTCAGCCCTGGCAGAGGAGTTGGAAGGGGTGGACGGACGCATCCCCTCGCAGGTGAGGAGCAGGACGCAGCTGCAGGGTTAGTTCAGGGAGGGGACTCCATTGAACCTCAGAGAGAGGAGGACATAGACATGGGGGGAAGGGAGAGGCCATGGGCCATCAGGAACCTGAGGGGCACCAGCAGAGCCAGGGTTGTCTGTTCCTTAGAAGATTTGGGTCACCTCTTCCCCCACACAGCTCATCACCGCACACCCTTCTCTCATCTACCACTTTCCCCTCCTTGCCCCCAGCTTGCGGATGAGCACAGGCAGGCCCTGCACGAAGATCAGGCTGGGAAGGCGATGACCCCCAAGGACTCGAGTGCAGAGGAGATTGCAGCTGACCACGGGGCCCTGTCACCCACCCAGGCACACAGGCTAGGGGCCAGCAATGTCACCTGCGTGCCCACAAGTCGCTGTGGGCACCCCTCAAGGCCTATCCCACCAAAGGTTTCCTTGGTGGCTCTCCCCACCCAGGAGAGCAGGGCTGACCACATTCTGGGCCAGGACCCTCCAGGCATGATAATGCCTGTGTCAACTGAGGGTTCTAGTGAGGAGAAGGCGCTGTCCAGCCTGGCCTCACTCCTGGCCTCTCAGCAAAGCCTGGAGCCCTGCGGTGTGCCCCTGAGTCTTGCCCTTGCCCCTGGCCCCCAAAGCACCAGAAGTCGTGCTTGTCCCAGAACCCGCCTTCCTTCCAGAAGGGCTGTCCACACCTCGGGCCCCAATTCTGCCTCTTCTCTGAGCCAAGGGTCTGGCTCTACTGAGCAGACCCCAAAACCTGAGGCGCCCCCAAGGATGCAAGGCGTTTACAAGGTTACCTTTGTACCGGACAGCCCCACACTCAGCCCAAAGAAGAGGGCTTTGTCCTCGAGTCCTGCCCGTGCCACTGGCCCCTGCTGCCCCCGCGGTCAGGGTCGGGAGGGTCTGCGGCCTCACCCTCCGCAGAGAAGGGCCTTTCAGCACCCTGGCCCTACTGCTGCCCCATCTAAAAGACGGCGAGTCTGCGTGGGGTCAGAGTCTCGCCCTGCGGAGCAGACCCCTCGGTCTGAGAGGACCCGCATCCAGTATAGGGGTGTGACCGTGGAGCTGGATGGCCACACGCTCCCTCTGGACAGGTTGCAGCCTGTGGTGGTCCTGAGGAGGATCAAGATCCCCGGCCTCCCTTAGGATGGGGGTGTGGGCCACTCCCTCGCAGCCTCCCCAGGAGCCTTGGCTGCTCCTCTTGGCCCTTAGATAGGGCTGTTAGTTATTTAATTTTATTTATTTTATATTATTATTTTGTTTTTATTTTATTATTTATATTATATTATTTATTTTATTATTATATTATTTCTTTTATTTTATTACAATATTTTAGTTTATTATTTTATATTAATTTTTTATTTTAATTTTATTTCATTGTATTGTATTATTTTATTTTATATTTTTAATTTAATTTTATTTTATGTCATTATTTTGTTTTATTTAGTTAATTATTTTATATTATTTTATTTTATGATTTTTTAAATTTCATTTTATTTTATTTTATTTTATTTCATTATTTCATTTTATTATTTTAGTTTACTATTTTTTATTTTATTTTATTTATTTTATTATATTATTTCTTTTATTTTATTTCATGTTTTATTTTAATAGTTTTATTTATTATTTGTATGTTTTATTTCACTTAATTTTACTATTTTATTATATTATTTTATTTTATTTCATTATTTTTATTTATTTTATTATTTTATTTTATTATTTTATTTATTTTATTTCATTTATTTCACTTATTTATGGGACGCCGGGATTTGAACCAATCACCTTAGGTCCCGGATTGGCTGCTTGCAAGGCAAATGCCACTGTACTATCTTTATTTTATTTTATTTTACTTATTTTATTATGTTATTATATTATTTATTTTATTTTATTATATTGTTTTATTTTAGTTTATTATTTCATTTTATTTTATAATTTTATTTTGTTTTATTGTATTGTATTTTAATTTATTTCATTTTATTTATTATATTATATTATATTATTTATTTTGTTTTATTTCATTATTCTGTTTTAATTGATTTCTTTACTTTATTATTTTATTATTTTATTTTATTTCATTATTGTAATTTTAATTATTTTATTTTATAACTTTTTATTTTTACTCTATTATTTTATTTTATTATTTTAGTTATTTATTTTTTGTTATGTTATTGTATTTATTTTATTATTTTATTATTCTCTTTTATTTTATTTTATTATTTTACTTTGTTTTATTATTATAGTTTTATATTTTATGATATTATTTTATTTTATTTTATTTTCATATTACATTATTTTATTTTATATTATTTGTTTCATTGTATTTTATTTTATTATTATATTTTACTTATTTTATTTATTTTAGTTTATTATTTTAGTTATGTATTTATTTTTATTTTACATTATTTATTTATTTTATTATTCTCTTTAATTTTATTTTATTAGTTTACTTAAGTTTATTATTTGATTTGATTTGATTTGATTTATTTTTATTATATTATTTACTTTTTATTTCATTATTTTATTTTATTTTATTAATTGATCTAATTTTTATATTCTTTTATGTTATTTATTTATTTTTATTTCATTATTTTATTTTATTTTGTTATTTACTTTAGTTTATTTTTTATTTTTATTATTTTATTATATTCTTTTTTATTTCATTTTTTGTTTTATTTTATTATTTAATTATATTTTATATTACATTTATTTTATTATTTTCTTTTTATTTTATTTTATTATTGTTAATTATTTTATTTTGTTACTTATTTTATTATATTTTTCATTTTATTATTTTATTATATTATTTTAATTTTATTTTATTATATTTATTGTATTTTATGATATTATTTTATAGTTTTATTTCATTATTTATTATTTTGGTATATTATTTTTTATTTATTATTTCATTTCATTTTATTTATTTTATATTTTTAGTTTTTCTTTTATTTAATTTTTTATTATTATAGTTTATTATTTTACTCATTTATTTATATTTATTTGATTATATTTTTATTAATATATAATATTTATTTTATTTCATTATCGTTTTTATTTTCGTAGTTTATTATTTTCTTTTATTATTTGAATATTTTCTTTTATTTTATTTCGTTATTTTATTTCATCATTTAGGTTTATTACTTTTATTTTAGCTTATTATTTATTATATTATTTATTTAATTTATTTATTGTATATTATGATTTTAGTTTTTATTTAATATATTTTATTTTATTCTTATTTCATTTATTTCATTTTATTATTTTCTTTTATGTTTTTTATAATATTATTTTAGTTTATTATTATAGCTTATTTATATATTTTTAGTTTTATTTAATTTAATTATTTTATTCAATCATTTTATTAATTTCTTTTATTTCATTATTTTATTTTATTTTTTATATTTATTTTATTTAATATTTAATTATTCATTTTATTTTGTTACTTTATTTTACTTTTCATTTTTTATATTATTTTTAATTAATTTTATTTTATTTATTTTATTATTTTCTTTTCTTTTATTTCATTATTTTATTTTTATTATAGTTTTGTATTTTATTTATTTTATTATATTATTTTCTTTTTTATATCATTATTTTATTTTACATTATTTTATTATTTTATTTCATTATTTTGTGTTATTTGATTTATTTTATTATTTTAGTTTATTATTTTATTTTTAATTTGATTTTATTTTTATATAATATTATTTGTTTCATTATTGTAATTTATTTTATAATTTTATTTTCTTTATTTTAGTTTATTTCATTTTATTTATTTTAGTTTATTATTTTAGTTATGTATTTATTTTTATTTTACTTTACTTCTTTATTTTACTATTCCTTTTTATTTTATTTTAGTTTAATTTAGTTTATTATTTTATTTGATTTTATTCATTTTTCATTATTTTATTTAATTTTTATTTTATTTTATTATTATTTTATTTAATGTAATTTCTATATTATATTATTTTACTTAATTATTTTATTTCATTATTTTATTTTATTAGTTTATTATTTTATTTATATTTATTATTTTCTTATTTTCTTTTTATTTCATTGGTTTTTTTAGTTTATTATAGTTTAATATTTAATTTTATTTTGTGATTTTATTTTATTTTATTATTTTTATTTTATTTTAATTTTATTTTATTACGATTATTGTATTTTTTGTGTGTGTGTGTGGTTTTTGGGTCACACCCGGCAGTGCTCAGGGGTTATTCCTGGCTCCAGGCTCAGAAATTGCTCCTGGCAGGCACGGGGGACCATATGGGATGCTGGGATTCGAACCGATGACCTCCTGCATGAAAGGCAAACGCCTACCTCCATGCTATCTCTCCGGCCCCCGATTATTGTATTTTTATGAAATTATTTTTATTTCATTTCATTAATTTATTGTATTTGTTATTTTAGTTTATTTTTATATTTATTTTATTTTTTATTTAATTATTTTATTTTGTTACTTTATTTTACTTTTTATTTTTTATGTTATTTTTTAATTCATTTCATTTTATTTATTTTATTATTATCTTTTATTTTATTTATTTTCTTTTATTATTTTCTTTCTTATATCATTATTTTATTTTACATTATTTTATTATTTTATTCCATTATTTTGTTTTATTTGATTTATTTTATTATTTTAGTTTATTGTTTTATTTTTAATTTGATTTTATTTTTATATAATTTTATTTGTTTCATTATTGTATTTTATTTTATTATTTTATTTTCTTTATTTTAGTTTATTTCATTTTATTTATTTTAGTTTATTATTTTAGTTATGTATTTATTTTTATTTTACTTTAATTCTTTATTTTACTATTCCTTCTTATTTTAGGTTAGTTTAGTTTATTATTTTATTTGATATTATTCATTTTTCATTATATTATTTTCTTTTTATTATTTTATTTTATGTTATTATTTTATTTGATTAAATTTTTATATTATTTTAATTTTATTTAATTATTTTATTTAACTATTTTATTTTATTATATAAGTTTATCTTATTTATTTTTATTATTTTATTATTTTCTTTTTATTTCATTGTTTTATTTTATTATTTTAGTTTATTATTTTATTTATTATTTATTTATTTGATTTAATTATTTTATTTTATTTTATTAGTTTATTATTTTATTTATTTTTATTATTTTACTATTTTATTTTTATTTCATTGTTTTATTTTATTATTTTATTTTAGTTTAGTTTATTGTTTTAGTTTGTCATTTTAGTTTGTTATTTTATTTATTTATTATTTATTTTATTTTATTTCATTATTTTATTTTATTATTTTATTATTTTATTTATATTTATTATTTTATTATTTTCTTTTTATTTCATTGTTTTATTTTATTATTTTATTTTAGTTTAGTTTATTATTTTAGTTTGTTATTTTATTTATTTATTATTTATTTTATTTTATTTCATTCTTTTATTTTATTTTATTAGTTTATTATTTTATTTATATTTATTATTTTCTTTTTATTTCATTGTTTTATTTTATTTTATTTTATTCTTAGTTTAGTTTAGTTTATTATTTTAGTTTGTTATTTTAGTTTATTATTTTATTTATTTATTATTTATTTTATTTTATTTCATTATTTTATTTTATTTTATTAGTTTATTATTTTATTTATTTTTATTATTTTACTATTTTGTTTTTATTTCATTGTTTTATTTTATTTTTAGTTTAGTTTAGTTTATTATTTTAGTTTGTTATTTTAGTTTGTTATTTTATTTATTTATTATTTATTTTATTTCATTATTTTATTTTATTAGTTTATTATTTTATTTATTTTTATTATTTTACTATTTTGTTTTTATTTCATTGTTTTATTTTATTATTTTATTTTATTTTAGTTTATTATTTTAGTTTGTTATTTTAGTTTGTTATTTTATTTATTATTTATTTTATTTTATTTCATTATTTTATTTTATTAGTTTATTATTTTATTTTTATTATTTTACTATTTTGTTTTTATTTCATTGTTTTATTTTATTATTTTATTTTATTTTAGTTTATTATTTTAGTTTGTTATTTTAGTTTGTTATTTTATTTATTTATTATTTATTTTATTTTATTTCATTATTTTATTTTATTTTATTATTTTATTTATATTTATTATTTTATTATTTTCTTTTATTTCATTGTTTTATTTTATTATTTTATTTTAGTTTAGTTTATTATTTTATTTATTATTTATTTTATTTTATTTCATTATTTTATTTTATTTTATTAGTTTATTATTTTATTTATTTTTATTATTTGATTATTTTCTTTTTATTTCATTGTTTTATTTTATTATTTTAGTTTAGTTTAGTTTATTATTTTAGTTTGTTATTTTATTTATTTATTATTTATTTTATTTAATTATTATATTTTATTTTATTAGTTTATTATTTTATTTATTTTAATTATTTGATTATTTCTTTTTATTTCATTGTTTTATTTTATTTTACTTTATTTTTATTTTATTTTAGTTTATTATTTTTGTTTGTTATTTTAGTTTGTTATTTTATTTATTTATTATTTATTTATTTTATTTTATTTCATTATTTTATTTTATTTTATTAGTTTATTATTTTATTTATTTTTTATTATTTTACTATTTTCTTTTTATTTCATTGTTTTATTTTATTATTTTATTTTATTTTATTATTTTATTTGTTATTTTATTTTATTGTGTGTGTGTGTGTGTGTGTGTGTGTGTGTGTCTGTTTGTGTGTGTGTGTGCGTGCGCGCCTCAGAGGTAGTGCTCAGTTGTCACTCCTAGCTATACACTCAGAAATCGCTCCTAGTTTGGCTGACCATATAGCACTCCATTGGATCGAATCACAGTGCTCTTATATTCCTGCATGCATGGCAAACTCCCTACTGTATACTCCACCACTACAATCACTGAAAAAAAATGTTGTTTTTTTTTGTTTGTTTGTTTGGTTTTTTTTTGCTTCTTTTGTCCACACCTGGTAGCGCTCAGGCTCAGGGGTTAATCCTGGCTATGGGCTAAGAAATTACTCCTGGCTTTGGGCCAGAGCTGTGGCACAAGCAGGAAGGCATCTGCCTTGCCCACACTTCCCTAGAAAGAAGAGTGGCTCAATCTGACCCTGGTCTCTACGGTCCCTCAAACCAGGAGACATTTTTAAGCACAGAGCCAGGAGTAACTTCTGAGTGACATCTTGTGTGGTCCATAGACCCCAAAATAAGAAATTGCTCCTGGCTTGGGGGGGGGGGTGGGGGATGGACACCACCATATGGAAAGCCTGGAATTGAAAAAAAAGGATGCCTTAGGTTATTGCGTGCCAGGCAGCCGCCCTACAGCTTCTCCACTGCTCAGCCCAAAGATTACTATTTTTATTGGAACAATTTGTTTTCAGGTTCATGGTCATGGATTCAACAACCAGTTTTCATATACAACTAAAAGAGTCTAAAGCATAAGTTCTTTTTCTGCTCTAAATTTGAGTCTACAAAGGTAGAGTGCTAATAGATGAAGGGGCAAAGGCACATTCTTACTACCAAGTAAGCTTCAGACTTTCTATTCAATTAATACTACTCATGTTTTGGTTCCTATATATCACCTAAGACTCAGGTTACAATTCAAACTCTAATTCAATAGGTCTAAGAATTGATGGAATAATTAATTAGATGGAAGACACTTTTACTTCTTGCCCAGTAAAAAGAGAGAAGGATTAAGATTTTATATGATGTGTTTTCATGATGTTACATAATAAAAATGAGCTTCTATTTCAGAATGCTTAAGGAATCTGAAAAATATTGATGTATAGTAAAAAAAAAATACATAAACTAGGGGCAGTGCAACCTGGGGTGTGGTGATGAGTGTGTGAGCATGAGTGTGCAAGGCAAGTATGTTAGCCCACCCCAGCGACCCTCCCCACCTACTCCTTGATCTTATTGGATCAGGTAAAACCCCCACCCTCAGCTCCACCAGTGTTGATCCGGGATGAGAAAAATCTCCCTTCTGCGAACCCCCTGCTTGGGCCCTGTGCAGTGAGACCTTCTGGAGGCTAGTTCAGTCCCAGCCCAGAGTTGGTTCCGAAAAGGTCTTGTGCTCGGAAATGATGAACTGATCAGATAAACGAGACCTGGAGGTTCGCCTCCCGGGTTACTGATTTATCAAAGAGGTTTCTGATCTGAGCCTTGAATGAAAAAATACATAAAATATATGTTTATAAGAGAAAAATTAATGGAGTATTTAGATACTGCTTGCACTAATCTTGAGGGAATCTCTCAATCACTACTCAGATGCTCAATGGACCCCATTGACAATTCTTGGTCAAGTTTTTCTACATTTCAATACAAAAATATAAGGAATAATCCTTTATTTGAGCACAGAGCTACATTCAAGAAATTAAACCTAGAGTTTTACCATGTGAAGCATGTTCTCTGTCACATAAAACTATCATACTTGTCATGCCTTAGCCTGTCCACATTGACCACCCTTGCAATGCAAGGAGGCTTCATGATGGGGACAGAATGATGGCTCAAGCAGTAGGCCTTTTGCTTGAAAGCGATGAACTAGGACAGACCTTGGTTCAATCGTCTGCTGTCCCATATGTTTCCCCAAGCCATGAGCAATTTCTAAGCACAGAGCTAGGAATAATTCCTGAATATTACCAGTTGTGTCTTAAAACCAAGAAAAATTAAAAAAAAATGAAATTGTTCCTGGCAAGTTTGGGATAACTTATGGGATGCTGGGGGAAAAATTCAGGTCCATCCTGGTTCAGTCTGTGCAAGGAAAATGCCCTGTTGCATTGCTAACTCTCCAGCCCCTCAATTTCTTATTTTGAAGACTTTAATTTTTCGTCTTAATACAATTTTGAGAATTTTGATGGGAGTCAAATCTTGAATATTCTGGAATAATCCTTTATTTGAGCACAGAGCTTCATTCAAGAAATTAAACCTAGAGTTTTACCATGTGAAGCATGTTCTCTGTCACATAAAACTATCATCCTTGTCCTCTTTCCTAAATTTTATATTATCAGAGTGCATTATATTTTATTTTATATTTTCTGTGGGCTACATCCAGTTTAGTTCAGGAGTTACTGTGGCTCTGTGCCCTAAAACTGCTTCTGGCTTGGAGAACAATATGGAATGCCTGTGGAGCAAACCACGGGTGTCATAGGTGTTTGCATGCAACTCTAATGCAATACAACTATCACCAATGCTCTTGCCCATAGAAGACTCTGTGTGTGTGTGTGTGTGTGTGTGTGTGTGTGTGTGTGTGTGTGTGTGTGTGTGTGTGTGTCTTGCGCCTCGGTGGTGATGCATGCTCAGGGTTCACTCCAGGCTTTGCACTCAGAAATTGCTCCTGGTTTGGGGGACCATATAGGACACCAGTGGATCAAAGCACAGTGCTCCTATGTTCCTGCATGCAAGGCAAACACCCTATTGCATGCACCACCACTCCAGCCACTGGAAAAAAATTTTTTTTTTCTTTTTGTCCACAACTGGTAATGGTCAAGATTTACTCCTGGCTATGGACTAAGAAATTACTCCTGGTTTCAGACCAGAGCTGTGGCACAAGTGGCAAGGAATCTGCATTGCCCGCACTAGCCTAGGAATGACCGTGGTTCAATTTCCTGATGTCTAATATGGTCCCCCGAGCCAGGAGCAATTTTTAAGTGCAGAGCCAGGAGTAACTTCTGAGTGTCACCTTGTGTGGTCCATAAACCATAAAAAGAAAAAGAAAGAAAAAGGAATTGCTCCTGGCTTGGGGGACCATATGGGATACCAGGAATTGAAACAAGGTATGTCCTAGGTTATTATGTGCCAGGCAACAGCCCTACAGCTTCTCCACCATTCCAGCCCAAAGATTACTACTTCTTATTGAAACAATTTTTTCAAATTTACTTTTATGTATTCAACAATCAGTTTTCATATACAACTAACAGAGTCTAAAGCGTAAGTTCTTAATGTGCACTAAATTTGGAGTCTACAAAGATAGAGTGCAAATATATGAAGGAGCAAAGTCATATACATGCTATCAAATAAGCTTCAGACTTTCTATTCAGTTAATACTTCTCAGGTTTTGGTTCCTCTATATCAACTAAAACTCATGTTACAATTCAAATTATAATTCAACAGGTCTAAGGTTTGATATCATAATTTATTAGATGGAGGACACTTTAGCTTCTTGTCCAATAAAGAGATAAGGATTAAGATTTTATAGAATGTGTTTTCATGATTTTACATAATAAAAATTAGCATCTATTTTAGAATCCTTTAGGAATCTGAAAAATATTGATTTCTATTTAAAAAATCATAAAATAGGGGGCAGTGCGGCCTGGGGTGTGGTGATGAGTGTGTGAGTGTGAGTGAGCAAGGCAAATGTGTGCGCCCACCCCAGCACACTTACCCTGCCTACACCTTGATCTTATTTGATCTGGTCTAACCCCAATCCTCAGCCCCACTGCGGTCAACACAAGATGAGGAAAACCTCCCTCCTGCGTAGTCCCCTGCTTGTGCCCTGTGGAATTAGGCCTTCCCGGAGGCAGCAGCATCACCTGCGGCCTAGTTCAATCTTGGCCCAAAGTTGGTTCCAAGGAGTCCAGTGCTTGGATGTGATGAATTGATCAGATAAACGAGGACCAGAGGTTCACCTCCCCAATTGCTGATTTATCAAAGGTAATTCTGATCTGAGCCTAGAATAAAAAATATACATAAAACATATGTTACTAAAATAAAAATTAATGTAGTATTTTGATACTGCTTGCATTAACCTTGAGGAAATCTCCCAAACACTACTCAGAAGGTCCATGAGCCCCATTGACAATTCTCAGTCAAGTTTATCTACATTTCATTACTAGAAGCTAAAGAGGTATTTGTTATGCTTTACCTTGTCCACACTGACAACCTTGCAATTCAATGAGGCCTCATGATGGGGCTGGCGCAGTGGCGCAAGTGGTAGGCAGTCTGATCATGCTAACCTAGGACTTACCATGGTTCATTCCCCTGGGGTTCCATAGGATTCCTAAAGTGATGAGAAATTTCTAAACAAAGAGCTCGAATAAGCTCTGAACTTTACTGGGTGTGGCCCAAAGACCAAGAAAAATAAAAAAAAATTGCTCCTGGTAGCTCAGGGGAACATATGGGAAGCCGAGAAACAAACCCGGGTCCATCCAGGTTCAGCCTTGTGCAAGGGAAATGCCCTGCTACTGTGCTAACTCTCCAACTCCTCAATTTAATATTTTTCAGATTGTTTATTTTTTCATCTTGATTGGTGTTTGATGTGAGTCAAACCTAACAATATGCTGGAGTAATACTTTATCAGAACACAGAACTTCACATAATTAAAGAAATTGAGCCTGGTATTTTACCATGTAAAACATGTTCTCTAATGCATAAAGCAATCATCCTTTCCTCTTGACTAATTTGTATATTATCAGACTGAATTTTATTTTATTTTAATATTTTTCTTGGGGCTACCCCCTGCTTGAGTTACACAAGGCTATGCACTAAAAAATTGCTCCTAGTTGAAGCACTATATGGGATGCCAGTGGCTCGAACCAGGGTCTGTCCTAGATTAACTTGTGCAACTCTAATGCAATGCTGCTTCTACTAATGCTCCTACCAGTGGAAAACATTTTAGTTTTTTAGCTTTTTGCGCCACATTCTGTGAGGCTGAGGGGTGATAACTCCTGGATATGAGCTCAGAACTCCATCCTGTCTTAGGGACAATATCAGATGCCAAGGGATTGAACTGAGGTTCATTCTAGGTTTGAGCATGCAAGGCAAATGGCCTACAGCATGTACCACAGTTCTATCTCCTGGAAAACATTTTTTTTTTTTGGCCACACCTGATTATGCTCAGGGGTTTCTCCTTGCTATGCGCTCAGAAACTGCTCCTACCTTTCGGGACCACATGGAATGCCAGGTAATCTAACCAATGTCTGTTTTAGGTTAGGTCATGCCAGGCAAACGCCCTACCATTTGCGCCACTGCTCCAGTTCCTGGAATATTGGGTTCTTTTAATGGCAAGATTTGTTCTCAGATTCACATTCACTGCATTCTACAAAATTTTCATATATAACTAAAACTGTCTAAAACATAAAATTGGGGGTCAGCGAGGTGGCGCTAGAGGTAAAGTGTCTGCCTTGCAAGCATTAGCCAAGGAAGGGCCGCAGTTCGATCCCCAGTGTCCCATATGGTCCCCCCAAGCCAGGGGCAATTTCTGAGCACTTACCCCTGAGCATCAAACGGGTGTGGCCCGAAAAAAATAACCAACAATAAAACATAAGATTTATGCTCTAGATTTTTTTGCTCTAAATTTGGAGTCTACATTGATAGAGCACAAATATATGAAAGACCAAAGTAATATATTTACTATAAAATAAGCTTCAAACTTCATATTTAATTAATATTTTTCATGTTTTGGTTTCTATATATCACCTAAAAATCTTGGTACAGTTCAAAATTATTATTTAGTAGGTCTATAATTTGATGTACCAATTTTTTAGATAGAGGACACTTTTACTTCCTGCTCAATAAGTTTCTATAGGATGACTGTTCATAATTTTACATAATAAAAATTAGCATCTATATAAGAATGCTTAAAGGAATCTGAATAATTTTTATTTATGGTAAAATGTAAAAAATACAGAAAATATATTAATAAAATAAACATTAATGGATAATTTAGTTACTGCTTGCATTAATCTTGAGGTATTCTCCCAATCACTTCTCAGAAGTTCCATGGACCCCATTGACATTTCTTGTCACGTTTAATTTATATTTAAATACAAGAGGGTAAGGAGGTACCCGTCATGCCTTAGCTTGTTCACATTGAGCACCATTGCAATGCAATGAGGCCTCATGATGGGGCCAGAGCAGTACTGCAGGCTATTTTCCTTGCATGCGCAAACCTTGGACAGAATGCATTTCCATCCCCTGGTATCCTATGTTTCCCCAAGCCATGTAAAATTCTTTTTTTTGTTTGTTTTTTTGTTTTTGGGGGGCCACACCCATTTGACACTCAGGGGTTACTCCTGGCTCTGAGCTCAGAAATCGCTCATGACTGGGGGGACCATTTGGGATGCCAGAAATTCAACCTGGTCCTTTCTACTCTAGTGCTTGAAGGGCAGATGCCGTACCTCTATCATCACCACTCCAGCCCCTAGCCATGAACAATTTCTGAGCACATAGCCAAGAAAAAGCCCTGAACAACACAGGTGTGGCACAAAAACAAACAAAAAATCAGAAAAAGGAAAAAAGAATGAAATTGCACCTTCAGCTCAGGGATACATATGGGATAACAGGTAAGAAACCCAGATCCACCCTGGTTTGGCCATATGCAAGAAATATGCCCTGCCACTGAGCTAAATATCCAGCCACTAAATTAGATATTTTTAGGACTATTTAATTTTTGTCTTATTTTATTTTTTTGTTTTATTTGAGTCAAAGCTAGCAATATTCTGGAGTAAGCCTTTATCAGAACACAGAGCTCCATGCAATTCAAGAAACTGAACCTGGGGTTTTACCATATGAAGCATGTTGTTTAATGCATAAATATATCATCCTGTTCCTCTTCTCTAATATGTATATTATAAGACTGTGTTTGTCATAATACCTCTTGCACCAACACTCCTAAAACTGGAAAAAAAAATTTTTTTTTTGCTTTTTGTACCATACCCAGTGACACTCAGGGGTAAATCATGGCTATTCGCTTAGAAATGACTCCTGGCTTGGAGAATGATATGAGATGTCCATGTGTTGAACTGCAGTCTGGCGTCACAAGCGTTAGGCCTTTTGCTTGAACAAGCTCAACTAGGTACAGACCATACATAGTTCAGTCCCCCTGGCGTCCCATCATGTCCCCCAAGTCATGAGCAATTTCTAAGTGCAGAGCTAGGAATAACTCCTGAATGTCACCTGTTGTGTCTTAAAACAAGGAAAAATAAAAAAGCAAATGAAATTTCTCTGGCAAGTATGGCATAAAATATAGGATGCTGGGAAAAAAAACCCAGGTCCATCCTGGTTCAGTCTTGTGCAAGGAAAATGCCCTGCTGCTGTTCTAATTCTCCAACCCCTCAATTTGCTCTTTTGAAGCGTACTTAGTTTTTCATCTTGATGGAGTTTGATGTGAGTCAAACCTAGTAATATTCAGTAGTAATCCTTTATCAGAACAGAGCGCCATTCAAGACATTAAACTTAGAGTTTTACCATGTGAAGCATGCTCTCTAACACATAAAGCTATCATCCTTTTCCTCTTCTCTAAATTTCAAATGATCAGAGCGCATTTAAATTTATTTTATTTAATATTTTGCTGCGGGCTACACCCGGTGTATCTCAGGAGTTACACTGGCTCTGTGCTCAAAAATTGCTTCTTGCTTGGAGAATGATATGGGATGCCCATGTGTTGAACCGCAGTCTGGCCTCAATATGGGGACAGAGTGATGTCGCAAGCGTTAGGCCTTTTGCTTGAACAAGCTCAACTAGGTACAGACCATACATAGTTCAGTCCCCCTGGATGCTGGAAAAAAACCCAGGTCCAACCTGGTTCAGTCTTTTTTTTTTTTTGGTTTTTGGGCCACACCCGGTGACACTCAGGGGTTACTCCTGGTTATGCGCTCAGAAGTCGCTCCTGGCTTGGGGGACCATATGGGACGCCGGGGGATCGAACCCCTGTCCGTCCTAGGCTAGTGCAGGCAAGGCAGGCACCTTACCTCCAGCGCCACCGCCCGGCCCCTGGTTCAGTCTTGTGCAAGGAAAATGCCCTGCTGCTGTTCTAATTCTCCAACCCCTCAATTTGCTCTTTTGAAGCGTACTTAGTTTTTCATCTTGATGGAGTTTGATGTGAGTCAAACCTAGTAATATTCAGTAGTAATCCTTTATCAGAACAGAGCTCCATTCAAGAAATTAAACCTGGAGTTTTACCATGTGAAGCATGTTCTCTAACACATAAAGCTATCGTCCTTTTCCTCTTCTCTAAATTTCAAATGGTCAGAGTGCATTTAATTTTATTTTATTTAATATTTTGCTGCGGGCTACACCCGGTGTATCTCAGGAGTTACACTGGCTCTGTGCTCAAAAATTGCTTCTTGCTTGGAAAATGATATGGAATGCCTGTGGAGCAAACCATGGGGTGTCATAGGTGTTCGCATGCAACTCTAATGTAATATTACTATCACCAATGCTCTAGATCACGGAAGACATTTGTGTGTGTGTGTGTGTGTGTGTGTGTGTGTGTGTGTGTTGTGCCTCATTAGTGACGCGCTCAGGGGTCTCACCGAACTATGAATTCAGAAATGGCTCCTGGTTTGGTGGACCATATAGGACTCCAGTGGATCGAAGCACAGTGAGTCTGAAGTTCCTGCATGCAAGGCAAACTCCCTAATGCATGCTCCATCATTATTATTGTATTATTTTAGTTTAATATTTTATTATTTTATTTTATTATTAAATTTTATTTTATTTGTCTTATTATACTATTGATTTTATTTTATTATTTTATTTTTATTTCATTTTATTTATTTTATTATTTTTTCTTTTATTTTAATTATTTTAGTTTAGTTTATTATTTTATTTATTTTTATTTTATTTTATATTATTCTCCTATTTTATTTTATTATTTTATTTATTTATTTATTTTGTTTTTTGGGTCACACCCATTTGACGCTCAGGGGTTACTCCTGGCTATGCGCTCAGAAATCACCCTTGGCTTGGGGGGACCATATGGGACCCAGGGTATCAAACCGCGGTCCTTCCTTGGCTAGCGCTTGCAAGGCAGACACCTTACCTCTAGCGCCACCTTCCCGGCCCCTTATTATTTTCTTTTAGTATATTATTTTAGTTTATTGTTTTATTTATTGTATTTTTATTTTATTTAATTTTGTTATTTAATTTAATTTTTATTTAGTTATCTTTATTTTCTTTTCTTTTATTTAATTCTTTTCTTTTATTATTATTGTTTTTATTTTATTTTATTTCTTATTTCATTTTATTATTTTTGTTTATTATTTTATTTTGTTATTTTTATTTTATTTTATTTCATTTACTTTATTTCATTATTTTATTTTATTGTTGTAGTTTATTATTTTATTTTACTTATTTATTTATTTATTTTTGGTTTTTGGGCCACACCCGGCAATGCTCAGGGGTTACTCCTGGCTGTCTGCTCAGAAATAGCTCCTGGCAGGCACGGGGGACCATATGGGACACCGGGATTCGAACCAATCACCTTAGTTCTTGGATCGGCTGCTTGCAAGGCAAACACTGCTGTGCTATCTCTCCGGGCCCTTACTTATTTATTTTTATTTTTCATTTTATTATTTTATTTTATTTGTTTTATTTTATTTTATTTCATTATTTCATTTTATTTTGTTTTATTTACTTTATTTTATTTTGTTATTTTATTTTATTTATTTTAATTTATATTTTTATTATTTTATTTTATTTTATTTCATTATTTTAGTTTAATATTTTAGTTTATTTGATTAATCATATTTTATTTTATTTATTATTTTATTATCTTATTTTATTTCATTTCATTATATTTTTATTTTACTATTTTAGTTAATTATTTTTTATTTATTTTATTATTTTATTTTATTTCATTTCATTATATTTTTATTTTATTATTTTAGTTAATTATTTTATTTTTTTTTTTCAGGTCTTGGATTTGTTATTTATTTATTTTTTTTTTTTTTTTACTTTTTTTTTTTTTTAATTTTTTTTTATTTAAACACCTTGATTACATACATGATTGTGTTTGGGTTTCAGTCATAAAAAGAACACCACCCATCACCAGTGCAACATTCCCATCACCCAAGTCCCAAATCACCCTCCTCCCCACCCAACCCCCGCCTGTACCCTAAACAGGCTCTACATTTCCCTCATACATTCTCAATATTAGGACAGTTCAAAATGTAGTTATTTCTCTAACTAAACTCATCACTCTTTGTGGTGAGCTTCCTGAGGTGAGCTGGAACTTCCAGCTCTTTTCTCTTTTGTGTCTGAAAATTATTATTACAAGGGTGTCTTTCATTTTTCTTAAAACCCATAGATGAGTGAGACCATTCTGCGTTTTTCTCTCTCTCTCTGACTTATTTCACTCAGCATAATAGATTCCATGTACATCCATGTATAGGAAAATTTCATGACTTCATCTCTCCTGACAGCTGCATAATATTCCATTGTGTATATGTACCACAGTTTCTTTAGCCATTCATCTGTTGAAGGGCATCTTGGTTGTTTCCAGAGTCTTGCTATGGTAAATAGAGCTGCAATGAATATAGGTGTAAGGAAGGGGTTTTTGTATTGTATTTTTGTGTTCCTAGGGTATATTCCTAGGAGTGGTATAGCTGGATCGTATGGGAGCTCGATTTCCAGTTTTTGGAGGAATCTCCATATCGCTTTCCATAAAGGTTGAACTAGACAGCATTCCCACCAGCAGTGGATAAGAGTTCCTTTCTCTCCACATCCCCGCCAACACTGTTTATTCTCATTCTTTGTGATGTGTGCCATTCTCTGGGGTGTGAGGTGGTATCTCATCGTTGTTTTGATTTGCATCTCCCTGATGATTAGTGATGTGGAACATTTTTTCATGTGTCTTTTGGCCATGCGTATTTCTTCTTTGTCAAAGTGTCTGTTCATTTCTTCTCCCCATTTTTTGATGGGGTTAGATGTTTTTTTCTTGTAAAGTTCTGTCAGTGCCTTGTATATTTTGGAGATTAGCCCCTTATCTGATGGGTATTGGGTGAATAGTTTCTCCCACTCAGTGGGTGGCTCTTGTATCCTGGGCACTATTTCCTTTGAGGTGCAGAAGCTTCTCAGCTTAATATATTCCCATCTGTTAATCTCTGCTTTCACTTGCTTGGAGAGTGCAGTTTCCTCCTTGAAGATGCCTGTAATGTCCTGTAGTGTTTTGCCTATGTGCTGTTCTATATATCTTATGGTTTTGGGGCTGATATCGAGGTCTTTAATCCATTTGGATTTTACCTTTGTACATGATGTTAGCTGGGGGTCTAAGTTTAATTTTTTGCAAGTGGCTATCCAATTGTGCCAACACCACTTGTTGAAGAGGCTTTCCCTGCTCCATTTAGGATTTCCTGCTCCTTTATCAAAAATTAGATGGTTGTATCTCTGGGGAACATTTTCTGGGTATTCAAGCCTATTCCACTGATCTGAGGACCTATCCTTATTCCAATACCATGCTGTTTTGATAACTGTTGCTTTGTAGTACAGTTTAAAGTTGGGAAAAGTAATTCCTCCCATATTCTTTTTCCCAATGATTGCTTTAGCTATTCGAGGGTGTTTATTGTTCCAAATGAATTTCAAAAGTGTCTGATCCACTTCTTTGAAGAATGTCATGGGTATCTTTAGAGGGATGGCATTAAATCTGTATAATGCCTTGGGGAGTATTGACATTTTGATGATGTTAATCCTGCCAATCCATGAGCAGGGTATGTGTTTCCATTTCCGTGTGTCCTCTCTTATTTCTTGGAGCAGAGTTTTATAGTTTTCTTTGTATAGGTCCTTCACATATTTAGTCAAGTTGATTCCAAGATATTTGAGTTTGTGTGGTACTATTGTGAATGGGGTTGTTTTCTTAATGTCCATTTCTTCTTTATTACTGTTGGTGTATAGAAAGGCCATTGATTTTTGTGTGTTAATTTTGTAGCCTGCCACCTTGCTATATGAGTCTATTGTTTCTAGAAGCTTTTTGATAGAGTCTTTAGGGTTTTCTAAGTAGAGTATCATGTCATCTGCAAACAGTGAGAGCTTGACTTCTTCCTTTCCTATCTGGATTCCCTTGATATCCTTTTCTTGCCTAATCGCTATAGCAAGTACTTCCAGTGCTATGTTGAATAGGAGTGGTGAGAGAGGACAGCCTTGTCTTGTGCCAGAATTTAGAGGGAAGGCTTTCAGTTTTTCTCCATTGAGGATAATATTTGCCACTGGCTTGTGGTAGATGGCCTTCACTATATTGAGAAAGGTTCCCTCCATTCCCATCTTGCTGAGAGTTTTGATCAAGAATGGGTGTTGGACCTTATCAAATGCTTTCTCTGCATCTATTGATATGATCATGTGGTTTTTATTTTTCTTGTTATTGATGTTGTGTATTATGTTGATAGATTTACGGATGTTAAACCAGCCTTGCATTCCTGGGATGAAACCTACTTGATTGTAGTGGATGATCTTCTTAATGAGGCATTGAATCCTATTTGCCAGGATTTTGTTGAGGATCTTTGCATCTGCATTCATCAGCGATATTGGTCTGTAATTTTCTTTTTTGGTAGCGTCTCTGTCTGGTTTAGGTATCAAGGTGATGTTGGCTTCATAAAAGCTATTTGGAAGTGTTTCTGTTTGTTCAATTTCATGAAAGAGTCTTGCCAAGATTGGCAGTAGTTCCTCTTGGAAAGTTTGATAGAATTCATTAGTGAATCCATCTGGACCTGGGCTTTTGTTTTTCGGCAGACATTTGATTACTGTTTTAATTTCATCAATGGTGATGGGGGTGTTTAGATATGCTACATCCTCTTCCTTCAACCGTGGAAGATTATAAGAGTCCAAGAATTTATCCATTTCTTCCAGGTTCTCATTTTTAGTGGCGTAGAGTTTTTCAAAGTAGTTTCTGATTACCCTTTGAATCTCTGTCATATCAGTAGTGATCTCTCCTTTTTCATTCCTGATACGAGTTATCAAGTTTCTCTCTCTCTCTTTCTTTGTTAGGTTTGCCAGTGGTCTATCAATCTTGTTTATTTTTTCAAAGAACCAACTTCTGCTTTCGTTGATCTTTCGGATTGTTTTTTGAGTTTCCACTTCGTTGATTTCTGCTCTCAGCTTTGTTATTTCCTTCTGTCTTCCTGTTCTTGGGTCCTTTTGTTGAGCATTTTCTAGTTCTATTAGCTGTGTCATTAAGCTACTCAGGTAAGCTCCTTCTTCCTTCCTGATGTGTGCTTGCAAAGCTATAAATTTTCCTCTCAGTACTGCTTTTGCTGTGTCCCATAAGTTCTGAGAGTTTGTGTCTTTATTGTCATTTGTTTCCAGGAACCTTTTTAATTCCTCCTTGATTTCATCTCGGACCCACTGGTTATTGAGCATGAGGCTGTTTAACTTCCAGGTGTTAAAGTGTTTCTTCTGAGTCCCTTTGGAGTTCACAAATAATTTCAGAGCCTTGTGGTCAGCGAAGGTAATCTGCAAAATTTCTATCCTCTTGATCTTATGGAGGTATGTTTTATGTGCCAGCATGTAGTCTATCCTGGAGAATGTCCCATGTACATTGGAGAAGAATGTGTATCCAGGTTTCTGGGGATGGAGTGTCCTATATATATCCACTAGGCCTCTTTCTTCCATTTCTCTCCTCAGGTCTAGTATATTCTTGTTGGGTTTCAGTCTGGTTGACCTGTCCAGTGTTGACAAAGCCGTGTTTAGGTCCCCCACAATTATTGTGTTGTTGTTGATATTATTTTTCAGATTTGTCAGCAGTTGTATTAAATATTTTGCTGGCCCCTCATTCGGTGCATATATGTTTAGGAGAGTGAATTCTTCCTGCTCTACGTACCCCTTGATTAATATAAAATGTCCGTTTTTGTCCCTTACAACCTTCCTGAGTATAAAGTTTGCATTATCTGATATTAGTATGGCCACTCCAGCTTTTTTATGGGTGTTGTTTGCTTGGATAACTTTTCTCCAGCCTTTTATTTTGAGTCTATGTTTGTTCTGACTATTCAGGTGCGTTTCTTGTAGGCAGCAGAAGGTTGGATTGAGTTTTTTGATCCATTTAGCCACTCTGTGTCTCTTAACTGGTGCATTTAGTCCATTGACGTTGAGAGAAAGAATTGTCCTGGGATTTAACGCCATCTTTATTTCAAAATTTGGTGTGTCTTTTGGGTAGTCTTGTCTTAGATTAGGTCTTTCAGTTTTTCTCTTAAGACTGGTTTTGTGTCTGTGAAGTTTCTGAGCTGTTTTTTGTCTGTGAAACCATGTATTCTTCCATCAAACCGGAAAGTGAGTTTTGCTGGGTATAGTATTCTGGGTGAAGCATTCATTTCATTCAGTCTTGTCACAATATCCCACCACTGCTTTCTGGCATTGAGCGTTTCTGGTGACAGGTCTGCTGTAAATCTCAGGGAAGCTTGCTTAAACATGATTTCCCCTTTTGATCTTGCTGTTTTCAGAATTCTGTCTCTATCTGTGGGATTTGTCATTGTGACTAGGATGTGTCTTGGGGTGGTTTTTCTGGGGTCTCTTTTGGTTGGTACTCTTCGGGCATGCAGGATTTGATCACATATATTCTTTAGCTCTGGAAGTTTCTCTTTAATGATGTTCTTGACCATTGATTCTTCCTGGAAATTTTCTTCCTGGGTCTCTGGGACTCCAATGATTCTTAAGTTGTTTCTGTTGATCTTATCATAGACTTCTATTTTCGTCTGTTCCCATTCTTTGACTAATTTTTCCATTGTCTGCTCATTTGCTTTAAGTTTTTTGTCCAATCTCTCCTGCTGTATGGAATTGTTATGTATCTCATCTTCCACAGCACCAAGTCTATTCTCAGCTTCTGATACCCTGTCCCAGAGCTTATCCATTTTGTCATTCACTTCGTTTACTGAGTTTTTCAGGCCTGTTAGTTGACATGTTATTTCAGTTTGGAGTTTTGTCATTTCTGCCTTCATATTTTCTTGGTTCTTATTAGTGTTCTGTTCAACTCGATCCATGGTTTCTTGGAGTCTGTTGAGCACCTTCCATATTGCTAGTCTAAAGTCCTTATCTGAGAGGTTGATTAGTTGTTCAGTCATTATCTGGTCCTCAGAATTGTCATCTTCATTCTCTATGTCTGATGCTGGCCTGCGCTGTTTCCCCATTGTCACATTTGTATTGTGGGTTTTTCTACGTGTTGTAGTGGTATTCATTGTCTATATGATGTAGGCAGCACACTCCTCTGGCTCCTCCCTTTCTGGATGGGCTGACTTGCCTCTAATGGAGGGGAGTCCTCCGTGGATGAAGCCTCACACTGGGTCAAATCTTAGGCCCGAGCATGTAACAGAGAAGACAGTCCAGAGAGAAATGTTTGCTTCTGTGATATAGCGCCGTTCTTAGTGTGATTTTTCCTTCTTGTTGCAATGGAGTTCTTTCCTTAGAAAGAGTGCACGGCCGCGTAGCGAAGCGGAGCGGCCGTGCTCCTCTGAGCCTCTTTTTGCCCCACTCGCAAGAGTTTCACGCAAGAGGACAGTAGACAGACATAGACAGGTCACACTCACAGTCTTTCACAGCTGAGCCCCACTGGGCCGGTGTACTTTCGCGGATTTTCCCCGCCTGGTGTCACACACAGGGAGCCAGCTTTTGCAAAGGTTAGCCGGTTTTTATGCTCTGAAGTCCCTCCCTGAAAATGGCGTCTGGGCGAGCGAGGTTTCTGGAGGCTCTTTTTGCCCCACTCGCAAGAGTTTCACGCAAGAGGACAGTAGACAGACATAGACAGGTCACACTCACAGTCTTTCACAGCTGAGCCCCACTGGGCTGGTGTACTTTCGCGGATTTTCCCCGCCTGGTGTCACACACAGGGAGCCAGCTTTTGCAAAGGATAGCCGGTTTTTATGCTCTGAAGTCCCTCCCTAGTTAATTATTTTTATTTATTTTATTATTTTGTTTTTGTTGTTGTTGTTGTTGTTTTTGGTTTTTGGGCCACACCCAGCGGTGCTCAGGGGTGACTCCTGGCTATCTGCTCAGAAATAGCTCCTGGCAGGCACAGGGGACCATATGGGACACCAGGATTCGAACCAACCACCTTTGGTCCTGGATCTGCTGCTTGCAAGGCAAACGCCACTGTGCTATCTCTCCGGCCCCCTATTTTATTTTGTTTTTTTTTTTTTTGTTTTGTTTTGTTTTGTTTTATTTTATTTACTTTAGTTTATTGTTTTATTTTACTTATTTATTTTTCTTTTTATTTCATTTTATTTTTTATTTATTTTATTTTATTTTATTATTTTATTTTATTTTATTTTATTTTATATTTTGCTGCGGGCTACACCCAGTGTAGTTCATGAGTTACTCTGGTTCTTTGCTGAAAAACTGCTTCTGGCTTGGAGAACGATATGGAATGCCTGTGGATCAAACCACGGGGTGTCCTAGGTGATCACGTGCAACTTTCAGCATCTGAGCACCTCAGTGCTATACCCTCAAAAATCGCTCCTGATTTGTGCGACCATATAGGACTCCATTGGATCGAATCATAGTGCTCTTATGTTCCTGCATGCGTGGCAAACTCCCTACTGCATGCTCCACTGCTTCAACTACTGAAAACATTTTCTTTTCTTTCTTTCTTTCTTTATTTTATTTTATTTATTTATTTATTTATTTTTGCATTTTTTGTCCACACCTGGTACCGATCAGGGGTTAATCCTGGCTACGGGCTAAGAAATTACTCCTGGCTTTGGGCCAGAGCTGTGGCACGAGCACTATGGCAACTAACTGCCTTACCGTAGAAAGAAGAGTGGCTCAATCTGACCTTGGTGTCCCATACAGTCCCTCAAAAACTGGAGACATTTTTAAGCACAGAGCCAGGAGTAACTTCTGAGTGACACCTTGTGTGGCCCATAGACCCCAAAATAAGAAATTGCTCCTGGCTTGGGGGACCATATGGAAAGCCTGGAATTGAAAAAAAGGCATGCCTTAGGTTATTGCGTACCAGTTTATTATTTTATTATTTGTTTATTCTTTTATTATTTTATTTTATTTTATTTATTTTGTTATTTTCTTTTATTTCATTATTTCATTTTATTATTTTATTTTATCTTTTATTTTATTATTTTAGTTTATTATTTTAGTTTATTATTTTATTTTAATTATTTTATTTTATTTTATTTTTTATTTTATTATTTGGTTTATTTATTTTTATTTTGTTTTATTATTTCAGTTTATTTATCTTATTTTATTATTTTAGTTTATTATTTTAGTTTATTTTTTATTTTATTTTAGTTTATTTTTTCATTTTATTTTAGTTCATTTTATTTTATTTTATATTTTGCTGCGGGCTACACCTAGTGTGGTTCAGGAGTTACTCTGGTTTTGTGCTCAAAACTCTATACACAACATGGAATATTTTCGGGCAAATTTCGGTTCTTCATTTCTATCTACTTCACGATTTTCCTTGTCACTTTTATTTCCAACTAGCATGTTTACTCTATCATTTCTCGTGCAGTGTTTCCAATTCATTTAACCAATTATCCAGCTTAACAAAAGCATCTCTTCTTGTGGCATTACAAACTAATATTACAACCTGTGCACCTCTGTCATAGCTGGGAGTTCATGTTCTGAATCTCTTGACCTGCAGTAGCCCATATTGCAAGTTTGGCCTTCTTTCCATCCACTGGGATTGTTTTCACTTGAAAGTCAACACCTATTCTTGCTGCAAGTTCTGGATCAAAAGTATCATCTGTGAACCTCAAGAACAAGCTAGACTTCCCCACGCCACTCTCGCCAAGGACAAGGATCTTGAGGGTGGTCGACAAGTCCTCGTCCATCCTGACCCTGCTCTGTTCCACCTGCCGCCGCCCCGCTGTGGTTTTCCTCGACCCTTACACAGCGACCCGCGCATGCCGCAGCCGCAGCTCTTCTAAGGATAGTTAGAATCAGAAAACTGCAGGTATGCGGGGCAATTTGGGGGGAGATTTGCCAAGTGTTTCTTTTTTTTTTTTTTTTTTTTTTTTTTGGTTTTTGGGCCACACCCGATAACGCTCAGGGGTTACTCCTGGCTATGTGCTCAGAAGTTGCTCCTGGCTTGGGGGACCATATGGGACACCGGGGGATCGAACCGTGGTCCGTCCAAGGCTAGCGCAGGCAAGGCAGGCACCTTACCTTTAGCGCCACCGAACGGCCCCAAAGTGTTTCTTTATGTTGCTGACCAGAAATAAAATTTCACTCCTGTGAAATTTTACAGGGTTGGCAGGGCAAATCTGCCAGGCCATTTGATTCTTATTATAGTTATGAATCTTTTGAGCATCTCTGTAGTTTTGTCCAGTTCTCAAGAGAGGCTGAAATATATTACGTTGTTCTTTGTAGACCAGAAAATCAGCATGAACTTTATGCTGGGCTATCATTTTATTTCTGCACTTTAGAGCTTCAGAGCTCAGTCACTCATCTCAGGGACTCCAGTTTATTCATCAAAGGAGTGTTATTAGTCAAACAACATCACAATTATATGTAGTAACAGATGAAGTACTTAATGTATCTTGATCCTTCCAAGCAACAGGCTGAGAATTCTTTTTCTTCTGTGTCTACAAAAATTGTGAACACTAGAGTTGATCTCTAATTTATGAGGGTAGAGAGGCGGAGTGAAACATTCTTATCATACCTTACCATATTCACCAGCAGAATACACTCTCTTGTCATACTCTCATGGACTATTCTTCTGACAGACAGTAGTGTGAACTTTGAAAGAGAGCACCATGAACTTAAATAAATATAAACCAGACAAAGGGAAATAGGTTCCCTGGACAGGTCCCTATCAAGTAAAGAAATATAATGAATAATAAATGTTTTCTCCAAAATTGTTGCAAACTCATATGATTTCACTAGAGATTTGTACCGAAATCTAGCAAAATAGTCTTATCATATAATCAACCAATCTACCAGTACATTTTCAGAGTTGATCAGAATAAAGATATTTACACAGAATCTTGTCCAGAAGTGTTATAGCCCCTTTAGTGATAATAACCAAACAGACAGTGGTCAATGTATTTCAAATGGTGAGTTAAAATAGAAAGACAGGGGCCAGAGAGATAGCATGGGGGTAAGGCATTTGCCTTTCATACAGAAGGTCATCAGTTCGAATCCCGGTGTCCCATATGGTCCCCCCGTTCCTGCCAGGAGCAATTTCTGAGCCTGGAGCCAGGAATAACCCCTGAGCACTGCTGGGTGTGACCCAAAAACCACAAAAAAAAAAAAAAAAAAAAAAGAAAAAGGAAAAAAAAGAAAAAGAAAGAAAGACAGGGACCAAAGAGTCAGCATAGCGGTAGGGCACTTACCTTGCACTCAGGACAGATGATGGTTCGAAACCCAGCATTCCATTTGGTCCCCTGACCTGGCAGGAGCGATTTCTTAGTGCAGAGCCAGGAATAATGCCTGAGCGCTGCAGCTGGGGTGGTCCAAAACCAAAAGGAAAAAAAATAAAGAAAATCTCAATTCTAATTCTAAAAAATAGTGTTTGAACTCTTGGAATGAATTGCTTATTTATGATTAAAAAGAATCAGTGACTGAAACTGAGATTTAAAAACAGTTCCTAGAGCTGTCTACCAAGTATACTTTGCACCCATGTTCTACTTGTCTAGAAATCTTGTAAATCCAATACAGCTATATTCAGTTAACATTTTAGAAAAGAGGAAAACAAACCAACCAACCAACCACAGTAGCTCTCTGACTTCATCAGAAATCTTAGTCCAATCTCTAGCCCCTTTGCAGGTTACTGGAAGAATGAAATGACTTGTCTGAAACACAACAAGAAGGCTCTTTTGTTTGTTTGTTTGTTTGTTTGTTTTATGGATCACACCTGGCAGTGCTCAGGGCGTTACTTTGGTTCTGTACTGACTGAGCAGTTACCCCTGGCAGGCTCAGGGAACCATATATGATGCCAAGGATCAAACGCAGTTCAGCCCTGTGCAAGGCAAATGCCTTACCCTGTGCTGTCGATACGGCACCTCAACAGAACTTTTTTTTTTTTGGTTTGTTTTTGGGTCCTACCATCTGCGCTCAAGGGTTAATCTGGGCTCTGCAGTCAGAAATTGCTCCTGGGGGCACGGAGCAGTCCTGCAAGCAGTAAGGTGTTTGCCTTGCACACGCTAACCTAAGAAGAACCATGGTTGCATCCCACCATGTCCCATATGGTCCCCCATGGAGGAGCGATTTCTGAGCACATAGCCAGGAGTGACCCCTGAGCATCACAGGGTGTGCCCCCACCAACACTCCCCAAAAATAACTCATCCTAGCAGGCTCGGGTGACTACATGGGATTACAGGAATCGAACTCAAGTCTGTCCGCCATGGATCATCCCCGTAAAAGGCAAATGCCCTACTGCCGTGCTATTGCACCAACCCCAATAGAAGTTTTTTGTTTTTGTTTTTGCTTTTGGTTTTGGTTTGGGGTCACACTTGGCAGCGCTCAGGGGTTACTCCTGCCTCTGTGCTCAGAAATCGCCCCTGGCAGGCTCGGGGGACCATAACAGATGCCGGGATTCTAACCACCTCCATACGCTCGGTCTGGCCCCAAATTTTCAGGTGTCTTATTTCTGTGTGTCACGCCAGCATCGCTCAGTTTCTCCTGGTTCTGCGGTAAGAAATCGTCCCTGCCAGGCTCAGGGGACCATATGGGATGCCAGAAATCGAACCTAGGTCTGTCTGTCCTGGGTCAGCTGCGTGCAAGGCAAATGACCTACTGTTGTGCTATCTCTCTGGTCTCCTCTAGTATCATCATCTTTTTTGTTTGTTTGTTTGTTTGTTTTTGGCATTCCGGGATTAATCCTTGCTCTGCACTCAGAAATCGCTCCTGGCAGACGCAGTTACCATTTGGGATGTCGGGATTTGAACCAGGTTTATTCTGAATCTGCTGCATGCAAGGCAAATGCCCTATTGCTGTGCTATAGCTCTGGTTCAACAGAACTCTTTGAATCAAGGATCTTCAACCTTTTACACCTGAAAACAGGGACAATGGAGACTTATGTTGTGATCTCTAAGGAAGATAGTTTTTGCCTGGGGGAGTTTTGGACCAAACCCAGAAACACTCCAGGTACTCCTAACTGCACTGAGAAGTTGCTCCTGTGGCCAGAACTGTAGCACAGCAGTAGGGCATTTGCCTTGCATGCAGCTGACCCAGGCCAGACAGACCTGGGTTCGATTCCTGGCATCCCATATGATCCCCTGAGCACAGAGCCCGGAGTAACTCCTGAGCTCACCGGGTGTGCCTCCCCCCCAAAAAAAGTTAAACTGGGATCAATGCTCTGAAAGACAGTTTTTTTCTGCTGAATTTAACAGTAAGTTGATACCCAACATTAGCTTCACATGAATGAACACCGGAGTTGTAATTGTATGTTTTTTTGGTTTTGGGGTGTTTTATTTTTTTGTTTATTTTTTTTTTCTGTCACACCCAGCAGCACTCAAGAATTACTCCTTGCTGTGTGCTCAGAAATCACTCCTGGTAGGCTCAGGGGACCATATGAGATGCTGGGATTCTAACCACTGTCCAGCTTGGATCTGCTTCCAAGGCAAATGCCCTACTGTTGTGCTATCTCTCTAATCCCCTCTTGTATCTTTTTTTTTTTTTTTGGTCAAAATGGCAGCATTCAGGGGTTACTTAGGGTAGGCACCCATCTACTCATTGTGCTATCGCTCTGACCCTAGGGAAGATTTTATGTGTTTTTTTTGTTTTTTTGTTTTTTTGTTATTTGGGCCATGCCCTTTGATGCTCATGTTTTACTCCTGGCTGTGCGTTCAGAAATTGCTCTTGGCTCAAGGGATCATTTGGGATGCCGGGGACTGAACCTAGGTATGTCCTGGGCAGCCGCATGCAAGGCAAACACCATACTGTTGTGCTATCACTCTGGCCTCCCTAAGGAAGATTTTTAATTTTATAATAGGTCCAGAAAATACAGTGAGTAGGGCATTTGCCTTCCATGCAGCCAAATCAGCTTCAATGTCTGGCATCCTATGTGGTCCCCCAAGCATCACCAGCAGCAATTCCTGAATGCTGCTGAGCCACAAATAGCCCTGAGCATTACTGGGCAGGACACAAAAGGCTATATATATATATATATATATATATATATATATATATATATTTTTTTTTTTTTTTGGTTTTTGGGCCACACCCGGTAACGCTCAGGGGTTACTCCTGGCTATGTGCTCAGAAGTTGCTCCTGGCTTGGGGGACCATATGGGACACCGGGGGATCGAACCGCGGTCCGTCCAAAGCTAGCACAGGCAAGGCAGGCACCTTACCTTTAGCGCCACCGCCCGGCCCCAAAAGGCTATATTTAATATAAAGTAATTTTATAAGGGGCTGGAGCGATAGCACAGCAGGTAGGCATTTGCCTTGCACGCAGCTGACCCAGGATAGATCTCTGGCATCCCATATGGTTCCCTGAGCCTGCCAGAAGTAACTTCATTTTTTTTTTCATTTGGAGTCACACCTGGCAGGTGCTCAGGGTTTATTCCTGGCTCTGAGCTCAGAAGTCCCATCTGGCAGGCTCGGGGAACTCCAGTCCCATATGGGACTCCAGGATTCAAAGCAGGGTCCATCCTGTGTTAGCCCCGTGCAAGGCAAATGCCTTGCTGCTGTGCTATTGCTCCAGTCCTCAGGAGTAAGTTCTGAGCACCGCTAGGTGTGGCAAAAAAAAAAAAAAAAAAAGACAAAAAAAATTATCTATACATAAAAACTTTTTTTGAGGGGATTGGGACACACCCAGCAGTGCTCAGGGGTTACTCCTGGCTCTACATTCAGAAATCACTCCTGGATGGCTCAGGGGACCATATGGGATGCTGGGATTCGAACCACCAACTGTCCTGGATGGTCTGTATGCAAGGCAAATACCCTACCATTGTCATTGTGCTATCTCTCTGGTCTCCCCTAGTATCATCTTTTTTTTTTTTTTTTTTTTTTTTTATTGGCTCTCAGGGGTTATTCCTGGCTCTGTGCTCAGAAGTCAATCCTGGCAGGAGCTCAGTTACCATATGGGATGCCGGAATTTGAACCAGGGTCTATCCTGAATTGGCTGTGTGCAAGGCAAACACCCTACTGCTGTGCTAGAGCTCTGGCCACAACAGAACTCTTTTAATCAAAGGTTTTCAACCTTTTACACCTGAAAACAGGGACAATCAGGAGACATATGTTGTGATCTCTAAGGAAGATTTTTTTTGTTTTTGCCTGGGGGAGTTTTGGAGGAAACCCAGAAACACTCCAGGTACTCCTAACTGCACTGAGAAGTCACTTCTGTGGCCAGAGCTATAGCACAGCAGTAGGGCATTTGCCTTGCATGCAGCTGACCCAGGCCAGACAGACCTGGGTTCGATTCCTGGCATCCCATATGATCCCCTGAGCACAGAGCCAGGAGTAACCCCTGAGCTCACCAGTTGTGCCCCTCCAAAAAAAAAAAAAAAGTTAAACTGGGAGCAATGTTCTGAAAGACAGTTTTTTCTGCTGAATTTAACAGTAAGTTGATACCCAACATTAGCTTCACATGAATGAACACCGGAATTGTAATTGTCTGTTTTTTGGGGTTTGGGTTTTTTTTATGTTATTTGTTTTTTGATTTTTGATTTTCGGTCATACCCAGCATCACTCAGGAGTTACTCCCTGCTTTGCACTCAGAAAGCACTCCTGGTAAGCTCAGGGACCATATGTGATGCCAGGTTCGAACCACTATTTATCCAGGATCTGCGTCCAAGGCAAGAGCCCTATTGTTGTGCTATGTCTCTGATCCCCTTTTGTATCATCTTTTGTTTTTATTTTTGTTTTTTTACTTCTTTTTTTTTTTTTTTTTTTGGTCCTACCTGGCAGCACTCATGTTATTCAGGGTAGGCAACTACCCTACCCTCTGTGCTATCGCTCTGACCCTACAGAAGATTTTTTGTGGTTAGATTTGTTTTTTGTTTTTGTTTTGTTTTTGCTATTTGGGCCACACCCTTTGACACACATGGTTTACTCCTGGCTATGCACTTAGAAATCTCACCTGGCTCGGGGGACCATATGGGAAGAAGGGGACTGAACCCAGATATGTCCTGGGCAGCCATGTGCAAGGCACACCCTCTACTGATGTGCTATCACTCCAGCTCCCTAGGGAAGATTTTTAATTTTATAATAGGGCCAGAAAATACAGTGGGTAGGGCATTTGCCTTGCATCCAGCTGACTCAGCTTCAATGTTTGGCAACCTATGTGGTCCTCCAAGCATCACCAGCAGTAATTCCTGAATGCTGCTGAGCCACAAATAGCCCTGAACATTACTGATTACAATCCAAAAAACTATATACAAAAAAAAAAACAACTATATACAATATAAAGTACTTTTATAAGGGGCTGGAGCGATAGCACAGCACGTAGGCAATTGCCTTGTACGCAGCTGACCTAGGATAGATCTCTGGCTTCCCATATTGTTCCCTGAGCCTGCCAGGAGTAACTTTTTTTTTTTTTTGTTTTTTGCTTTATATTTTTTTGTTCTGGGGTCATACCTGGTGGGTACTCAGGGATTATTCCTGGTTCTGTGCTCAGAACTTCCTGGCAGGCTCAGGGGACCATATGGGACTCCGGGATTCAAACCGTGTTAGGCTTGTGTAAGGCAAATGCCTTACTGCTGTGCTATTGCTCCAGCCCTCAGGAGTCTAAGTTCTGAGCACCGCTGGGTATGGCAAAAAAAAAAAAAAAAAGACAAAAAAATTATCTATATCTAAAGAACTTTTTTTTTGTTGTTGTTGTTTTTTTGTTTTTGGGTCACACCAGCAATGCTCATGGGTTGCTCCTGGCTCTACTTTCTAAATCGCTCCTGGCAGGTTCGGGGTCCATATGGGATTCTGGGATTCGAATCACTGTCCTTCAGCATGCAAAGCAAATGCCCTAGCTCCATGCTATTATCTCTCTGGCCCCTATAAAGAAGCTATTTATTTTTGGCTTTTTGTTGTTTTTGTTTGTTTGTTTTTGAGCCTGGCTCTGTGATCACAAATCACTCCTGGCTGGCTCGGGGAACATATGGGATGCTGAAGATCAAACCCAAGGCCATGCCGACTCAGCTATGTTCAAGGCAAATGCCCTACAGCTGTGCTATTTCTCTCAAACCCAACAGAACTTTTTTTTTTTAAATCAAAGATTTTCAACCTTTCAACCTGAAAACAGGGACAAATGGGAGACATATGTTGTCATGTCTAAGGAAGATATTTGTTTTAGCAGGGGAGTATTTGGGGCCACATCCGGCAGCACTCGAGTTATTCCTAACTGCACTGAGAAGTCGCTCCTGTGGCCAGAGCTATAGCACAGTGGTAGGGCATTTGCCTTGCACGCGGCTGACCCAGGAAGGACAGACTTGGGTTCAATTCCCGGCATCCCATATGGTCCCCCCAGCCTGCCAGGGATTATTTCTGAGTGCATACCCAGGAGTAACCCCTGAGCTTCACTGGGTGCCCACCCACCAAAAAAATTGTTTCTGGCAGAATCAGGGACCATATGGAATGCCAGGAATTGAACCCATGTATGTCCATCCTGGGTCAGCCTCTTGCAAGGCAAATGCCTTCTGTGCTATTTTTCCTGACCCAACAGAACTTTTTTAATCATAGATTTTCCACCTTTTCCACCTGAAACAGAGACAATATGGAAAATATGCTGTGATCTCTAAGGAATATATTTTGGAGGGGTGAGTTTGAGCCAGACCCTGCAGCACTCAGTTACTCCTAACTGCACTCAAAAGTCGCTCCTGTGGCCAAACTATAGCACAGCAGTAGGGCATTTGCCTTGCACATAGCTTACCCAGGACGGAGAGACTTGGGTTTGATTTTTGGCATCCTGTTTGGTCCCCCAGCATGCCAGGGAGAAATTCTGAGTGCAGAGCCAGGAGTAACCCCTGAGCACCACCCCCCCAAAAAAGTTAAACTGGGAGCAATGCTCTGAAAGACAGATCTTTCTGCTGAATTTTCACAGTAAGTTGATATACTCAACATTAGCTTCACATGAATGAACAGCTGAATTGTAATTGTATGTTTTTGGGGGGGGTTTTGTTTGTTTGTTTGTTTGGTTATTTTGTTTTGTTTTGGTTTTTGGTTTTTGGTTTTTGGGTCACACCTGGTGGTGCTCAGGAGTTACTCCTGGCTCTGAGCTCAGAAATCTCACTGAGCAGGGATGCTGGGATCGAACCACCATCTTTCCTGGATCAATTGTGTGCAAGGCAAATGCTCTACTGTTGTGCTATTTCTCTGGTTCGCCCCTTGCAGGCTCAAGGACAATATGAGATGCCAGGATTCAAACCACTGAATCAGCTGTGTGCAAGACAAATGCTCTACTGTTGTGCTATTTCTCTGGTCCTTTCTTGTATCTTTTTTTTTTTTTTTGGTCACACCCAGCAGCACTCAGGGGTTACTCCTGGCTCTTGGCTCAGAAATTGCTCTTTGCAGGCTCAGGGACCATATGAGATGCCAGGATTCAAACCACTGAATCAGCTATGTGCAAGACAAATGTCCTACCACTGAGCTATAGCTCCAGCCCCAACAGAGCTCTTTTAATCAAAGAATTTTTTTTTTGGTTTTGGGGTCACACCCAGCAGTGCTCAGGGGTTACTCCTGGCTCTATGCTCAGAAATCGCTCCTGGCAGGTTCGGGGGACCATATGGGATGCCGGGATTCAAAACACCAACCTTCTGCATGAAAGGCAAACACCTTACCTCCATGCTATCTCTCCGGCCCCTAATTAAAGAATTTCTATCTTTTACACCTGTAAACAGTGACAATGGGAGAAATACATTGTGATCTCTAAGGAAAATATTTTGTGGTGGGGGCAGTTTGGGGCCACAGCTGGCAGCACTCCGAGTTACTTCTAATTGCACACAGAAGTAGCTGTTGGGGCCGGAGCTATCGCACAGAAGTAGGGTGTTTGCCTTGCATACTGCTGGCCCAGAACGAATAGACTTAGGTTTGATTCCTGGCATCCCATATGGCCCCCCCCATATCAGGAGTAATTTCTGAGTGCGTAGCCAGGAGTAACCCCTGAGTGTCAATGGGTGTGGCCCAAAAACCTAATTTAAAAAAATTTTTTCTCCTGGTAGGCCTGGGGCAACCATATGGGATACCAGGGGGCTCGAACCTGGGTCTGTTTCAGGTTGGCTGCATGCAAAGTACCCACCCTACCCACTGTGCTACCACTCTGACCCTAGTGAACATTTTTTGTTGGTGGTTTTTTTTGTTTTGTTTTGTTTTGGGGTGTTTTGTTTTTGTTTTTTGATTGTTTTTTTTTGTTTTTTGTTTGTTTTTATTTCTTTTTTTGAGCCATACCCTATGACGCTCATGGTTTACTCCTGGCTATGTGCTCAGAAATCGCTCCAGGTTCAGGGAACCATATGGGATGCAGGGGACTGAACCCTGGTATGTCCTGGGCATACTTGTGCAAGTCAAATGCCCTACTGCTGTGCTATCGCTTCAGCCCTCCAGGGAAGATTTTTAATTTTATTATATGGCCATAAAATACAATGGGTAGAGCATTTGCCTATGCTGAGCCACAAATAGCCCTGAGCATTACTGGGTAGGACCAAAAAAATTATATACAATATAAAGTACTTTTATAAGGGGCTGGAGTGATAACGCAGCAGGTAGACATTTGCAGCTGACCCAGGTTAGGTCTCTGGCATCCCATATGGTTCCCTGAGCCTGCCAAGAATAACTTCTTTTTTTGTTTGTTTTTGCTTTTGTTTTGGGGTCACACTTGGCGGGTACTCAGGGGTTACTCTTGCTCTGTGCTAGAAATCCCTCCTGGCAGGCTCGGGGGACCATATGGAACATCGAGGGATTGAATCATGGTTCATCCTTGGTCAGCTGCGTGCAAGGCAAATGCCCTACCACTGTGCCATTGCTCTGGCCCCTGTTCATTACTTTATTTTAGTCTCTATCTGAATGATTGAGGTCACACCACATTCCTCTGAATTACTTAGTTTGTCATGATGCTCTCTGGTTCATCCAAGTTGCAGTATACTGCAAGATTTCATCTTTCCATATGGCCGGATATTTTCCAGGTGTGTATTTACAATCATTTCTGATCTGTTCATGTCTTGTTAGACATTTGGTCATTATCCTTCCTGTTGTACTGTGAAATGCAATGAAGATACATGGGCCTATATAGTTTTTATTTAAAGGGCGTTTTTTTTTGGGGGGGGGGGTTATGTGTAGCATCACTAAGTCCTAAGCAACCTATATTCTTTCTTTTTGATAAATCTCCAAAGTTTTCTACATCATTAAAAAATGACGCCCATACCACACTCCACCAACACTGGTTTTACAAGCTTTTTGTGAAGAGAATAAGTTCATCTCTCTGTTATGATAAATTTCATTGTTTACCTGATATCAAGTTATCCTTTGATAGCAAGCGAATGAACCCTTTTCACATAACTGCATGTGACTACACAAGAGTATATGTCCTTCTCAGGGATATGTATGTTCATCTTTATTTTTATTGGATATTTTGAGCTTTATGAGTGCATTATATATTGTATTTTTGAAATCAATCCTTTGTAAAAAAAAGGGGGGGGAATTATCAAGTTGATTTCTTCAAATAACTTTAGAGATCACCACAAAGAGTATTGAACTCTGTTAGGGAAATAACTACACTAACAACTCGTATGATAATGTTAAAGAATGAGAGAATTAGAATGCCTGTCACAAATACAGGGGGGAAGTGGGGGGATTGGTGGTGAGAATGTTGCACTGGTGAAGGGGGGTATTCTGTTTATGACTGAAACCCAACTACAAATGTAATCATGGTACTTAAATAAAGATTTATATATTTTTTCTTTTAATTTTTTTAAATTTTATTTAAACACCTTGATTACATACATGATAGAGTTTGGGTTTCAGTCATGTAAAGAACACCAACCATCACCAGTGCAACATTCCCATCACCAATGTCCCAAGTCTCCCTCCTCCCCACCTGACCCCGGCCTGTACTCTAAACAGGCTCTCCATTTCCCTCATACATTCTCATTATTAGGACAGTTCAAAATGTAGTTATTTCTCTAACTAAACTCATCACTCTTTGTGGTGAGCTTCCTGAGGTGAGCTGGAATTTCCAGCTCTTTTCTCTTTTGTGTCTGAAAATTATTATTGCAAGAATGTCTTTCATTTTTCTTAAAACCCATTAATGAGTCAGACCATTCTGCATTTTTCTCTCTCTCTTTGACTTATTTCACTCAGCATAATAGATTTCGTGTACATCCATGTATAGGAAAATTTCATGACTTCATCTCTCCTGACAGCTGCATAATATTCCATTGTGTATATGTACCACAGTTTCTTTAGCCATTTGTCTGTTGAAGGGCATCTTGGTTGTTTCCATAGTCTTGCTATGGTAAATAGTGCTGCAATGAATATAGGTGTAAGGAAGGGGTTGTTTTTGTATTGTATTTTTATGCTCCTAGGGTATGTTCCTAGGAGTGGTATAGCTGGATCATATGGGAGCTCGATTTCCAGTTTTTGGAGGAATCTCCATATTGCTTTCCATAAAGGTTGAACTAGATGGCATTCCCACCAGCAGTGGATAAGAGTTCCTTTCTCTCCACATCCCCACCAACACTGTTTATTCTCATTCTTTGTGATGTGTGCCATTCTCTGTAGTGTGAGGTGGTATCTCATCATTGTTTTGATTTGCATCTCCCTGATGATTAGTGATGTGGAGCATTTTTTCATGTGTTTTTTGGCCATTTGTATTTCTTCTTTGTCAAAGTGTCTGTTCATTTCTTCTCCCCATTTTTTGATGGGATTAGATGTTTTTTTCTTGTAAAGTTCTGTCAGTGCCTTGTATATTTTGGATATTATCCCCTTATCTGATGGGTATTGGGTGAATAGTTTCTCCCACTCAATGGGTGGCTCTTGTATCCTGGGCACTATTTCCTTTGAGGTGCAGAAGCTTCTCAACTTAATATATTCCCATCTGTTAATCTTTGCTTTCACTTGCTTGGAGAGTGCAGTTTCCTCCTTGAAGATGCCTGTAGTGTCAATGTCCTGGAGTGTTTTGCCTATGTGTTGTTCTATATATCTTATGGTTTTGGGTCTGATATCGAGGTCTTTAATCCATTTGGATTTTTACCTTCGTATATGATGTTAGCTGGGGGTCTAAGATCAATTTTTTGCAAGTGGCTATCCAGTTGTGCCAACACCACTTGTTGAAGAGGCTTTCCCTGCTCCATTTAGGATTTCCTGCTCCTTTATCAAAAATTAGGTGATTGTATGTCTGGGGAACATTTTCTGAGTATTCAAGCCTATTCCACTGATCTGAGGGCCTGTCCTTATTCCAATACCATGCTGTTTTGATAACTATTGCTTTGTAGTACAGTATAAAGTTGCGAAAGTAATTCCTCCCATATTCTTTTTCCCAATGATTGCTTTAGCTATTTGAGGGTGTTTATTGTTCCAAACGAATTTCAAAAGTTCCTGATCCACTTCTTTGAAGAATGTCATGGGAATCTTTAGAGGGATAGCATTAAATCTGTATAATGCCTTGGGGAGTATTGCCATTTTGATGATGTTAATCCTGCCAATCCATGAGCAGGGTATGCGTTTCCATTTCTGCGTGTCCTCTCTTATTTCTTGGAGCAGAGTTTTATAGTTTTCTTTGTATAGGTCCTTCACATTTTTAGTCAAGTTGATTCCAAGATATTTGAGTTTGTGCGGCACTATTGTGAATGGGGTTGTTTGCTTAATGTCCATTTCTTCCTTATTACTATTGGTGTATAGAAAGGCCATTGATTTTTGTGTGTTAATTTTGTAGCCTGCCACCTTGCTATATGAATCTATTGTTTCTAGAAGCTTTTTGATAGAGTCTTTAGGTTTTTCTAAGTAGAGTATCATGTCATCTGCAAACAGTGAGAGCTTGACTTCTTCCTTTCCTATCTGGATTCCCTTGATATCTTTTTCTTGCCTAATCGCTATAGCAAGTACTTCCAGTGCTATGTTGAATAGGAGTGGTGAGAGAGGACAGCCTTGTCTTGTGCCAGAATTTAGAGGGAAGGCTTTTAATTTTTCTCCATTGAGAATAATATTTGCCACTGGCTTGTGGTAGATGGCCTTAACTATGTTGAGAAAGGTTCCTTCCATTCCCATCTTGCTGAGAGTTTTGGTCAAGACTGGGTGTTGGACCTTATCAAATGCTTCCTCTGCATCTATTGATATGATCATGTGGTTTTTGTTTTTCTTGTTATTGATGTTGTGTATTATGTTGATAGATTTACGGATGTTAAACCATCCTTGCATTCCTGGGATGAAACCTACTTGATCATAGTGGATGATCTTCTTAATGAGGCATTGAATCCTATTTGCCAGGATTTTGTTGAGGATCTTTGCATCTGCATTCATCAGCGATATTGGTCTGTAATTTTCTTTTTTCATAGCATCTCTGTCTGGTTTAGGTATCAAGGTGATATTGGCTTCATAAAAGCTATTTGGAAGTGTTTCCTTTTGTTTAATTTCATGAAAGAGTCTTGCCAGGATTGCTAGTAGTTCCTCTTGGAAAGTTTGAAAGAATTCATTAGTGTATCCATCTGGGCCTGGGCTTTTGTTTTTGGGCAGACATTTGATTACCGTTTTAATTTCATCAATGGTGAAGGGGGTGTTTAGATATGCTACATCCTCTTCCTTCAACCGTGGAAGATTATAAGAGTCCAAGAATTTATCCATTTCTTCCAGGTTCTCATTTTTAGTGGCGTAGAGTTTCTCAAAGTAGTTTCTGATTATCCTTTGAATCTCTGTCATATCAGTAGTGATCTCTCCTTTTTCATTCCTAATACGAGTTATCAAGTTTCTCTCTCTCTCTTTCTTTGTTAGGTTTGCCAGTGGTCTATCAATCTTGTTTATTTTTTCAAAGAACCAACTTCTGCTTTCGTTGATCTTTCGGATTGTTTTTTGGGTTTCCACTTCGTTGATTTCTTCTCTCAGCTTTGTTATTTCCTTCTGTCTCAATAAAGATTTATATTTAAAAAAATCTTTAGAGCTTATTTTCTCTGCCCCTAAGCCCCCAACAAACCCCCAATAAGTCTCACTGTAAACGCGGGACTCTGTGTGTTCCCACGTCACAAAAGTACATAAAGGAATGTGTGTGTGTGTATGTGTGTGTGTGTGTGTGTGTGTGTGTGTGTGTAGAATTTTTTAAACTGATTGTATTTTACATTAGTTTTAAGAGGTACCACCCCTCACAACACAACATATTTAAAACCTCATTCTTATTTTACTCTTTGAGAACATCCCATTGTCTTTAGAAACCTCTGACTCGTTCTTCTAGGATTTATCCAGTCTTTCTGTGTGCTCTTAACACCTTCTGTTGTTTATCTTTTTTATTAATTAGTTCTAAGCTCTGGTTGGCACTTTATTATGTCTTAGTGTTGAAGTATTTACTGTGTTCATTCAATTATCCTCTGACCATTTTAAATTTTTAGCATGAATAGTATGTATTTCTTTTCACTTTTCTGTTCTGCTATTCACTCCTATGGGATATATATATTGGTTTTGGGGTCACACCCAGCAGCGCTCAGGGCTTACTCCTGGCTCTACACTCAGAAATAGCCCCTGGCAGGCATGGGGGACCATAGGATGTCAGGATTCGAACTACCGACCTTCTGCATACAAGGTAAATGCTTTACCTCCATGCTATCTCTCCAGACCCTGGGATATATTTTTATATCTTCTATCTTTGCTCAAAATCATTTCTATTTGTTAAACTAACTAACTAACTAACTAACCTAGGGCGGACTGCAGTTTGATCCCCCAGCGTCCAATATGGTCCCCCAAGCCAGGAGCAATTTCTGAGCACATAGCCAGGAGTAACCATTGAGTGTCACTGGGTGTGGCCCAAAAAGCGAAAAAAGAAAAAGGAATGTACATCACTCTTCTCCAGTATACTTTTCCTGCCTCCAATGTCCCAATTTCCCTCCCATTTTTCCCCAACCAAGCTCTACTTGTCTCTAGGGCAGCCATTTTACTTCTCTCTCTTTACCTTTTATTGAAACTGTGGTTTGAACTATTGTTAATGAAGGAGTAACATGCATATAATTTTACCCTGTCAGCACCTAGTTCTTGTCCAGAGTGATCATTTCCAACTATTATTGTGTGAATGGACCCTTCTTCTCTACCCTAATTGTACTCACTGCTCTTTGTGACAAGCTTCCTATCATGCCATCACTTGGGCCCCTATATATTTTCTTTAAAAAAAAAAATTCTCCATGTGATTCCAATGCACAACTATATTGAAAATCCCAGCTCTTATAAGACATGCAGGCACCTTCAAAACTTCAAAAACAAGTCACATTTCTCTCATCACAAGTTCAGACCTAATTGGACTAAATTGCTTTAGGAATGTCCTACAAAAAGACTGATTGTCTTTTGTATATTCCAGAATCCTGTCTGGGGCAGCACTGTTGAGTCAAAGAGCATTTATCCTCAAGTAATAATTTCTTTCCACCCTCAAGTAATAATTTTCAGGACAAGATTATTGAGCCTAAGGATACGCTTGAACATTATCTTCCTTTTACTCCTAGAGTAGAAAATTTAATAATATCAAAAGAAAGCTCCAATTGCTTGAAAATTCTTCTTATGAATCCAGAACTATCAACTTTATAAAGGGCCTGGGAGGGATAATGGGGCTGTAGGCCCATGAGTTACCATCATCTGTTGGCAAAGCTTATCATTGAGAAGTTTCACTTAAAGATCATTCTTTCCATTATCATCACTGAAGTGAAGCCAAAAGGTGGGGGTGGGGAATTGACAGCTTGAACTCTAGAAACTTGGCTTTAAAAATGCTTATATTAATTCAATACAATAAAACTTATTCCCAGTAATTCTCAAGGTGCTCTTCAAATTGAAATTGATTCTGTGAAACTGCTTTCACCTACTGTCATTAAGGAGAATTCTATTTTAACTTCACTCTTAGTAGAAAGTATTTTGAGCAGAAATGCAGAATAAAACAAATACTGGGTCTGGAGACAGCAGAAAGGAGAACTGGGTGAGCCCAGTTCAGACCTTGTTTGCCTTCTGCTGCAGCAAGTTCTGGGTTTGGCAACTGCTCATTTCCTTTAAATGGAGGAAAGAGCCCGTCCTTTCCCATCACACAACAGTTAAATGGAAAACTATTTTCCACAAAAACAGATTTATAGTAAATGCTCCTCACATTAAAACCTTGGGTTGAAGATTGTGGTGGGGGCAGGGAAGATGTACACAGGGAGAATAGAGGGAGCAGAAGACAATGACATACTTCCTGGGCCAGAGATAGAAAAGGACTTCAGGGCCCGGAGAGATAGCACAGCGGTGTTTGCCTTGCAAGCAGCCGATCCAGGACCAAAGGTGGTTGGTTCGAATCCCGGTGTCCCATATGGTCCCCCATGCCTGCCAGGAGCTATTTCTGAGCAGACAGCCAGGAGTAACCCCTGAGCACCGCCGGGTGTGGCCCAAAAACCAAAAAAAAAAAAAAAAGAAAAGAAAGAAAGAAAAGGACTTCATTTGACCAAAAAGTTGGCATTGGAGGGGAGTGTTGCTTTATCTTTGCAGTATTCAGCTATTAGGTACCAAGGGTGGGGATAGGGATTGCTAAATTACGGAGTCCTGATTTCTGATAGTCTATTAATTCGCCTTGTAACTTTGGTTCAAGACTTCAATTTATTTATCTTTTTTTTTTTTAGTTTTTTGGCCACACCTGGTGACACTCAGGGGTTACTCCTGGCTATGTGCTCAGAAATCCCTCCTGTCTTGGGGGACCATATAGGATGCCAGGGGGGATCGAACCATGATCCATCCTAGGTTAGCCTTACCGCTAGCACAACCATTCCGGCCCCTGGTTCAATACTTTTTTTTTTTTTTTTTTTTGGTTTTTGGGCCACACCCGTTTGACACTCAGGGGTTACTCCTGGCTATGCGCTCAGAAATCGCCCCTGGCTTGGGGGACCATATGGGACACCGGGAGATTGAACCGCGGTCCGTCCTATGATAGCGCTTGCAAGGCAGACACCTTACCTCTAGCGCCACATTCCCGGCCCCTGGTTCAATACTTTTAAATGTTTCCTATCAATTTCCTTTATTTTCTGGGACCAGTGAGATAACTCAGTTGGGATAAGCACATTCTTTGCATGCAGGAGGCTGGGGTTCTATTTTCATCATTGTACATGGTCCCCAGACCACTACACCAATAATAGCCATGAGCACTGCCAGGTGTGGTCCCTAACATATGTGCTTTTCCTGACAGCATCTTCACTGCAAGCCGTTTCCTCAAAAAACATTTTCTCAGCATAACTAATTGGCCATAAGGCAATTGTTTTCTTCCTCCACTGACAACATAAGAAAGAGAGCTCTTTACAAGCATATTTGCTCTTGGTTTTTTTTTTAGCATATTTGTATGAGATCTGCTTTTACACTGATTTCACACTTCTCATAAGTTTGGTCACCATAAAAGGTATGTTCTGTGAAAGGCATGTGGTTGAGTGCAATCTGCAAAAGAAAATCCGTTCTTTGGACAAAATTGCCATGAATCTCCACACATTTTCCAAAAAAATTTTGCAGTGATTTGTTTTATAACAGTTCTGTCTTCTTGTTTTACACTGGCAAGGCTACTCCACCACCCGCAGCACCACCTGCCAGTATCCCTCCACCCAGACCCTTCCTTCTTCCCCCTAAACCCTCCCTTCTATCCTCAATTCACTGTTCTGTTGGCAGTATCTCAGGCTTTGTTTCCAGTGACTCTATAAACATATTCAAAGTATTTGAAGAGCCAGGAGAGGAAGTTCAAAGGACCGAATCTCTACTTTGCATGCTGGAATCCTGGATTCAGTCCCCGACAACCCCCACCCCTCCCAGCACCAATTTCAGAGTAGCCTCTGATATCACCAGGTGCAACATCGAAGCCTCAAAATAAAATTATTTGGATATTTTTCATTGTTTGCAGTATATTTTTACTGGGGTATTTTGTAGTTTGCATTTATAGTTGCTATAACTTTTTGTGTTTCATTGGCTTCCTTTTGAATGTTCCTTCATGACAAAATCACCTTATGATTCCATAGTTTTACAGGAAAGCAGTTTAGGGAAAAGCTTTATATAGCTGCCCATTTGTGCCCAGCAAATCCATCCCTGACAACAATGCAGATTCTGCAGTGAACGAGACAAGAAATGATGGCCAGGTGGTGTCTTAACTACTTTTAGAAACTGGCCTTTTAAAGCTCTCATTTATGAGCCTGGCTAAGAGGCTAGTTACGAGACAGACCATTCTCTTTTCTTTCTGCAGAATGAAAATGAGTTTAATAGATTAACCACAATTTTTCCTTTTGACCTCAATTCCTAATATCCCATGACTTTCTCAGCTTTGTACCAGGACCTTCAGCAATTGTAACTCATATGAACAATAACTGAAAGCAACAGGGGAAAGCTGTCCAGTGACTTTTAGCACTGGCTACATTGTCCAGCCTAAACACAGAGCCAGGATTAGCTCTGAGCACCACTTGGTGTGGCCTCTGAACTAAACCAAACAAACAACAACCGCAGACAAATAAATAAAAATCAGATCAAATATTAATTGATTATCTCATAGGGCAGGAATCTCTCACTGTTTTACTTTATATTTCACTTTATGCTTTTTCATTTCCTCTCCCCATATAACCAACCTTCCTTCTCTTCAGATAACCTCACAAAATCTCATTTTTGAGGGAAAGCTGGGGTTGGGTCATATCCAATGATGCTCGGAGGCTATTCCTGACTGTGTTCAGATGAGCATATACATATATGATCTGTGTTCAAACCAGAATCAGCTACATACAAAACAAGCCCCTACTTTCTGTACTATTTGTAACCCCCAAATCTCATTTTATAGGGGCCTCACCAGTACAGCAGAGCTCTTGTCCATGATACTCATCTGTCCCCAGAAGGGGGAGACCATGCTATGCCAGGGATTAAACTCAATGCCTTGCACAATGATAGCAAATGAACTATCTCCCAGCCCCATAAAAAAGAAATCTCTGGGCCGGAGAGATAGCATGGAGGTAAGGCATTTGCCTTCCATGCAGAAGGGCAGTGGTTCGAATCCCAGCATCCCATATGGTCTTCCATGCCTGCCAGGGGCAATTTCTGAGCGTAGAGCCAGGAATAACCCCTGAGCAAAGCCAGGTGTGACCCCCCCCCAAAAAAAAAGAAAGAAAGAAAGAAGAGAAAGAAAGAAAGAAAGAAAGAAAGAAAGAAGAAAGAAAGAAAGAAGAAGAAAGAAAGAAAGAAAGAAGAAAGAAAGAAAGAAAGAAGAAAGAAAGAAAGAAAGAAAGAAAGAAAGAAAGAAAGAAAGAAAGAAAGAAAGAAAGAAAGAAAGAAAGAAAGAAAGAAAGAAGAAAGAAAGAAGAAAGAAAGAAAGAAAGAAAGAAAGAAAGAAGAGAAAGAAAGAAAGAAGGAAAGAAAGAAAGAAAGAAAGAAAGAAAGAAAGAAAGAAAGAAAGAAATAAAGAAAGAAAGAAAGAAAAGAAAGAAAGAAAGAAAGAAAGAAAGAAAGAAAGAAAGAAAGAAAGAAAGAAAGAAAGAAAGAAAGAAAGAAAGAAAGAAAGAAAGAAAAAGAAAGAAAGAAATCTCCTTTTGGATAGCAGAATTATTTCCACTTAACTACAGGGAAAACTATAGTTAAAGAAAAGCAATGACTTTCCCAAGGTCATACAAATGGATAGCCACAGTTCTGAGGGTTGGCAGGTTTTGAATGCAGTGATATGGTATTATCCCCTTGATGCCTGTCTGGACAGTGTCTCTGAAGGCATCTCCCACTCTGAATCAGCTGTCACCCTAAGATCCAGGCAGTGATCTGAGGCTGACTAATTGCAACCCACCTGTTCCCCAGGAGCATACTACTTGAGATTCTGAGCAAAAAAAAAACAAATTGTTTTCTCAAAATTGATCCACATGACTGTGTGGGCTATCAGGCCTTACCATCTTTCCACCATTATCCTTGTTTGACTGACCACTGCCAGGTGTTATGACAGCCAGCATGGATTCATTAGTTAGTATAAACCAAGTTCAGTGTGATTAATCATGCAAACTTGAACCCTAATGTCCAATATCATGAAAAGTGTGCCATAAACTTAAGACACTGTGAAGGATTAATGACCCACACAGAAATGGATCAAACCTTGACTGTACCCAATGCATATTGGAATCAAGTCAGAGACTGTGCCCAGCAGGAACTCCCAGCACACTTTTGTTATCAATGAAAAATTCATGTGGCCTGAACGCCTATGGATTTCTGGTCATGTGATCACTGTAGAAAACCACAGACCAGCCCTCAGTGCTCCCTTCCCCTTGCTAGTTCCAAGCAATTAGCCCCATACATCCCACGCCTACTTGCAAGACAGGAGTTTCACAGTGCCCAGGTTACCATGGTAGCCTTCAATGTCCCCCCTGAGAAGCACCCCTTCCCCTCTATTATGGGTCTCCAGCACATTAATCACCTTCACTTCCCGCAGGACCTCTGGACTCTGTCATCGATTTTTCAGCAATTGACCAGGTAGGAACTTTGAGAGACAATTTGTTACGTGCTTCTTCCTCCCTTCTTAAAAGCTTCTCTGTGCTAGTAATGGTGAGAAAATATAGCAGGTTGAGCTCTTGTCTTGCCTGAGGCAGACCAGGATTCAATCCCTAAAACCAAGGATGATTTATCAAGCCTGCTTAGAGTAGGCACTGAGTACCTCTGGGTTTGACCCTATACCCCCCAAAAAATTTCTGCTGTGCTAATTAAATCCCCTCAAGGAGGTTGGACTGCTTGAACTGCCTGATTAGATAGCCTACAGTTTAGCTACAAGACTAACAAAGCTCTGTGGCCACACTATGCCCCTAGCTGATGTAGATTGGGCACCAAGACCTTGCTCAGTTCAAAGGACTGATCTTGTTTAAAGAATCTGACTACATTGATTTAAATGATTCTTTTAGGGGCCAGAGAGATAGCATAATGATTGGGTGTTTGCCTTACACACGTGGCTGACCCAGGACAGACCTAGGATTGATTCCCAGCATCCCATATGGTCCCCCAGCCTGCCAGGAGCGATTTCTGAGCACAGAGCCAGGAGTAACCCCTTAGCATTGCCGGGTTTGCACCACTAACCCCCACCCCCCACAAAAATAAAATAGACTTTTTTAAACTTCCACTTCCCAAGGTCAGGGCAATTAGGAGTGGTAGGGTTTTTGCCTTGCACATGGCCAACCTGGGTTTGATCCTCCACATGCACTAGGATGCCCTGAACACTGCCAGGAATAATCCCTAAGCACAGAACCAGGAATAATCCTGAACATTGATGCTGAGTAGCCCCCCAAAAAACAAAATAAATAAATAAACCTTAACCTCTTTCCAAAGATGCAGCCAGTCACATAGATAATGGAAATGGCTGGAATAGGAAAGAATAAAATATTAAAAGGGGCTCTGGTGGAGCAATTCCTTTTTTAACCTCACATTAGCCCCCTACTGTGACCCTGAGGACAATAGGAAAGCTGTTCTTCTCTTCCAAGTGGCCTGAAAATAAAGAAAAGCCAATGAACAAAGCAGCAGCGAAGGACCACAAATTCCAGGTTTCCAAACACAGGATCCAGACTTCTCAGGAATCAAATACTGAATCAAGTACTGCATACGACAGGGCCCATTCTTCAAACGCTGGAGGGAAAAAAAACAGTGGAGGTCATAATATACTTGGACCAAGAACAGTGAAGAGACAGAACAAGTGATAGGATACTAGATTAAAAAGAGAGCAAAGGGGGGCCGGCGAGGTGGCGCTAGAGGTAAGGTGTCTGCCTTGCAAGCACTAGCCAAGGAAAGGACCACGGTTCGATCCCCCGGCGTCCCATATGGTCCCCCCAAGCCAGGGACAATTTCTGAGCATGTAGCCAGGAATAACCCCTGAGCATCAATCGGGTGTGGCCCGAAAAACCAAAAAAAAAAAAAAAAAAAAAAGAGAGAGAGAGAGCAAAGGGCCAGAGTGGTGGTGCAAGCAGTAGGGCTTTGCCTTGCATGGCTAACCTAGGACATTCTATGGCTAGATCTCCCAGCATACCATAAGGTCCCCTGAGCCAGGAGCGATTTCTGAGCGCGTAGCCAGGAGTAACCCCTGAGCATCACCGGGTATAGCCAAGAAAGAAAGAAAAAGAAAGAAAGGAAGGAAGGAAGGAAGGAAGGAAGGAAGGAAGGAAGGAAGGAAGGAAGGAAGGAAGGAAGGAAGGAAGGAAGGAAGGAAGGAAGGAAGGAAGGAAGGAAGGAAGGAAGGAAGGAAGGAAGGAAGGAAGGAAGGAAGGAAGGAAGGAAGGAAGGAAGAGAAAAAAAGAAAAGAAAAGAAAAGAAAAGAAAGAAAAAGAAAGAAAGAGAGAAAGAAAGAGAGAAAAGAAAGAAAGAAAAAGAAACAAAGAAAAAGAAAGAAAGCGAGAGAGAAAAGAAAGAAAGAAAAAGAAAGAAAGAAAAGAAAAGAAAAGAAAGAAAAAGAAAGAAAGAGAGAAAGAAAGAAAGAAAGAAAGAGAGAATGAAAGAAAGAAAGAAAGAAAGAGAAAGAAAGAAAGAAAGGAAGAAAGAAAAAGAAAAAGAAAGAAAGAAAGAAAGAAAGAAAGAAAGAAAGAAAGAAAGAAAGAAAGAAAGAAAGAGAAGAAAGAAAAGAAAGAAAGAAAGATAAGAAAGAAAGAAAGAAAGAAAGAAAGAAAGAAAGAAAGAAGGAAGGAAGGAAGGAAAGAGGTAAAGAAAGGGGTAAAACAGTGAGGATTTCCAAGAATTCAATGACATGGGCTGAGTGGTGTTAGCTCAGTAACGAATAGTCTTGGGACAGATACATGCTCTTGGCTCCTGGTCTAAGATAATGAGGCTAACAAGTTATATCATAGGGAGATGTTCCTTGGATAATGCATGGGTATTGCTCCATATTAGATTAACAAAGAGTCTACATCCTGGCTAACTCATTTACAGAATATAGATGATGGAAATAGAACAACAATAGCAGGTCAGATCTATATTCTAGGGAAATTTCTGGTGCTTCTTCACAAATGCTAATGGGCTCATTTCTGCAGAATCCAGTTCTGAACACCTCTGCCTGATCATTTCTCACAGTTATATTTGGATGAAATACTTTTGTTACACTATGACATATAAAAAATAAGAGGAGACATATAATGCCATTTTGTTCTCTGAACCAATCCCTCACCTCACTGCAAAGATACTTTATTGAACAGTCTCACTCAACTTTGGAAATTTCAGTCTTTGGGATTTAAAACATGGGCAGGTAGGTATAAACTCCATTAAAAATAGTATGGAGTCTTCTCAAAAAACTAAGACTAAAGTTTCTCCTAAATGATTCAGTAATTCCACTTTGCAGCTACTTCAATAACACGAAGCTTCTTCTTAATTCAAAAAGATTGGTCACACCTTTGTTCATAGCAACATTAAGTATAACAGCCAATAGTACAGTGACTAAGGGCACTTGTCTTGCACCTTGGAAGTCCATATGGTCCCCTGAGCCCTGCTGAGAGTGATCTCTGAACACAGTGACAGGATCCCTGAGCACAATCTATTTGTACTATCTCTCCAGTCCACTTGGGGTTGTATTGAGACTTAAACAGAGCATATGTACAACGGGTATGCCTCCTAATGTATCTTGTCCACGTTGAGCTGAAACAGGGTCTCCACACTCAAGCTTATGCAGGAAGTGCGTATCTCTACCTGAAGTTATTCCCATACTCTTACCTTCCCTCAGATTGTACATACCTGGCACCCAGAGGAAGATCAGACCCATTCCTTTCTTCTGAGGTGGTGGTGAGTAGAGACCATGCCTGGTGTTGCTTTGAGTAGCCATGCAGTGGCAGGGATCCAACCCAGGAGTTCATGCTTGCAGGATATAGACTCTATCATTTGAACTACATACTAGCACAAGACGACCTTTCTATGGTCTTCCTGAATGTCCCAATTATAGGTCTGGCTTTGCTAGGCACAGAGTTATATTTTAATAGATTCCAGAGTTATATGCATTCACCTTTATAGCTCAAGTCTTACATAAATATTTAGCAGATGAGTGATGAATTATCTCATGCAAAAATGGGAGGGGCATCAAAACAAAAGAACTACGAACGTTCTCTTCATTAGCTTTATCATAGGTCTTACCATTTGCCGAAACTCAAACTATTGTTCTTGTTTTATAAGCTTGGGCACTAAAGAATGTTAGAAACCAATATGGCAGTTCCAGGGGCCTCTCCACATTATCTCTTTGTCTTTCCATGATATCACTCTCATCTGACTTTTGTGGCAAACACTGTGGACTGCCACATCCCAGGATGTGTGTGCCAGTCACTAATAAGTTGATGATATGTGTCATCACATATAGATAAGGATAAGGACCAGAGGTGACATGGCTTATTAAATAGTGCTGTTCATTGTCAAAATTTTTTATTTGCTGGGGAAGGCCAAGAAGACTTTAAGGCAGAAAGTTTTAGGAGAGCCAGAGATGTTGGAAGTGGGGCTTCCAGTTGGGGAAACAGGGGGCACGAGTTTTTAGGAAACACTGAGCAGGGTGGATGACACTTGCGATTGCTAATAAAGAAGAGCTTGAAGTACATGGAGAGCAAGGAGAGATTAGGCCAGAGAGTGAGAAATGTGGAGAGAAATGTCTCTAAAATGATAATGTAAGGAAAAATGGGATCATTCTGTAGAGGTGACATGATTTTTCCCCTTTTCTATTAAAGCAGCACTTAGAGGTGATTTGTGCATTTTAATATTTCTTATTCTTTATGCACATTTCTTCATCTTTTTATATTTTTCTTCCTTGTCAGGAGTATCAATTACCTAGAGACAGAAACTGTGAGAAATGGCAAGTGTTAGGACTTTTTAAATTCTTGTTTCAGTATCAAGTTGAAGGAAGGCCTTCTGGCTTTTTGTAGCTGAGCAAACATTAGAGTCACATGTGAGTTTTACCTATGAGGAAATCAAATGGCTCATGAGGATAATTGTGTGTGTGTGTGTGTGTGTGTGTGTTTTTTTACTCTCCTAATTGTTTTCCAACTCTGCTCAGAGGCAGCCAGTGGGAACAGTAACAAAAACTCCCACAAGAAAATTCTTTCCTTCCACGGGGCTCCGGAACTCATCCTTTCAAAATGCTTTTTTAAGGGGCTAGAGTGATAATAAAATGGATAAGGCACTTGTTTTTCACCAAATTGACCCTAATTTGATCTCCAACACCCCCAAATGGTCGCCCAAGCCCTAGTGAGAGTGAGCCCAGGTGTGGATCCAGAATAAAAATAAAATGTTTTTTAGAGTCCAGCATTTTTGAAGCAGGTTTTCATGGACTCCCTTCATGGCAGATTTTCGCTCCTTACTAACCTCAGGTGATCAATTACTTGGGGAAAAGGCGCCTATCCTGTCTCTCAGGTAAAACTTTCCAGAGTCCTCGGCAGCCTGGCAGGATCTGCTGTAGACTGAATCTCACCTTTGAAAAGGCCCGTATTTCCTGCTGGCTGTCTAAAATCCTGAAGACCTCAGAGCAGGTAGGAGTTGGCTCTAGGCTCTTGAGGCCTCAGTCCTAAGGAGGGAAACCCCGAAGGGCAGCCAGAAATGCTAATGCTTTCTATATACTTCTGCAAAGAGACTTTGCTCTAACGAGACTCTCCCAGTCACCCTGAGACCAGGGCATGGGTAAGAACAAAAGGATGGTTAAAATAACTGAAAATATGTCACTTAAAAATATTTGAAAGACAAATAATTTTCATTATATTGTTGAAATTACAAGGCAGTTTTTCTCAAAAACTATCAGAAATAGAATTATTGCTGTTGCTTCTCCTCTTCTTCCTCTTCCTCCTCCCCTCCTCTTCTTCTTCCTCCTCCTATGTCCTTCTCTTCGTTCTTTTCCTTGTCCTCTTTCAACACTCTCAAGCAGTGCTCAGGAGGTGAGGCAACCTCCACTGGTGATTCTCAAACAACTGGACCATCAGTTCAACACAAGAACTCAAGGATGTGATGTTGCTTGGACTCTTCAGTGCTGAAAATACCTGGACCACCCTAGTATATGGGTTCTGGGGGCCCTAGATGATGCTTGGGGTTCCATATGGTGCTGAGAATCAAGAATGGGTTGGAGCATGCTAGGGTATACCCTAATAGCTTTCCTGTATTTTTACCTGAGAATTATGATCATAATTTAAAAAGCCAAATGCCTTAAAAATACAATTTGGGTGTGATGAACTCAAGAGTTATTTAGAAGGCCTCCTTTTCCACGACCAGAATACTTTTTTTTCTTAGTATACATGGAACATTTTTTTTGGCCACACCCAGCTGCACTCAGGGGTTATTCCTCTGCACTCAGAAATTACTCCTGGCATGGGGGCCGGAGAGATAGCATGGAGGTAGGGCATTGCCTTGCATGCAGGAGGACAGTGGTTCGAATCCTGGCATCCTATATGGACCCTTGAGCCTGCCAGGTGTGATTTCTGAGCATAGAGCCAGTAGTAACCCCTGAGTGCTGCCGGATGTGACCCAAAAACCAAAAGGAAGGAAGGAAGGAAAGAAGGAAGGAAGGAAGGAAGGAAGGAAGGAAGGAAGGAAGGAAGGAAGGAAGGAAGGAAGAGAAAGAAAAAGAAGGAAAGAAGGAAAGGAAGAAAGAAAGAGAAAGAAGAAAGAAAGAAAGAAAGAAAGAAAGAAAGAAAGAAAGAAAGAAGAAGAAAGAAAGAAAGAAGAAGAAAGAAAGAAAGAGAAGAAAGAAAAAAAGAAAGAAAAAAGAAAGAAAAAAGAAAAGAAAAGAAAGAACTCCTGGTAGGCTCAGAGTATCATATGGGATGCCAGAGATTGTACCCTGGTTTTGTCCGGGTCAGCCGAGTGCAAGGCAAATGCCCTACAGCTGTGCTATTGCTCTGGCCTTCCATGGAACATTCTTTTTTTTTTTGGTTTTTGGGCCACACCCGGCGGTGCTCAAGGATTACTCCTGGCTGTCTGCTCAGAAATAGCTCCTGGCAGGCACGGGGACCATATGGGACACCGGGATTCGAACCAACCACCTTAGGTCCATGGAACATTCTTAAGGATAGACCAATATATTGGGACATGAAACAAGTTTCTACAGATTCAATATGATTAAAACCAAACTACCCAGGACACAACCCGGTTCGATCCCTGGGCATCCCATATGGTCTCCCAAGCCAGGAGCAATTTCTGAGTGCATTGTCAGGAGTAAACCCTTGCATCACTGGGTGTGGCCCAAAACAAAACAGAACAAAATTAAATTTAGTGCCTTTTCAATTTATAATAACATTAAATTGAAAATCAACTTAAGTAAGAAAGAGAGAAAACAATTTTTTTTAAAAAACAAAAGTCATAAAAGTCTCAATATTGCAATTCTTTTTCGAAATTTTGATGCTGCAAGATAGGACTTTCAAATTTATGTCATTCTGGTGTAGAATACAAATAAAAGTTTAAATAATTAAAAAAAGAGGGTCATCTAACATTCATGTAAGTCAAAATAGTCTAGAGCTCAGAACAATGATAGAATGTCAAAATTAAGCTTTTTAAAATTATTTTATTTAAATAATTTACATAATTGAAATAGGGTTTCAGGTATTCAATATTCTCATCTCCAATTTCATCACATCAGTACATGTTTCCATTCCTCAAAGGCTTACTTAAAATTCCCTCCCACTTCCACAACCCGAATTTTTGATAGTTATGCTTTTAAATTTTGTAGCTTGGATCCCAGGCTTATGGTTATGTTGGATCTGGTAGTATAAAGACATACAGATACTTTGCTTATTTTTTCTTTTCTTTTTCTTTTTAAGACTTTTGTATCACACTGGGTTACTCCCTAAATAGTGATCGTGTGTGTGTATATGTGTGTGTGTTTGTGTGTGTGTGTGTGTGTGTTGGTCGGTCTTTGCTGGAAGTGCTCAGGGGACCATGCACTGCTGATGATCCAAGACTGGACTTCTTCATGCAAAATATGTTCTTCAGTCCTGTGAGCCACCTCCTTGACCATAAAACTAAATCTTGGAAACTATTTGGACTCTCCTTGTTTATTTTGCTCCTTTTATGTTCTGCTTCTAGAAAGATTAATTGTCTTCCCATTTTCCTACTTGAGTTATAATGATTGGAATATACTAGAAGATAAAAGGTGGAAACTTGGGAGTGCTCCCCTCAATGAGGATTTCCCCACTTTGAGGATTTCCTACAAAATGCAACCACAATAGGAAGGACACATCTACTGACTGTTTGATACCACTAAAGGACATGTAGACTATATTTGAAATCAGTTCATAAGTTGGGAATTTGACACTGTGATAGAGCTTTTGGCTCCCCTGGGTGACATTCTGGGTTTGAGCCCCAGTACTATAAGAAAAATAAATCTTGTAAAACTCAAATGTTTCTGAAATTTAATGGTGTAAGGACCAAGATTCTCTCCCTCAGTCCATGATAAGGAACTCTAGACTAAGACAAGCCCAAACCTAGTAAAGTATACTTTTCCACTCCTGGTTGAAGGCAGAAAATGAGTTAACTCAGAAATAAAACCAAAGCCAGTGCCCTCCTGGAATAAGGAAGTAGAGGTTGAGTGAGCTTGAAAAAAGGCTCCCATAACAACCAAAAGTCTAAATCAGAGTATCCCGCTGACAACCTGGTTCTGTTTTAGAGATCTCTCTGACAACTAGGTTATGTATTAGAATATCCCTTGACAACCAAGGTTTGAATCAGAGATCCCCCAACAACCAAGAATATCTCTAAGCAATCGAAGAAATCAGTGATTAAGACATTTATACAATAAAATGATTATACCGTTACTGCTTGTGATTATACTGTTACTGCTTGTAATTTCTGTATAAGCTGCTTGAAGATTTGACTCGGCGTCCGTGTCAAGTCTCCCCTAGTGGGATGAGGCTCGGACCTTGGTTAACCAAATAAACTCCCCTTTAGCACCTTGAATTATCAGAAGTGGTCTTTGATTCTCAATGATAGGTGTCAATTCGAACCCTAACAATGGTGGGTAATCTAGAGTGAACCCACATACTGTCACTTCCAGTATTTTCTTACCTAATTATCAGTGTTAAATGCCACCACTGATATATACCTATTAGTTTGCAATTAGATTGCAGCCACTAGCAGTCTATGTCAGGTGTAAGCCCTGAATATAGCTGGGTGTGCCCCTCCCTGAAATAATCCAAATTAATTGGGAGCTGGAGAGGTAGGAAAGAGGCAAGACACTTGCCTTGCATGAAGTCAACTCTGCTTTCATTACCTGCACCACATAGGGTCCCCAGAGAACCATCAGGAATGTTCCTGTGAACATAGCCAGGAGTATGCCCTGAAAATCATGGGATATAAATATTCCCTCAAAATTATAATAAATAAATGAGGACTACATCAAGCTTAATTTGAAGGAGTCAATTCTGACTAAACTGGGAGATGTGTTCTCCCAAGACTCCACAGTACTGTTGTCTGCTTAACTTTGCATGAAAAAAAATCCTCTCATGATTTAATTCTTCAAGCAAGCAACTGATTCAGGGGTTCACTTAACGTCTGGCACAGGTGGTTTAGTCAAATGTTATACCAAACCTCACTCCAGACCCCATACTCTGAGATCAATTGGTACCATACGAGACACATCTTACTTTCAAAAAGCAAAATATGGACTCCTAGAGGCCTCCTCTCTACGCCTCTGTTTTCAAACACATGGACTTCCCTTTCTTCATCACCTTCCCAGCACACTTTACTTTTCTTGGCCCTCCAGATATACCATTGCCTCTCTCTATGTGTGGGACACTTGGAGCTTGGCAAGAACTTGCTGCCAAGTTCTTCATCCCATGCTCCATCGCCCAGGCTTGACACTGCTCTTCTAGGAAATTATCTCAGCCTAAGCTGCATCTTCTAAGAGTATTCTTTTTTGGGGGGAAGGGGTTGAGGCCACACCCAGTTATACTCAGAGGTTACTCCTGGCTATGCACTCAGAAATCACTCCTGGCTTAGGGGACCATATGGGACACCTGGAATTGAACCTAGGTTCATCCTGGATCCGCACGTACAAGGCAAATGCCCTACTGCTGTGCTATAGCTCCAGCCCCTCTAAGAATATTCTTGACCGCCTGCTTGGAAAGTCTGTCTTCGTCTCAGCCCACATTCATTATCCACATAACAAACCACTTCTGTCTCTGCAACCACTTGGTTTCTTGGCTTCTTCATTTGCTCAACAGCCCCTGCCATGAAGATGTAAGACACAAGTTCTTTTCCTCTGCTTAGTCTCATAACTTAATTTGGTGGCTGGTCCAATACATTGACAAAATCTTAGTTGGATGAGTCAATAACACACATCTTATGGAAAGTGCAAAATACCAATCCAAAAGTTACAGAGAGGTTGAACTCAGATGATTTGAAAATGTTGCTTGCAAGGTCAAGTTTCTAAAAAGGAGTCTTATTTTCATAACTACTTTGAAGAGGAATGTAACAAGGCTAAGGGCCTAGTGTCTTGTCTCTGTTATTTCAGCCCCACACCAAAAGCTATTTTGTACATAGAATCACTCCAATCACTCAGGGTTCAGACATGGTGCAGGAGACTGTGAATCATTATATTACTCTTTCTTTCATATTTATACCTTCATAAGCCTGGCCTTGTGTGGAATTGTGGCTTTTGAAATTGAAGCAGTTTTGCCAAATGCAGGAGTTAGCCATTGTTTTTATAATAGGGGTCTCAAACTCGAGGCCCACGGGACGTTTGCGGCCCTCCATACAACATTTTGTGGCCTGCGGCGGCCTTCAAATATCGCAGTATTCGCAATTATTCACTTACTGAAAAATCGCAATAAAAATCGCATTAGTAAGAAAAAAATAGCATTAAACATTCGCATACCCTGAGCAGTTCCATTCGGGCTATGCAAATGTTTAATGCAATTTTTTTGCTATTTTTGTTCTTAAAAGTGCGATTTTTTTATTGCGAATATTCAATAAGCGAATAATCGCGAATACTTTGCACCTAGCGCAGACAGGTGCATTTCTGCTGCTCCTGCCCGCTGTCCCTGGCATTATCGGAGGCCTAAGGGAGAGAAGTTTATTACAGAATTAGATTTTGTCATACCTTCATCATGACTTCATCAAAGCCTTCTTCAAAGATTGATGACGAGCACAGACAATTTCAGGAAAAGTGGGAGATGCAGTATTTCTTTGTTGAGCACAGGGGCATCCCCACATTTCTTATTTGCTCAGAGAAAGTTGCGGTGCACAAGGAATACAACTTGAAACGCCATTATTCAACTAAACATGCTGAGGAATGTGCAAAATATTAAGCAAATGAGAGAGCCACGCAGGTTGCCAGTCTTAAAGCATGTCTAATGAGGCAACAAGATTTCTTCAAGAAAGCAACCAAAGAGAATGTTGCATCAGTCGAAGCTAGTTACATGGTTAGTGAGATGATTGCTAAGGCAGGGAAACCATTCACAGAAGGAGAGTTTGTTAAAAAATGCATGTTACAGGCTGCAAGTATTACCTGTCTGGAAAAGAAAGGTCAGTTTAGCAAAATCAACCTTTCTGCCAACACTGTGGCAGAGCGCATTTCTGACATGTCAAGTGACATTTATCATCAACTGTGTGAGAAAGCCAAATGTTTTGATGCATACTCAGTTGCTCTTGACAAGGGCATAGATATAACAGACACTGCACAGCTCACAATTTATGTCCGTGGTGTTGATTGCAATTTTGAATTGACAGAGGAGCTGCTCACAATAATTCCAATGCATGGCCAGACCACTGCTAATGAGATATTTTGGCATCTGTGTGATGCCATTGAGAATGCAGGTTTGCCATGGAAGAGGTTTGTTGAAATAATAACCAATGGAGCACCATCGATGACAGGGAGGAAAAATGGACTGCTGACACTTGTTCAAAAAATAAACTTGAAGAGGAAGGTATAGAGAAGGCCATTACTCTTCACTGCATTATCCATCAGCAGGCTCTTTGCAGTAAATGCCGGTCGTGTGACAATGTGATGTTTGTTGTTGTGAAATGTATCAACCAAATCAGATCCAGGGGCTTAAAGCACAGGAGGTTCCCTGCTTTTTTAGAGAAAATGGAGTCAGAATATGGAGATGTGCTCTATTTCACTGAGGTACATTGGCTCAACAGGGAAAATGTCCTGAAAAGATTTTTTGAGTTGAGAGAAGTGAAAGCCTTCATGGAGAAGGATGGGAATGCTGTTTCTGAGTTCAGTGATCACAAATGATTCATGGACTTAGCTTTTCTTGTTGACATCACACATAAGCTGAATGTACTAAACAAGATGTTATAAGGTCCGGGGCAGCTTATCAGTGCTGCCTATGACAACGTGAGAGCATTCTCCACAAAACTTGTGTTATGCAAATCCCAGCTCTCTTAGACAAACTTTTGCCATTTCCCAGCATGCAAGGAACTTGTGTATGCAGGCATACCATTCAGTGGTGAGAAATATGTTGATGCTATTTTTAAACTAGAGAAGGAATTTGATCACAGATTTGCAGACTTCAAAAAGCACAGAGCCACTTTCCAAATTTTTGTGGACCCCTTTACCTTTGATGTGCAAGATGCCCCTCCTGTACTTCAAATGAAGCTCATTGACTTGCAATGCAACTCTGATCTCAAAGCCAAGTTCAGGGAGATTAGTGGAAAAGCAGACATGCATGGGCAATTTTTGAGAGAATTGCCCCCCCCCCCCTTCCCTGAGCTTTCCCAAATGTTCAAGCGCACCATGTGCCTTTTTGGGAGCACATATTTGTGCGAAAAGTTATTCTCCACATTGAACTTCAATAAGTCAAAGTACAGGTCTAGACTTAATGATGATCATCTTCAAGCCATACTGAGGGTAGGTCTCAACTGCTTCCTCTCTAAAGCCAAATGTGGTTTAGATTTCTGAGAAGAAGCGCTGTCAAGTCTCTGGTAGCAAGGAATAGGCAAAAGATGCCATGTTCAGAAGAACTGTTCATGATCTTCACTCAATGTTCTATTCATGTTCAGAATAATTAAAACTGTTAATAATGACGTTTGAGGACTTTTTTTTTGTGAAATCCCTTATGCGGCCCTGCCTCACCCCGACTTTGCCTCCTGTGGCCCCCAGGTAAATTGAGTTTGAGACCCCTGTTTTATAAGCTGCTAAACAACCATTAATTCCTGAACTTGAGAAGCATGCTTCCTTTTTAGCTGCATTTCTGTCTTGAAAATTTTCTGGTCTCTGAGCACATTTCTTTCAGATCTTATATAGTTTCTGAGAAAGAAAATAAGCATGTTATATTTTACATTTAAAAAGATAATCTAAGGGCCAGCAAAGAAGTTGTTCCAAACCAGACTGCCCAGGAGTGGGGAAATTTCCTGCTATGGAGAAGCAAGACACTGAAGCAGGAAATGTCGAGACCTGCAACCACCACATGGGTTTTGCCCTCAATGTGAAAAAGAAAGGCCACTGAAGAAATGATATTCCCATCCATAGCAAAGATTTCAGTTCTTGCTCAGAAGGAGAATAACACGACATTACAACATGGTGTTTGAAGGAAATTAAAGAATACTTTATGATTCACTACATTTTGCTGATTATTTTTGGTTCAATGCAGTGGAAAACATAACTAAAGAATTCCATAAGGCTTTCCACTTGGAAAGCAATGCTTTAACAGCAAGGATTCAAACTATTTTACTGATAGGGACCTGAATAAGTTCTAAGAATTCACACTATCATATTACTTAATACAATTTCTAGGTCATCTTTCCAAGATAAAAACCCACTTTACTTATATCACTCAGTGATGAAACGGAGAGAAAATAATCAGACTGACTCCTGTGAATTCATTGAGGACCACAAACTTGATTGTGAGTTCCACAAATTGTTCCACAATATATTTTCCCAAAAGGGAAGTATCACATCTGTTTAATAGAACTTCCATATTCTGAAATGCCCCTGTCAGAAGATTTAACAAGGACAACTATGATATATTAAGTGGAAAAGGCAGGAGCTATAAGCATGTAGCGTGCCATTTTTAATGAAAGAAATGAGATAAAAGATCAGATATAATATTAAGTTACATTATTAATGACATTTTCTTGACTGGAAAGAACACAAATGATCCATCTTTTGTTCTTTCTTATCTTTTGAATATGCCTTTTGTGCATTTATTTAAGGGGGACTTGAGGGCCACATCTGGCATTGTGCAGAGCTATTCTAGGCTCTGTATTTAAGAAATCACTTTTTATTTGGTTTTTGTTTTTTGGGTCACATCCAGGGGTTACTCCTGGATCTGTGCTCAGAAATAGCTCCTGAGAGGCTCAGGGGACCTTATGGTATGCCGGGATTCAAACCACTGTCTGTCCTGGGTTGGCTGCATGAAAGGCAAACACCCCACCACTGTGCTATCTCTCTGGCTCCTAAGGGTCACTTCTGAACATGTTCAGAGAGCCACATATGGTGCTAGTGATTTGACTGGGGTAAACTGCATACAAGTTGGTGCATTTATTATTTAGAAGAAATCAGTAACTAGTTGTGATCAATTAATTGTAAGTACTGCTGCACTCAGACTAGTCTTTTTATTTTTTACAAAAACACTAGCATTTTCGATCACTTTCAAACTATATCAACAATTTCATGTGAAGCTATTTTCATGCATGTCATTCTTCATTACTCTGTCAATCCTTTTATCAGAATGTATGACTCTTCCCCCCCATTATAATGATAATTCTGCAAGTTGTCACTAATCTTTGCTAGTGCTTATATTTCTCTTTATTGTTGTTGTTGTTGTTGTTGTTGTTTTGTTTGGGGACCATACCTGGTGATGGTCATGGGTTACTCCTGGCTCTGAGCTCAGAAATCGCTCCTGGCTTGGGGGACCATATTGGACGCTGGGGAGATCTAACCGCGGTTCATCATAGGCTAGTGCAGGCAAGATAGACACCTTAACACTTGCATCAGCATTCAGGCCCCTAGTACTTATATTTCTTAAACAAGTGCACTTCACCATAAGTTTGTATGTTTGTGTGCTTTTATCTGTAGGTTAAATTTATAGACTAGAATCACTGAATCAAATGGTATGGGACATCACTTTTGTTTGCTTTCTAGTGTGTTCTAAGATGTTGCTAATTTGTGCACTCACCAAACTTAAGAGATTGCACACATTTTTTTTTTGTGACTCTCAGGGGATATCAAATAATAGAGCTATAATGATTGAACTCAAACAAATGGGAAATGTGGATCATTAATCCCTGGCCCCAATTTGCAAGGTGAACTCTCTACAGGTGATTAGGCCCCTTCAACCCAATACTATCTACTATATCTCAGTATCTTTTGCACACATCTGCCCTATACACAACATACAAATGCATATACAGCCTTCTAGGAAATACCTCTGACATTAAAGAACTGTAGATATGCCTATATATTAAGTGACTTGAAATATAGATATCATTGCTATAGTGAGCCCAAGAATAGAAATTAGCTGATAGGGAATACTTAATGTGTAGTTATGAACACTATGAACAGATATCCAAAAAGTTTTTAGTTTTCACTTTTGTAATTCTTTTTACCTTAAACTGACTTTTTGTATTATATCTTTTATTGGGTGCTTAAATTACAAGGAAATATTTATTGTCAGAACAATAAATTCTTTACATTTTATTGTATAGAACATTTCTCTTTTTTATCAACTTGTTTGATTTTTTAAAATAACATCTTTATTTATTAACTTTGGTCATTTTTTAAGGAAGTTTAAAAGAGTTTAAGCCACACCTAGAAGTGCTCAGAGGTTATTCCTGGCTTGGTGCACAGGGGACACATGTGGACGGCCTGTGGGACCATGTGCAGTTTCAAGGACTCAAACCAGGGCTGGCCACATACAAGGCATGGACCTTATGCCTCTATTATCTCCTTGGCTTAAATTGTAACTTAAAAGGAAATCCAAAGGGAAAGTGCAGATAAGATCATTATTTCATTGTAAACATGTCTAAGGGAGGAAATCTAACTGTTAAACCATTCAACGCCTTCCAGAATAGTCATCAGTGGGGATTCCATGATGAACTAACTCACTGACAAGCATAAGTACCTCTATCTTGGGAATGTTTTTCTTTGGCAGGATAGTGTTTGGTTTACACCCTGCAGTCTCCTTTGCCCTGTGCTCAGGAATCACATCTGGTGGGGTTGGGGGCCCATATGTACTGCTGGAGATTGAACCTGGGCCTGCTGCAAGCAGAGCAAGCTCCCTACACTATGTACCTCTTAAGTTCCATTAGGGGGCCGGGTAGGTGGCGCTGGAGGTAAGGTGTCTGCCTTGCAAGCGCTAGCCAAGGAAGGACCGCGGTTCGATCCCCCGGCGTCCCATATGGTTCCCCCAAGCCAGGGGCGATTTCTGAGCACATAGCCAGGAGTAACCCCTGAGCATCAAACGGGTGTGGCCCAAAAAAAAAAACCAAAAAAAAAAAAAAGTTCCATTAGAAGAATTTTAAAATTACCTTTTAACACGTTTTGTTAATGGTACACAAGTTCCAAAGGAATTTTTATATATTGTTATTTATTTTGTTAATTATGGGAACCACACCTAACCAAGTAATCCTAGGTGTGAGGGGAGTTTGTTTTTTTATTGGGGGGGGGGGAGACACAGCTTTTGGTTCTCAGGACTTACTCCTTGCTCTGTACATAGGGATCCCTTTTGTAGTATGTGACATAGAATCAAGGTTTTAACTCTGTACTATCTCCAGTCCAGTAAATTACATTCTAATGGATATTTGTACCTGATTCATTCGACAGAGCTTCCACTTAGTTCTGATTTTTGGTTTGGTTGAACTCTCTTGACTTTCATATTGAAGTCCAACCATTATAATCGAGAGGTTTCCTGCATAATATTTTTTTACTAGTTCATTTTAAGCTGTTATCTGCCAATGAGCTTTACCTTTAAGCTATTTGGATCATTATGCCACAGACTGGATTCTTTAGAAATGCTGCTATATCAGCTGGAGACCCCACTGGATATTTGACACTTATTTTGGTACTGGTGGAGTGTCTCACCTTCTTTTTCTCCTTCATCTCTCAAATCGTTGATGAGAGCCCCTAGAAGGATTCCGCCCATTTTCAGCGTATTAGACTCTTACCCCAGTTTATTACTTTTCTCTTTTTCAAACAAAACCATGCATCTTGAACTACCTAGTCCTGCCTCCAGTTAGAGGGGGAAATAAGGGAGACATCAAGACCAAACAGGTGCAAGACTACTAAGTAGTAGGTCAGATACAGAGGGGAACACATATTCTAGCCGTCCTGGGGTGAGGGAAGAGGAAATGGGAGGGAGGACAAAAATGGAAGTGTAGGGAGAACAATTTGGTGATGGGAATCCCCCTTTATTTTATGTAAATATGTGCCTAAAATAATATTGTCAACAATATGTAAGTCAATATGATCAAAATAAAAATTATATTAAAAAATAAGAAATGCTGCTATATCATACCCTGACAAAATTACAATGTACAATCACTAAAACATAATGCTAGCAAACAAGTTAGGAATTAAGAGTAGAATTTCTGCCTTCATCTACTTTCTTGATTATAAAAATCAAGTCAAGAAGGCGCATGTGGAGGGGCCAGAGTGGTAGCGCAAGGGGTAAGGCACCTACCTTGCCCGTGCTAGCCTAGGACGGACTGCAGTTCAATTTTCCCAGCGTCCTATATGGTCTCCCAAGCCAGAGCGATTTCTGAGTGCATAGCCAGGAGTAACCCCTGAGCATCATCAGGTATGACCCAAAACCAAAACAAACAAAAACAGAAGGCATATGGAATCAACAGCACTTATGTGTCCATTTGAGCATGTGGGCATCAGACACACCCAGCCATGCCCAAAGGTCACTCCTTGGAGTACTAGGGGACCATATACAGTGTCTAGGATATAACTAGAGTTGGCTGCATGACAGGCAATCCTCTTAACCTCAGGTACTATCTTTCCAACCCCTTGCCATCTGCTTTAAGTGCAGTACAGGAAGGTTTAATATTATGGTTGAGTTTATTAGCAATTTTAAATGTTTCAGGAACAGCATAACACATTCTTTTGACCGTCCTATTTTTTTTACCTAAATTTTTATTTTCTTTGATTCTTTTTTTAATGTAATTTTTATTTTGATCATAGTGGTTTACATGTTGACAATAATATTTTAGTTAAATATTTACATAACATCAGGGGGGATTCCCATCACCAAATTGTCTTCCCTTCACCTCCGTTTTTGTCCTATCTCCCATATCCACTTCCCTCACCCCCAGGGCTGCTAGAATATGTGGTCCCCTATGTACCTATCCTACCACATAGTAGTCTTGCATCTAATTGGTCTGGGTGTCTCCCTAATTTCCCCCTCTAACTGGGAGGTAGGCCTAGCTAGTTAAGTTTGCGTGGTTTGGTCTGAAGAAGAGAAAAGTAGTAAACTGGGGTAAAAGTCTAATACTCCAAAAGTGGGCAGAGTCCTATAGGCTCTCATCATCGATTTGGGGGGCGATGGAGAAAAAAGAAAATGAAACATTCCATCAGTACAAAAAAAAAAAAAGTGTCCATTATCCAGTGAGGACTCCAACAATCTTCTTTCACAAGGCAGAGATTAAGTGTAGGAAGCAGAACTTTATGCATTTTTCAAATTCAATAATTTTGAATGGAAGCAATGGTGGTGATCTTTGTTTTAGACTATTTTCCAATCCTGGTTGTCTAGCAAAGTGCGCCAGACCAATGATTGGACATGTTGACCATTCTGTATGAAAAGCTGTTTTCCTTAACCTCAGTATTTCACTTGAACTCTGGCACTGGTAATAGCTGTAAATAACAAAGTCCTTTGTCTCTGACCCATGCATTTTTTACTTTAACAAAATTGTGGCAAGCTAGTATACTCAGCTAGAAAGTAGGGTTAAATTGCATATCCTTGCTAGTTTGTGAGATGAAACTCTCAAGGCAAAAAAAAGTGCTTCTTGAATTAACAAATATTAACAAATTTTAAATTTAAAAAATGCTTTGGGGACTTATCACTGTTCAGATTAATCAACAGTTACCTAGGCAAAAAAGTCCAAGAACTCTTGGCAAGTTGCTATTTCACAACGTATTTTCATTAGAGTACCACTGTGTGTAAGTCAGCCTGTGTTGACTTTAGATACCAATGTTGACTTTTTAACGTTGGCAGCAGAGTGTCTGGGACTTGGCTCAACCCTGAGCTGTCTGATGGGAACAGATTATTTATTGAAGCATTACCTAGTCATATAGGAACTATAGACTTTGGACTGTTTCTACCGGCTCCTTCATCAGTATCCCTAATGCATAATGAGGCGATAGTTTTTGTTCACAGAGCTCTTCCAAAAACAAAACAAACAAAACAAACAAACCCAACGACCTACAACACCCCCCTTATCTTGAGAAAGGTTTCATTTGGAATGCAACATCCTAATTTGGTTATTAATTTTTCTCCATTTGCGTCAGAGGCAGATTTATGTTTCTCTTCACTTTAGAATGTCTAACCAACCTGCAGCTGGAAACCCTTTACTCTGGAAAGCAGTGCTTTGCATTTCTGCATGGCATATAGTCAAACTACAACCTGTTCCCTCTGTGAATCATGACCCCAAAGGATTAAGATGAAGGTTGTCATCAGGCAGAAGGTATCCTGGAAGAAAGAAGTTTTCCAAAGTAAACAAATGGTTTAACTATCGCTCATGATTCTTGCATGTCAGTAAGGATCTTGGAGGCTTTGGGTTTGCTTTTGACTGTCAGTTTTTCTATGAACTTGCTCAAAGAAGTCGACATTTCTGGGTGTGTGTCCCCACAGTAATAATTTGGATGCTAAGGATACTAAAAAATGGAATCTTAGCCACAACACATTATTTAGATCATGGCCAAATTTGTTTGAGGATGGTCTTATGTGATGGTTTTATGAATCTAAACAATCAAAACCAATACCAAAATCTCTTCAGCCCTTTGCCAGATTTTCTTTCTTGTTTTGTTTTGTTTGAATCCCCTTCCCCCCAAGTTGTGCTCAGAGTTTACTCCTGACTCTGTGCTCAGGACTCACTCCTATTGAGAATTGGGGCACCATATGAATTGCCAAGATCAACTAGGTTGGGCTTGTGCAAGGCAAAAACTCAGGGCTTACTATGGTTCTTCACTCAGGAATAACTCCTGGTGGTGTTTAGAGACCATGTGGGATGCTGGGAAGCACAAGTCAATCGTGTGCAAGGCAATTGTCTTAACTGTTGTACTATCTCTCTAGCCCTACTCATTAGATTTTCTTAAGGAAGTTTAAACTTGGACATCCCACCTCCATAATATCCTCAGGAGGGAAAGAAAGTTTTTCCACAGATTGTCTACTTCTGGTTTGGTTCTGCTTCCTGGGTGGTAAGAAAACTTGTCCTGATGCTCAAGACGGAGAATGGTTTACAAAGGGAGCTGCTCTTAGTCTTTTGAAAAGCTGTGCATCTTAACAAGAATGGGAAACGAAAGTTAGCATATAATTCCTTTTTTTGTTTTGAATTTTGAAAGAAACCTTATGTTTGTGCTAGGTTCTGTGGTTTGGGATCTTTCATGGAAGGTGATTGGGAAATCAAAATTAGAGCCAAGGATTGAACATCTTATGCAAAGAAAGCACTAACTCACTTTCCCTCTGTCCCTTAGTATAATTTATTTTAAATTTTATATTAAATCTCATGGCAATACAATAATTAAGACCAATTTTTTGTGGAAATATTTAATGAAATATTTAAGTATATATTTATTGAGATAGTAATAAGTGATGAAAGATACACAGTCCTTTTAAAAATGGCTAAACTCAGAAATTTTATCATTTCCTTTTCATTTTAAATGTCATTTCTAAATGTTATATATTTGTCTTAATATAAAATTTTAATCATGATGAGGAACATGGTTCAAGCTTTTTCAAATGCCCCCATTTAATAATGGCTGATTTATAGTTTTGCCTTAATAAAATGCTATCACTAGTTTATTTATATTGAGATAATCTTTTTAATAATGAATGGATCTGGGGCTGGACCGATAACACTGGGGTAGGGCATTTGCTTTGCACGAAGCCAATCCAGGATGGAAAGTGCTTCGAATTCTGGCATCCCGTATGGTTCCCCAAGTCAGGAATGATTTCTGAGATCATAGCCAGTAGTAACCCCTTAGTGTCACTGGGTGTGGCCCAAAAATAAAAAAAATGAATGGATCTATGTCTTATGCTATGAGATAATTGGTAGATTATTTACGTAAAGACATAATCTCAAATTGTGACTCACTAGTTACTTTGAAAGATATCTTTATAATGTGGAAGATATTGCATGTAATTTCTATATTGGTGGCCTGTTTATTCCCTAAAACACAGTAAGTAGTATTATAAATTTTATTATGTTTTGGAATTTTTGGGCTACTCTCTGTGGGAGTCAGGACTATTCTTGGCACTGTACTTAGGGGTCACTGCTGGCACTGGTTGGGGGCCATATGCAATGCTGGAAATAAAACCAGAATAGGCCTCATGCAAGGCAAATACCTTACTCCTATATTATCTCTGGCCTGCTTTTATGAATTTTAATTCTTCTTTAAACATCTTCTACATATTTTGACACAAGCCTTTAAGTTGAATGCTTTTTTGACTGATCATCATATGCATTTTCAAGATAAACTTATTCTAGTCTTTTACTTTAAACCTGAGCTTCTTAAATTATGAGTTTGACATGGATGACATAACTAATTGCAGGGGGTGTTACTATGAATAAAATAAATTTGTGTTTTAGTATCAATATATTATTTCTTATCAGTAAATATTTTATTTTTAATATAATTTTTATTTTGATCATAGTGTTTTACATATTGTTGACAATAATATTATGGGTACATATTTACATAAAATCAGGGGGGGTTCCCATCACCAATTTGTCCTCCCTACCCCTCTGTGTTCGTCCTACCTCCCATATCCTCCTCCCTCACCCCCAGGGCTGCGAGAATATGTGGTCCCCTCTGTACCTAGCTTACTACTTAGAAGTCTTGGTCTTGGTGCCTCCCTTATTTCCCCCTCTAACTGGGAGGAAGGACTACATAGTTCAAGTTATATGGTTTTATTTATTTTTTTTTTTTTTTGGTTTTTTTGGGCCACACCCGGTAACGCTCAGGGTGTGGCTATGCGCTCAGAAGTTGCTCCTGGCTTGGGGGACCATATGGGACACCGGGGGATCGAACCGTGGTCCGTCCAAGGCTACCGCAGGCAAGGCAGGCGCACCTTACCTTTAGCGCCACCGCCCGCCCCATATGGTTTTATTTGAAGAAGAGAAAAGTAATAAACTGGGGTAAAAGTCTAATATGCTGAAAATGGGCAGAATCCTTCTAGAGGCTCTCATCGTCCATTTGAGAGATGAAGGAGAAAAATAAGGTGAAACACCCCAACAGTACAAAAAGAATTGTCAAATATCCAGTGAGCACTCCAGTAATAATGATAGGCACCACAAAAAAAGCCATAGTCTTGAGTTAAAAAACATGGCGGAGCACCTAAAGAAAAAAAAGAAAAGAAGAAAAAAACAAAACAATATAAATATAAATGGGGACAACAACTTCAATAACCACACCAAAACAAAGAAATCGACAAAAAGTAGATAGGAAAATAAAAATAATAATAATAATAAATGAAGAAAAATAATAACTATAGACTCCATTTAGGGTCATTTACTCTACCGGTGGTGCTTTCGGGGTGTTTGGAAAACTTCTGCTCCGTCCTGGGTGATGAGATAAGACCTCTGTATCTAGAGATCTCAGTATCTGCACAGGTCCAGGAGTGGGACTAATGATGAAGTCTTTCTTTGTGGTTCTAGAAGTACTGTTCCCATAGTGTCATTTTAATTCATCTTCTGTGGTTGGTGGTCTTGGTCTTTGCACTGATCCTGGGATGGAACCTAGAATAGTGTCTTTCATTGAGTTTCCAGAAGCCCCATTCCGTTGCGATTGTCTCTGCTGGATCTTTGGAACTGGGGATCATGGTTGTTGTGCGGGTCGTATTTCAAACCCTAGACTAGGGCTTTTTTATTGGTCTCAAGATATATTCAGTCCAGTCATGGTTCTAACAGCCAGTCATCTGTAAATTGCGGTCTTGGCTTTTGGACTGACCAAAGGGTGACAAGTCTTCTGATTTTGTTTTATCGTTAGCTGGTGAGATAGGATAACCTGTTCTTAGGTCAAGTTGTTCCCATTTTCTTTGTTGTCAGGATATCATATTAGAGCTGGCACTTGTTGGTGGCCCAGCGGTATTAAGGATGTCCCGGATGGGGTTTGTTTCCTGTAGCTGTTGTGAAGGACTGTGTCGATTCTATGTCTGGGATCCAGGGTTCAAGGCTGGACGGATGGTGTCTAATCAATCACCTGAGGTCTAAGTTGGGTCCACGTGACATATTTTCAAGGTGGGAGATATCCCTGTATTGTAAACAAGTATGAGTTCTTATCTCTAATATTTTATTTTTATACCTATTTTATATACTTCAGATCATCCAAAAATTTCTTGGATGGAAAGGACTTGTAAGTTGAAAAATAGTTTAAAAATCTATGGCCTACATGACCAGCAAATACTAGAACAACTAAGGGATATTTTCATTGGCAGTTAGGTAACCCTATCTGAAAAAGGTGCAGAGCAAGAATATCAAGCTTTGTGTGCTCTAATGCCAGATATAATATTTATTGCTAACATCTACAACCTAATAGCATTGATATTAGCAAAAGAAATTTTTGGAAGTAAAATAGGATGGAAGCATCTATCTCTACAGATGAAACTGGTAAAATATGTTTTACTAATTCATTAATGTTATTTTGTTTGCATTTATGTAACATACATGTAGAATCCCTTAGATTTCTTTCTTTCAGGAAGGTTGTTTCTAAGCATATTGGGAAAGTCTGAGCATATTCAAAGATGAAAAAAAAGAATCCAATAAATTTCCATGAAGCCTTGACAAATAGTTATAAACAGTCAATCTTGTTTCATCTATACATAATACAATTCCATTCAAAACCACTTTAGTGAGGTTCTTCAAGAGATATGAATAAATCTTGAAATGGTAACAAGTTACATAAAATTTGAAATGTTTTAAAATAAAAGTTTGTGAAGTTTGGTTATGAATAGGAACAAGAAATAGGACTGGAGAGATAGTACTGAAATTTAGATAATTGCCTTGCATGTAATTGACACTGTCTAGATCCTTGGCACCTTGAACACTAATAGAAGTGAGCTCTGAGCACAGATGGATGTGGCCAGAAAGCCACCTTCCCCCATAATAATAATAATAATAATAATAATAATAATAATAATAATAATAATAATAATAAAATAACCTTGAACACTAATAGAAGTGAGCTCTGAGCACAGATGGTTGTGGCCAGAAAGCCACCTTCCCCAATAATAATAATAATAATAATAATAATAATAATAATAATAAGAAGAAGAAGAAGAAGAAGAAGAAGAAGAAGAAGAAGAAGAAGAAGAAGAAGAAAGAAAGAAAGGAAGGAGGGAAGGAAGGAAGGAAGGAAGGAAGGAAGGAAGGAAGGAGGGAGGGAGGGAGGGAGGGAGGGAGGGAGGGAGAGAGAGAGAGAGAGAAAGAGAGAAAGAAAGAAAGAAAGAAAGAAAGAAAGAAAGAAAGAAAGAAAGAAAGAAAGAAAGAAAGAAAGAAAGAAAGAAAGAAAGAAAGAAAGAAAGAAAGAAAGAAAGAAAGAAAGAAAGAAAGAAAGAAAGAAATTCACCCAGGGACTTAGCTGTTATATTCACAAATATTTGCAGGTTAAATATTTATTTATAAAACAGAAGCACTATTGTTCTCCCTGATAACAGTACAGTTCCTATTGGTTAGTCCTTGCAAAGTCATTTCTAACATTTTTCCTGAACTCTTTGTGGGTGGATGGCTGGATACACTGGTGGTTGAACCAAACTGAAAAAACCTTTCTTGGGGGCCGGGGCCATAGAACAGCTGTAGGGTGTTTGCCTTGCACGCAGCTGACCCAGGATGGACCTGGGTTTGATCCTGGGCATCCCATGTGGTCCCCGTGCCAGGAGGGATTTCTGAGCACATAGCCAGGAGTAACCACTGAGCGTCACCGGGAGTGCCCCAAATCCCCCCCAATACCCCCCCAAATACCCCTTTTCTGTTCTCTGTATACTGTTAAAGGGAGGAGGTCAAGTCTCTTCTTTTATATGCTCTCACTCACTCTGCCTTTTTGCTGGCCCCATGCTCTTGATGGAAACAAAGAAGCCTTCTGTAGAGATAGAACTACTATTTAAAGGTTATGGGGCCTGAGCAATAGAACAGTAGATTGAGCATTTGCCTTGCACCTGGCTGGCTTGGGTTCAGTCCCTGACAACCTATATGGTCCTTTGAGTACTGCCAGGAGTGATTCCTGAGCACAGAGCCAGGAATAAGTGCTGAGCACTGCTGGGTGTGACACAAACAAGCAAGCAAACAAACAGAGCTTATAAAGGATTTCCTGGATGTCCTACTGTTTACTCTTCACAGTACACAGCTCACTACGCATAGTTATACTTCTTTTAACTCGAGTGATTCAGGGATTAAAGTGAAGGGGGTTTTTCAGGCCAGGCAGAATGAAGCTGGAGGACAGACACAGGCTGGTTTTATTTTTTTGTGGTATCTCTGTTTTTTGTTTTCTATAAATGCTGAAAGTACAAGGACTTTGAAAGAAACTTAGAACCAGGGGAAACAGCTTTGAGGACCAATGTCATAGGCAATCTTCCTTCTCTCTCTGGCCTGGGGTGTAGGTGCCCTCTGCTTCTCCTGGAGGATAAGGCTCTGAGAGGTACTATCCTCTTTTACAGTGGGCATTCCATCCATTCTTTCATTCCAACTCCCTGTGTAGAGCAAATTTTCTTCATCTGTATTCAAGGACAGAATTCAGCAGTCCTCAGGCTTGGAGGAAGAAAATTTGCCTCTTTACAATTGTCCTGTTCCTCTAATATTTTCAATTCACCTCTAGCAATGATGAATTTAGATCCTGAACCATCAACAGAATGACAGATTTTGAGGAGCTGTCTCCAAGAGAAATAGTGGTACTTACAAAAATATATCAGAATACAATGGTAGGTTTTTTTGAAAATATCTTTTATGAATATCCCTGTTCAAAAATAGTGGCAACTAGATGGGTGGCTGGACCTTATTATTTCAGATATTACTAAAGGTATGGGTATTATTTTAATATGAACTTTGTTAATGTCTTTTGATTATATTTCCATGTAATTATTCACATAGTTGTCTGGTGCAAACTTTATTTTAAACATATAAAAAAGTTGCTCTGAGAAGGGTTGTTGGTATCACCATGAAGTTGCAAGGATTATAATACAAATAAAAATTTACCCCTTTGAAAACTTGTAACTCTATTGACTTGCAATAATGTGGGATTTAAGGGGCATATCGGTATGTGAATAGGATTCACCACAACCCACCAACAAAATTCCAGTGCTTTCCGACCAACAAAAAGACCCCCTTTCTCATTTCTCCCACCTTCCCCCATTTTTATTCTGGGATCCACTGTCATTTTCACCGGGGCCCAGGAGTTAGTTGTTGTTTCGCCAATTTTCTTTCTCTAGATATTCCTATTTCATGAATAATACATGAGTGAAACCATCCAGAATTGTCTTTAATGGCTTCACTTATTTTACTTTATGCTATCACCTCAATGTCCAGTCTTATTGTCCCCAAAGACAGAGTTTTATTTTTAAAAAATAAACAGTAATATTTAATTTTATTTTACGCATCCCACAGTTTTCTTATCTAATCAACTCTCAGTGAGCATTTGGGTTGTTTCCATATTTTGACTATTGTGAACATGCTCTTTTGAACACAGAACTGGAAATATCCTTCTCAAGTTGTGTTATGAAATCCTTTGGGTAAATGCCTAGGAGTGGTAAACATGAATTGAAAGTAAAATTTATTTTAAATGGAAGTTCACTGGAAGTCATAAATAGTTCTTCATGCGCAAGTTTTCAACTCTTTTTTAAAGACTGGTACTAATTTGAAGAAACAATTTCCCTATCTCATTCTCAACTTATCTCTTTATTTGGACTTGAAAAAATAGCACATGAATATAAATTCATAGGAAAGGAATTTCTTCACATCTTTAGCAGAAGACTGTTAAAAAAACACACACAAAAATAAGCACAACAGGCAATTCTGGAAAAGAGAGCATTTAAGATAAAGAGAGGAAAGTGAAGACTGTGCAGGAATGAGTCAGGATAAGATCTTACCTGGAAGAAGACACTTGACATTGAATTTGAAAACACCATTTATCTTGATGAGGAAAAAGAGGAAAGCTGAGTCCTCAAATAACCTTCTGTGTCCTTTCAATCAAAGGTAATCAAATAATGCATAAAATAATTTCATAATTTTATTTTCAGTTGACAAGCTGTACATTACATGTTCACAGATGGGAGGATCTTTGTTGCTTTATCACTTGGTTAACAAGTGCTTTTCTCAGAAAACCTTTTATATAATAGTCATTATGTCCATCATCCAGGATAATAATGTGACATATATTATCCTATTAGGAGAAATAAAGAAATTTTCTGTGATTTATTTAATAACACTCTCCCAGCCATTACTGCAAGAAATAGTTTTGTTGGGTTGGCTATTTTCTTCTCAACATACGCACTGGTTAAAATCTTGAAGAAATTAGATGACTACTAGGGGAATATATAGAGCATAGAGTTTATTAAGAGGGTTAAACATATTGGTGGTCAGAGCGATAGCACAATTTGTAGAGAGTTTGCCCTGCACATAACCGACCTGGATTTGATTCACAGTATCTACTATAGTTCCCCAAACCTATTAGGAGAGCAGAGCAAGGAGTAATCTCTGAGAACTACTGGGTGTGGCACAAAAAAAAAAACAAAAATAAAAGTGATAGACACAGAGAATGTATGAGTATCCCTGCATATCTAGTATTTTTAATGTCAGGCTCTGTGACTCTTGAATAGAAATTTTTTCCATGTTTCCAGGCATTATGCTGGCTACTCCATCTTCCTGGAATGTTTTTCCTGTTCACATTTCCTCTCTACAACCTCAAGATCAGCTAAATAATTTTCTTAAAAAAAAAAAGTCTGGGGCCGGAGAGATAGCATGGAGGTAAGGCGTTTGCCTTCCATACAGAAGGTCAGTGGTTTGAATCCCAGCATTCCATATGGTCCCCCGAGACTGCCAGAAGCGATTTCTGAGTGTAGAGCCAGGAGTAACCCCTTAGCACTGCCGGGTGTGACCCAAAAACTAAAAATAAAAAAAATAAAAAAATAAAAAGTCTGACTCTTTTTCTCCTTCCTGAATGAATTCACTGACAACTCCCCCCACCTATCCAACCCCCAACTAACATGCAGTTATTCTGTCTTTCTGCTCTCATTTCTCCACAGCCTGCCTCTTCCTTCCTATTCAACAACATGTTTAAGACTGGTAACATCTTGAAACTGGAATTGTGTTTTGAAGTTACAGGCAATTAAGCCCCTGAGAGTTTTCTGCAGCATTAATAAATAAATACATGAATGAAGCCAATAAATGAAAAATGCCTAGGAGAAATAAGATGAGGAATGAAGGGCATGTAAGGAAGGTAGGGAGGTGAGTGAGTGCCCTGCACTTCCAAGAAAAGAAATGAGGGTGTGTCTAGATTTGTATGGACATGTGCTGAGATATTGCAGCATAGGGGAACTGAATATTTTGTCTGCGTAAGGAAATATTTTTCCCAGAGTAAGTTGGAAGGTCATGATTCCACTTTTTGGTGTAAAAATTGGTCAGTTATGTATGGGATAGACCAGAAGTCCCCTAGTATAGGCCCCAATAAACAGGTCCAATTAGACTTGTGGCATCTTTTGTTTTGTTTTGTTTTGATTTTTGGGTCACACCTGGCTGTTTTCAGGGGTTACTCCCGGCTCTGCACTCAGAAATCACTCCTGGTAGACTCAGAGGACCATATGGGAAGCCAGGAATTGAACCCAGGTTCTTCCTGGGTCAGCCATGTGCAAGGCAAACGTCCTACTGTTGTGCCATCGCTCCAGTCTACCTGTGGCATCTTGAAGTTTTATGTGAGTAGGGAGAAGTTTTTTTTTGGGGGGTGGAAGACCCACACACAGATTATAATTGTTATGGGTTGCTTGCCCCTGTATCTGTGCTCAGGTATCAATCCTGATGGAGCTTAGAGAACCATATGTGATGCCAGGGATTGAGCCATGGTCAGTTACTTGCAAGGCAAGCACCATACATACTGTACTCTCTCCTTATTCCCTGAGTAGAAGGTTGAACCTTAATATGCATTTTTAAATCATTCCTACTAGACATTGATAGGCAAGGGTTACTCAATCCTATGTTCTTCCAGATACCTGTCTAGCTGTTGTGCATATGTCCCACTTTGAGGCTCTGGAAAACTAGCCTTCTGCCTTCATTCACCAGAATCTGTGGTTTCAATTCCAAAGCTTTAACCTGTATCTCCTTTAGAAACACAAGTTGGTAAACTATTGTACTGGGTATCATAGATGGGGAAAACCATCATTTGTCACCAACATTTTAGCAGTAGACTGCATGCATGTAGTGTACCAGTAGGATGAACCATACAACTTAGGTAGTATGGTAGTATTCTGGGTGACCCCACCAAATTGCCTAAGGATGAATTTCTCAGGATGTGTCTCTATCATCAAGTGATGCATGACTATAGCTAGAAATACCAGTTATTATTTTCTTTCTTTATAAATATGCATTGGTTTGGAGACCACACCTAACAGTTTTTTGTGGGCTCTATCTACTCCCCTTGTGGGCTTTATATTCCCTCTTTAACAAATCCCTTTGTAACACACATCTTCAAGAGTCCAGAAAGTTCTCTCTTAACATTATTGATAGGTTCTGGGAAACAGAGACAACAAATAGCAAAACAAATTTGGCCTGAGACTTATCATAAGACGTATCTGTATTAATAAGAAGCCAATTCCTTCAGATTTTGAGACTGACGCACTGTCTACTGCACTAAGGAGGCAACTAAGAAGCCAATTCCTACAGTAGATTTCCTTCTCTTATGATTTATTTTCTATCTTCCATTGTCCCTCACCTCCTTTTTAGTTGTTCATCACTGTTGCTAAGACAAGGGAAACACACTTGGTTGCTGTGCTCACGAAGACCTGGCTACTATGAACAGAGAGGGCTCTCTGTTGTGGCATTAAGCACTTCAAATTTCAAATAACTGTTGCAAAAATTTTATTTGGCACTGGGAATTGGATCATGCCTACCAGGATCTTGCTCAACCACTGGGTCACATCTCTAGGATTCCTTAGGGCAAATTTCTAGTCAAAATACCATAATCAAGTTTCTTTTTTTTTTTTTTTTTTTTTTTTTTAGTGGTTTTTGGGTCACACCCGGCAGTGCTCAGGGGTTACTCCTGGCTCCATGCTCAGAAATTGCTCCTGGCAGGCACGGGGGACCATGTGGGATGCCGGGATTCGAACTGATGACTTTCTGCATGAAAGGCAAACGCCTTACCTCCATGCTATCTCTCCGGCTCCTCAACTTTGTTTTGTTTTGTTTTTTGTTTTTGGGCCACACCCGGTGACGCTCAGGGGTTACTCCTGGCTATGCACTCAGAAGTCGCTCCTGGCTTGGGGGACCATATGGGACTCCGGGGGATCGAACCGAGGTCCGCAAGGCTAGCGCAGGCAAGGCAGGCAAGGGAGGCACCTTATCTTTAGCGCCACCGCCCGGCCCCCATAATCAAGTTTCTAAATAAAGGGGATGGAAAACAGTACAACAGGTAAAGTGCTTGCCTTGTAGCTGTTTGATTCCCCAGCACCTCTTTGGTTGCTCAAACTCTGGTAGGAGTGATTCTGGAGTGCAAAGCCAGGAAGAGGAAGCCCTAAGCACAACTGGGTGCTAACAAACAGATAAGAAAATAGTTAAACTTCTGAATAAAGACTCTAGGGGAGATAGATAGGGGAGTAGAGAAAGATGAGAGAGGGAGAGAAGCAGAGAGAGGAGAGAGAGGGGAGAGAAGAGAGAGGTTGAGAGAAAGGGACAGGGGGAGAAAAAAGGGGGAGAAAGAGGGAGAGGGGGAAGAGAAGTAAAATGCTTTCCTTAGAGCCAGACAGAAAGGATTAGAGCCAGACAGAAAGGATGGGGAGGAAAACTGGGGACATTGATGGCAGGAAATTTGCACTATTGTAAGGCTAAAACCCAATTATAAATAACTCTAACCATGGTGTTAAAGAAATAACACGACTCCAGACACTTTCCATATAATATCACCATTTGTATCCATTCATTCATTTATTCATTCATTTTTCCGGATCTGTGTCATTTCAGGTGGCTCGAGCCACGTCAGGGTGAAGGTGAATGTAACAGGACAGCCTTCCATTTCAGAGAGCATCTCTCACACACCCTATATTCTGAATGGGACAACCAGTCTCCTTCATGAAAGTCCTGGATGTGGAAGAACCCAGAAAAACTTGGGGAGAACCATCCAATTCAACACAGGCTTACTGGGAGGGTCCATTTGTTTTTCCTTATCAAAGTCAGAAGGAAACTGTTGACTCAACAGTATTCAGGAAGTTTTATCTTCGGTCCCTGAACACACACACACACACACACACACACACACACACACACACACACCACACACACCACCATTGCCTGGAATCTATCCACATTTCCATTGCTTTGCAGGGTGGAAAAGCTCAAATCAGGCATTCTTGGCAGTTGTTTCAGTTTTCTTCATCCTGTTCAGGACTCCAAAGAAAACACATTTTTTACTCAAAAACAAGCTGGAGGCTTCTGGTGAGCCCGCAACTATTTTCCCAGAGTCCCCCATAAAAATAATAAGGCTATGTTTAAATTTTAAACAGTTTGTTCACATTCTTGTGGCCAGATCCTCTTATAGTTTTATTTACCATACAAAGAAGTTTCAGCTTGCTTCTAAACAAAATATTTTCCAAAAAAACAAAGCAGTCTTCCCTCTGCTTACCAAGTTTCTGAAGGAATCATTAACATTTGTAACTGTGTAGCACCAAACAAATATTTATAAATACTCATAATTCTTAGGTAACTTGTAATTTCAGCCCTCCTGACTCAAGCTACCATTGTTACTCAACTCTCAACATAAATGTTTTGTGTTTTTGTTTTTGTTTTTTCAAAATACTTGCCTTTGCTGGTCTAAATGGGCCTCGCATTGCCTGAAACCTGCTAGACAATGCATTGTTCTGAAATTTGACAGCATTAGAATATTTTCAAGAGGAGGTTTGGGAAAAAGAAATAGCTTAGGGAATTAATCTAAAAATTATGATATTTTTAGACCCTACTTGACAATTACAAAATTAAGGAGTAACATGAAAATCTTCTAAGTAACAAAATGAATTAAATCCCTTAGTAGGTATTGCCACAGGCAGTATTTCATTAGATTCATAAGACTGAATTTACAGATCATCTTGGATATAAAGTTATTTAACTTATAGCTTCCTCTTCCTCCTATCTTGACCATTAAGAAGACTTCCAACATTGCTAACTTGGTTCATAAGCATTTAGAAGAGAAAGCAGTGTTTTATCTCTGCACTCAAATCAGTAAAACTTTATTTACAGAAGAGACTATGCTAAAAGTGGAAGGAAAGACAGGAGCCAAGGAAATATGAGAAATTAATAACTGGGGCTTTTCTTTGAATGGGGGCGTGTTTAACTCATTAGCACTGTGCCTTGAGAATGAAGGTCATGTCTGGATTTGTGTAGACTTGAACTGTATATAAACTTTCTATAATGGAGAGGGTTTTCCAGTCCTTCAGGCCTTCATCTCTATTGTCTCTGGGCATTATTATAATAATATCCTTAATTTTTCTTAAAATATATGAATAGATATTTTGTGTCTATCTTTCTCCCTCTGACTTATTTCACTAAGCATAATAGATTCTATGTACATCCATGTATAAGAAAATTTCATTACTTCATCTCTCCTGATGAAGCCTACTATTCCACTGTGTATATGTAGCACAGTTTCTTTAGCAATTCATCTGTTGAAGGGCATCTTGTTTCTAGAGTCTGGCTCTCATAAATAGTGCTGCAATGAATATAGGTGTGAGGAAGGGATTTTTGAATTGTATTTTTGTGTCCCTAGTGTATATCCCTAGAAGGTATAGCTGGTATAGGTATAGCTGGATCACATGGAGCTCAATTTCCAGTTTTTTGAGGAATCTCCATATTGTTTTCCATAAAATTTGGACTAGACGACATTCCCACCAGCAGTGAATAAGAGTTCCTTTCTCTCCACATCCCTGCCAGCACTGATTTTTCTTGTTCTTTGTGATGCGTTCCAGTCTCTGTGGTGTGAGATGGTTTGTTCTGATTTGGATCTCCCTGATGACTAGTGATGTGGAGCATTTTTCATGTGTCTTTTGGCCATTTGTATTTCTTCTTTGAGGAAATGCCTGTTCATTTCTTCTCCCCATTTCTTGATGGGGTTAGATGTTTTATTCTTGTTAAGTTCTGTCAGTATCTTGTGTATTTTTTATATTAGTCCCTTGTCTGATGGGTATTGGGTGAATAGTTTCTCCTATTCTGGGGGTGGCTTTTGTATCTTAGGCACTGTTTCATTTGAGGTGCAGAAGCTTCTCAACTTAAAATAGTCCCATCTGTTTATCTCTACTTCCACTTGTTTGGAGAGTGCTATTTTCTCCTTGAAGATGTCTTTAGTCTCAGTGTCAGGGAGTGTTTTACCTACGTGTTGTTCTATATACCTTTTGGTTTTAGGCCTTATATAAAGGTCTTTAATCCATTTGTATTTGACCTTTGTGAATGGTGTTAAATTAAGGTCTGAGTTGGCTTTTTTGCAATATGCTAACCAGTTTGCCAACGCCACTTGTTGAAGAGGCTTTCCTTGTTTCATTTTGAATTTCTTGCCCCTTTATCAAAGATTAGTTGATTGTATGTCTGGATAACATTCTCTTAATACTCAAGTCTATTCCACTGATCTGAGGATCTGTCTTTATTCTAATACCATTTAATAACTATTGCTTTGTCATACAATTTAAAATTGGGCTAAGTAATGCCTCCCATATTCCTTTTCCCAAGGATTGCTTTAGTTATTCGTGGGTGTTTATTCTTTCAAATGAATTTCAGGAGTGTTTGATCCACTTCTTTGAAGAATGTCATGGGTATCTTTAGAGGGATTGCATTAAATCTGTACAATGCTTTGGAGAGTATTGCCATTTTAATAATATTATATGTCTCTATTTCCTTGTCTCCTCTTTTATTTCTTGAAACAGGCTTTTGTAGTTTTCTTTGTATAGTTCCTTCACCTCTTTAGTTAAGTTGACTCCAAGATATTTGAGTTTGTGTGACACTAATGTGAATGTAATTTTTTTTGAATTCCAAGTTTTCATAGTAATATTTAAGGTACATAGTGACATTGAATCAGGGGTATTCCCACCACCGGTGTTGTCCTCCCTCTAATCCTGTTCCCAGCATCCCCCTCCTTTGCCCCCCAGACTGCTAGTATAACTGGTCCCTTCTAGTATAGCTTGTTGAAGATTGGGTATCGATTCTGTTGTCGTTAACTAAAGTTTTATATATGTGTATATCCTATGTCTCAGAAAAAATATCTATTTTTCTTTTTTTTTAGTTTATTTGAAACTTTTTCTCTTTATTTAAACATCTTGATTACATATATGATTGTGATTAGGTTTCAGTCATGTAAAGAACACCCCGTTCACCAGTGCAACATTCCCACCACCAATGTCCCAAATCTTCCTCCATCCCACCCCACCCCCACCTGTACTCTAGACAGGCTTTCCAGTTCCCTCATTCATTCACATGATTATGGTAGTTCTCTGTGTAGTTATTTCTATAACTGCACTCACCACTCTTTGTCGTGAGCTTCATGAAGTGAGCTGGAAGTTCCATAGTTTTTAATGTCCATTTCTTCTCTACCATTATTGCTAATAATAAGAATAAGAAGGCTATTGATTTTTCAGTGTTAATTTTGTAGCCTGCCACTTTACTATATGAATCTTTTATTTTTAGAAGCTTTTTACAAGAGTCTTTAGGTTTTCTAAATATAGTATCATGTCATCTGCAAACAGTGAGAGAGGGCTTGACGTCTTCCTTTCCTATTTCGATGTCCTTGATAACTTTTTCTTGCCTAATCACTAGGGCAAGTACTTCAGGTACTATGTTCAATAGGAGTGGTAAGAGAGGACAGCCTTGTCTTGTACCAGATTTTAGAGGAAAGGCTTTTAGCTTGAGAATAATATTTGTCATTGGCTTGTCATAGATGGCCTTGACTATATTGAGAAAAATTCCTTTCATTCCCATCTTGATAAGGGCTTTTTAAATCAAGAATGGATGTTATACCTTATCTAATGCTTTCTATCATTCTATTGATATGATCATATGATTTTTCTTTTTCTTTTTGTTGATATGGTGTATTGTGTTGATTGATTTATGGATGTTAAACCATCCTTGCATTCCTGAGATGAAACCTACTTGGTCATGGTGAATGACCTTCTTGATGAGGCATTGGATCCTATTTTTCAGAATTTTATTGAGGATCTTGTCATCTGCGTTCATCAGGGATATTGGTCTGTAATTTTCTTTTTTGGCAGCATCTCTGTCCGGTTTTGGTATCAATGTGATGTTAGCTTTATAAAAACTATTTGGAAGTGTTACTGTTTCTTCAATTTTATGAAAGAGCCTGAAAAGGAATAGAAGTAGTTCCTCTTGAAAGGTTTCAAAGAATTCATTATTGAACCCAGTTAGCCACTTTGTGTCTTTTCACTGGTGCATTCAGTCCATTGGCATTGAGAGAGATAATTGTCATGGGATTTAGTGCCAATTCTGTGTAGAAGTTTGGTGTGTATGGGGTCAGAGAGATAGCATAGACGTAAGGCGTTTGCCTTTCATGCAGAAGAATAGTGGTTTGAATCCCGGCATACCATATGGTCCCCCGTGCCTGCCAGGAGCAATTTCTGAACATGGAGCCAGGAGTGACCCCTGTTTGGTGTGTCTGTTGGTTGGTTTTGTCTTAAAGTAGACTTTTCAGTCTTTTTTTTATTGACTTTTATTTATTTAAAAATATGAAACGCTTCACGAATTTGTGTGTCATCCTTGCTCAGAGGCCATGCTAACCTTCTCTGTATCATTCCAATTTTAGTATATGTGCTGAAGTGAGCACTCGGTTTTTCTTTTAAGGCTGGTTTTGAGTCTGAAAAATTTCTGAGCTGTTGTTTATCTGTGAAGCTATGTGTGTATACTTCCTTCAAACCTGAAAGTGAGTCTGGCTGGGTGCCTTATTCTAGGCAAAGCATTCATTTTATTGAGTTTAGTCACTATGTTGCACCATTGCCTTCTGGCCTTGAGGATTTCTTCTGACATATCTGCTGTAAATCTTAAAGATGCTCCTTTGAATGTAATTTCCCTTTTAATCATGCTGCTTTCAGTATTGTATCCCTATCTGTGGGATTTGTCATTGTGGGATGTATCATTGTGGGTGGAATGTGTCTTGGGGTGCTTTTCTTTAGGTTTCTTTTACCTGGTACTCTTCTGTCATGTAGAATTTGGTTGCATGCAGTCTTTATCTCTGGGAGTTTCTCTGCAATGATACCCTTGACTGCTGATTCTTCCTGGGAATTTTCTACCTAGGTCTCTGTGACTCCAAAGATTCTTATGTTTGTTTTTTTTTTCTGTTGAGCTTATCAAAGACTTCTATTTTCATCTGTTCACATTCTTTGAGTAATTTTTCCATTGTCTGTTCATTCACTTTGAGGATATTTTTTCTAATCTCTCTGGATAAAGTTGTTTTGCATCTCATCTTACAGCTCACTGATTCTATCCTCAGCTGCTGTTACCTTGTTGGAGAGGCTTTCCTTTGAGGTTTTCAATTTGCCTACTGAGTTTTTTCAGACTTGTTATTTAAGTTTAGAGTTTTTCTGATTTCTATCTTCATAGTCTCTTGATTCTTATTTGTGCTCCATTCAATGTAATCTTTGCTTTCTTTGAGTTCTATAAATATTCTCTGTAATTTTTCTCTGAACTCCATATCTGAGAGATTTACTAGATTGTTGGCAGTTTTTGGGTCATCAGAGTTGCCATCTTCATTCTCTAAGCCTGGTGTTGGCCTGCATTGTTTTCCCATTGTCACACTTGTATTGCAGATTGTTCTATGTGTTGTGGTGGTGTTCATTGGCTAGAAGATTTATGCGGCCGTTAAGCGATGTAAGTCTAACACCCTAGTGTCTTAGCCAACTAATATTTCTAGCTGCTTGTTTAACATTCAGGGGTGCTTGGTAAAGAAATTAACAGAGAAGTCTCAACTCCCTTTATTTTTATAAAAGTAATTCCCCCTTACTCTCTTGCACATATCTTAAGATATTGTCATATTTTAATCAATTGTTTTGCAGTTGCTAAATATTCCATAGTACCTATGTCCACATTTATTTATTGATTTGATTTTTTTTAAGTCATACCCAGTAGTACTCAGAGATTAATTCTCCTGTGTTTGGGGTTCACTTCTAGCAATGCTTTAAGGAACCATGTGGTACCAGGGATCAGGTTTAGGCTTTTTGCATGCAAAACAGGCACATTAAATTATCTCTTTACCCTGTATAAACACTTTCTAACAAGACCTTCCTTTTTCCATTTTAAGTCATTTGCTTTTGTATACATGATGTTGTGAATTACCCTCATCTTTTGTTGTTGTTGTTGTTGTTGTTGTTACTGGGACTCAACTGGTGATGCTCAGAGGTTACTCTTGGCTCTACACAGATATCATTACTGGAAGTGCTCAGTGGGGCATATGGGATTCTAGGTACCAAATCCAGGTCATTCACAAGCAAGGCAGGAGCCTTATCCTCTGAATTATCTTTTAGGTACTGAAATTCTATTCTTAACTGTTTTGTGCTCTGTATCACTATCACTTTGGTAAAATCTATATTTGCACCTCTTTGTCATTCTGGAAAAGTTATGAAATTTCTCTCCTTTTACTGTATTTGTTTCAGGTCTTAAAAAATCCTTGTGCATAAGGGGAAACTAAAGTTAGTGAGATACACCTATAAAAATCTTTTTAATTTAGAAATGCATTAATTATTATTAATAAGTAACAAAATCTAAAACTTGGAATTTTGAAAGTTAGATGAGCACAAATGACATTTCAAAATATCTGCGATTTATTTGAAACAAAGGTCTTATTTTTGTTAGGAATATCAAATTCTATTAATGTATTAGAAAAAGCATAGACTTGTTGGCTTCCTGCCAACTTTCATAGTCAAAGGAAATGATAAAATTTGTTAAAATTTTATTAAAAAACCACATCAGGCTGGAGCAATAGCACAGTGGTAGGTCATTTGCCTTGCATGTGGCCAACACAGGACAGACCCTGGTTCAATTCCTGGCATCCCACATAGTCCCTGAGAATGCCAGGAGAGATTTCTGAGCACAGAGTCAGGACAAACCCCCAGCACCACTGGGTGTGACTCAAAAAGACAAAGAAACAAACAAAAAAAGCTTTTTTAAAAAAACCATCAAATAATGTTTTCATTCAAGTGGTTGCATTCCCTAGAAGATATTATTTTCCTTCTCTTTTTTTTCTTCCACTTTTTTCTTTCTTTTTCACTTTTGTGGATATTATTCGGTGATTTTTTTCTTTTTTAGTAGTTGATACCAATTTTTTTCTTCTCTTTTCCTTAACCTTTTTATCTCTAACAGAATAGCATAACTTGAATCATTCAGCCTCATAAATTGAGGGGGGGGGGAAGAATGATACCAGGACCAGTCGTATGAACATGTAGTGTAAATAAAAAATGACCAGACTGGAACACCAAACAGAATAGATACCCAACCTATAACAAGCTGTAAGGTGGAGACCAGTTGCACTAGGATTCTGGGAGGTAAAGGAGGGATATGTGGGAGACAAGCTGGGAACAGGAGTGGAGGAAGGACAATATTGGTGGTGGGAATGCCCTTCATTTATTGTCACCATGTATCATAAATAATTCTGTGTAATGAACTTCAGTCACAATAAAAAAAGACATGAAAAAAAAAAGATCTTTCTAGTTATCTCTCCTTCAGAAGCCCTGACTCATGCCTTATTTCCTTATCATTCAAATATGTACTAGTATATATTTTCTTAGATATGTTATATATTTATAAACTTTTATGAGTGTTTTTAATTAACAAGTAATACTACATTTGTAATTGAATGCATATACTCAAACATCCAGAAATGCAGCCATATCATTAGTGCTGAATAAGGATGCATTTGTTAGCATTTTGTCTTTGTGGAGGAAAAACAGTGGGTAGACATAGTTTTATTTTGCATTTGTCTTATAAAATGCAAACATGACAACTTTTCATAGTTTTAAGAACTTTTATCTGCAAGTGCATGTCCCTAGCTTGTCCTGTTGATTTGTTGACAGGTTGGGTATTTGTGGCACAGGTCAAAAGCCATCCCTCATGGAGACTGTGGTGCCAACAGCACCCCCTGGAGTTGGTAATACAAATTGTGGTTGGTCCAAATTGAAGATTTTAATAGCTATCTATTGTGTTCTATTTATTTAAAAAATTAATTGTTTTTGTTTTTTTAGGCCACACCCTGTGACGCTCAGGGGTTATTCCTGGCTATGAGCTCAGAAATCGCTCCTGGCTCAGAGAACCATATAGGACTCTGGGGAATCGAACAGCAGTCTGTCCTAGGTTAGCCGCATGCAAGGCAAATGCCCTACCGCTGTGCCACTGCTCCGGCCCCTTATTAAAAATTTTTAATGTAATTATTTACAATTTTGTTAGTAGTAAAGTTTCAGGTATACAATGTTCCAGAACCAATCCCATCACCTGAGTATCAGCATTCCTTCACCAATGTCTCACCTTCCCCTCCTACTTAATATTTATCACCCCCTTGGCAAACTCAGTTCTATAGGCTGACACTCAGTTTATTGCCATTTGATATTCCCTCACAATCTTTCCTTATATCCCTCATGTAAGAGAAATTGTTCTATATATACCCTTCTCTCTCTGACTGACTGACTTTACTCAGTATCATGATACCTTCTAGTTCCAGTCATGTCATGGTGAATTGCATGATTTCATCATTTTTTTGGGGGGGTAGGGAATTTGGAACCACAATCAGTGGTTCTCAGGTAGTATTCCTTGATCTGTGCTCCGGAGTAACCCTTGAAGGTGATGCAAAAAGCATCAGTCTCATGCAAGGTAATTCATTCCTTGCTGTATTTTCCCTCTGAGCCTGATTTTATCTCTTATAATTGTGTGTGTATTCATTGTGCATGAATATATATATGTATAGATATACACCACAGATTTTTTGTTTGTTTTTGTTTGGGGCCACACCTGGTGGTGCTCAGACGTTACTCCTGGTTCTCTCAGAAATTACTCCTAGCAGTGCTCTCAAGCTATATGGGATGCTGGGGATTGAACCTTGATGGGTTTCATGCAAAGAAAACGCCCTACACCCTGTACCATTGTTCCAGCTCTATACCACAGTTTCTTATTCACTTATATGTTCTTGGGTACTTGCATTGTTTCCAGATCTTGTATATTGTGAATAGAATTGCAATGAATATAGGAGCGCAAGTGTTTTTTTGAAATAGTTTTAGGACTTTTAACTAAACTTCAGAGCATGGTTGCTTGGAACCATCTGGATATATTAAAATCAAATTTCCTTAGGGGCCAGTCTTATTGAGGTAACAGTGTTGTCCAGGGCAAAGTCTAGATGAATTCAGGACATATTGCTAATAGTTATCTGTGACATAGAAGTAGTAAAGGAAAGATATGAAAGAACTGTTGACTTTTTCTCAACTCTGTACCTATGCATTATTACATGCAATAAATAAATGATAAGAATGTATACACATAATAAAAATTCAAATGATACAGAGAGCATAAGAAAACTGGATCAGAATTTCTTGTGCCAATATCCTTGCAACATAAGAATTCTTTAAGAACATTCTAGGATCTTTGAAAGACCAAGACCACTGATTAAAGAAGACTGACTACAATAAACTCATCTGAGCAGAACTTTTCTTGGGGTTGTAAAGAAAGACTTTATCTAGGCTTTGCCCTAGAATTTGTACAAAAACCAAAATCTCTAATTATAGAAGACTGATTTGACAACTGCGATGGAGCAGAACTTTTCCTGGGACCATAAAGAAAGACCTTGGGGTTTGACAACTAACATGTCCGGAGCCTGTAGTCCATGTCATGAGAGTATGCTTCAAAGGTAGAGACAATCTGTATCTCTTATGCCAAGGAAATTTTCTTTCTAATTTCCTTAATGTTTTCTGCCTCTATGCAAAGTGAACATACAAAAAACTTGCCACATCTGTGCCCCCTTTTTAAATTTCATATATTACTTATATTTCTAGATAGGAGTCCTGTCTTTCTTACAGAATCATAGAACATGAATCATGTTTTGCCTTATATTTATATGTCTTCCTACAAACTGAGAAAAGAAAATAAAAAGTGGATGAGACCCAGGGGCCAAGTGGTCTCAGGAACATAGAGTGTAAATAAAAAATTGTCATCCCTGAATACCCGAACCAATGTCAATGACAGTAAAATCAAGAGACACAAATTACAAAAAACTATACAGAAGGCTAAGGGTGGAGGTATGGGAGGCATGCTGGGAACTATGGTGGAGGGAGCTCAACACAGGTGGTGAGAGCTGCCCTAATTCTTTGTCACTGTGTATCTGAAATATAACTGTGAAAGACTTGTAATTCACATTGGTCTCAATAAAAAATAAAGTAAAAAAAATAATTCTTTAAGCAAACTCTGGGGATGCTTCCTTGAGCCAATATTGTGATTCTAAAATATACTTTTCCTTTACAAAGAACCAAGGTAAATGAAACTTGATAAAACTCCCTCTGACTAAAAGTTTCCTTCCTTCTTATTTTCTTCCCTCCCTCCCTCCCTCCCTTCCTCCCTCCCTCCCACCTCCTTCCCTTCCTTCCTTCCTTCCTTCTTTCCTTCCTTCCTTTCTTCTTTTTTCTTCCTTGTAAAGAGAAAAAAGTTTTATGAAGTATGGTTTTGATTATTTTATACCCTATTGGTAGTATTTTCAAATTTAGAATCTAAACAAGCATTTGTATTAAAAGGGAGAGATGTGTCTGAAACCTGTTTACCTTTAATAGTTTATTATCACTCCCTTCTACTCATTGCAGAATACCCACTTGGTACTCTTTCAATGGTGTGATCAGAGCTTTTTGTTTGTTTGAAAATTATCTTGTTGGAGCTACTTTTATATACTTTAACCCACTCAACGCACTCAACTAGCTGTTTTATGTAATGTTCTTGATTTTATTTTTACTTAATTAAAGTAAGCCTGGTTTACATCACTATATGCATTTCAGAAGTGCTTGTCATACTCCTTAAAAGTAAATGATCACATTTCCATTAAAGTGCCATGACTTCCATGCTCATCTGCTCATCTTCCATGCTCTTCCCTTTGTGCTCCTTCTTTAATGAGCAATGGCCCCTTCCATTCCATGGTCCTGGTGTTAATGGATTGGCTTTGCCTTCTATTTCACATTTCTTTGTATCCCACATATATGGGATCATCTGCTCTTTCTAAGTCTAAGTAATTTTACTTATCATGGCAGCCTTCAGCTTCATCCACAAATGGAAAAAAATCTTATTTCTTGTGGTTAAGTAATAAACCATTCCATTCATATAAATCTTTATCCACTCATCTGTCATTTTCAGCTGTTAGTCTTGTAAACAGATACAAGATAGATAACATAATTTTAGTAAATAGAGGCATGTATATAACTTTGCCAATGAATGATTTTGTGCTCTTTGGAGAACTAGCTGGAAGTGGATTTTTAGGACTGTCTAGTTAAGTCCATTTTTAGCATCTTGAGGAGCTTCAATAGTAACTTCAAAAGAAGTTGAACCAGTTTATATTTTTATCGACTACATACCAAGCTTTCTTTTTATCCATGCCTTGGGTGGGAGTTGGAAAGTCTTTTTTTATTAATTACTTTATTTAAACACCATGGCTATAAAAGTGTTCATAATACATTTGTTGTTTTTTCCACAATTAAAGTCATACAATATACAATACCCTTTACCAGTGCACATTTCCCACCACTGATGTCTCCAATTTCCCTCCCATTCTCCTTTATGCCTTCTCCCCTTCCTATCTCTGGGACATACATTTTTTCTTTTCTCTCCTCTCTCCACTCCTCTACTCTCTCCTCTCCTCTTCTTCCTCTTCTTCTTCCCTCTCCCCCCATCCAGAATGTCTGGACTAACTTTTATGAGGAAACCACTTCCTAGACTTCAGCCTCATCACCACAGAACAGAAATACAGTACTACCTTACTCTCTGGACTGCAGAAGACCCATCTGAAGAACAGGAATGGAAAACAACTGGGGAAGTAGGAGACAGGCTGTTTGCTGTTTTTCCTTGAGCAATCTTTCTTTTTAGATTAGTATGCACAATTCTATATAACTTAATTGAATCATCCAGATTCAATTAGATATAGTTTTAGAATCTCACAGCCATTCAAGACTTAATGGAACAAATAGCAAAAAACACCAACAGACATATTCAAGAATGGAAATTGAAACTAAACAAAAACAAAAGTGCAGTTCCAGATGGTTTTACAAGTGGTTTCTTAAAGGTTTAGAGTCAAAGGAGCACTGTAAAAACATTGTTAGAGTGGCAATTATTGTTTGCATAGGCCCACCAAAGTGTGGGGGACATGGAAAGAAAACACATTGGCCTAAATACAAGACCTTACCCCTGAAGTTTCCTGACATAAGTCCAATTCTAGGCTCCAGGCCAACTAGTTTGTCCAATCCAGGTCAATGTCTGTAGTGCCAATAAAGTTTTATTTTTCATGCAGTCTCTGTTGTTGGTATCATGTTTCTGTATTGAAGATTCTGGAATCTGTATATCCTACATTGAAGTCAGGATGGTGCATAGCGTCATCTAATTTCAACTCACAAAGGGCAATGCAGAAAGCCCTGTCCAGTATGCAGGTTGTTGTTGTTGTTGTTGTTGTTGTTGTTTAAATCTTCTCAGTGTTAAGGGAAGACTTTTGAGTAAATCTATATCAGAGCAGCAGTAGGAAAGTTGGAAAGTTGGAAAGTCTTGAACATCACTTAAGATATTAACTTCAAGGGCCTGAAACACATTAAGAGTTTATACCATTTCTTTATCATTCTGAGTTTAATTATACTAAACAAAATAAAAATTAATTGGTCACAGTGGGAGTATGATGGGAAAACAGCTCTTAAGTTAAAATAATGATCAATCAAGAGAAAGAACATAGCTATATCTTATCTTACTCAAACTGCACCACTGGGGCATCAAATGATCCATAGCAGTAAGCTTTCTTTTGTAAAATATAGTCTGTCTAGCCGCGCGAACGGTCCGCCCCGCCCCCGCAGCGTTTCCCCTGGCTTCCAAAAGGTAGGGAGGCTCCGCCCACCCACGCGGCCCACGGGAACGGTCCGCCCTGCCCCCGCAGCGTTTCTCTGGCCTCCAGAGGCTAGGGAGGCTCCGCCCACCAAAGCGCGCGAACGGTCCGCCCCGCCCCCGCAGCGCCCCGCCCACCCACGCCGGTTCCGCCCCGCCCCCCGCTGGGCTTTTGCTGCTTCTCAGTACTAGCTGACAACAATAGGGCAAAGCAAGGAATCAGGCCACAGAAAGAGCAAGGAGGAGCCAAACCTCAGCAAACTCTCCCAACAGTACCTCTAGATCCACCCTCAGGGAGGAGACCCATTCCCACACAACAGGGGATCAAAACAGGCTGAAATCGGAAGGAACAGCACTCCAAAGCACACCGATAAATACAAAAAAAATATGGGTAAATCAAAGAGAACCCTAAGTTCTGAAGATACGGAGACAAACCCTAACAAGTTTCCAAGTCCGCCAAAACGCACAGATCCCTGGGAAGGCAAACTAAAAGCAGCAATGAGGAAGGAAATGCAAGAATTAATAAAAGAAATGAGAGAAACCTTAGCTACAGAATATAAGATAGCTATGGATGAACGAATAAGCCAAATTAAAGAAGAAATGTTAAAGAGCATGAGAGTCCATACAAAAAGAAGTGAAGGAATTAACAGACAAAGTAACAAGCCTTACTAGCAGAAACACAGAGTTGGAGAAACACATTGAAGAACTCGAAGGAAAACTGCAAACAAAAAATGAACAAGAAACCAACAAAGAAATAAAAGGCAAAGCACTGGAAGGAAAAGTCCAGTACCTAATGAACAAGGACAAAAGAAACAATCTAAGAATCGTGGGTATACCAGAAGGGGAGGAAATAGGGAAAGGGGAAGAACAAGTAGTCAGAGAGATAATAGCAGAGAACTTCCCCACCCTCTGGAATGAAACTTCAGGGCAAATACAGGAGATCAAGAGGGTCCCTAATAAAATAGACCCCAATAAATCAACACCAAGACATATAGTAATCCAAATGGCAAAAACAAAGAGAAAGAGGAACTTCTTAAAGCAATAAGAGAGAAAAAAAACCTCAAATACAAAGGTAGGGACATAAGAATCAAACCAGATCTCCCAGTCGAAATAATTCAAGCAAGAAGACAGTGGAATAACATATTTAAACGACTGAATGAAAGAAACTTCCAACCTAGAGTCCAATACCCAGCAAAACTATCATTCATATGGGAGGACAGACTAAAAACATTCTCAAACAAGACCGAACTAGAGCTATTTGTGCAAACAAAACCGATCCTAAACGACCTACTCAGAGATGACTTACACAATCCAAACCCCCGATTGTAACAAAAACCACCCTACACAACACAACTGCACAACAGTCCTCTCTCTCAATAATCTCCCTAAATGTTAATGGCCTAAACTCCCCAATTAAAAGACGCATAGTAGAGAACTGGATTAGGAAAAATAAACCGGACTTCTGCTGTCTACAAGAAACACACCTACAGCTACAGGACAAGCATAGGCTTAGAATAAAAGTATGGAAAGTAATTATTCAAGCCAATGGAAAACAAAAAAGAGCAGGGACAGCCATTCTTATATCAGACCAAATCACTTTCAATCTCAAGAAAGTGATCAGAGATAAAGAGGGTCACTACTTACTGATCAGGGGAACACTAGATCAAGAAACACTAACCCTGGTCAATATCTATGCACCTAATGTAGAGTCAGCAAAATATGTGAGGCAACTGCTCGTAAACCTGGAGAAACACATGAAGGGAAATGTGATAACAGTAGGGGACCTCAATACTCCACTATCACCACTGGACAGATCCACCAAACAGAAAAATAGCAAAGAAATAAGAGCTCTGAATGAAAAATTAGAAGATTTAGGACTAAAAGACTTATATAGAGCCCTCCACCCTCAGAAAACAGAATACACATTCTTCTCAAGTCCACATGGAACCTTCTCCAGAATAGACCATGTCTTAGGAAACAAAGCCAACCTATATAAGACCATGAAGGTAAGGATCATTAGAAGTACCCTTTCAGATCACTATGCAACAGAGCTCAAAATTGGGGTCAAGAAGAAGCAATGGAGAAAAACTAATACCTGGAGATTAAACAACATGCTGCTCAACAACAGCTGGATCAAAGAGCAACTCAAGGAAGAAATAAAAAGATTCCTTGAGACAAATGATAATGAAGAGACAACATGTCAAAATTTATGGGACACAGCAAAAGCAGTAATTAGGGGGAAACTCATAGCAATACAGGCCTACGTCAAGAAACAGGAAAATAACAAAACCAACAGTTTAAAAGATCACCTCAAAGAATTGGAACAACAGCAACAGAGAAACCCAACCACAACCAGAAGGCAAGAAATAATAAAAACCAGAGCAGAAATAAACAGCATAGAAACTAAGAAAACAATACAAAAAATCAATGAGACCAGGAGTTGGTTTTTCGAAAAAATAAACAAGATAGACAAACCACTGGCAAAACTCACCAAAAAAAGAGGGAAAACATCCAAATCAGTAGGATCACAAATGAAAGGGGAGAGATTACAACAGAGCCCCAAGAAATACAACATATCATGAGATCATATTATGAGCAACTCTACTCAGCTAGGATAGAGAACCCAGGAGAAATCAACAGATTCCTGGAGAAAAACCCTCTTCCAAGACTGGACAAAGAAGAACTAGAAAGCCTAAACAGACCAATCACCTCAGAGGAAATTGAAGATGTAATTAAAAAACTCCCTAAGAACAAAAGCCCAGGCCCAGACGGATTTACAGGTGAATTCTACCAAACATTCCGAGATTTACTACCACTTTTTCATAGGCTCTTCCAAACCATAGAAAAATCAGGAATCCTTCCTAACTCCTTCTATGAGGCAAATATCACACTCATCCCCAAAGATGGCAAAGACACCGCTAAGAAAGAAAACTACAGACCAATCTCACTAATGAACATAGATGCAAAGATACTCAACAAAATCTTAGCAAACCGAATCCAGCTCTTCATCAAAAAGATCATACATCATGACCAAGTGGGATTCATACCAGGGATGCAAGGTTGGTTCAACATACGCAAATCAATTAACATTATACATCACATCAACAACAAGAAAAACAAAAACCACATGATTATATCAATCGATGCAGAGAAGGCGTTTGACAAAATCCAACACCCTTTTATGTTAAAGACACTCAGCAAAATAGGGTTAGAAGGAACCTTCCTCAAGATAGTTACAGCTATTTATGAAAAGCCTACAGCCAACATTATACTTAATGGCGAGAAACTAGAAGCATTCCCACTAAGGTCAGGAACTAGGCAAGGCTGTCCACTCTCTCCACTCTTATTCAATATAACCTTAGAAGTCCTAGCAATAGCAATTCGACAAGAGAAGGGAATCAAAGGAATCCAAATTGGGAAAGAGGAACACAAACTATCTCTATTTGCAGATGATATGATGATATACATCGAAAACCCCAAAGAGTCCACAGTAAAACTCCTAGAAACAATTAACCAATACAGCAAAGTGGCTGGATACAAAGTCAATACACAAAAGACAGTAGTGTTTCTATATACAAACAACGAAGTCGAGGAGAGAGAGATTAAAAATACAATACCATTTAAAATAGTATCAAAAAATATCAGGTACCTAGGAATCAACCTTACAAGGGAAGTGAAAGATCTATACCAGGAAAACTTCAAAACGCTTCAGAAAGAAATTGAAGACGATCTAAAGAAATGGAAGAACATCCCATGCTCATGTATAGGTAGAATTAACATAATCAAAATGACTATCCTACCCAAACTACTATATAGATTTAATGCAATCCCTATCCAAATCCAGACACCATTCTTTAAAGAAATAGAACAATCAGTCACAAAATTTATCTGGAACCACAAAAGACCCAGGATAGCCAAACACATACTGAAAAACAAAAAGCTGGGAGGCATCTCCTTACCTAACTTGAAACTATACTATAAAACTATAGTAATCAAAACAGCATGGTACTGGAACAGAAACAGGACCTCAGACCAGTGGGTCAGAACAGAATTCCCAGACATAAACCCCAAAATATATAGCCAAATAATATTTGACAAAAGAGGCAAGGATCTGAAGTGGAACAAAGGAAGTCTATTCAACAAATGGTGTTGGTACAACTGGAAAACCACATGTACGAAAGTGAAGATTGACCCATACCTCACCCCTTATACAAAAGTTAACTCAAAATGGATCAAAGACCTTGAAATCAGACCCGAATCTATAAAGTTTATCGAGAATAAAATAGGCAGAACACTCGAAGACCTATATATCAAAAAGGTCTTCGAGATTGGAGCACCAATGGCAATAACGTTAGCATCAAATATAAACAAATGGGACTACATCAAACTAAAAAGCTTTTGCATGGCAAAAGAAACCCTACTTAACGCAAAAAGACAGTTAACAGAATGGGAAAAAATCTTTTCACTCGATATATCAGATAAAGGGCTGATATCTAGAACATACAAAGCACTCAGAAAGCTGAGCCCCCCAAAACCAAGTAAAGCCATAAAAAAATGGGGAGATGAAATGAATAGACACTTCTCTGAGGAAGACAGAAGGATGGCCAACAAACACATGAAAACATGCTCACCTTCACTCATTATCAGGGAGATCCAAATCAAGACAACAATGAGATACCACCTTACACCAGTGAGGATGGCTCACATCAAAAATAATGGAAACAACCTTTGTTGGCGGGGATGCGGTATGAAAGGAACTCTCATCCACTGCTGGTGGGAATGCCCCCTAGTACAACACCTATGGAGAAAAGTCTGGAGAGTGCTCAAAGAACTCAGAATTGAGCTGCCATTTGACCCAGCAATTGCGCTCCTAGGCATATACCCCCAAGTTGAAAGGACATTCATTCCAAAATATGTATCCACCCCACTATTTATCGCAGCACTCAGTATAATAGCCAAATCTTGGAACCAACCTCGATGTCCAACAACAGATGAATGGATCATTAAGATGTGGTACATATATACAATGGAATACTACATGGCAGTCAGAAATGATACAATCACAGACTTTGCAGCAACGTGGATGGACCTAGATCATGTTATGTTAAACAAAGTAAGTCAGAAGACAAAAGATAAACACAGAATGGTAGCACTATTCTGAAGCACCTAGAACATATATTTTATACACAACTAATACCTAACAACCAAATAAAAGGGTTTAACAGGGTAGAATCTCCAAACACTGTAATAGTCAACATATACTTGGGAGCACTGTCCAAAATACATGAAAAAGGAACAACACGAACTCTTAACTACACATTATACCACAAAGAAAACAACAACAAAAGAAACAGCAACATAGAGAGAACAGGTATGTAATCAGACTTCTACAACAAAGGCCCACAATAATCCCTTAGAGATCGTATACAGGAACAGAAGTATAGAACACCATGGGAAATCACTGACTGCAATGGAAACATACCATAACACTATGTTTTAATGCCTTTATCTTACTATATTTTAAATAACCTCTCAGCTTTTCTGTTCACAGGCGCCCTTGGATACAAAGGGCGGACAAACTAAGATGGCAACTCGGGATACCACGCGAGATACCATACCTTGCTTGCAATACGAGATGGCCCCGAGAAAACTCTTTGACATACACTTTATCTCTAGGTTACACCTTCTTTTAGGAACTGAAGCACGTGACCAGTCAGACCACCGAAGCAGTAACTGAGACGTACAGACTTAAACTATAGGCTCTACTTTTTTTTATTTTTTCTCTTTTCCCCCTTTCACTTTTCTCTTTTCTATTCTTCTCTTTGCTTTTTTCCCTTTCTCTTCTCCCTTTCTTTCTAAGCAATTTTCTCTTTTCTCTCCCTTCATACCCCTCCCATATACCTTCCCCTTTCTCCCCTCCAGAAATCCAACTATCCCTTCACCCCCCAATCCCATCCAGATCTCCCACCATATTGAAACTCTTCACCCTCAGTCCTTAATCTATTAGGCATCAAGATCGACCACCTACCCAATGAACCAGTACCCAGCACCCAGGCGAGGGGACACCCAGTCAAACCCACACCTCGTCTCCTGCAAGAAAAGACAGCCAACTCCCCTGCGGACTCATGATGCGAGGCCCTCCATACCAACTCCCCCTAATGTGGACTGTTTCTTGAAACTGGACCTAGGTCCAAAAGTATCCCCAAAGCAAGAACTCTTCCAAGACCTCCCTGCCGCAAATTTTTACCAATCTGAAGAAGGTCAGGGGTGTGATATAAAGATGCCTGGGAACCCATGCACCACAAGAAAAACCCAAAAGACAATGGGAAAAACTGTACTTCCAACATAGGCATAAGACCTGTAATATAGCACCGCTTTACCTGCTTTCCCCCAAATGTAAGATAGTTTTTTGCACCACTTTGGTCCTTTAAAAACTTCGCTAACTCATTTTATTTCTTTTCTTTTCTTTTTTTTATTTTTTTTAAATTAATTAAGTTATTTTTTTAAATGTCTGTCCTACATATACATTTGTGAGCTGATACATTTTTATTCCTTTTTTTTTTATCATTTTTGGGTATGTGACCTGTTTCTGTTATCCCCTCTGTCCACCCCCAAATACACCGACAATATAAGGTAGCACCGTTTCTCCCTGCAAAGGCACACTAAATAAAGGGGAAATCTTACATAAAAAAAAGAGCTCTTGTCTACTAGAGATAAGAACTCATAGTTGTTTACAATACAGGGATATCTCCTACCCTGAAAATATGTCATGTGGAATCAACTTAGACTTCAGGTGATTAGATACCATTCATCCAGCCTTGAACCCTGGACCCCAGACATAGAAACGGCACAGTTCCTCACAACAGCTACAAGAAACAAATCCCAGCCGGGACAGCCTTAATACTGTGGGGCCACCAACAAGGACCAGCTCTAACATGATATCCTGACAACGAGGAAAATGTGAACAACCTGACCTTAGAATAGATTAGCCTACCTTACCAGCCAATGACAAGACAAAACCAGAAGACTTGTCACCCTTTGGTAGGTCCAAAAGCCAAGATCGTGAGTTATAGAGGACTGGCTGCTAGAACCATGACCAGACTGTATATATCTTGGGACCAATAAAAAAGCCCTAGTTTAGGGTTTGAGCTATGACCTGCACAATACTTATGATCCCCAGTTCCAAAGGTCTGGCAGAGACAATTGTAACGGAATGGGGCTTCGGGAAGCACAAAGAAAGACGCTATCCTAGGCGCCATCCCAGGTTCAACACAAAGACCAAGATCTCCAACCACAGAAGATGGATTAAAATGACACTGAAGGAATGGAACCTCAAGAACCACAAAGACTGACTTCATCATAAGTCCCACCTCAGGATCCGTGCAGATACAGAGACCTCTAGACACAGAGGTCTGATTGTATCACACAGGACAGGGCAGAAGTCTTCCACACACCACAAAAGCACCACCGGGAAAATAAATGATCCTGAGCAGAGTCTATAGTTGATCCCATGACAATATACTCCAAGGACGGAGAAACCCCATATTTCTTAGGCCAAGTGAATTCCTCTTTGAATGACCCCAATATTTACTGTGCCAGGGCAGGAGGGAAAAAACAAAAATAAAAAAAGTACAAAACCTCGGTTATTTTTTTATATATATATTATTTTTTATCTTCATTTTTTATTATTATTATTATTTTTATTTACCTACCTATCTTTGGTAGATTTCTCTGTTTGGGTGTGATTATTGAAATTGTTGTCCCCAGTTATATTTTTTTTTCTCTTCTTTTCTTTCCTTTCTTTATGTGCTATGACATGTTTCTTATTTCAAGACCATAGCGGTTTTCGTTTTGATTTGTTTTTGTTTGTTTCTTTTTTGTTTTTGTTTTTGTTTGTCTGTTTTTCTTTGTTTTGTTTTTTTTTTTGTTTGCTTGTTTTTTTGTGGTGCTAATCGATATAGCCGGAATCCTCACTGGATATTTGACACTTCTTTTGGTACGGGGGGAGTGTTTCACCTTGTTTATCTCCTTGATCTCTCAAAGCGTTGATGAGAGCCCCTAGAAGGATTCTGCACATTTTCGGCATATTAGTCTCTTACCCCAGCTTATTTCTTTTCTCTTTTTCAAACAAAACCATGCATCTTGAACTAACTAGTCCTACCTCCAGTTAGAGGGGGAAATAAGGGAGACATCAAGACCAAACAGGTGCAAGACTACTAGGTAGTGGGTCAGATACAGAGGGGACCACATATTCTAGCCGCCCTGAGGGTGAGGGAAGAGGAAATGGGAGGGAGGACAAAAATGGAGGTATAGGTAAAGACAATCTGATGATGGGAATCCCCCTTGCTTTTATGTAAATATGTACCTAAAATAATATTGTCAACAATATGTAAGCCACGATGATCAAAATAAAAATCATATTAAAAAAAAAGATAGACTAATCTAACCCCTTGTTTGAATGTTTAAAAAAGGGAGTTACAATTGTTAAGGATCTCTCTCAAGGACACATAACTAATTAGTGATAGAATTAGAGTCTTGCATGCTAATCATTCTTTTCTCACTTGTAATCAAGACATGTGGTCTTGTGAATTTTTTTCATGTAGATCTTTGTTATTATCTAAGAAATGCATCATTAGGCTTACATTTGTACTGATAGAATTTTTTTAATCTTAGGACATTTTTAATAATGCAGCTATAGTAAAAAACAATTTATTGCAACAAAAGTTCTTTATTAGTTCTACAAATAAGGACAGAGATGAAAAACAAGAATGGAAAGGACAGGGAGAAGTCAAAGCATCTTTTCTTTAAAGTGCAAAGATGTTTCATTGAAAAATAAAGGAAAGTAAGCAACATTGGACTAAATGTGACTCATACAGGTGAAGTCTTTAACCAGTGAAGAAAATAGATTATTACAATTCTCTGTGAGGCTTCAAATATTGATTATGAATTTTAAAAATAAAAAGCACCATAATTTGGTCTCATAAATATTTATTAGGGTTTTCTTTAGATATTATTATTTAGATAGATATTTATTTGTGATAGTTGTCTGGTCTGCCATAACCATATTACACTTTGGGGAGGGAAGGAGACATAGGGTAATTAATAGTGCTTTTTATAGTATAAATGATGGCTAGGTTATTTTGAGGTCATTCAACTGGATATCTTGGTTTAATTATATTAACTTAAAAGACCAATATGGGTAAGAGTTCATAATATCTCATTAAGCTGTAACCTACGGAATTAAATTAGATAATGCAAAATGAATTACTTTGTAATAGTTTTATAGGCTTTGTATTGAACTTTTATAATCACTATCAGTATTTCTTGCAACATTGTGTGAGATAATTAAAATAAGCCACAGATATGAAAGTGAAGTTAGAAATAAGTGAAGTCATTTGCCTAACTTAACATGATTATTATGTTTTGAAGGTTTTCTTAGAATTAAGATTTCTTTTTTTTTTTTTTTTTTTTTTTTGGTTTTTTTTTTTTTTGGGCCACACCCGTTTGACGCTCAGGGGTTACTCCTGGCTATGTGCTCAGAAATCGCCCCTGGCTTGGGGGGACCATATGGGACGCCGGGGGATCGAACCGCGGTCCTTCCTTGGCTAGCGCTGGCAAGGCAGACACCTTACCTCCAGCGCCACCTACCCGGCCCCATAATTAAGATTTCTTAAACCCCAAGAAGACAGAAAATTTTGTCTGATGTGTTTTCATGTGTTTCATGCTTGTAGTATTTCCACAATTCTGCATAAGGTACTCAAAATATTCAAGTCATATTAACAAATGGAGGTGGGCATCATCCTGTCTGTCATTGTTATTCCATCCCCTTTGCAAAATTTAAATTTGAGTTCACAGATCACTGTGAAGTGCATTTTTCCACATTAAATATCTTTGTCTTCCCCCAAACCTATAAAACCCTGGACATTTTACACATTTCTGACTTTATTACTATTTATTTATACTATTATTATTGAATAAATATGCTGTAATTCAGATAATACAAAATATTGAAAATCTGATTTAAAAAAAAAACATGATTTTTTTCTCTACTCCCAAAATACAGGGGGAAAGGAAGAGAAGTAAATGTTTGTGTACATTGCTGGTTGTCATGGTAAGGGTTTTGTTTTATAGAGAAAGTGAATATAAATGTAAATCATAATTTATAATTGATAGAAGAGTCTATTGAGGACTAACTTTAGAAATATATTGTCGATTGTAAAAAGATGTATTTAAAAGTATTTATTGCAATGATTTTGGTAATAAAATTATAAATCACATAAGTGTGCAACATAGTAGAAAAAAAATATAGTCTGTCTAGCTAATAAGTGAACAGACATAGGCCCTATTTTGTAACTCTTAAGGAGTCATTTTTTTAGAAACTGGTCTCTCACAGCTGTGAACAGTACCCCTTAGGACATGTACACATAGGTTGGTTTCTCCTAGAGAAATATCACAAGACCAGCTAAAAATTATGTTGTCCCCTCCTCCCCCAAATAAATAAGGAGGAGTAGAGAGGGAAGGAAAAGAAGAACTCTGCATGCTTGAGACACTGAATTTGATTCTGGGTCCCACATGATCCTCACTTCTTGCAGCTCTGTTAAATGTGATACCCTTTCCCTCTCCCCAACCACAACTGATGAAAAAGCAAAATTCCCTACAATGATTCTTTTTTTGTTGTTTGGTTTTTGGTTTTTGGGCCACACCTGGTAATGCTCAGGGGTTACTCCTGGCTATGTGCTCAGAAATCTCTCCTGGCTTGGGAGACCATATGGGACATCGGGGATTGAACCCAGGTCCGTCCTGGATCAGCCATGTGCAAGGCAAATGCCCTACCACTGCGCCATTGCTCCGACACCCCCCATATACACAGTGATTTTAAAATTGTCTGTAATATATTGTGAGAAGGTAGACAATATATGAAAAAATGTTCAAAATGTCCCCATAAGGTCAAACATGCTTCCCACGTGTTTATATTTATGTTCTTCTGTCTTCTTTACCCAAGTCAGAGGGAACTCAGACCAGCTTGATACCAAATTGATAAGTGACTCTGCCTGACTGTGAGAGTGAGAGCTTCAGGAGGAATTCAGGAAGCCAGAATACAAAGAAGCCAGGAAAGACAGGGACTAAGAGCATCTCCCTCATTACCTTATGGAGGTGGGGTGGTAGTGAGAACCTGCGAAGCCTGTGTCCACAAAAGTAGGTGCAAGGCAGGGCAGGAAGCCCCATTCCGAACTTTATTCTAAATATAAATTCTTTGTACCTATTGCAAAGGGGATTTCCAAAGAAGTCATTAAGTTAAGTTGGTTCTGGGAAGATGCAATGTCAGATAAATAGCCTAGAGAGATTTAGAATAGGCATTTCAGTCCAATGGCAATTCCCTTCCTTCCTTCCTTCCTTCCTTCTTTTCTTCCTTTCTCCTTCCTTCCTTCCTTCCTTCCTTCCTTCCTTCCTTCCTTCCTTCCTTCCTTCCTTCCTTCCTTCCTTCCTTCCTTCCTTCCTTCCTTCCTTCCTTCCTTCCTTCTTTCCTAGTGGAAAACAGTTATTTCTGAATAAGTTTGAAATCAGAATTAGATGCTCAGCACAGGTTGTCCTACAAGGGGCTACAAAGATGGGGTGGGATCATCCTTATAATAGACTGGCAGTGACAATCCACTACTTTTTGGCTCTCCAGATAAACCAGGACTTGCCCTCATGTGGGGACAGTGGCCTCTATTTCTCACCCAAAGTCACCTGGCAATTGGTATGACCATTTGGTTTTAGCTTATTCATTGCCTTTATCCCAAGAAGAAGGAGACTTCTCATATTGTAGGAAAAGTGGCTTTGCAGCTTGAAGTAAGGTTTCCTGCTGAAATGTATCTCCTACCCTCTCTCAAAGTACAAAAGATTGAGGGGGCTCTATTTACTTTGACAATCATACGTATTTTATGGAGGGATACAGGACTGTGAGAAAGATATTGGTAGACCAGAAATTTGAATTCTGGCTCTGATAAGTTTCCCTTCACCCCCTTCTGGATATGAAAAAGCCATTTCCAAATCACATGACATAAAGGCATTGTGGAACACTCACGGCATAAAAATTTGAAACAAGCCAGGCTAACGGTTTCACTGGGAAATAGAATGGATTTCCCTGTAGGGTTCCCACTAAAAGCAAGTGTTTTAAAAGCTTAACACAATGAAGGGAGTTGTCTCTAGATGATTCAGCGGTTACAATCTCAGCTCCCTTTCTGGAGAGGAAATGTGAGGCCTTGTGTTTATGTTAGATGTTGAGGAAGGTTAACTATGACTTTGTTCGCCTCCATCAATGCCAGGTGTCAGGAGCAAGGTTATTCACCCACCTTGGTCAGAACTGGGCCTTCTGGTCAGCCCCAATCTTTTTCCTTGGTGTCCCCTTTTCTTGGTAAGATACCCTCACCTGCTCTTCTGTTAGAATAATACTCTTCTTGGTCATATCCCAACGATCTCATCAACAGTAACTGGAAGTTTCAACTCCTTCAGTTTCGCTGGGAAGGTTGCCATCGTGGGTTTGACTGACAGCTGCAAAAACCAGTTTGACTGGGAGTGGGGAGGTCGTGAAGCCTGTATAGTGTTAGCTCACAGGCTTGGAATGAAGACTCAGAAAAAGCTCCCAGGCCATCTGACTTAGGCCTCTCAAAAGTCTGTTGGAGAGAAGTCCTAGGAACTATTAATACTTAATAGTTAATAGTTAATGAAGCTCAGGAAGCCTTTATGCAAATTCAACCACAGAAAAAGTCTGCTGTCCTCAGACTTCCCTGGAAAAGATCAGTGCTGGAGTAGGGAGGTTGTCAGTGGTAGAATGCTAACATTGCTTGTGTGGGTTCTATTTTCTGGGTTCTATTCCTGACTCAAAAAAAAAAAAAACCCATACCAAATTCCATTGAAAAATAAAGATGAGAGGCCAGAGCGATAGTGCAATGGTAGGGCATTTGCCTTGCATACAGCTGACCCAGGATGGGTTTGATCCCTGGCATTCCATATGGTCCCCTGAGCAAGGAGTGATTTCTGAGCGCATAGCCAGGAGTAACCCCTGAGCATCACTAGGTGTGGCCCCCAAACCAAAAATAAAATAAAATAAAGATGAATTTTGAATCAACTGCCTGTGCTCCTTAGCCTTGTATTCCTTTACCTCACCTCAATAGCCCACTGGGGTACTGAAATAGTGGGTGGGAATTCTCAGCTTTCTGAAAAGTGGGTAATCATTTTTTGGGGGGAGAGTGAGATCATACCCAGCAGTATTCAGGGGTTACTCCTGGATCTGCATTTAGGGATCACTCCTTGTGATGCTTAGAGAATCATATGGGTACCAAGATTAAACCCAGGTTGGCAGCATACTACTCTATTATTGCGCTTGCCTTATACACATATTTTGTACAGATGGTCAAGGAATGAGAAATTCCTTAGTATACCGAACCAACAGACAAGTAAAAAAGAAGCCTTTATCATTTTTCTCCCATTACTAAAGCTAGGTAAAAAAAATAATTCTCTCCATATATGTGATATATATATGTAGGTAAGCATGTGTGAATGTTTGCATGCATGCATATGCTGATATGTATCTTGAGTATTGATTAATTGTCTATAAGAAACCCAGGTCAATGGGTCAGATTATGATCATGCCTCCTCCAGTGTTCAGTCCACATAGCAGGCTCAGTGCACTGTGCAGATAGGCGTGCCTTCTCTTTTGAAAACCACCCGCTTAACTTGAAAATCGTGGCTCTCATTAAACTCCAGTTCCAATGTGACTCAGGCACTTCAAATAAAAACACCTTCATAAGGCTAATGTTTTTCACTGGAGAAGAGATGACAGACCAAGTGGAAGAAACACCAAGTGTGAGGGTCAGACTGTGGGTGTTGGAAGCAGGGAGGCAGCAGGAGGAGGAAGGCAGAGCCTGGCACCAGGCAGTTAAGCCCCATGGCCTCAGTTTTTCCCCCTGCAAAACAGCTCCCCATGGGAGAGCTGCAAAATGTAATGACAGTGTAGGAGCATCTGGCACGTGTCTGTGCTGCATGCCAGAAAATCATCTCTTTCTCCTTCCCTCCCTATGTCTACAGAAACCAGATGATCTACGTTTTTCCTTGCAGAGGAAGCAGGGAACCTGGAAGGAAGGGAGCAACCAAAGGGAAACACTTGGCTTGGCCAGATTCAAATAACACAAAAACATAAATGCCTACACCCTCATTTTTCAGTGGTTGTTTGCATTTTAACTTTATCATTGTTTTAATTTTCATCAAATCTTTTGGGTTTCCTTAAAGCAAATAGTCCTTAGCTTTGAATACACTCAGCCCTTCCATTTAATCAAACTTCAACAATTATTTACCAAGTGCCAACTCAACGTCAACTGTGATGCCCCTCAAAGAAATGATTGCCTGCTTTTGGGGTGCCTCCATGGAGCTGGGAGGTAACCAGGGGCATGCGTTTGTGAACTCTGGTCTGATAGCTACAGGATACAGGTGTGCCTAGATAAGAGTGGATGCAAAGAGCAAATGTGCACGGCAGGCAGGGAAGGATATAATGGAGAGGGCAGGAAAGAAATGAAGAGGTCAGTGGTGTGTGTGACAGATTGCCATGTGTCCTGATGCTGTGATGATCTCGTTGGTGGTAAGGTGGAGGTCAAATGAGAAAGAACAGAACCCCACTGCTGCAAAGATGGGGCATGAGAGAAAAGAAATTGGCATTGTGAACAGGCCTGTTAGATAAAGACCAGGATGTGCTACCTCCATAAAATTCACAGTAGCCTCTGAAAAAAGCCTTTGACATGAGTTCCCAGTGTGGCCAGATGGGAGGCACCTTCTGCTTCTGGCTCACTCTAGTGGCTTGCTTAGGACAAGAAAATTTTTCCTGTCTGGAAACAGGTGGCCATAAAGCCATTCTTGGGATCTTAACTGCTGTCTGTTCAGGATTCTGAATTCTGCAATCTCCTGCTTAAGGGGTGCTTGTCTTTATGCCCCCCAACTTGACTACTAATTGAACTATGCACATGAATGCTCGTCAGGTGGATGCCCCCACCCTGAGATCACCATGTAATTATGAGCCATGAGCTTGAGTTGGTGAGTGAAACTTCTCCATTAAAGGGGACAGATAGTGTAGGCCAGGGTCATCAGAGTCAGCCAGAGGGACAGAACCCTGTGGGGTGGATCAAGGTTGTTTGAAAGAAGGATTTAGCTTTCCCCAGAAGGCAATAGGATCAAGCTGTAAAATGGGTTTGAAACCAACACTAGGGCTTTAGGGGCCTGCAATTCTGTGTTCTTTGAAAACACCCTGTAAAATGTGACTAAAGGGAGAGTGAGAAGCCAGGTACAGGTAAGAAAGGGACTACAGAGGATAGTTTCTTGCTTCCTTCACTGTGGCCTTCCTGTTGACAATCTGGAAATTAGGATTGGTGAGTCAGCCAGGAGTCTCTTTACAATGTGGAGGATGCCAAGTTCCTCCCAGCCTCCACAGGCAGTCATCAGGATACACCAGAGACCCATTTTATCTGCACATCATGGGAATATATGCACCTCATTCACATTTACAAGGGACTGTGACTCTCTGGGACCTGGACCACACTCTGCAGTGCTCAGTGCTCAGGGCTTCCTCCTGCCTCTGTATTCTGGGATCAGTCCTGGAAGTGGTTAGAGGACTGACCATACACAATGCTAGGGATAGAACCAGGGTTGCCCACACTCAAGGCAAATGCCCTCCCTCCTGTATTCTCTCTTCAGGCCAGGGCTGACTCTTCACATAGAAAGGAAGACCATAGATAGTGTTCCCTGGGGTACTGCTGAGAGTCTCTGTGGTTGTCAAAGAGGAAATCTTCGAGCTCAGGGTGTTCTTCACATCTTGCCATTGTGTTCCTTCTTCTTTACTAAGGGGGTCCAGGTGGCTATCTGGGGATTTGGGGGCTTGAATCATTGTAACTGACAGGGACATAAATGGACAGAATTGAGGTCCTATCAACAAGCTTTGGAGCTGAGGACTTCTTCAGACGATGTTTTGATTTTATTTCCAAATATCATTGCTAAGAAGATCCTTGTTTATCTGCCTTGAGTGTCCTTTGTGGATTGATACTGCCTTGAGAGAACATGAGGACAAAAAGTAAAGCTTTTCTACAGATGTGGGAAGGGGAAAGTGAAGAGAAAGGGACAGGAATAGGCAAGAAGGGTTCCCAGAGATGTTGGTGGAACCAATGTCCTGGGAGAACAAATGGGTGGGACAGCAAGTTTGATGGCAATGTCTACTGAGCCAAGGTGAACCCCAAGTGGCTCCAGCTCTGTGTTCTGCCTCACTCAGTTTCTCACATCCATAACTGAGGGCCTTGGGTCTCACCTGCTGCCATTAGGGTGCTGTCATTTATTTACATTGCCTTCGATTTGATCCCCTCCGCAAGAAAATGCGCAGGAAGTCTGAGGCCCCCACTGACCATCTTGGCCAGATGGGTCATCCATGCAGCACACAGGCCCGAGGACATGATGCCTCCAGTCTGGGGGTGTTCCTTGAGCTTACCCAGTAGTACTGGGGATCCTCCAGGGCTGTAACTGGAGATGTTTGGGGTTCCAAGTGGTACCAGAAATTGAACCTAGCTCTAGACACTCATCCTAATCTTTGTACTTTCTCTTGAACCTTTAGCCTTTGTACTTTTTGTTTATTTGTTATATTGGGGGCCACACTTAGCTGTTTTCAGTGTTGCTCCTTACTCTGTGCTCAGGGATCACGCCTAATGGTGTTCAAAGAAATATATATGATGCCAGGGATTCATCAGGGGTCAACTAGATGCAAGGCAAGGACCATATCTGCTTTACTATATTTTCCAGCCTGTAGTCTGTGTGGGGTTTTTCTGTTCATTTGTTTATTTTTTTGGTTTTTGGTTTTTGGGCCAAACCCAGTGATGCTCAGGGGTTACTCCTGGCTATACACTCAGAAATGACTCCTGGCTTGGGGAACAATATGGGATGCTGGGGAATCAAACCACGGTCTGTCCTAGGTCAGCCGCATACAAGGCAAACGCCCTACCACTGCATCACTGCTCTAGCCCCTAGTCTGTGTCTTTTTTTTTTAAACTGGTCTATTTTCTTCTAGCTGAGGATGCTCCATGGAGCTGAAAGTGTGGTGAGACTGGCTTCCTGCTATACCCACAGTCCTTCAGAAGGCATTGGAAGAACCTACAAAATACTGATGAACACACAAGAGACAACCACTGTGGTCCAATACAGTTGCAACAAACCAAAGAACCAGTTGGGGAAAGTGTCTAAGAGAGATGAAGAACTTGGAGGGTCCATGGGAGGTATGCAGGATCAAAGGTCACGCCTCTTCACAAGAAATCCCTGAACATTACATAAGATATTGACTTGCTCACTCACAAATTCAACAAACTTTTGAGAAACATGTGTGTCCAGCTGAGAAAAACAATGGGTGTCTTTGAAAAGGTGAGTCTTGAATCTACCCTGGGGGTGGGGAAAAGAGGAAGATAAGGCTTGGGACAAGGAAGAGAGTTGGGCAAGGTTGGGGGAGTCTTAGGGTTTGGAATCAAAGTTGTAGGGATACTCGCTCAATCCCATTTTTTCTTTTCCTTTTTTTTGGGGGGGGGGAGCCCACACCCAGTGACGCTCAGGGGTTACTCCTGGCTATGCACTCAGAAATCGCTCTTGGCTTGGGGAGCCATATGGGATGCCAAGGGACAGAACCACGGTCTGTCCTAGGCCAGCACTGGCAAGGCAGACGAGTTACCGCTCCGTACCACCGCTCTGCCACACCCCTCCCTCCCCGTTATTGCCCTTTTTGGGCTACTTTCAGCTAACTCCTGGCTCTGTGTCAGACATCAAACCTGGCTATGCTTGAGGGATCATGTACTATGCCAAGGATCAAACCAGATTGATCAAACAGAGCCTTTGCCACAGTTCTATCTCTCCAAGAGCTACTGTCATTTTAACTATAGATGGGGGATGAATGTGATCAAATTTCAAACAAGGACCAGCCAGCCACCCAGGCTCTGGCACCTGGACATCTTTCCCAAGGCCGTATAGAGGTCAGTGTGCCCTTGGTGTCATTGATGGTAATGGGACTATCTTGGAAGTGGGCAGTGATTTAGGCTCCCATATCTATTTCTTTATCTTTTTTCTTTTTTTGATTTTGACCCATCTTTGATGGTTCTCAGGGCTTACTTCTGGTTCTAGACACAGGAATTACTCCTTAAATTGCTTGGGGAGGGCCATTTGTGATGTCAGGAATTGAACCTGGGTTGGCTGCATGCAAGGTAAATGTCCTTCCCACTGTGCCCATCCTCATCTATTTCATCCCTCATTTAATCCTATGGATGGGGAATCAGTCTCTCTATTAGCATGTGCAGGCCATGTTCCCTTGTGGGTTATCCTCCCACTTCAGACCCTATACCTCTCCCCTCTACTAACGTAGCTTACTTGGTCCATGGTTTTTCTCTGCCTTCAGCCCCAAGCCTTCAAACTGGCTCCCAACTAGATTTCCAAGTAACTCCTTCCCTGCTCATCTGCTTCTTTGGAAAGGATCAAACCCCTCCTTCCCTTTTGAGTTTTTGGCCTCTTTTCTGTGACCTGGATTGGCCCCCTCAGTCCTAAACTCACTGGGTCATGCTGTCTTCTTTGTCTGGCTGGTGTCATCTGTTGGCCTAGCTATATCAGAATCACGCAAGACACTAAGTCTAACTTTCTTACTCTGTTTCCTGGGGCCAACCAAAAGTCCTTCATTTCAGGTTAGAACTGGGGTAATAATCTATGTGTGCCCTGTACCTATCACAGGAGACTCCCAGTCATTCCAACTTCCCTCCCTCTTATTTTCTCTCTGATCCCTATCTCAGCAGTTATTTTTTGCCAGTTAGTTTTGGGAGCTACACCCAGCAGCATTCAGGACTCACTCCCCACAGTGCCAAGGGACCTGCAGTATCGGGAATCAAATCAAAACTTCTGCAGGTCAAACATATGCTCAGCCCTCTGAGTCACAGATTGAGCCTTGTTCTTTTCTTTCTATTCCCTCCATATTGTGTTTGTGTCTCCCCAGTCTTTCCTAGCTGGCTCAATAGCCATCAGGGTAACAAAAGGTGCCTGCTCTGTTGATTGATGCCACCTTCGTTTGGTGCCAGGTTGGTTTCGAGGCAGATGTCCAGGAAGGCTGGACAGCAAGATCCTGCCTGAGGCATGAAAGGCAGGCAGCTCTGTCTTTTTCCCCAGTGCCTGCTCTGATCTGATGACAGCAAGACTGTGACAAATACAAACTGCAGCTGGGAGATCAGCAGATTTGTCTGGGGAGAAATTAGTGCCCAAGACCTCAGACTGCCAAGGACCCAGCCGTTAGTTACCAGCAGCAAGATTGCAGAAACTCTGCCAATGCCATTACTGGCTAAGTTGTCACAGACTTTCCTGCCTTGACTTTCTTCCGGGAAGGAGAAAAACAAAGCATTCCATGGGAAGGATTAATCATGTTCTCTCTTGATGATGACTGGAGCTGTTTCTCATGTTCAGCCCCTGGTTTCGCTTGTTCCAGGGATTTCATGTGAAGGGCGGGCCGTTCTCTAGACCTCCCACCTCACCCAACCGCTGCAAGCAGGACCAATGAAAACAAAGCAAGTACCTCATCCAGCTGGTGACTAGGAACTCGGAGTATTTAACAGGTTGCAGGAATGAACAGAGAATTGCTTTTCTGTTTTTACCACTGAAGGACACACTCCTATTTGGGATTTCGAGCTTCACCAAACCGCCTGTCACCTTGTGAAGAGCGGGGTGCCTTTGGATTCCCCAAGGCCACCATGTGCTATGGCAGGTGTGCAAGATGCATCGGCCACTCTCTGCTGTGGCTGTCTATCTTCTGCATCATAGCCAATATCCTACTGTACTTTCCCAATGGGGAAACCAGGTTCGCCTCTGAGGATCACCTCAGCCGCTTTGTGTGGTTTTTCTCCGGCATCGCGGGAGGCGGGCTGCTGGTGAGTAGATCAGAATAATCATGGCCTAAAAACCAAACAAACAAACAACCAAAGGTGGGTCTTGCTCAGGGGCTCTTTTCAATTTTTCCTGGAAACTTTTCACTAACGCCTATTTTAAATCTACTGAGGTGGTGCCTTCTGCTTTCAAGAGCAGAAGGCAGGAACGTTCATTTATTCTATACCATTGTACAAAATTCCCTTTCAGTTCTAAATGAATAACCTTCTCTCTGAGATCTCTCACTTTACATCTGGAAACAGATAGTTGCTTTTAACTGGGATTTGAGAGATATAGAATTTCCATTCCGGGAGCCAGGCACTATTTCACTGGCTGGTTCTCTCTCTAAATCAACAGTTTGGGATCCAAATTCTCTACTATTTATTCTCAGGCTTCAAAGACAGGGGGAAAAAATGGAAAAAGAAATGGTTGAGTGCATTGCTAATGGGAAACTATGATATATTTTCTCCGTTAAGTAATTCTGGGTGTGTAGACCAGGAAAAATCCTGCAGTGAACAGCCATTAGAGGCTGAAACTCCTGATAGAATGTGTATGTTTTGTTTTTGTTTTCAAAGTTTGTTTTTAATTGAAGTGAGAGGAATTTGCCTGCCCATCTGGGAACTGGAAGCCTTAACTTCACCCCTAGCCTGGAAAGAATGTGGGCAAGCTTGAGTTGACTTGCAAAGGCTAGAATGGAGAATTCTCATGAGGAATTTCATGTGAGCGTTCATTTCACCCAGATTATTTTTCTTAGTGAACGGATAGTGAAAAAACAGTTCAAGCTAATACACTAAATTAGGCATGGCAAATGTACCTCAAATGGAAGCTTTATTGTCTAGTTTTACCTTCATCCAAATTTACTAGAACAGAGCTCTAGCTTAACCTGCTTTGGATTTCAAACTTATGTTATTTAAAAGAGTTGACTGGCAAAGCTCTTGCCACACCGTTGGCTCTTCAGAAAAGCAACTCTGGTTGATGAAACAGAGCTAGATTCGGTTATCTTATTAAAAATTTATTAGTATTTTACTGACTTTGAGAAGGGGATGAGAGAAACAATCAGATTTTAAAATGAAGTCAAATAATTCCAAAGCCAAGATTGCTTTGGGATGCTGTTATAAATTCTGGTGTTTATTAAACACAATTATGGGCTACTATTTCACCCTGAAAAAGGCTTGGACCCATTTCATGAAAGCAAGCAGAGGTCACTGTGAAATTTTTTTTATTATTTTTCTTTTCCTCTCACAATTGATATTTTAGGGAGGTGCTATGACCCTAAAACATAGGCAGGCTCAGAGAGAAATCCAATTTGACCTGAGAGGCTCAGGCTGGCTCCATGGAGCCAGCAAGTGCTGGTGACTGATGCATTTACTTCTTGCACAGATGTTTCTACCTGCCAGTGTGTTCATTGCGCTTGAGGAAGAAGATTGCTGTGGCTGCTGTGGATATGACAACTGTGGCAAGAGCTGTGCGGTAGGACTTGTGCTTGGGGGAGGTGCAGGCCTGGATCCCCAAACACAGCCCCACTCACTCCCTATGTCTACCCTGTCCCCAGATGCTCTCTTCTGTGCTGGCAGCTCTGGTTGGCATCATCGGATCTGGTTACTGTGTCATCGTGGCCGCATTGGGTTTGGCTGAGGGACCCCTGTGTCTGAACACCCAGGGCAGTTGGAACTACACCTTTGCCAACACCGAAGGACAGTAAGTCGCTGCTCCTGAGAAGGCCACACATCCCTGTCCACTGTAAACTTGTCCAGAGGCTACCCCATGAACTCACCGAAACCTTAGCCTGCCACCTTGCCACCTTGGGGTTTCCTAGCACTGACTCAGCCCCCTAAAAGCAGTGGGTTAGAGGAAGGAACTCAGTGACTGACCTGGAGAGGAATTTCTGATTCAGTCTTCATGGTATTACTGTGGGAGTAGAGGGGACAGGGGAATGGCCACTGTTGGGCCATAGATGAACAGAGGCCTGGGAGATGGAATAACCCAAAGTCTACTACATTGAGGATTTCAACCAGACCACCTGGCTGTTGAATTGATGCTCACAGAATGTGTGATCTAAAAAGGCTGGTTTTACTCAGTTATAAGAAAATATTATAGAATATTTATACCATATACATGGAAACTATATGGATTTAACCTAAATCCATGGTAAAATCACAGCCCTTCCCACAACGCACACATCATAATTGCAGACCATCCATCTTTTGGCTAAGATGATCAGATTATTTTTAACTTCTTTTCTTAATTATTGGCCCACAGTGGCAGTACTCAGGAATTACTCCAGACCTAGTTCTCAGGGGTCAATCCTGGTAGTACTCTGGGTACCTATAGTACAGGGAATTGAACCCAGGGCTTCTGCATACAATGCATGTGCCTTTCAAGTTCTGCTTCATCTCTAAAGTAATCAGGTTGTATATGTGGTCTTCTGCACTAATTCAATGCCAGAATAATTTGAGAGGTTGCATTGTTTTATTCAGATTTTCATTTCTTATCTCTTATCAAGGAAAGAGGAGATGAGCTGACAGATATGATTTGTTGTAATAATGAATGAATGGTTTCTTTCTCTAAATTTTGAAAGGTTCAGTTCTGCTGTCCATGGGTGAAAAGAACAACAACTGTGAATTTGTACTATCTCTATCTTCTCATAAGCCTCTGGGCTTTTCGATTTGTAGAATATAGTGAGGTCATAAGTTCTTGAACTTGAAATTCAAGAGACCCAAGTTTGACCCCAGGTTTCCATTTCCTCTCTGAGTCACCAAGAAAAGAAGTGAATAAGCTCCCTGCCTTGTAAAATAAAACTAATTGCAGAAGCATTAGTGAAATGCAACATTTTGGCCACAGAAACAGGCAACCACCATTAGCTATCGGTGTTATTTACTCCTTGACCGGGAATAAACACCCCATAATCTCCCCATGGAAGATGGAAGATAAACTCTTAAAGGAAATAGTCATTTAGGTGATCAACACCGCTTAGCAATTGTGAGTCATTTTATTTTAGAGTCCACTTCTACCACTTACGCTACTAGTAGAAATTAGAAACTAGTTATTCATATATGTGCAATTCATTTCTCAAGATGGTGCTTAATGCCACTGGAATGCACAGAGCAGCGATTTCATGGAATGTTTTTACAGCTGATTATGTACTCCTCCCAAGAGCCACCAGCTTCTGTGAGAAAATTGCTGTTTTATCCCCACTGCAACTTGCAGAAGGTTTCCATGTGGGGAGGAAGAAATGGTCCCAAGAAAGTGACTAGCTACTCAATACCAAAGAACTTGCTTTACAGCATGCTCAGAATTTGAGATCTTTATTTTATGGCTCTGCAGAAAAGGTAGAGCCAAGACAGAATTTTTGGTAACCAACAAATTGAATTTCTGAGGGACTCCATGAACCATTCCAGAGCTAGATCTCGAATTCCCAACGTCTTTGTTCTCCTGGCATAGGAAAAAGTGATAAGGAAAGAATAATACCAGGCCTTTTTGTGGAATGAAGTTAATCCTAGATTTTCCCACAGGATCAAATCCCATCTCATAAGAATTTAAATGCTCTGCCAAAGCAAATGCTGAAATCTTAGGAGAGTAATCAGAGGTTGACATTTTCAGACTGAGAAAAGGCAGGTGATCAGAAAACGCCTTCTTGTCATATGTATGATTTAGAGATGTCTATATATGTTTAATCACATATGAGCTTAGAATGATTTTCTAACTCTTCACAGGCATTTGGTTACTTTAAAATGTGCTGAGTGGGGCCTGAACGATAGCACAGAGGTAGGGTGTTTACCTTGCACACAGCCAACACAGGACAGACCCTGGTTTGATTCCCAGCATCCCATATGGACCCCTAAGCCTTCCAGAAGCAATTTCTGAGCACAGAGCCAGGAGTAACCCCTGAGCACCGCTGGGTGTGACAACCCCCCCAAAAAAACCCTAAAATGTGCTGAGTAACTCCTGTGGGTCAGATACAGGTTTAAAATATGGATCTACTGGGTCCAAGAGGTCCTCTGTCATGTCCTCCCCTCACAAAGTTGGAGTCTAGATCAGTAAGCAGCACGGGCGCCTTCCTCTCATTAGCCCTCACAGACTAGGTCTGTGCAGTCAGCCCCCCTGTTGCCTTCACCTTGCCTGTCATTTTTTTCCGGGATATGCTGGTCTCTTGCTCAGATTGTCTCTAACTCACACTGAGTTATCAATGTTGAATGAATGGCTACAGGTTATTATAGAAGTAGATGTTCTTTGGGAAAGTGCAGCTACTCCTAATTATGTTTAACCTCTGCTTTTAGGTTGCAGAGTAATTTATTTCTTAAAAGCAAAAATAAAAAGAGAGAGAGAAAGAGAAGAAGCAAACTAAAAAGTTGGGGGAATAGTAGTGAAGCCATTTGCCTTACATGTGGCTGAACCTGGTTTTATCCCTGGTTTAAACCTGGCCTCTCTAGTAGTAGGCCCTGAGCACCACCAGTGTGTCCCCAATATTCTTAAAAAAAAAAAAACAAAAAAACCCTTTTGTTCAAAGTTCTAAGAGACCCAACCTTGCACATTAAAACTCCAAACTTGTCAAAAAGTAGATAATTTTCAAAAAAAAAAATTGAATTTTAGTGAAACACTGAATTAATTCTCCAAAGAGGAAGTATAAAGAAGCCATATGTTCTAAAAATTATTTTCTCAATATGGGTTATGAAGTCCTATTTTTCACAGAAATGAGAAGTAATCATTAAACCAGGGGTCTCAAACTCAATTTACCTGGGAGCCGCAGGAGGCAAAGTCGGGGTGAAGCAGGGCCGCATAAGGGATTTCGCTTACCGAATATTCTCAATAAAAAAAAATCACATTAGTAAGAAAAAAAAATAGCAAAAAATAGCATTAAACATTTGCATAACCTGAATGGAACTGCTCGGGGTATGCGAATGTTTAATACGATTTTTTTCTTACTAATGCGATTTTTATTGCGATTATTCCGTAAACGAATAATCGCAAATACTGCGATATATGAAGGCTGGCCGCGGGCCACAAAATGTTGTACGGAGGGCAGCAAACGGCCCACAGGCCGCGAGTTTGAGACCCCTGCATTAAACAACGAAAGATTTTTAATGCCCTATTACTTTTCCACTTAAAATTTTTTTTAAGTTCACTTCATTTTTTACATTTTTATTTAAAGCTTTGTGATTTGCAAAGTTATTTATAATTGATTTGTAGACATACAATGTTTTAGCACCAATCCCACCACCTATGTCAAGTTCCCTTCATCAATGTTACCAGAGTTCATCCCACGCCACTACTTCCTGCCCCATTATGCTATCATAGCTGGTACCTTTTTAAGCTTGGTTGATAAAGTTTGATCTCGTAATTTTATTGTTGTGATCTCTGTAGCTTGGATATATTGAGTTCTATCCTTTCTTAACGCCACCAATGCACCCGAATTCCCTTCGCCCCATCACCCATTACTTCACATCTGACTTTCTCCTTCACTCAATTTCTTTTCTTATTTTATAATATATTTAAGCATCATAGTTGTGAACATGTTTGTAGTTGAGTTTCAGCCCTAAAAAATACACCCTCCCTTTATCAATGCTTCACTCAATTTCTTTCCTTCTCACTATATTCCTGGCCAAGAGAACTTCACATTTACTTCTAAGTCACATACATAAATATACAGGAAATGGCATTTATGTATTTCTATAGTATGCATTTTTTCTTTCTCCATTGAATTTCACACCCAACAGTTTTCAAGAGTTATTTCTGACTCGGTGCTTGGTGCTTTTTGGAGCTATAGGACTGAACCAGTCCTTCTGCATGCAAAATACAAGCTTAGCCCATTGAGTGATATCTCCAGACCAGTTTTGAATTTTTATTTTTATTTGCTAATAATTTCTATGTATTTGGGAAAGCATGTAAATATTATAGACATATGACTATTATAATATTTATAAAAGAAGACTCATAGAGTAGGGGCCAAAAATTATACATTTTATATTTGTACTCATTGCAACAAGATCTGGTCTAAGAGGATAGAGAGATAATAGTGTGGGTAGGGCACTTTCCTTGCACAAGGCCAATCTGGCACCCCATTTCTTTTCCTGAGCACAGTCAGGAATGTGCATAGAGCTAGGAATAAACTCTGAACACTGTTAGGGGTTGCCTCCCCAAAAAGCACACAAAAAAATGGTCTGGGCTAAATCCTTCACTTTCATGGACAAACATAGGCTGGAAGAATTAGCTACAGGCTACTAAATTATTAATTTTTGTTTTGTCTATTTAATAAACCCACCCAAGTAACTGATTAGGCTTCTTCTTAGATGTGGTCATGTGTGAGAAGTTTTTTTTTTATCTTCAGGTACCTGCTGGACACTGACACATGGTCTCAATGCTTAGAACCCAACAACATAGTAGTATGGAATGTCTCTCTGTTCTCCATCCTCTTGGCCCTTGGTGGAATTGAGTTCATCTTGTGTCTCATACAAGTCATCAATGGTGTGCTTGGTGGCATCTGTGGTTTTTGCTGCTCTCGCCAACAGGTAAGATTCGATGTCAGGAGTGGGAAGACATACACCATTCAGGCTGCATGCCTGGAATGTACCTGATATAAGCTTGATTGACCCACACCACATGGTTCTAAGAGTATAGCCCCAAAGGACCCTCCAAACACCAACAGGTGTGTCCCTGGAGCCACTAACACTGTTGGGATGGTGCATGTGCTTCCTAGAATTTCAAAGTTTGGGCAGTGTCATATTCTTGGGTCATTAAACTAAACTGATGACCCAGTTGTTTAAGAATATCTGGGTCACCCGATCTCCTGAGAGAATCCCACTAAATTTTTTGAGTGTTATTTGGGAGTGCTCACCACCCCCACCCACACCTCTCCAAAATCAGACCTGGTCTCTATGTTCAGTATCCACGTTGTACCCTCCCAACACCTATTTCTCCAACTTCATGGTGGCAGGGCCCAGTGTTGCTGTCTGGAGTGTCACAGGCCCAGGTTCTATGGGAGGGGCTCTGCGTGCTTAAAAAAAAAAAGACCATACAGAGAGCCAGAACTCTTGGGGAGGCCACAAGTATTTTCTGTCTCCCCATTGTGCTTGCAGGCACACAAAAGAAGGGTGGTCTCCTGAGGAGTCCACATAAATAAGGAGTGAAAGGGTGCCCAGAGCCAAGCTCAGAGAATCGCTGCAATCTTTGAATAGCTGCATAGGAAAAGCCTTTCACTGTGGAAGAAAGCCAGGAAGCACTTGTTTCCTGGGGATATGATTTGGGAGAAAAAATATGCATGTATTCACAGGGGGCATGGTCTGCTTCTAGAGTCCCCAAAACATATGCATTATTGAGGGGAAGGAAATGTCCTCATACCCAGCTTGGTTGTGTGTGTTGGTATTGGGTGGGTAGTGGGCTTTATTTTCTGTCTTATCCTATAGAACAGAATTAGGGACACCGAACTGACATTGTTCTCCTTTGGCTCAAGGTCTCTTAACTCATTTTATTTGGGGGTAGGGTCACATTCTGTGATGCTTTAGGGGCTTACTCCTAGCACTGTTCTCAGAGATCATTCCTGGCAGAGTTCAGGGGACCATACATATGCAGTGTTGGGCATCAAACCCAGGTTGGCTACATGCAGGGCAAGTGACTTACCTTCTCATATTATATCTCTGGCCCTAAACTTTCTTTTAAAATAAGGCCAAATCTTCTTGAAACCCAGGCAGGGCCCTGGCTACCTTGAATGGAAATTTACTTAAAATTTTTTAGGAGAAGTTAGACTAAAACTCTAGTTTTCCCTTATTAGGCAAGTCCAGCAAGATTAATAATTTCCTTGGGAGCTCGCCAAATTTCCAAGCAAACAACCAAGTGGGAAACTTTGGTCTTGGTGTGGTTTCCAGGCAGAAAGGCTGGGGAGAGGGAGGGAGGGATCCACCTAGGGTTACTCTCATGTGACTTATCTTCAATGTGAGGCTGGAGAAATACTTCCACACCCTGAGCTAGGTACACCAGGATATACCCCAGAGAATCACCTAATTCCTGGAGTCCACCTCAGTCCGTAACTTTGAAACAAGCCAGTTTCAATTGGGTCAGTTCTCTGGACTACAGCCCTTGTGTGTGTGGGGGGGGGTGGGCAGGCTGGCAGACTCCCCATATCAGTGGCCCAGATGGCTGAACTGGTTGGTAGAACAGGACAGACAGACTCTGCTGAGTGTTGCCAGCAAATAATCCCATTGTGGTTGGCATACAAATCAACCTCGGGGTGACTTGTCCCCAGACTTGGTGAGCAGATCTGCTCCTTTTGTGTCTAAACAAAAGACACCTTCAAAGGGCTTGTCACTGGGGAGTGTTGCCTAGGCAAGGTGACCCACATTCTGAGCCCATAAAGCTAAGCTGTTGCTTCTATCTCCTCTGGGAAAGGACAGGGGTCAAGTTTATTTAGGAAACAGCTTGGGAACTTTGTAGGCTCAAGCTCTAAGGGGGAGACTAACCATCCTGATATTTGCTGAATTTTCAGAATCTGAAATGTCTTTGTTGATTTTTTCTCCTGAAAGCAACCTAATGTTTATTTCCTTTGCCTTATAGCAATATGACTGCTGAATGGCGCCAACCCAAAAAAAGAAACCACACTCTTATTCTATCTCGCTGTAATTTATATATTTCACTTGTATTGATTTGTAAAACTTTGTACTAGTGTATTATATTCCGTATAGTCTACTTTTATAAGCATATTTGGAGACTGGCCTCTCCACCCCATATCAGTGTTTAAACATAGCACACCGATGCCTTTTTTTTTTTTTTTTTTTTAAAAGAATGAGACCGGCAATCACATGGGGAAGATACTTTATGGAACCACCATGCTCAGTCTGTATGGGATAAATTCCGGTCTAAAATCATGTGATTGAGAAGCATTACAGGGATAAACAGCACATTCCAATGACTATTGTATATATGTGTTCACATGTGTTTATTAAACAAAATATTTCTAGTTTTTTTAACCATAAAGATGACCCTACAACTTTAAAAGATGTTAGATTTTTCTCCTTTTTTTTTTTTTTTTTTTTTTTACTGTTTATATGGTGTTTCCCATTGGTGTATGCCTGAAAAATTCTAAGAAGAGACCTTTGAACTATTAAGTATTCTCTGAGAGCAGGTATTTGCCAAAGGTTGGAGAATGGATTGGGTTCTCCAAACCAAGTGACTAGGTGAAAGCATTAAATACTGAGAGTCCTATCCAATTTAGAACTTTCCAAACCTGGGAGAAGCTTTTCTCGTTCAGAGACGAGCAGGAAGGACTATCATTTTAAAAAGAGAAATGCCTAGACAATAGAAGAAAGTGGGAAACGGAATACAGCAGTTGGCGAACATCATAGAGAAATGGGGTAGGGAAGGAGGTATACCCCCAATGCCTGTTTACAACAAAATAAAATATTCATGATCACCTCGTGGTTTCATTTCATTGCCTTTGATTAGAAGATGTTTCTTTTTATCCCCCCTATATTTTTTCACAGTCAGCAAGCTGGGGAGTCTCTGTGAGCTCTCCGTCTCACTTCCCTTTCTTCATCCTCTTTGTCCTCTTCCTCCTCTCCCTCCCTTTCCTACTTTATTCCCTCTTCTCCCTTTTCTCTGTCCTCTTCTTCCTCCTCCCTCTGTCTCTGCAGTGCTTCTTTATCCATCTCACTTCCCTTTCTTCCTCCTCTTTGGACTCTTCCTCCTCTCCCTCCCTTTCCTACTTTATTCCCTCTTCTCCCTTTTCTCTGTCCTCTTCTTCCTCCTCCCTCTGTCTCTGCAGTTCTTCTTTATCATTGATCATTCATGAAATTAATGAATTCAATGAAAATTTATCATGATCATTCTTTATCATTCTGTTCAATATTGTTGATCTTTATCTCTAGCACACAGCTTTCCCAAACCATACGCTTTCCTAAACCTCCGAATGTTAAAGAGTGATTCTTCTGATATAAGTAATGGTACCTTCTAAAAAAGACCAGAAATTGGTACTGGTTGTTTGGTAAACCAACATCTCTAGAGACTGAAGCTTTCAGTCCTGCACCTATATTTTGTAGGAGAAGGAAGTGGGCCAGAGGTTGAGCTCCATGACCAATGATCCATGTCATTTATCATTTATCATGATCCTGTCATGCCAGTCTGTCTGGTTCACAGCACTCCTGTCATGAGTTTCATATATATATTCAAGCCTGGGTTCCTCTGGCAGCCTCTTGAAGTCCCTGGGCCACCTTGAAAAGTGGCATTTAAAAAATGCAGAAGCTAAAGTACAGTGGGCCCTAGAATATCATGAGTTTGAATAGTGAGGGTCCATTTCTTTGAGGCTCACAAACAGTGCTCAGAGCTACTGGGACTCACTCCTGGGGCTACAAACATGACTGGGCAGTGCGAGTCTAGAGGTTCAATGCCAGTGTCTAATAAAATAAGAGTACTTAGTACTAAGAAGCATGTAGGAAGTACTGGAACCCCACAAAGTGTAGATCTTTGAGCTATCAATCCAGTCCTCTGAAGATCCACTTCTTTCTGGATATTTTTTATGAGTTTAGATTCCATATTCACAGATTCAGCCACCTGAGGATGCAAGTTGATTTAACAACTCAGATGTGTCATCTATACTGCCTGAGGGCTGGCTATAAGTTTCATCCCAAAAAATCAGTTGCTTTTAATGGGACCATGCCCTCAACGCTCCTAAGTGGTTCAAAGATCAACTGTTAAGAATTAGGTGCAACTAATATATTGGACTATTTCATTAAAATATTTCCAATGATAATATAATGATCTTGATAGGCAGCTCCTAACAGCAACATCCTCAGATAGGAAAACAAGCAATGCCAGGCTGTAGGAGTGATCAAATAATGCACCTAAAAACAACTTCATTTTGAGATATGATTTCAGGGCCAGAAAAATTGTACAGTGATTAAAGCACTTGCCTTGTTTGTAGCTGATACCAAATGGTCCCTCTGAGTAATGCCAGGTATAGCCCAGCAACCCAAAAGTCAACTGAAATATAATTTTAACTGACATGTTTAAAGATGTCTGCAACCATTTTGTTAACATATTATATATACATATATATTTTGGTTTGGGGATGCTCAGGGCTTTCTGCTGGTTGTTCATGCAGTGTTGGGAATCAAATCCAGGTCAACTTCATGCAAGGCTAGTGACTTAACCACTGGACCCAATGTGCAACTTTTTTTGTTTGTTGTTTGTTTATTTGTTAGTTTTGGGCCACACTCATTTGATACTCAGGGGTTACTCTGGCTATGCACTCAGAAATCGCTCCTGGCTTGGGAGGGCCATATGGGACGCCGTGGGATTGAACGGCAGTCCATCCTAGGCTAGTGCTTGCAAGGCAAACCAATGGACCATTGGTCATGGAGCTCAATTCTGGCCCACTTCCTTCTCCTACAGCGCCACCACTCTGGCCCCTATGTGCAACATTTTTAACATGACAGGAAAATGCAAGTTATTTTTTGTTTTTAATTTAAAGTATGATCATAATTGCTGATATCACTGCTACTACTACGGGTTGTATGCTGTCATAATCAAGAAAATTACATCCTAGATTTTCATTGGAAGTTAAAAACAGTATACTTTTTTTTCATCTTTCTCCCTAAAATCTCTCCCCAGAGAAACATATAACCATTGTCACGTTGTTCCGGCACTAGTTTTGGTCCTAAATCTATCATCAAAGGAAATGACCATAACAGTCATTAATTTTAGCAGTGACATAGGCCTTTATTGAATTCCTGTCATGTGTCAGTTACTATGCTCAGACATATTTTACTCACTGATGTGTCTCAATAATTCCCCAAGACAGAAGTTGTGTCCTGGGCCCGGAGAGATAGCACAAAGGCGTTTGCCTTGCAAGCAGTCGATCCTGGACCCAAGGTGGTTGGTTCGAATCCCGGTGTCCCATATGGTCCCCCATGCCTGCCAGGAGCTATTTCTGAGCAGCCAGGAGTGACCCCTGAGTACCGCCGGGTGTGGTCCAAAAACCAAAAACCAAAAAAAAAAAAAAAAAAAAAAAAAAAGAAGAAGAAAAAAAATTGTGTCCTTTAATAGAACTAAGCTCAGAAAAGTTAAGCTGGATGCTGAAGTCACCACTTTAGCTAACAATCACAATTACCCTTGTTTTATGCTACATGCTGCACCCCCCCCCTCCTTAGAGTTAGTCTCTCCACTCATCTCACAGGAATTCTCCATTACCCTTTTCTTCCTTCCATTCCAGATGCAAGAATGGAGTGAATCAGTTTCCCTCCTTTGTAAATCATTCAATGGTAGGGGCTGCAAGACTCAGGGAAAAAGTTGATCCAAAGAGCCTTCTTGTGGAGTTCACTTTTGTTTATAATTCCAGTCGATTTATAAAGTTGTGAAACTTCAGCTGTCCTGGAGGTTTCCTTGTGGGGGGTGAAGGGGGGTTCCTAACAGTTTCTGATCATGTGGTAAACAACAAAATCTACTGTAAACTTTGACTCACCTGACCAGCTCTGGGGTCTTCAAGGTTAGAGAGAGTTCCTCTGGATAATTATATGTAGTGACCAAATTTGCAAGTCACCACCCACATAAAGGAATTCTCTGAAACATTTGTCTCTTGGTAACAGATGTGAGAATGCTCTATTTAGATGGCATTTCTGTGTTTACTTTTACCCCTGGTAGGTAAAGGAGTGGGTTCTGCTACAGATTCTCTTGTGGAAAAATTCCCACAAATCTACCAAGTCTGTTCATTCTTTTTTTTCTTTTTTTCTTTTTTTTCTTTTTTTTTTTGCCAGGGCATTTAATTTTAGGAATTGAGTTAAAGAGAATCTTCAGGATAGTTGGTCTCTAGGGAGAATATTGGGAAAATTATTGATTCCATGGATGAGAAAACAAAGGCATCTGGAAAAGTCAACAATGATTGTAAGAAATTGGTAATACATTTGGGGGTTGGACAGAAAATACAGGGGTTAAGGCACTTGCCTTGCATCTGGCTGACACTAATTCAGTCCCCAACATTTCCAAAAGTGTTTCTTGAGCACAGAGCTGGGAGTAGACTCTGGCCACACCCAACCCACAAATAAATATTAAAAGCCCAGTTAAATTGGTTTCATAATATGTAGTCCATACAATAAAATGTTTATTAGCATATTATATAACGTATAGATTCAGGAATAATGGCCCCTAAACCCATCTTTTATTTGGAAGGAACACACAAGTGGAAAAAGTCTGATTCATTCTTAAAGCCATTAAGGGAGAGGCCAGGAAGCTCCCAGGTTTCTGAGAAAAACATTGTTCCTGTGGGAAAACAGATGTTTTCCAAAAATCACCCAAAAAGTCTTTATGCCAGAGTCAGGTGAGGCTTTCTCTACCCACAGGCTAAAAAATAGACTGGGGAAGGCTACACATCACCTGTGTCTGGGAAAGAGGAGTGCATACAGCCGCTGAGCTAAGCTGTGGAGCAGGATTTGGAGAAATCTTCAAGAAAGATGTGTTGTCCTTTGGGGATGAGGACACTGTGACCTACTTTGATTTTAAGCAGGTGGTTTCCCATCCTGGGGCCCCACATTGTCCTTAGTTGACTTCTGAGATGAGCAAAGGGTGGGCCACAAAACAGTGGTTTGTAGAACTACCAGGCCTCAAGAACTGCTTCAACCTGTCCTAACAAGCACAGAAATTGAGTCACCACCTCAAAGACAGGACAAATTGTTCCTCCATCATGTCATAAGAACTTCTTTTGTTTTCTGGTGTTGGGGACTGGACCCAGGTCTCCTGCAGGCAAGGCATGCATATTATCATTGAGTTGTTATCCTGAGCACAAAATGTGTGTGTGTGTGTGTGTTAGAAACTTATTTTTATTATTACTGTTAAAGAAGCTTTCCTGGCCTGCTGAAACTAGATATCTTAATTCCTGAAATCAGTTAATCCTGTGTGTTCACTCCAACACACACACACACACACACACACACACACACACACACACACACACACACCCTAATAGTAGTTATTAAAAAGAACAAGTTTTTGCTTCACAAAACAACATGGATTGTTGTATCAGAGTTTGCTTAATGAGTCACACTGAGACTGTCTTATTAGAAAAAGCAGAGGGACCGAAGAGATAGCATGGAGGTAAGGTATTTGCCTTTCATGCAGAAGGACAGTGGTTCAAATCCCAGCATCCCATATGGTCCCCTATGCCTGCCAGGGGCGATTTCTGAGCATGGAGCCAGGAGTAATCCCTGAGCACTGCTGGGTGTGACCCAAAAACCAAAAAAAAGCAAAGTTTTTTTTATTAATTATTAATTAATTAATTAATTGACATCTACATGGACCACAATGACTGAATAGGGTTCCAGAATACCTTTTATAGGAGCTCTTCGGGCAATCACAGAAATGGTGAGACAAAAAAGGGAATAAGAATTAAGGTTTACCGTTGGTTGTTTGGCCATAATTCACCCTGCAGGAGGGACACAGAGAGGGTACTATTCCCAGTTAGTAAGATGTTTTGTGTTTTAGGTTACATGTAGATATAAATTATTTACTAGGTGGCCCCATTTCTCTGCTTTGACAACCAGATTAGTCTGGCCCTCTGTTCTGTATTTTAGTTACACCTTTATGATTTAGAATCTATTCTTTGCCTGGTTCCCTGAAGGGTTACTCAAAGGACTGGCACCTAGTTGCCTCCATGGTGACCTGCTTAGCTACTTGTTTACATTTCTAATTTTTTCACTACCACAATAATACTCAAGATAAAGCACTTCTTAGGTCAAAAAGAGTAGCTGGGGAACAGAGAGGAACTACAGTTTAACCCTTACTATCACAAAGTGAACCTAACAAAAACAAGGACTGACACCACCCTCACCCCAGCCAATGTTGACAATGCAATTCTGGATTTGATCTCCCCTAAAGTAGCCAAACCTTTGCCACAGAGAATGGTGTGGTACATAATATCTTGAAGACTCATTTTCTGTGTGCAAAGGGGATTAGGACCCCAATTAGGTTTAAGTTGTCGTGCTCACAGTTTACCTTCTGAAAATGTGGAGGCCCCACATCAGTCACCCCCATGCAGAGGCTCTCACAGCCTCCTTTCTTTCTCCCACTTCTCCCTGGGACCCCCTCACTGACATTTGTGGAATTCAAAAGTTTATATCCCTGTAGACATTATCTGTCCCTTGACTTTCTAAACATTTTCTACTTCACCCTCTTCTCTCTTCACCACCAGAAAATTTTTGCAAAACTAGGAGTATATAGGTGTATGAAATAGGTCTCCATACAGAACAGTTACTGATCATAAACCAGAAAACAGAATATAGGAGACAAAAGGATGTGGAAAGGATGAAATAAATGGAGGAAATGAGAAGAGAAGGATGGGAAGTAATAGGAGCTGGATTCAAGGGCCTCAGGTATATGTGTGGTACAGAGGTCTCTGGTATAGTAAACCAAGAGTCAACAACACTAAAAGCAGAAGATACAAATCACAATAAATAAACTTAAATGTGTGCTCATCAAGGAGGCTGGCTGAGGGTGAGAGGGAATCAGGGATACTGGTGGAGGGAACTTGACACTGGTCAGTGGTAGAACTGGTGCAAGAACACTTATGCCTAAATTAGAAATAGCTCTGTAGATTATGGTGCCTTAGTAAAAACTTTATTTATTTATTTATTTTGGTTTTGGGGTCACACCCGATAGTGCTCAGGGGTTACTCCTGGCTCTATGCTCAGAAATCGCCCCCGGAAGGCTTGGGATACCATATGGGATGCCGGGATTCGAGCCACCGACCTTCTACGTGCTAGGCAAATACCTTACCTCCATGCTATCTCTCCGGCCTGCTTAGTAAAAACTTAAAAAAAAGTTTAAAAACACAATAAACTGGGGCCGGGCGGTGGCGCTAGAGGTAAGGTGTCTGCCTTGCCAGCGCTAGCCTAGGATGGACCGCGGTTCGATCCCCCGGTGTCCCATATGGTCCCCCAAGCCAGGAGCGACTTCTGAGCACATAGCCAGGAGTAACCCCTGAGCGTCACCGGGTGTGGCCCAAAAACCAAAAACCAAAACCAAAACAAAAACACAATAAACTGAGTCTTTGCAAAGCAATTTTATCCCAATTCAATGAATAACAAAGTAGATCAATCCCAGGCATTGCATGGTCCCTCAAGTGCCACCAGGAGTGATTCCTGATACCACCAGGATGCTTAAAGGTGAAAATAGCACTTAGGTATCCCTTGGTGTGGCTGCCCGAAATGTTCCAAAACCCCATAAAAGGTCACAAAGTGCAGTTCTAAAAAATTTTAGAACAAGAAAAGGAAATTGGCCAAACCCTGGAAACTCATATCCTCTCCTAGGCATTACAAAGCCTGTCACCACACCATGCAACCAGTGGACCCGGAATCTAATTATCTTACCACAGATATATTTGGCCAGTTCCTGAACTTTACATAATCAATTTACAAGGCACATTCTCTTCTCATTCTGACTTTTCTCATCAAGCATTATACTGTGAAATATCAAGCATACAATCTGCTCTGACAATAAAGATAGGTGCTTGCCTTCCCTACCCAATCCCTCTCCAGGAGAGTTTGGAAGAATTTTAATAGTGTGTTGGAAGGGAAGGAGAATTTGAACTTGAGATTTTGATGTCTACTTTAAGATAGGCCTTTGAATTGGAAATGCTGGGATAGACTTAACTGGTAAGAAGGATGATATAATTGTTCAACTATGAGGATTTTAATATAAGATATTCAAAGAATCAGGTGCTTTTTTCTTTTAATTTTTTGGGCCACACCTAGCGGTGCTCAGGGATTACTCCTAGCTCTGCACTCAGAAATCTCTTCTGGCAAGTTCGGGGGACCATACAGGATGCTGGGGATTGAATACTGGTCCCTCCTGGGTCAGCTGCGTGCATGACAAATGCCCTACTTCTGTGCTATCTCTCTGGTCCCAGATGCTTTTTTATTAAAGGTCTGAAGAAATGATCAAAAGTTCCTTTTTATGAACAAGAAAGTTATTTGTCTAAGAATCTCCTGGTGGTATAAGTTAATGTTAAAAAGACAGCAGACTTATAAAATCTTATTACCATATTTTGTTGGAATAATCCTTGTTATAAAGTAAGTGTGGAGAGTTCAGTGTGAAATATTTTCATTCATCTTTGTTGTCCTATGAGACAGTATTTTTGTTTTTTTGTTTTTGGGTCACATCCATTGATGCTCAGGGGTTACTCCTGGCTATGCACTCAGAAATCACTCCTGGCTTAGGGGACCATATGGGACACCAGGGATCGAATCGAGGTTTGTCTTATGTCAGATGCATCACAAAGCAAATGCCTTATGGCTGCACCACCGCTCCAGCCCAAGAGAGACAGTATTTTTTTATTTAAAATAAAATTTATTCTGTGGTTTACAATGCAGTTAAATATGTTAATAATATTTTCTCATGCACATAATTCCAATACCACACCATTACTATCATGCTTTATTTTTCTTTTCTTCTAAGTACAATGATTGGCTCATTATTAGAATGAGAAAGATAATTTGCATCTGCCATAGCTTCTATGGGAAGATGCAAATCACTTAACCTAACCATTTGACACTGAAATGATGTGCACAGGACCGATTGAATCAACTGTCAGTGTGTCAAAGTGGCTTCACATTGCCTGTAGTCAGTCTTTCCTCTTCTTCCCATCTGCCCACTCCAGTAGTTCAGTACCCATTCTGCTTAACACTTGTCCACCCAACTTGGGCATAACTGTTTTTTAAATGATCCTTTTCTAAATTTAAATGACACTTCTAAAGAAAGATTTTTTTACCAGTTGGTTTCTAGTAATATTCATACTAAAAGAAGTAAAGTATAACTCATTTCCCATTGCTTCTGTCAAGGGCCTTCACATTGTAATTTAAGTGAGAAACCTGAACTTTACTGGATGAGACACAGTATTTTGGTTTCTTCCTGTCTCTGCAGCACCTATTTGTTGAAATGCTCATCAGTTTATTTACCTGGGGTTCCATATATGGTGATTTTAGTTGCTTCCAGAAACTATGGTGCTAAAGTCATTCTTACATCCATGTTGTGTGTGTGTGTGTGTGTGTGTGTGTGTGTGTGTGAGAGAGAGAGAGAGAGATAGAGAGAGAGAGAGAGAGAGAGAGAGAGAGAATCCCTCTGGAGAGAAAGAGAGAGAGAGAGAGAGAGAGAGAGAGAGAGAGGAACTGTGTATGCACATATATAAGAAATACCTGAAATTTACCTTGCTGTGAAACCGAACTGCCAATGGAACTTCTTTATTTTTTGTTGTTGTTTTAGCGCCACATCTGGCAATGCTCAGGGGTTATTCTGGCTCTGTGCTCAGAAATTACTCCTTGCAGGGGTGGAGGACCATAAGAGATGCTGAGGGTCCAACATGGGTTGGCTGTGTGCAAGGCAAATGTCCTACCACTGTGCTATCGCCCCGGCTCCCCAGTGGGACTTTTCTTTTTCTTGAAATCATTGTGATTTACAAAGTCCTTCAGATTTTTTTCAGACATACAATAAATCAAGGCTAATCCCACCACCAGTGTCAACTTCCAACTATCATGTTTTCAGAGTGTATCCCAACCACCACACTTTGCCCTCCAGCCTGCTAGTATACAGGCCCATTTAGTTTAGACTGTTGGAGTATGGGTCTCTTGATTCCATTGTTGTTGACTTTGGCTTGGATATTTAGTTCTGTCCATTTTTTCCCTCCATCAATACACCTGAGACTACTTGGGCCTTGGCCTCCATCATTCTTTCGTATTTGTCTATCTCCTTCTCTACTCAACTTTTTTTCCTTCTACTTAATATACTCTGGGGCCAAGAATGTTCAAGACAATTCCCATTTAAGCCATTGCATTTCTTCCTGCAGTTATTCTAAATACCACATATAAGAGATATCATTTTATATTTATACTTCTTCTAGCTTACTTCATTTAACATAATATCTTCCAGTTCCATCCATGTTGCTGAAAATTTTATGATTGTATCATTTCTTACAGCCATGTAGTATTCCGTTGTATATACAAACCACATCTTCATAATTTACTTGTCCTGTTGTTGGACATCTAGGTTGATTCCAAGTCTTAGCTATTGTATTGAGTCGTGCAATGAATAGTGGTGTATGATGGCATACATCCTTTTGCATGAATGTTTTTCTGTTTTGTAGACAAATACCCAAAAGAGGAATTGTTGGGTCATATGGCAGCTCAATTTTAAGTTTACTGAGAACCTTCCATACTGTTTTCCATAGGGGGTTGGACCAGGCAGCATTCCCACCAACAGTGGATAAGAATTTCTTTCTCATCACATCCACACCAACAGAGATTGTTTCCAGTATGTTTGACATGTGCCACCCTCACTGTTAAAAGATGGTATCTCATAGTTGTCTTGATGTTAATTTTCCTAATGATAAGTGATAAGGAACATTTTTTCACGTGTTCATTGGCCATCTTTTGGTCTTCCTCAGAAAAGTGTCTGTTCATTTCCTCTTCCCATTTTTGATGGGGTTTTTAAGTTTTATGAAGTTAATTTTTGTGAGTGCTTTGTATATCCTAGATATTAAATCTTTATCTCATGTGTTGAGTGCAAAAATTTTCTCCCATGCAGTTAGCTGTCTTCTGATTTTAGCCTGTGTTTCTTTCACCATACAGAAACATTTTAGTTTGTTGTCCAATGGGACTTCTTATATTGTTTCTCCATTAGCATCCCCATAGCCCTAGTACCCTTCAAGAGAGATCATCACCCCACACAAAGGACTGTCCATCACTCACTAGCTCTATATTCCAGGATTTTTTATGTGGGGGCTCTGCACCGCATCAGGTACTGAGAATATAGTGAGAGGCAGATGATCCAGTCTCAGAATGCTGTCTGCTCACACTTTCAGGTCCTAGAACAATGTGCATATTCTCAATTCATAGACAATGCTCAGCAGGATTGAGATCCTCGAGGATCAAGGTCCATATTCCATGAGCAACTCTAGTTTGTTTCCAAACTTTGTCATTTCAGTTTGAGGAGAACACAATCGTGTTCATTGGCTAATGTAAAGTCTGAGGTGGCTTCCCACTCTGACAGAGGAGTTGTTGTGACAGGGAACCTAAGATCCACTAAGATGGAAATGTTCTTTGACTGGTGACAGAAAATCTTTGCTGTATTGCAGCTGGCCATTGAGTTGGCTAAAACTGAGGCTTCTGTTATATTGGATGAAGACAAGAATAGTTATTTTGATTGTTGTTTTCTATGTATTTTTTTGTGTGTGAAGAAGTGGAGAGAGAAAAACAATGTACCTGACTTACCTACCACCCAGTCTACAGAATGATTACAAGGCTTATGTATTATTTTCTGTACTGCACTGCTGTGTACAGTCACCATACTTAGGGGACATGTTAGAAATGCTATCTTGATGGGATGGAACTCTAACTGAAAGAACTAGAGACTAGACTTAGAATGCAGGAGGCCTAGGTTCAAGGCCCAGTTTTGCTGGGTAACTTTCAGTATGGTTCAAATTCAAAAAATAGAAAAGGAAAGGAATAATAAATTACTTCTCACAGTTCTGCAAGCTAGAAATCTAAAACCAGGCCTCATCAAGCTAGACCACTGCTGAAAGTGCTAGAGAAGGATCCCAGTGCCAGGACTGGATCCCAGTCCCCCCTCTACTCATGTTGCTCTTGGGCCAAAGCATAGTCATCTTCTGAGTTTCTGTCTTCCCCAGAATGTATGTCTTAATGTCATAATTATAGAGTCGCATTGATCACTCTTTGCAGGGATTCCCTCTTGAAAGGCTGTCCTTGAAACTCAGGTCCCTTTTGGAGGGACTGAAATTAAGATTTTTATCTCTTTTTGGAGGGAACACATTTTTTTTTAATTGTTGGCCCACAGCTGGTGGTGCTCAGATATTATTCCTGGCTCTGTACTCAGAAATTAATCCTGGCAGGCTCAGGGGACCATATGAAATGCCAGGGATCAAACGCTGGTGGGCTACATGCAAGGTAAACACCCTACCACCGCTGTATTTTCACTCTGGCTCCACGAGGGGACACATCTCTGCACTCAGAAATCATCTCTGGCAGGCTTGGGGACTATATGGGATGCCGGGCATCGAACCTAGGTTCGCCCTAGGTTGGTGGCATGCAAGGCAAATGCCCTACCACTGTGCTATAACTCTGGCCCCTGAGGGGACACATTTTTAACTATGTTAGTGGTAATTGTGTCAGGTTCAGACCTTATGCATCAGACTTCAGTGGCACCTTCTATACTAAACTGAGTTCCTATGAGATGCTCTTGAAAATTTCTAGGAAAGTGAACTAAAGGTTTCTAAAGTGCAATATAATCTTGGGCTGGAAAGATAGTATAGGGGTGATGCATTTTTCTTAAATGCTGTTACTCCAGTTGAGTCCTCAGCACTCCGTATGGTCCCCTGAGCACTGCCAAGCGTAATCCCTGCACACAGGGTCAGACGTGAGTACTGGTGGTTTGGTTCAATCTCAAACCCTCCAAATAATCTTAATGTTCAAAAAGTGTACAATACAATTTTAGAAACTTCCTGAAGATCAACTGTTACACTACTGTCTCTATCCTCTGAAAAGTCTGCTTATTAAAAATCTGACTTAAAACTTCCTGTTTAGCTGAGGCCAGAGTGATAGTCCAGCAGGTAAGGCATTCACTTTGCATGTAGCTGACTTGGATTAGATTTTTGGGATCCCACATTGTTCCTTATCCCACCAGGAGTAATTCCTGAGCACAACCTCGTGTGGCTTCATGACCAAAACAAGACATAACAAAAACCAAAAAATAAATAAACAAACAAAACCCCAAATTGCTGGGCCATATTATGACTCAGTGGTAGAACACATACTTGATATGAAGCCTAACTTTGATAACTACACCACAAACAACAAACCCAAATTTTCCAAATTACTTCACTTTCAAATCTTAGAGCTGCAGCTTGGGGAGGGGGGTGAGAAGAACAGAAGATGAAAAAAAATGCAGAGCTGGACACAAGGAAAATTTATGGACAGACTCTATGGTGGGGTAAAGAGAAGTCTTTTTGACTAATGATAGAAGCTCGGATAAAAGAACACAACCCTCTCCATGGGCAGGGCAGACTCTGATATAGACTGGACTAGTCCCTGTCTTTTGTTCTCAGACTCTGCCAAATTACCATCTTTGAGACTCTTGCTCCCATCCTTCGGGAAAATATACCAAGCCTTTTCAACAACCCGTCTTCTTAGGTTCCATTGAGGTCTTGATTTCCAGCTGCACTATTTGAGACTGAGTTTTTCTGTTGTTGTTATCTCTATGTGAGAGATATCATAGCAGTGTAGCAAGAAACAGATGTATCTGCTTTGAAGACCTTTCATCCTTCCATTACCTGGAGTCAACCCAGGTAATTGTTTGCCCCTCAAGTCCACATATTATTCCTATGTGTTGAACAAAGTGAGCATGGTGTGTCTAGAAGTTAGCACTGATAATTGTGTCTGTAACCTAGAAGCATGGAAAAGCCCCTTCCTTCTGCATTGGCCTATGCATCCACTTGTGCTGCACTTGAAGGTTTGGAGTGCCCAGAGAAACCAGAGGTGGAGAGCAGATGCAATTGTGGGAAAGAGAGGAACAAAATTACGTGTCCTTACTGGTTATGCTGGATGAGTCAGGCTTCGGAGACACTGGCTAGAGGGTTGGGGGATGTCTTATGAGCCAGTGAACCTATGAGCTGTGGGGTGTGTTTCTGGCCTCAGGGGCCATCACCTTGAAATGATGATAAGTGTTCTCTTGCTCAAGGAGAGAAGAAATCAGGTCACATCATCAGGAATGTTTGCACTGGTGAGGGTATCAGCTAGATGGCATGTAGTGCTAGTAGAAGAGAAGCATCTAGAGAGAGGGAAAGACTGCAGATGTTTATCTTGGATTCCCCTTGGGCATCCCTCGAACTCATATGCCCTGATGCCAGCTTCCTCCTGCCTGAAGTCCACTCAACAGCCTCGATGGCTCAGAGGGAGGCTGTTGTTGCCAGCTTCTGTTTAACTTATTTTTGTTGTTACTGTTCTTTGTAGGTCATTTTCCCTTAATTTCCACAGGAAATTAAATAATTCCTGGATTCATTATGTGGTCACAAGAAATGGGGTCTTAGTTTTGTGCTTGTGGCCATTCTAGGAGGTATTCTGGGAGAGCCGTGGAGTGCTGAAGGTTGAATGCTTAACATGTTTTTAGAAAAAAATTTTTTTATAAAACTATGATTTAACAAATTATTTATAATTAGCTGTTTCACGCAATAAGTATTCAAGAACCTATTCCACCACTAGTGTGACCTTCCCTCTAGCAATGTTCCCAGTTTTCCACCCATCACCCTAGCTTGCCTTTTTGCAGACAAAAACTTTACTTCATATTGTTTGTTACACACAATGGCAATGGGGTTATCAAAATTTAGATCAATAAGGTTCAAGTTGTAATAATTGCTATAGCTTTCAAGTCTATTACTAAAGTAAGTGTTTAGGGATTTACTGGTCTAGAGTTAGTGCTAGTTGAATCTTCTGTGTCACTGTTTAAATTCCTGAACTTGGTGGACTACTATGTAACTTTTCCATCAGATTTGTTGTGATCCTACTGGACAGATACTACTGTGAAATCTTGGAATATGATATCCAGGATCTATAGCTCTGTAATATATTTGATTGCCTGCAGTTTGATAAGGTGAAGTTGTAGACCTGAGCAGTTTGTGTCAGAGGGTGTCAGATGTAGTAGTGGGCTTCTTTTTTGTTGTTGTTGTTGGTTTTTGGGTCACACCCGGCGGTGCTCAGGGGTTACTCCTGGCTGTCTACTCAGAAATAGCTCCTGGCAGGCACAGGGGACCATATGGGACACCGGGATTCAAGCCAACCACCTTTGGTCCTGGATCGGCTGCTTGTAAGGCAAACGCCGCTGTGCTATCTCTCCGGGCCCTAGTGGGCTTCTGTGTCTTCACACAAGAAACGGAAAAAGAGCCCAAAGTTTTCAACATAGACCAGACTACCTGGGAAGGCACTCCAACAATTTGAACCATCTTCTCAGTTGCTGGACTCTTACTTGCTAATACATTTTAATAGTTGAAGAACCGTTAAAAAAAAAAAAAAACCGAAACAGTGCTATAGAGATGCTTTAACTGCCAGCCATATTTGGGATGGCTTGTTTCAATTATACACAAAAATGTGATAAACCCTACGATTTTCCTCATATCAGATCCATTGTTATGGTCATTAATGAAAAGTATAGAATAGTAGTTCTCTTATATTATTACTGCACTGTGTAAAACTCTTACAAAGCAGAATCACAGAGAGAGAGTTCAGGGTTTAGACACTTGTCTTGCACTTGACCAAACCCAGTTCCATCCCTAAAACTGCAATGGTTCACTAGCACCAGGACTTTAGAGTACCTCTGAGTGCAGCCTAAACCCCCTCCCTCCTTAAAAACACACACACAAACAAACCATAAATTTAATACAACGGAAAGGAAACAACCTGTTTTTTTAATTAACATCTTTATTTAAACACCTTGATTACAAACATGATTGTGGTTGGGTTTCAGTCATGTAAAGAAAAAAACAACCTATTTTTAAAGGAACAGTAGATCAGATTAGCCATCTCACCAAAGAATAGGCACAGATGACAATTTAGCAGAAACCTGGCCAATAATATGTGAGGAGATGCTCAGCATTATTGTGATTGAAGGTTGCACATTGCAGCAGTGAAATATCCAGGGGTCTCAAAACTCGCAGCCTGCGGGCTGTTTGCAGCCCTCCGTACAACATTTTGTGGCCCTGCCCTAGAGGAATCTTTTTTTGTTTTGTTTTGTTTTAGTTGTTTGGGTCACAAACACACACCCCAATGTTCAAGGCTTACTACTGACTTTGCACTCAAGGATCACCCCGACTTTGCCTCCTGCAGCCCCCAGGAAAATTGAGTTTGATACCCCTGCAAGTTCAGAACAGCCAGAGTCCTCAATCCTGACCACACCAAACACTGTGCTGACTCTAAGTGGCTAGAACTTTCTTTCACTGCTGGTAACCTGCATCTTTGGAAGGTAGATGGGTAGCTTCCAAGGCAATTAAACATAAAGTTATCAAAACCCCAGAAATTATGCTCCTTGGATTTGACCCAAATGATTGAAAGTTATTCACAGGAAAATTTATGCATTAAGGATTATAGAGATAGGGCAAAGGACTGGGAGGTATGCATACATATGGGAACTCAGGTAGGTTTGGGGCTCACTAAAGTCAGTAGGTCCCCAAGAAGGGTGAGGTGAGTTCTCTAAATTTTGTTGTGAAGATTTCTTTCTTTATAAAGGGGGAGAGAGGGCCCGGAGAGATAGCACAGTGGCAGCATTTGCCTTGCAAGCAGCCGATCCAGGACCAAAGGTGGTTGGTTCGAATCCCGGTGTCCCATATGGTCCCCCGTGCCTGCCAGGAGCTATTTCTGAGCAGACAGCCAGGAATGACCCCTGAGCACCACCGGGTGTGGCCCAAAAACAAAAAAAAATAAATAAATAAAGGGGGAGAGAGCACAACTTTTGCTCCCTTGTTGCAGAAGGATGCTTCATGTCTATGGAGAGGTATTGTCTTAATAGGAGGTCAACAGTCTGAGTGTGCCTAGCAGGATTTTGAGCACTATGCTAGATTCAGCATGAAGCTTATTTATATATTAGTCCATGTGAATATGCTTAAAAGACTCAGTTTCTCTTTATTCTCATGTCAAAGAAGGTGCTTTGTGGCCCTGCCCCCTACTCACTCCCTCTCTTAGATCCTTTGCTCACCACATGTAGGCTTTGTGGTCTGAAATGGCTCCCAGTACGTCAGAATTATGAACCCTGAGAGTCCTCTCTATGCAAATGCTGATGCAGACTTGATATGAGTCAGACAACAGCATTCCCTGTGCACATGTGGGAAGAGAAGTGACAGACACGAAGAAACTCCCTTAAGTAAGGAAAATGTCATATAGACTGGAGTATCCCAGATATTCTTACTGCTCCTCTCCTTCATCCACAAACTTCCCAAGAGAATGTGGCCTGGTCTGTGACCTAAGTTTAAATAATAATCACAACAAAGCCAAAAAAAAAAGACAGCCAAGTTCTGGGGGGAGTTTTAAGGTTTTTATAAAGGACCTTTTACTTGAAAAGCAGACTGCCTTTCATCTTGAGAACACAGCTCATCTCATAAACATGATCTCATCAGTCCTTATGGACTCAAGCATTCTCAAACAAATGAGTTCATGTTTGCAGAAAGTCCTTGAGATGCAAGGATTATAGACACAGCATGAAGGTCGAGCATTATCTGAGATCATGAACACTTCTGATGCTCCCTGGTGATGTTTTCCTACAAGAATGTTTTCCCTTTCTCCTTGAACAAGGAGGGAGGCAGAAACTGGGGGAAGTTGTATTCAGCAACTTCCAGGGGCCAAGCAGTCTCAGCTGCATTGGTGAGAAAAAACAACGATAAAGACATCCCAGTTTGGGGATGGAGTAAATGGATAAAACAGAGATGCTAAAGGGAGTTTTCTACATTTGGTTTTGATCCATTGAGAAAGATCTGAAGGTCCAATGTTTGGGCTCATTAGGAAGAGCTCTGAGAAGGCTTAATGATGTCTAACTAATTGATTAATATAGATGAATACAAGACTACTATGGTTGTGAGACCTACATTCCAGGATGGAGTCCAATGAACCATTTGTGACTTGATGAACTGTCCAGGTACTTTTAATATCCATCACATTGGAGAACAACTTGACTACTCTTAAAATCCTCTCCCTTAGTTTAAGAGACAATCTTTCCTCAGACAACAACTTCACCCACAATAAAGAGTAGAACTTTCATGGTGTTTGGGGATGGATGCATTGGATGATCCAACTCTAAAGAATGGAGGGCAATGCTTGCCATCGGTTTCTTTAGGGGAAAGAGGGTAAGAGATGTGGATTATAGGGGTGCAGGGAAAGTTCTGGAAGGTGTGAAATGCATTTGAAGGGGTGTGGAAACACCATCTGTGCCAGCAGGAAAGTGGAATAATAAATCAGCGCCACAGAACACCCAGGAAACCTAGCAATGTTCACTGCTACCCTCAGCAACAATGGCTGTGTCTTTAAAATATTGAAGGGTACTCAGACCATGCAAAGGTGTCTCAGTATTTCTTGTTATTCTCCCTGATACTTGTAATTCTGCATGAAGGAGAAGCTCTGAGGAGGTTGTCTGGCCTGAGAAAATTCTCAGCTAACAGGTCAGAATTACAATGACCCTGAAGGGCTCTGGGTCTCAAGTCATGTTATTTATATGCTTTGCTTCTTTTTTTTCTCTTGTCCACCTCCTACTTTTGCAGCCTCAGTGCACTGACTATTATTTCTTTTGATAAACATCAGCTCTTGCTACCTGGTGTCCTTCAATCACCAGGACCTCAAACTATGTAGGGGAGATATGTGTAGACAGTCTGGTGGTCAGGGCATGTGTGATTCATAGCTCGTGGTATTGGAGTAGCCAAAACTATGTGAATCGGTTGGGCTGCTAGAAAGCATCTCCTCCAAGGAAAGAAAAAATGGACTCCATGTGACTTAAACAGTCATGTTCCACCTGCAGGCGCTCTGTGCCTACGCTAAGAAGAAGAACAGAGCCCAGCAAGAGAGACAGTTGTCAAGACAGTCACACCCAAGATTCAGCAGCCCTAAGAATTCCATGTACTACCTGGAGTTTCTGAAAGTAAACCCAGGTCTGAGAAGGGTCTGCCTGGATCACTTACCTGTATATTTGTCCATCCTCAGGCCCTTCCCCTTAGTTCCTTCACAACTGGCAATCTAAGGTCAAGCTGCAGAAAGAGCACAGGGCACTGGGAGTCTGGGATCTTGTCTCATGACTAACCACAATGCTATCACAGCAGTCAACATGACCTTAATCAAACAGAAGATACTAAGGATATGGTGTGTGGGGAATGGGTATGTGACTGCTAGGGTGTGAGCAAGAGAAGGGTAAAACATACTCCGAGGAATTGGAGACACTTAGTCTAGCCAAAATAATGGATTATAAATTTGGGAGTTATAGAGACAGCACAAGAGTTACAGCTCATGTCTTGTATGGTTTTATCAGTTTCATCCCCAGCTAGTTCTACGTGGTCTCTAAAACATTCCCAGTTAAACCTTGGAGCTAACCAAGCACCATTATGTGTGACCTCGCACCATATATACAAACGCACACATTAATCTGCTGGCCAACTTTTCAGAGAATTTCAGAGAAGAGTCCTCAGGTTTCCTGAGCCCTGCTGGGGAAACTTCTTAAAAATGAGTGGTGGCAGAAAGATAGTCCAGCAGCACTTTGTGTTGCTTTTTGGCTGAGACCACCATCCTGCTTCAAATCCTGGAACCCATATGGTCCACTAAACACAACCAAGAGTTGATCCATAAACACAAAGGCAGATGCACTTACCTCTGCCAAGTGTGTTCCCCAAACAGAAACAAAAGTAAATTAATGTAAATATATGTCAGAGCTACCATTTCATTGAAAATGGTGAGATGTTAGGTGTCATCTCTAGTTTTTCTAGAACCTTTCCTGAGAGAAGTGCAAGCTGTGCTTTCTTTTAGGCCAGGCTAGGAAATAGCTTAATGGGCTCCTGGGGGGAAGTTAGTGATACCCTTAAGAAGCGCTATTAATGACTATAGCTTTATAGTACAGTTTGAAGTTGGGGAAACTGATGCCTCCCATCTTTTTTTTCTTAAGCATTGCTTTACCTATTCATGGAGGTTTATTGTTCCATTTGAATTTCAAGAGTGTTTGATTCACTTCTTTGAAAAATGTCATGGGTAACCTTATAGCCATTATATTAAATCTATACAATGCTATGAGAAGTATTGCCATTTTAATGATGAGTAGGATATGTGTTTCCTCATCTATTTCCTGGAGCAGTGTTTTGTAATTTTTTTGTATAGTTTTAGAATAAAGACAGATACTCAGATTAATGGCATAGATTTGAATATTCTGATACTGATCTTTAGGTATATAATCAATTATTTTTTGTTAAAGGGAAAAGAAATACAAAATGGAGCAAGAAAAGCCTTTTCAACAAGTGGTACTAGAATAACTGGCCAACTACATGCAAAAAGTGAACTCAGACCTTTATTTATTTATTTATTTATTTATTTATTTTTTATTTTGGTTTTTATGGGAGCCACATCCAGTGATGCTCAGGGGTTACTCCTGGTTATGCCCTCAGAAATCACAGCTGGCTTGAGGGATCATATGAGATGGTGGGTGATCAAACCGCGATCCGTCCTAGGTCAGCCACATGCAAGGCAAATGCCCCACCACTGCACCACTTCTCTGGCCCCAGACCTCTTTTTAATGCCTTGCACATAAATCAAAATAAAACGGATTAACAACCTTAATATTGAACCTAAAATCATAAAGCACATAGAGGAAAATGTAGACAGAACATTCCATGACAGTGAGTCTAAAGGTGTCTTCAAAGATTTAACACCACAGGCCAAGCAAGTGGAAGCAAATATAAACAAATGGGACCACAATAAACTAAGAAAGACTAATTAAACTGTGTATTCTAATCATCTCAAAGGAAACAGTGACTAGGACACAAAGACTATCCATGGAATGGGTAAAATTATTCATTCAATAACAATCTGATAAGGGATTAATATTTAGAATATATAAGGGACTCGTAGAACTTAGCAAGAAAAAAACTAACTGAATCTAAAATGGGGAGAAGAAATGAAACTATATCATCAAAGAAGAAATACAAATAGCCAAAAGACATTAAAAAGTGCTCCATCATTTATCATGAGGGAGATGCAAATCAAAAGAACAATGAGGTACCATCTCACACACATCATAAAGAACAAGAAAAACCAGGGTTGGTGCTGATGAGAAAGAAACACTTGTTCACTGCTGGTGAAAAAAAAATCTAGAAATTGAGTATCCATATGATACAGTACTACCACTTTTAAAAACACAGTGTAGAAATGCTCTCTGCATTCCTATGTTCATCACAGAACTATTCACAATAGCCAGAATCTGGACACAATCCAAGTGCTCAAGAATAGATTAGTGGCTAAAGAAATGTAGTACATCTACATAACAGAATTCTATGCAGCTATTAGGAAAAATGAAGTCATGAAATTTGCTAAATCATTGATGGATAAAAGAGTATTAGCTGAGGAAAATGAATCAGAAGATTAGACATAGACATAAACATTTGTGGGAGACGCGAGAGATTGTACATGGCCAACTTGGGATCATCCCTCATATCCCATATGGTCCCATGAGCCTCCCAGGATCAATTTCTGAGTGCAGAGTCAGGAGTAGCCCTGAGCACCACTGGGTGTGGACCAAAACCAAAACCAAAACCAAGATAGTATAGTAATAATATCTAGAGATAATAGAGATGAGGGCCAATAGGAAAAGTCCATGGCACGAAGCTTACCACAAATAGTGGCACAATGCAAATAGTGCAGAGAAGGGTTTACTATGAAAATGATAGTTGGGATTGATCACTCTGGACAAGAACTGAGTGTTGAATGGAGATAAAGTGATATGCATGGTACCCCTTCATTAACAATAGTGCAAATCACAGTATCTAACAGGAAAAAAAGGAGAGAGAAAGATAGAAAAAGAGAAAAGGAGAGAGAGAAGGTGAAAGAGAGATAAAAGTAAAATGGCTGCCCCAGAAACAGACAAGTGGTAGGGGCAGAGAAAGACTGGGGACATGGTGGCAGGAAATGTTTTGTGGGTGAAGGGTGTAAGAGTTCTAAGACTGAAACTCAATCCTTGAATAACTTTGTGATCACAGTGCTTAAGTAAAAGTAAAAAAAAAAATGTCTGTCCCAGAGCCAGGCAGCGGGTGGGGTTGGGGCTGGGGGACAAACTGGGGACCCTGGGAACCGGAAATGTACACTGGTGAAGGATGTTGTACGTTGCATGAATGAAACTAAGTCATGAATACCTTGTATTTGTGGGGAAAGAAAACCTAACTGTATTATGAACATCCTTGTAACCATGGTGTTTAAATAAAGCAATTAAAAAAAAAAGAAGCTCCAATTGCACTTAAGCCTCTGAGAGTACATAGGTAAAGAGTGTGAGGCTAGGCAAAGGTCAGAGAGGGACCCTTTGTGTGTTGGAATTGCATATGATGGAGGTGGGGGCTTGTATGAGGATTATACTGATGCCATTTGGTGGGAAGGGTTTGTGGGAGTAGGGAATCAATATAGAGAAATGATGGATGCCAGGTTGTCCTGAGAACAACGGAACCCCTACCACTCAGTTTCAGGGTTCAGCTCTGGCTGTATAGAAATGAAAAAAGTTGGATTCCAAGGCAGCTCCATGGGGAATCCTGGCAGAATTGAGAGCTGAGGGAGGACACTGTATGTTTTCTCCAAAGACCCACTGTACACCTTGCAGGGACAGGCATCCTTTGACTGTTCCTCCCCAGGAGCCTTCCACTGATTGTCAATAGTGCCATCATGTGGTCAGGAGAAGTAAAGCCAACCCTGACGGACCCCATTGGCTCCTCCCCATCACCACCACCACCACCACCAGCCTTCCTGGATTCACTTCAGGATGAAGAGGTTATACGGGACTGCAATTGTCTTTTCCATTGTTGGAGTAATTTTTACTGGCGAAGTACATTATAAATGCTATAAATAAACCATGTTGATATTTATGGACATCCATAATACCATCATTTGGGCTTTTACAGGTTTTCCTGAGCCATTGTAAATGTCTGAGCTCAAACCCAGTTGCTCCTTTTTAGCTGCATCCTATTTCGGCTTGTTTATTGTGAAGGAAGAAGAGAAGCAGGCAAGACCCAGGTTTTGAAACGGAAATGGAAAGACACTGGTATCATTACATTTTCCTCTAAAGCACATTTTTGGCTGATGTCTATAAATGTATATGGAATTAGTGGTTGTTTATAAGAATCTCTTGGACCAAAGTGTTGAGACTAGCTCGGGATTGCTTCACTATTCTGGTTATAAAACTTTGGGGCATTAAGACAGAGGTTGGAGGAGATGATTGGGTAGAAAGTATTTATAAAAAAATTTAAGAAGAAAGAAACAAAATCTTTTTGGTAAAATTGTTCATGTTCCTTGGTATGAATTTCTAGTTGTTTCCTTTTCTAGCTGTATATCACTATATTGATTTCTCAGAGAATTTATTAATTTATTAGGAATACTCTATATCAGAGGTCTCAAACTCGTGGCCCGGGGGGCCGTTTGCAGCCCTCCGTACAACATTTTGTGGCCCTGCCCTAGAGGAACCTTTTTTTGTTTTGTTTTGTTTTGTTTTAGTTGTTTGGGTCACACCCCCCAATGTTCAAGGCTTACTACTGACTTTGCACTCAAGGATCACCCCGGCTTTGCCTCCTGCGGCCCCCAGGTAAATTGAGCTTGAGACCCCTGCTCTATATACTCAGGTATAAGTATAAAATTTGTGCCAAAAAAACCCAATCGGCTTATACTTGGGTCATAAAAGAATACACATAGTCTCCAGTTGTCATCTTCCATCTGCTGGAGGGGCAGCGTTTCAGCTCAGTCTGCAAGTGGTGGCAGAGCTGAAGAGGTAGGCAGCTGAACTGAACTGTATGCCATTGAACTATTTAGCCCACAATATTCTGCGCTTTTTCTGAGACCGACAGCAGTGATTATGTCTGTGAACTCAGTGATGATGACAATGTCTATGCTGATACCCTCACATAAGACACAGCTAAAGCTCTGTTTGGACATACAATAATGAGGAGGAGAAATCCAGTTTTGAAGGATTTTAACCTTTGTGATTTAGCTTGATTACCTGTTAAGCAATGGTTTTCTGCACTTTAAAATTTTAAAGTTATTGTTGCTGGTTTACAGTTTTTCTTTAGCAATAAACATTGAAAAACATTTAGCCTACTGATTCTTCAATCATTGTCATTGTTTTGGTATATATTTTGATTTTTGAAATTTACCAGTGGCTGCTGCATTTTTCACCTTGGCTTATACTCGAGTCACTAAGTTTTCCCAGTTTTTAGGGTAAAATCAGGGGGTCAGCTTATACTCAAGCCAGTTTATACACTAGTATATATGGCACTAGGTAAGTTTCAAAGTTTCCATGTAGTTTAGTATATGGCTTAACATGTTAACAGAACAAAAGGAACTGAGGAGTTGAGTGGCATAGAGCTGAACTACTGTTTCTCCCTCAAGGGTCCTGTTCAGTCAGAAAGAAACTCAGGACATTAAAAGAATAAAAAATAGTGCTCATTTGTACTGCTGGGGTGTTTCACCTTCTTTTTCTCCTTCGTCTCTCAAACCGATGATGAGAGACTCTAGAAGGATTTCGTCCATTTTTGGCGCATTAGACTTTTACCCCAGTTTATTACTTTTCTCTTCTCCAAACAAAACCACATAACTTGAACTATCTAGTCCTGCCTCCCAGTTAGAGGGGGAAATAAGGGAGGCACCAAGACCAAACAGGTGCAAGACTACTAAGTAGTAAACTAGGTACAGAGGGGACCACATATTCTAGCAGCCCCGGGGGTGAGGAGGATATGGGAGGTAGGACAAAAATGGAGGTGTAGGGAAGACAAATCGGTGATGGGAATCCCCCCTGATTTTATGTGAATATGTACCTAAAATATTATTGTCAACAATATGTAAGCCACTATGATCAAAATAAAAATTATATTAAAAAAAATAGTGCTCGCTTCGGCAGCACATATACTAAAATTGGAACGATACAGAGAAGATTAGCATGGCCCCTGCACAAGGATGACATGCAAATTCGTGAAGCATTCCATATTTAAAAAAAATAAAAATAAAAAATAAGAAAGCATTAATGGGGCTGCCAACACTGACTTTGAGAAGCATAAACGAAGGCCAACCACCAGAGTGCCAGCCCATAAAACTAATAACCCACCCAAAACACAATTCTGTTCAGAGTCACAGGTGTGTGGTCTCAGGCAAGGCCAAAAGCCTCAACTGTCTCTATTTCCTAGTTTGTAAATTGAAGATGGATCTAACTTAATGGAGGTTTAATGAGGTAATACTTGCTGAGTAATTCTGAGCAGGGTTGAGGTATACTTTAAATTCTATCATAACAGTAATAATGAACTCACTGATTAGTGATGTATTTTATTAAGCTCAAATGAAGAACTGACCCCTTGTTACATTTTCAAAGATAATTTTCACTGTATTGTTTTAGTTTCTGTGTCTTGACCTTGGACTGCATATTTCAACCTGGGGACTTTTAAAACTATTAATACCCAAATCCAAATCCACTGAGTCTGAGGTAGAGACCAGTGTCTATTGTCACTCCAATAGTCAGAGTGTAGATACTGAATATGTGCTTACTTTACTTTTGTTTTGCTTGACTTTATTTTCTTTCGCCAGCATTTTTTTTTCCTTATAGAAATTTACATTTTGGCAATATTCATCCCTATTTTGTGTTTTTAGGTGCTGATGTAAATAGTATTGTGTTTTAACTAAAAATTGCTCTTGTTCATTATTGGTATGGTAGGAGCATGGGGAAGTAACTTTCATTGTTGTGAGGACTATTCTAGAGATGCTGGGGGAGGATGGCAAGAGGAACTGAAAAGCAGTACCAGGAATATTCTCTAGGACTTGAGCTACCTGCCTAGAATCAGCAATATGTTTTATAGACTAACGTTATGTTCAGCAATCTTGTTATAATACATATTAGCTCCATTAAAGTTTTTGGTGGTGATTATGGTTCTTTCACTTTTTCCATGAGATTTTAAATCATTAGTTAATGTACAGCCAGTACTGGGACCCAAAGATATCACCAACTGAGGAGGGTAAGCAATAGTAAAGGAGAAGTGAGCTATCCCTGATTAACAACTTCTAGGGAGCTTCTAAAGCCTGCACATTGAGGTAGAAGTTGTCTTAGAAACAAGAATGCAACTTTAGGGAATACGAGTCACCTCCAATGAAACCAATGGAAGGATGGCCATTAGTAAAACTAGTACCAGTGCACTAAAACATTTCCTAATCTTTATGATAATTCTAGCAGTTCTTCTTTTTTAACTTTAATCATTATATTTTCACTGTTAGGTATAGTCTGGAAGGACTACTGCAAACACCAGGCCACCAAAGAGACTGGAGGCTCAAGCCATCAACAAGCTGGAAATGCCTGCCTTTGTGAAGCTAATAGTCCAAGAAGAAAATAAAAGAAAGGGAGATATGTTGTATATACAGACATCTAGAAAATAAATAAGCTTAGATAGAAAAATGATAGTCTGAAGAAAGGAGTGCAAAAGGTTATTTATGAACCCTTACCAGAATGATAATTTATGAACCAATTACCAGAAAACCAGCACCACTAGGGAATGCCCTCTTGGTGGTCATTCTCTTGGTGCCCTCTGTATTCACTCTTATATCTGCCACCTCTCCCAGAAGAAAATATTCAGAGACTTTCCATTAGCTGTCCCAAACACCTTTAATATGGAAAAGCCTAGTCTGGTTTGATTAACATAATAGGCAAATGTCTGTTAATGCTTATACTTCCTCCTCCTGTATTCACTGGTTCTAAACAATAAATACTGTACTTGAAGGACAGTTAGAGCTTTCCGTTAGGGCTGTGAGCCCCCAAAACCCAATCCTTTTTCTCCTAAAAAAAGAAAACTATTCCTTCATCCCCAATTTCAATCCAAGATCCCTTCTTATTAACACTCTTTACCCTCAGTTCTTAATCCGTTAGGTATCAAGACTGACCTCCTGCCCCAATAAGCCATCACCCAGCTCCTAAGCGAAAGGACACCCACTGAGTCCCACATCTCTTCCCCCCACAAGAAACTACAACCAACATTCCTGCTGACTCATGCTCTGTGTCCCTCCTTCTCAAACCTCCCCCACAAATGTGGACTGCTGTTTAATACTGGACTCAGCTCCAGAAGGATCCCCAGTGCAAGAACTCTACCCAAGCCCTTTCTGCCACAAATCATTTCTCAAACTCAACATGACCAGGGTGTGTGATGAAAAAGTGCCCTGGATTCCACTCCACACAAGAATATCCAAAAGACAATGGGGAAGCCTATATTTCCTTTATAAGTTTAAGACCTTTACAATACTACCTCTTAATCTGTTTATCCCCAAATGTACGGTAGTCTCCTGCATCACTCTGTTCCCTTGTCTTTTAAACTCATTTTTATTTATTTTTTCCTTTAAAAACATATATATACATGTATATGTGTGTATAAATATATGTGTGTATATATATATATATATATATATATATATATGTTTTTGTCTTGTTTTTGTTTTCTTCTCTTTCTTAGCTTCACCTGTTTTGGTTCTGCCTAGTACAAAAACCTACAAGAAAATGTCTTGCCTGGGATAAAAGCTTAGGTCAAAATCAGGGCATAGAGATGATGGAGCCTGACACTCTCACCCCCAAATACACCAGAAATTTAATATAGCACCATTTCTTTTTGCAAAGGCATACTAAAAAGGGGGAAATTATATGTATAGAAACAAGCTCTTATCTACTAGGGATAAGAACGCATACATTTTACAATACAATTTAACTCCCACCTTGAACATAATGTCATGTGGTCCCAACTTAGATTCCATGTGATTAGACAGTGACCATCTAACCCAGAACCCTAGAACTCAGACATAGAACCAACACAGTTCTCCTCAACAGCTCCAGGTATCAAACTCACTCTGGGACATTCTTAATACTGCTCTGACACCAACACATGCCAGTTTGGATATGACATCCTGACAATGAGGAAATGGCAACAACTTGATCTAAGAGCAGGTTGTCTTACCTCTCCACCTAACAATAAGATGAAATCAGAAGACACATCATCCGTTGGTCTGTGCAGAAGCCAAGATCACTAACTACAGAAGACTGACTGTGACCATTATGACTGGGCAGAACTTATCCTGGGACCAATAAAAAAGATTCTAGTCTAGGCTTTGGCCTATGATCTGTACAACAACCAAGATCTCTAATCCCAGAGGTCTGACTGAGACAACTGCAACTGAGCAGAGCTTCTGGAAACATAATGAAAGACTCTATCCTAGGTTTTGTCCTAGGATCTTTGCAACTACAGAAGACTGATTATAACAGCAGTGATGGGAGACGAAGGAGAAAAAGAAGGTGAAACACCCCAGCAGTACAAAAAGAAGTGTCAAATATCCAGTGAGGACTCCAACAATAATGATAAGCATCACAAAAAAAAAAAACATGGTCTTGAGATAAGAAACATGGCAGAGCACATAAAGAAAAAAAAGAAGAAGAAAAATAAGTATAAATGGGGAGAACAACTTCAATCACCACACCAAAAAAAAAAAAAAAAAGAAATAGACAAAAAGTAGATAGGTAAATAAAAATAAAAAATAATAATAATAAATGAAGATAAAAAATAATATATAAAAAATAAAATATGTTTTGTGCTTTTTGCTTTTTTTCCCCTCCTGCACTGGCACAGTAAATATTGGGGTCATTCGAAAAGGAATTCATTTGGCCTAAGAGATATGTGTTTCTCCACCCTTGGAGTATATGTCATGGGATTAACTATAGACTTTGTTCAGGTTCTTACTCTCCTGGTGGTGCTTTCGTAGTGTTTGGAAGACTTCTCCATCCTGGGTGATAAAATTAGACCTCTGTATCTAGAGATCTCAGTATTTGCACAGGTCCAGGAGTGGGACTTATAATGAAGTCTTTCTTTGTGGTTCTAGAATTTCTGTTCCCTCAGTGTCATTTTAATCCATCTTCTGTGGTTGGTGGTCTTGGTCTTTGCACTGATCCTAGAATGGAACCTAGGATAGGGTCTTTCATTGTGTTTCCAGAAGCCCCATTCCGTTGCAATTGTCTCTACCAGACCTTATTTTTCTCCTTCATCTCTCAAACCGATGATGAGAGCCTCTGATTCCGCCCATTTTTGGTGCATTAGACTTTTACCCCAGTTTATTACTTTTCTCTTCTTCAAACAAAACCACATAACTTGAACTATCTAGTCCTGCCTCCCAGTTAGAGGGGAAAATAAGGGAGACATCAAGACCAAACAGGAGCAAAATTACTAAGTAGTAAGCTAGGTACAGAGGGAACCACATATTCTATCAGCCCCAGAAGTGAGGGAGGAGGATATGAGAGGTAGGATAAAAACGGAGGTGTAGGGAGGACAAATCGGTGATGGGAATCCCCCCCAATTTTATGTAAATATGTACCTAAAATATTATTGTCAACAATATGTAAGTCACTATTTTTAAAATAAAAATTATATTAAAAAAATAAAACAGCAGTGATGGAACCAAATTTCTAGAACTGCAAAGAAAGACTTCATCCTAGACTCCATATACAAAGATCTCTAGTTACAGAGATTTTATCATCTACAATTTAGCAGAGAGTTCCCAGACACCACAAAAGAACCTAGGGGAGAGTAAAAAAGTATGCATGGAGCCTGTAATTATTCCAATGACAGTATACTTCAAGGGCAGAGAAACCCTGGATCTCTTAGGCCAAGGAAATTCCCTTTCTAGTCTCCCCAATATTTACTGTGCCTATGCAAAAAAAAAAGAAGCACAAATTAATTTTTGTTATTGTTTTTGTTTTCCTTCATTTTTTGTGTTTTTTATTGTTTTGTTTTGTTTTTATTTTGGGACCTTTATTATTGTTTTTTTATAATCTTTATTGCTGTGATGCTTTTGGAGTCTTTTTTGTTTGAATTTTTTTGGTCATTGTAGTTTTTTGTATTGTTATGTTTTTCTTCCTTTTTCCCTTTCTTCTCTTAATGGATATTTATAACCTCTAGACGGACTCCTCCCATTTTTTGCTTGTTTGATTTTTGACCCTCATTTTTTCTTTCTTTTTCTTTCCTTCAAACAGAACCACAAAACTTGAACCATCTTGTTCTGCCTCATAAATTGAGGGGGGAAATAATGGAGAGTACAAAGACCTAACAGTCCTATGAATATTGAGTAGAAATAAAAAATGATCAGATTTAAACACCAAATCCAAAGCCAAAGACAACAGAATTGATACCCAATTTATGACATGCTTGACAGAGAGAGGACCACTTATACTAGCAGCCCGGGGGGCAAGGGAAGGCGATATGGTATGCATGCTGGTAACAGGGATGAAAGGAGGACAACACTGGTGGTGGGAATGCCCTGATTCAATGTCACTATATACCTAAAATATTACTGTACAAGATTTGTAATTCACTTCGGTTAAAATAAAAAGTATTTAAAATTAAAAACAGAGGCCAGTGAGCTACAATGGAGGCAGGGCATTTGCCTTGCATGCAGAAGGACGGCGGTTCGAATCCCAGCATCCCATATGGTCACCCGAGCCTGCCAGGAGCGATTTCTGAGCATAGAGCCAGGAGTAACCCCTGAGCACAGCCGGGTGTGACCCAAAAACAAAAAACAAATTAAAAACAAACAAACATGGATTTAGCTGAACTCAGATCTATCTGATGCCCTGAGTTATTTGTGAAACCTTCAATTATGAGAAAATGAGTAGCTTCCAAGGGTTTAGGGTGGGGGGGTATCTTGGGCTGAAAGGTGCAAACCAGGGTAAGTCTGTCACAGTCCATCAGCCTGCCCAGTTCATCTTGGTTTTGAGATCTGTAATGTGAATGTTCTTCCTGTATACACCACAGAACAATTCTTGAGTTAATGAGATTATACTGATAAAGCGCTTTGCCAACCATACATTTTTATAGCATGAAATAAAATAGTTATTATAGAGTAGATATGGTTTGTTGAAACTTTTTTGTAAATTGTAGTTTTTATTATAAATTTTTAGCATTATTTTTACAAATTATAGAACGGAGTAAGTCTCCTAAATATGCAAATGGATGTTGAACTTTGCTCATAATGAGATACAGGCAAATCAAAACTACACAGAGGTATCATCAATAATAATTTTAGAGGTTAGCAATGTACTGTAGGCAAGAGTATAAGGTAACAAGCTCTGTCATACAATGCCAGTGAGAATAGAAAAATGTTACAGTATTTTGGGGGGTTTGTTTTGTTTTGGGGCCACATCTGGCAGCACTCAGGGATCACTCCTGGCTCTGTGCTCAGAAATTCCTCCTGGAGGCTCGAGGGACCATATGAGATACCAACTTTCAAACCCAAGTTACCCGACTGCTGTGCTATTGCTCTGGCTTCCAAAATGCTACCATTTTGAGGAAGGAAGTTGGGCCACGTCTAACACTGATCATGATTATTTACCCAGGGAAAACTTCTTTGGAAATCAACTCCCACAATGATGAAAGAATGCATATAAAATACATAAAAATATAAAATATAAAAATATGCTCTTTACACTATTATTTATAATACAAAGACACAGGAAACAACTAACACAGCCACTAAAACACAACTAAGTAACTTTAACAAAAAGTACAAGTCTTCTAGAAACTGATATGGATGATTTCCAGGGCATGTAATTTAGTACATGATAAAAGAGGTCTAAATGCTATGTATCATGTAAAATGAAGACTATTTTTGCTTTTTCTAAAGCCTTATTTTATGTTTTATATGAGTGGGGAGACCACATGCAACATTGTTTTGGGCTTAATCCTAGCTCTGTGCTCAGGGATACTCCTGGAGGGATTTGAGGACCAAATGGGGTGCTGGGGATTGGACCCTGGTTAATTGCATGCGAGGTGAGCACCTTTCCCACTCTTGTATCTCTCTAGCCCTTAGTCTGCCTTTCCTTGCACACTTGAAGAGGAATACAAAGGAGTTAAGGTGGAAACCCATGATGGGGAATCCAGAGAGGCTGAACCTGCGTCAGAGACAACAAGGTCTTAGGAGGCAGAGCCAGAGGCTTTGGATCCAGAATCTACATTAGCAGCGCCCAAGTGAGAAACAGAATCCAAGTCAAAGACAAAGAGCCAATGATGAGTGGCAGCTCCACTTCACTTATGGTGACGCACTCCTCCTAGTCAAGGAATGCTTGCACGGACCAAAAACAACAACAACAACAAATCATCACACTACAACCGTAACTATGGGGAAATAATATAGGGCCCCACCATACTTAGAGAATGAAGATGGTAGCTCCAATAACTTGAAAAGTACCAACCACCTATTTACCTTCTCAAATTTAGAGAAGAAATATAGAAGTTCTATATTGAGTCCTATGAACATAAAACTCAAAAAAGAAAAAAAAGCATGGAACTAATGGCATGTGCCAGAAATAAGAATCAAGAAGACCTAAGAGTAGAAATAATAAAACTTCAAACTGAAATAACAGGGTTTAAAAACTTGATAGGTGAAATGAAAACCTCACTAGAAAGCCTCTCCAATAGAGTAGAAGTGGTAGAAGACAGAATCAGTGAGCTGGAAGATAAAACGCATAGCAACTACATACTATAGAAGAGGCTGGTAAAGAGCCTAGAAAATGGGAAAATCCTCAACGAATGTGAACAGATAAAAGCAGAAGTCTTTGATAAACTTAACAGGAACAACAAAAGAATCATTGGAGTCCCAGAGGCACAGGAAGAAACCCCCATGAAGTAGCAACAATCAAGGACATCATGGCAGAGAAACTCCTAGAACTAAAGAGTGCATGCAACCAAATCCTACAGGCCTGAAGAGTACTAGACAAAAGAAATCCAAAGAAAAGCACCCCAAGACACATCCTAATTACAATAACAAAGCCCATAGGTAGACATGGAATACTTAAAGCAGCAAGATCAAAAAAGAGAAATTACATTCAAAAGAACATCTGTAAGATTTATGTCAGACTTGTCACAAGAAACCCTCAAGGCCCAAAGGCAATGGTGGGATATAGTGACAAAATTCAATGAAATGAATGCATTCCAAGAGTACTTCACCCAGCCAAACTTACATTCAGGTTTGAATGAAGGATACAGAGCTTCATGATAAACAACAGCTTAGAAACTTTACAGATTCAATACTAGCTTAAAGAATGTGCTGAAATATCAACTTTAAGATAAGACAGAACACAAGACACACCAAACTCTTACCAAAAGATGATACTAAATCTCATAATAATCATCTCTCTCAATGTCAATGGATGAAATGCACTTGTTAAGAGACATAGAGTGTCAAAATGGATCAAAAGGCTGAATCCAATATTTTGCTGCCTATAAGAAACACATCTGATTAGCCAGAATAAACACAGACTCAAAATCAAAGGTAGGAGGACAATCATTCAAGCAAAGAACTCCCCCTTTTTTTTGAAAATATTTTTGTTTTTTTAAGCACCATGATTACATATATGATTGTAGTTGGGTTTCAGTCATAAAAGGAACACCCACCCTTCACCAGTGCAATCTTCCCATCACCAATGCCCCCCATTTCCTCCTTCCTTGCCCCCTCCTGTATTTGAGACAGGCATTCTATTTTTCTCTCTCTCACTGAGATGTCATGATAGTGTAGTCATCTCTCTAACTAAACTAACTACTCTATGTGGCAAGCTTCACATTGAGAGCCAATCCTTCCAGCCTTCATCTCTGTTGTCTCTGGGAATTATTTACAATAATTTATGTTCTTTTTCTTAAAACCCATAAATGAGTGAAACTATTCTTTGTCTATCTCTTTCCCTCTGACTTATTTCATTCAGCATAATAGATTTCATGTACATCCATGTGTAGGAAAATTTCATGACTTCATCTCTCCTGATGGCTGCATAATATTTCATTGTGTCATGTACCATAGTTTCTTTAGCCATTCATCTGTTGAAGGGCATTTTGGTTGTTTCCAGAGTCTGGCTATTGTAAATAGCACTGCAATGAATAAAGGTGTGAGGAAGGCATTTTTGTGTTGTGTTTTTGTGTTCCTAGGTTATATTCCTAGAAGTGGTATATCTGGATCATATGGGAGCTCAATTTCCAGTCTTTTGAGGAATCTCCATATATTTTCCATAAAGGCTGGATGAGATGGCATTCCCACCATCAGTGAATAAGAGTTACTTTCTCTCCACATCCCCACCAGCACTTAATGTTCTTGATTTTTGTGATGTGTGCCAGTCTCTGTGGCGTGAGATGGTACCTTATTGTTGTTTTGCTCTGCACCTCCCTGGTATTTAGTAATGTGGAACATTTTTTCATGTGTCTCTTGGCCATTCATATTTCTTCTTGGATAATTAGTTCATTTCTTCTCCCATTTTTTGATGAGATTAGATTTTTTTTCCTACTTATGTTCTGTCAGTACCTTGTATATTTTTGATATTAGCCCTTTATCTAACTGGTATTAGGTGAATAGTTTCTCCCATTCTGTGGGTGGCTTTTGTATCTTAGGCACCATTTCCTTTGAGGTGCAGAAGCTTCTCAGCTTAATATAGTCCCATAGGTTTATCTGCTTTCACTTGTTTGGAGAGTGCATTTTACTTTTTGAAGAGGTCTTTAGTCTCAATGTCATGGAGTGTTTTACCTACATGTTCTACATACCTTGTGGTTTTGGGCCTGATATAAAGGTTTTTAATCCATTTTGATTTGACCTTTGTGCATGGTGTTAGATGGAGGTCTGAGTTCTCTTCTTTTTTGTTTGTTAGTTTATTTGACTTTAGGGCAACACCCAGCAACCCTGAGGGGGAAAAAGATGGGAGGCATCACTTTCCCCAACTTTAAATTGTACTACAAAGCAACATGGTACTGAAATAAAAACAGATCCTTATATCAATAAAATAGACTTGAATATTTATAGAATGACTTTCAGACATACAATGAATTAATCTTTGATATGGGGGGCAAGAAATACAAAATGGAGCAAGGAAGGCCTCTTCAACAGTGGTGTTGGGAAAACTGGTTGGCCACATACAAAAAACCAAACTCAGACCTCTATTTAACACTATGCACAAAGGTCAAATCAAAATGGATTAAAGACCTTGATATAATACCTGAAACTATAATGTATATAGAAGAAAACATAGGCAAAACACTTTATGACATTGAAATTAAAGACATCTTCAAGGAGGAAAAACCACTGTCCAAATGAGTGGAAGCAAAGTTAAACAAAGGAGATTACATTAAACTGAGAAGCTTCTGCACTTCAAAGGAAACAGTGACTAGATTAAAAAGGTCACCCATGGAATGAGAGAAGCTATTCACACAACACCTATGAGATAAGGGGCTAATATCTAAGATATACAAGGTACTGGCAAAACTTAACAAGAAAAAATAAACATATAACCCATCAGAAAATGGGGAGGAAAAATGAACAGACACTTTCTCAAAGAAGAAATACAGATAACCAAAAGGAACATTAAAAATGCTCCACATCACTAATCATCAGAGATATGAAAATCAAAACAATAATGAGGTACCATTCCATGCCTCAGAGACTGGCACACATCACAAAGAACAAGAACAACCATTGCTGGTGTGGATGTGGGGAGAATGGAACTCTCAGTCATTGCTAGTGGGAATGTCATTTAGTCCAGCCTTTCTGGAAAAAAATATGGATATTCCTTAAAAATTAAACATTGAACTCCCATATTAGCCAGCAATACCACTCCTATGAATATACCTTAGGACCACAAAAACACAATACAATAATGTTCTTTGTACTCCTATGTTCATAGCAGTACTATTTACAATAACCAGAATTTGGAAACAATCCAAGTTCCTATAACAGAGGAGTGGCTAAAGAAACTGTGAGGGCCCGGAGAGATAGCACAGCGGTGTTTGCCTTGCAAACAGCCGATCCAGGACCAAAGGTGGTTGGTTCGAATCCCGGTGTCCCATATGGTCCCCCGTGTCTGCCAGGAGCTATTTCTGAGCAGACAGCCAGGAGTAACCCCTGAGCATCGCCGGGTGTGGCCCAAAAACCAAAAAAAGAAAAAAAAAAAAAGAAACTGTGGTACATCTATATAATTGAATACTATGCAGCTGTTAGGAAAAAATTAAGTCACAAAAAATTTTAATACATGGATGAATTTGGAGACTATTTGTTGAGTGAAATAAGTCAGATGAAGAGAGATAAGCACAGAATAGCCTCCCTCTTATGTAAGATTTAAGAAAATAAAAGACAGTATAATAATAATACCCAGATACAATAAAGATGAGGGCTGGAAGGACTAGCCCATAATAAGAAGCTTATCACAGAGTGGTAAGTGCAGTTAGAGAAATAACTACACTAATAGCTACCATGACAATGATAGAGAGAGAAATACAATGCCTGTCTCAAAGACTGGCAGGAGATGGGAGGAGTGAAATGGGGGGATATGGTGAAGGGAAAGTTGCACTGGGGAAGGGAGGTGTGCCTTTTATGGCTAAACTCCAATTACGAACATGTTTGTAACCATGGTGCTTAAATACATTATTTATTAAAAAAGTTAATGGATCCAAAGGAGTTAAAATAGACACAAGTGAGGTCCAGAGACAGTACAGTAGTTGTTTACATAACTGAAATGCATCTGATATGGGCTTGAATTCCTGAATCACCAGGTCCCCTGAACATTATTGGAAGCAGTTTTGAACATCTCTAGCATCACTGCTGGGGTAGCCAAGGAGACCCCCCCCAGCATTGTAGGGCCCCAGAAGCATTGAATTCTTGGCCCTTGAACTGAAACCAAGACAATCATTTGTGGGGGATCCTCAATATATTTTTTAAGTAAAAACAGTGAAAACATCTGCTGCTGTATGTGATAGAGAAAAGAATAAAAGAAAAGAATGTCAGTGATAATTCTTTAAATACAACTTTTTTTAAGATTCAGACTATTTTGTTTATTTACAGTAGAGTTAAGCTTTTGTGCACATAAGTAGAGTCTTATCTGCCTCCATCACCACCAGTATATCAAAGCTAGCCACCACTGCCCTTGTATGACCATTTCCTAAGAGAGGTTTGTGGTGATACTTCTCATGGGGTCATGCAGTGCTCAAGATCAATCTGAAAACCTTGCTCTTAGGAGGAGTCATGTTCTCTACCAATTGAACTGTATGAGCAGCTCTGTTCTGATTTTGAACCAAGTAAAAGTGATCCCTATTTTAAAAAATAATAATAGTTTTTTTTTAAAGTAAATCCCACTCCAAAAAAGAAAATTCTAAAATCCAATATAAAAAAAAAAAAAACAATGAATCTCTTTACAAACGGGCCAAAATTATGTAGCAGTCCCTCTTGTACTGCAAACAGATTTCCTTTAGGATGTGTAGACAACTTTGTTCACAGTTATTTGACTTACTCTGTTCCAAATTAAATACAGTACCTGACTGTACATCTATAGACTCAAAAGTAAAAGGACAGTGAAAATATAAAATCTACTCGATAAATTCATGGTTGATAGTTATATTAGAATCAAATTTCTAAGGTGATTATTTGAATAGTACAAAATAAAGAAAAATACATATATTTAATGATATGAAGAAACTTTCAATGTGGTCTTTTAGAATTCCTGGTCTTTTTTTTTTTGGTTTTTGGTTTTTGGGCCACACCCGGCGATGCTCAGGGGTTACTCCTGGCTGTCTGCTCAGAAATAGCTCCTGGCAGGGACGGGGGACCATATGGGACACCGGAATTCGAACCAACCACATTTGGTCCTGTATCGGCTGCTTGCAAGGCAAATGCCGCTGTGCTATCTCTCCGGGCCCTGAATTCCTGGTCTTATAAGATGTCGTATGGAGCAGAATAAAAGTATACAGTGTATGGTGCTTGCTTTGCATGTGGCTGACTCAAGTTCAAATCCCACATATGTTGTCCCTAACACAGGCAGGAATGATCCTTGGGAACAAAGTTAGGAATAAATCCTGAACACTGGTGTGGTTCAGTACCCCCATCACATATTTATGGGTCTGGAAATAGTGCAGCAGTTAGGGTCATGACTAGCATATGCAGATTCTGGGTTCAGTTCCCAGCACAGCATGGCCTTCTGTACAAATGGATATGACCTTGGAGGCCCCAGCAGCACCAGGGAGGCCCAGGTATCCCAACTCCATTCCATACTCGAGCCCTTGCATTGAACAAAATGGCCTCGTTGACTGAGAGGTACTTAGCGGGCCTTCTGAACACTATTTGGAAACTCTTCAATGTCCCCAAACCCCTCCAAAAAAGATTTATAAGATGTCCTTTGAAATTCTTTCACTAAATCTGTGATGGCGGCAATTTTCTTTGAAAAGAGTTAAGAGAAAATTTAATGAGAAATATGAAAAACAAAGGGAGAAAAATCTAAACAATTGGTGATTCTAGTTGAAGGATCAATAATAATCACTGTATAATTATTTATATTTTTAACTACATATGTTTGAGAGGAGCTGGAGAGTGGTTCAGTGTGTCAAACACATTCTCTGCATGATGGAGACACATATTTGATTCATGGTATTGATTAAGCCAGACTCATAGAGACATGGAGACACCAAAGATACATAAAGGAAGTTTATTAAGAGCTCAATCCTGAGGACCCCCAACCCAAGTGGCACCAAGGTACTTGAGCTGTCTATTAGCACACATTATAGTTTTCTTACACAAGAGCATGGGATGGAGCGAAGGCCACATTATTACTTCACTAATGTATAGTGAGATTACAAGACAAGAAAACAAGGTTAGAGTATTTAAGACATCCTGGCAAGCTCTTTGACACTTAATCTAATTTATGAGGTTGCTTTAAGAGTTCCTGAAATATTTTTCCTTATCTCCTATTTTATCACCTATCTGGGAAGTGTCTTGCAATCTCTTAGTTCTTCCCTTTAAGCTGTTTCTGAACATACCCAAAATAAGTAACATATTAGTTAGGATATCCTGAGAGACTTGTGAAATACATACATACATACATACATACATACATACATACATACATACATACGCACATACATACATACATACATACACACATACATACATACGCACATCACATTTGCCCTAACTTTGGAATCTCTAATTTGGCTTCCAGCCATGAGTTCTGACTTTATTCTAAATTTGGGGGAGCTATATTGTTTCACAGTGTCTAATGGCCATCTAACCACTATCATGGGCAATCCTCAGCTCTGGTTCTGTGGTCAGGAATAGCCCCCAAACCCCACCCAGTATGATGCCAAACAAAAAACAAAATGAAAAGTGTTGAATATAAAACAGCTTAGAGGGGTTGACTTGATAGTAATGTGAGAAAGGCACATGCTTTGCATATCGTCAACCTAGGTTCAATTCCCAGTACTTTATAGGGTCCTCTATCCCTGCCAGCAATAATCCCTGAGCAGAGCTAGGAATAAGCCTTTGGCACAGCAGGAGCTGGATGTGCCCCAAAACAAACAAACAAAAGCATTTTTAAAGTGCATAACATGTCTGACTTGACATTTTCAGAGGCACATGTTTTGTTATTTAATTCTATCCATAAATTTGTCAGCTAGTTCAGTTTTTAAAAAGAAAAGAATACGCTAAATGTTAGTAAGAGCAACACCAGCATGTCAAAGGCTTGGAAAATCAAAGCTTATTTTTTTTTATTTTCTAAGCTCATTTTATCTCTCTGCTAAGCAGAGATTCTGTGCATAGGGGAATGCTCTCCTTTTTTTTTTTTTTTTTTTGGACCACACTCATTTGATGCTCAGGAGTTACTCCTGGCTAAGCGCTCAGAGATTGCCCCTAATATACAAGGCACTGACAGAAATTTACAAGAAAAAAACATCTAATCCCATCAAAAAATGGGGAGAAGAAATGGACAGACACTTTGACAAAGAAAAAATACAAATGGCCAGAAGACACATGAAAAAATGCTCCACATCACTAATCATCAGGGAGATGCAAATCAAAACAACTATGAGGTACCACCTCACACCCCAGAGATTGGCACACATCACAAACAATGAGAACAAGCAGTGTTGGCGGGGATGTGGAGAGAAAGAAACTCTTATCCACTGCCATCTAGTTCAACCTTTATGGAAAGCAATGTGGAGATTCCTCCAAAAACTGGAAATCAAGCTCCCATATGACCCAGCTATACCACTACTAGGAATATACCCTAAGAACACAAAAATACAATACAAAAATCCCTTCCTTACACCTATATTCATTGCAGCACTATTTACCATAGCAAGACTCTGGAAACAGCCAAGATACCCTTCAACAGATAAATGGCTAAAGAAACTGTGGTACATAAACACAATGGAATATTATGCAGCCGTCAGGAGAGATGAAGTCATGAAATTTTCCTATACATGGATGTACATGGAATCTATTATGCTGAGTGAAATAAGTCAGAGAGAGAGAAAGACACAGAATGGTGTCACTCATCTATGTGTTTTAAGAAAAATGAAAGACATTCTTGCAATAATAATTTTCAGACACAAAAGAGAAAAGAGCTGGAAGTTACAGCTCACTTCATGAAGCTCACCACAAACAGGCATGAGTTTAGTTAGAGAAATAACTATGTTTTGAACTATTCTGATAAAGAGTATGTACAAGGGAAATAGAAAGCATGTCTAGAATACAGGCGGGGGTTGGGTGGGGAGGAGGGAGATTTGGGACATTGGTGATGGGAATGTTGCACTGGTGATGGGTGGTGTTCTTTACATGATTGAAACCCAAACACAATCATGTATGTAATAAAGTTGTTTAAATAAAAAAAAAGTAAACCCTACATAAAGGGAAAAAAAAGTTATCACAATATGGGCCAGAGAGATATCATGGAGGTAGGGCATTTTCCTTGCATGCAGAAGAACGGTGGTTCAAATCCCGGCATCCCATATGGTCCCCCAAGCCTGCCAGGAGTGATTTCTGAGCAAAGAGCTAGGAGTAACCCCTGAGCGCTGCCGGGTGTGACCCAAAAAACAAAACAAATAAAATATCATAGTAGGGCCAGAAGTAGTACAATAGGTAAACCCTGTCCCTCTCCATCAGATATTTCTGAACACAGAGCCATGAGTATTCCCTGAGAAGAAACCAATATGTATTATATATACACATAGAATACAAACACAAATACATAAATAATGGTAACACATGAAAAAAAAAGAAAAAGAAATTGCCCCTGGCTTGGGGGGACCATATGGGATGACAAGGGATCGAACCGTGGTCCTTCCTTGGCTAGCAGTTGCAAGGCAGGCACCTTACCTCTAGCGCCACCTCACCGGCCCCGGGAATGCTCTCTTGTTGGTGAAATGCTTGATCGAGAATAGTGCACACAACTCGTTAACTTCCCATGCCCCAACTGGAACATCAGGATGTCAGAGATGGGGAAGAATCTGCTGAGCAGTATTTAATGATAGTCGCCTGGCTCATTATGTTTCAGGCCTCCATAACCAGTAATAATTTTGGAAAGTTAATGAAGTGTAGTAGTGAACAGAACTGCTTCCATAACTGGATTATAAGTCACCAAGTACAAGTACTTACTGGGGAATCACCTGTTACTTCATCTTTGGCTTCAGCTTCTTTCAGTGCAAAAACCAGACCTTTATAATAAGTGACTAGAAAAAGATGAGGTAATTTGATAATGCAACATGAGGTGCAGGAGAAATTTCTCTATGCCCCACCCTCAAACCTAGTGATACAAAAATACTGAAAAATAAGTTCTATTTTTCATCTGAGTCTCATAAACTAGCTTTTCTTCCCCAGAAATCTAAAGACCATATTTACTTGCCTTCACAATCCTCTGTCCTTCCCAATCCCAATATCCCTTTTATTTTTTTCTTTGCTAATACCCAAATCAGTGGGCTTTTCTCTTCTTACTGCTGTGATTCAAAGTCACATTGAAGGGTAAACCCCACTGGTGGATCCCACCCATTAGTGCCTCATTAATCTTCAATGAAATTTCCTCAGTGACTCCCTCTATAAGATGCTTCAGGCAGGGGTCAGAGCGGTAGTGCAGCGGTAAGTTGTTTGCCTTGAGCGCGGTTGACCCAGGATAAACCTCCGTTAGATCCTGGTATACCATATGTTCCCCCCAAGCCAGGAGCAATTTCTGAGCTCATAGCTGGGAGTAACCCTTGAGCGTCACCAGGTATGCCCACCCCCAGAAAAAGATGCTTCGGGAAGCACTCCAACTGGGACCCTTAGGCCATCCCTTAGTTTCCCCTTGGAGAAATTTCTGACTTGGCCAACCATGATCTAGTCTGGGATTCAAGCTTCTCCATGATGGATCAGCTCTGACCAGATAACCAAGGTGATCTTCTACATAATAAAGGAGCTTTGCCTTCCCAGAGCACAACTTTCCTATGTGCTCCTTCTCAGGGCCCTTCAGAGTTCTTCATTCATGTTTAGTACCCAACAAATTGTTGTTCATGTTAAATATTCCCTTTTCAATGTATGGATGCCTATGGCCTCTGAATAAACCTCAGTAGAAACAAAGTTGTCCAGTGCCACCACCAGGGAGAAATACATTTCAGACAGAGCATATTCTAGGCACATTCAAGCCAAAGGGAACACTCCAGTAACCTTGGGAGAAAAACATATTTTAGACAGAACATATTCTAGACACATCCATGGGCTGGGAGAAGCGATATTTGTTATTTTTGTAGCCAGGTGCTACAGGGGGAGTTATGTTAGGGGATCATTGCTTATTATGTAGCTAGAAGACTTGAGGAATCTTAGGGAAAAACTTATGCTGTTATCTTTGTAACTACAAGCCTTGAGAAGTAGCTCAAAGTGTTTTGCTTTACACTTCTTTTTAATGCTCTTTGTTTGACCCCTTCCCCCCCACCATGAATTATATATAATGATCTGCCCTCTTTACAATAAACGGAAGCTAAATGTTCTCACTAATTTTCCCATTTTCTTTGTCTGTGTGTGTTCTTTGTATGTTCTAAACCCCTATTTCCTCTGAGTAATTAAGGCATGTTTGTAGTTTCCCTGCAGGGGCAAGTGAGTCCACAAATTTCAGGAGTGTTTGATCCACTTCTTTGAAGAATGTCATGGGTATCTTTAGAGGGATCACATTAAATCTGTACAATGCTTTGGGGAGAATTGCCATTTTAATTATGTTAGTCCTACAAATCTATGAGCAGGGTGTCTCCATTTCTTTGTGTTCTCTCTTATTTCTTGAAGCAGGCTTTTGTAGTTTTCTTTGTATAGTTCATTTACATCTTTAGTTGACTCCAAAATATTTGAATTTGTGTGGCACTAATGTGAATGGGATTTTTTTTATATCCCTTTCTTCTCTATCATTATTGGTGTATAAAAAAGCCATTGATTTTTTTTGCCTTTGCTATATGAATTTATTGTTCTAGAAGATTTTTGGCAGAGTCTTTAAGGTTTTCTAAATATATTATCATGTCATCCGCAAACAGTGAGAGCTTGACTTCTTCCTTACCTATCTGGATGCCCTTGATATCTTTTTCTTGCCTAATCACTAGGGCAAGTATTTTCAGTACTATATTGAATAGTAGTGGTGAGAGAGGGCAGCCTTGTCTTGTACCAGATTTTAGTTTATCTCCACTGAGAATAATATTTACCATTGGCTTGTTGTAGATGGCCATGACTATATTGAGAAAAGTTTCCATCTTGATGAGAGTTTTTTTTATCAAGAATGGGTGTTGAACCTTATCAAATTCTTTCTCTGCATCTATTAATTTGATCATATAATTTTTCTTTTTCTTTTTATTGATATGATGTATTATGTTGATTGATTTAAGGATGTTAAGCCATCCTTGCATTCCTGGGATGAAACCTACTTGGTCATAGTGAATGACCTTTTTGATGATGTATTGGATACTATTTGCCAGAATTTTGTTGAGGATCTTTACATCTAGGTTCATCAGAGATATTGGTCTGTAATTTTCCATGTGGTCAGAAACACTTAATCCATGTTTAAAGACATCATGACAGAAATCATTTCCTTAATATCTCAGTGGGAAGAGCAGGAAGAAGCGAATAGTCTCTGTAGTATTAGCACAGAAGAAGAAGCACACAGGATAGTTCAGACTTAAACAGGACATTATACAGGGAGCTTTGTAATTGCCTTCTCCCAGAAAGCAATCTGCACTATATTTACCATGACTTGAAGCTAAACTGTGATGCTATTAGTGCTCTAGACATTTGGGGACAGATTATTGCAGAGAAAGAATCACACACACACACACACACACACACACACACACACACACACTCACATAGAAGCTCATTTTTGTGTGCACAGTTGTTTGACAGCTTCCTTATTTGTCTTTGAGGAAACTGCTTCTGCCCATATTCCCTGGCTTGGAGCCAACCAATATTTCCATCCTTGTTCAGCATGGATATCCCTCAGTCTGGATTGCTCCCTGAAACTCTCAGCCTTCTTTGATGCAGTCCCCACTTTTATATGTAAGGCCACCCTTTCTCTTCAAGGTACTCTCAAAAGCTTCCTTCTTCTCCACTCGCTCTCACCTGGGACTTTATTCCAGAATTTTTAATGAATTCTGAATTTATATGACTCAGAGACTGTGACCAAGGCTATTTTAGGTGGGGTGCTTCCTCTGGAGTCACCAAGTCCCCCCTGCGCAATGGCAGGCATCCTGCGGATTTCCTCCTGGGGCTGCTGTGAGAACAGGAAGCACAGACAGCCAGGAAGCCCCTCAGCTCATGACTGTGTCCTCATTCCTAAAGAACCAGCAAGAAAATCTTGAATCACTCCAACTTTAACCAATAGCTTTGGGAATGTTTCTTTGGGAACATTCTACTTTATTTTCCTTCAGAAGATAGATTAAAAAAGAATTTTCTTAAGATTGATATTAAATACCAGTTTTAGTTATCCTTTTCCTTAAATTATACAATTGCTCTTTTCATAATTCCTTTAGGTTTGTGTGTTATAAAGATTCTCCTCAATCACTTCTGACATCCTGAGTCAACTTTCAAGTTGCAATTGGCCTCATAGTTCTCTGTCAAGCTTTATCAAAAAGCTTGTGACAAAAGTCATTTGTTGGGTTGGGAGAGACTTGATCAAGACTGGGGTCTACTAAACCTATACATGATGCTTTTCTAACATCTGTTCACAGCAGCATCAAGAATCTCTCTAGTGAAGGTCTCTGGCCTCTGTATTTTACCCACTAAAACTTGAGTCTCCAAACAGCCCTGAGTTTAGTCTCCTTTGGAGTCAGAATCCAAATTGAATACTAATTTGGAATGAAGAAAAGGAGTTTGGTAAGAGACCTACCAGGTCCAAAGAATACAACAGTCCTGGCCTTAACTACTGATTCATTGGGGAATTTGGGGGGTTATAAGTAATGTTTCTCAGGGGTTACTTGCAACTGCATGCAAGGGAGTTGCTCCTGGCAATGCTCAGGGAGTGTATATAACACCTGGAATTGAACTGGGTCTCCTATATGCAAAACATGCATTCCAGTACATTAAATATCTCACTGGCTCTTAGAGGCTTGTTTTAACGTATGTAAATGTTTCTAACAGTGTCCTGCCTGAAGAAGATCCACCATAGAATTCAGTTTATCACAGGGAGTTTGAATAAAGCCCTGATAAGGAGTGAATATTTCCAACAGTGCTAAAAATTCCCAAAATCCACCACACTGAAGCAAGCTGGGCCATGTTTAATAACCCTATTCTTCCATGAAAAATGCTAGGGAAAAAATTTCCTAGAGGTGTCTCTCCAACATGTGAAGTGGTAAAAGTAAAAACCTGAGTGCATTTCATCTCTTAGAACCTTACAAAACTCAGGGATGGTGTAATAGTATAGCTGGTAAAGCTTTTGCCTTGCACAACTGGGGTTTGATCCCTGGCATCCCATATGGTATCCTGAGCACCACCAGGAGTGACTTCAAAATTAAAGCAATTAAACAAACACCTTACAAAAGTGCTCAAGGTAGCACAGCTGCCTCTGTGTTTCTTGGCAGGCAGCTGTCATAAATTCTTTTGGTCTTCCCCCTTTCTTTTCATTTCAGCACCTGCAAAAATCTGTGGCAGGAAGTTGCAAGAAAGGAGAAACTTAAAGCCAAACCAAACATTTTTGTTTAACTCATATTTTAAAGTTGATTCTTTAAAGTTGATGGAAAGGGTGAAGCGTTGGTTGAAGATGCTGTAATTTTCAATGCTATATAACATTACATCATCTCCATCTAATGCCTTGATGTTATTTTCTTGAAGATATTGAGTCCCTGCTTCCTTAATAAATGTTCAACCAAAACTATTTTTGCTTTTACATGAGCCTATATAATAAACATGATTTTAGGTTGTTTCTCAGTCCCTGAAGATAGATCTACCAAAGTTCAGCCTTTGTTGATGTACATTGATTTAAAACAAAACAAAACAAAATAGGGGTTGAAATGATAGTACAGTGGGTAGGTATTTGTTTTGCAATCAGTTGACCTGGGTTTGATTCTAGGCATCCCATATGGTCCCCACACATACCCAGAAATAATTCTTGAGTCAAAACTAAAAGTAATCATTGTGCATCACTGGATGTGGTTCCAAAACAAAGCATAGAAACTACAACACTAGAGAATGATGGAAAAATAATATCTGGCAGAAGTCCAGAAATTTCTTTGGGAGTCCATTATAATATAGGAAACAGCTACTCGGTAGAATAGTTTTGTATGAATCTAAATTTGGCTTCAAGTATTTCAATTTAAAAATAAAGAATCTAGGGGCAAATAGCCCTTAAAGCAAATACCACAGTGGGTAAGGTAGTTTGCCTTGCACGATAGCAACCTGATCCCATGTGGTTTCTTGAGCCTTCCAGGAGTAATTTCTGTGCCCAGAGGCAGAAATAACTTCTGAGCACCACTGGGTGTGATCCCCAAAACTAACTAACTGAATAATAAGATAAAAATAAAACAAATTACATCTCACAAGGTACTGCATGTCAATTCATCTTATAGCTCCATACATTTACACTATTATCAGAAAATATGAGTCAAGCTGCAAAAAATTCATGGGTGTATTGGTGTCATGGCTGAAAATTTTGGGGTGCCCTTGGAAGGGGCGAGAGCAAGTCCCTGCCCTGTTGAATAGGGAAAGGCTGCTACAAAACACTGAAACAAAAGGACCACTTCATGTCTTTAGAGAATGATAGAAGAGCCTTGAGGCCCCAGTTCATACAGTGTTGGAGTTACAAACTTTCTGGTAAACAGAGCAACAAAGAAACTCCCATAGCCCAAAGTACTCCCTGACAACTCCCAAACTAAGGCCATTTAGAAAAAATATTCTTATTATCATTTTGGTAAATAAAATCTTGCTGTATACATACATGCTGGTGTTATCTGAATTCTGAACTCTCTTACACCCCTTAGTTCTGGATATACAACTTTGCTACTTAATTTGGCACAATCCATACTACAGTCATCTATATACCAATTTAGTGGTGTGCTAGTCCCTGCCCTTCTATATTATTTCATTGTTACTCTCACTATCTATCTCCACAGATACACACAGTTTCCTTAGAACTTTTCTTTATCTAGTCAAAGCCATTTACCACAAGCTTATTACAAATCTTATACTCAGTGGGGAAAACTAAAGCCTCACTTCTAAAATCTGCCATAAGACAAGGTTGCACCCTCTCTCCTTTCCTATTAAACATAGTACTGGAAGTAGTTGTCAAAGCAATCAGGCAAGAAAAAGATATCGAAGGCATTCAGATAGGAAAGGAAGAAGTCAAGCTCTCACTGTTTGCAGATGACATGATATTATATTTAGAAATTTTTAAAGACTCTACCAAAAAAAAGCTTCTAGAAATGGTGGATTTTTATAGTAAAGTAGCAGGCTACAAAATTAACGCTAAAAAAAACCATGGCTTTTTATATACAAATAATGAAAGAGAAGAAAGAGATATTAAAAATATCCCATTCACAATTATGCCTCAAAAATTAATTACCTTGGAGTCAAATTAACTAAAGAGGTGGGAGATCTATACAAAGAAAAGTACAAAGCACTGCTATAAGAAAAAAATAGGATACAATTGTTGTGTATGTAAACATTTTATGGGATTATTATGTTACTGACCCTACCCTGATTGGTGATTGTGCCCTACCCTAGGGTGTGACCTGGCATTCTGCCCCCACCCTAGGGTGGTACCTAATTCTGCTTCCACCATTGGGTGGTATCTGATCCCACCATTGGGTGGTACCTGATTCTGGGGGATAAAAACAATGGTCTGTGGAAGGCGAGGGGCTTCTTGGCTGGAACTGAGGCTGAGACTTTGGACTTCAGTCTTGTCCACCGAATAAAGCTAATATTTCCACAAGCCTGACTGTCTGCAAGCTGTTTACCTGCCGTTTCACCTCAGAACCGTTGGCTGGACAGGATGGCAGACAAGCTGGGAGGGAAAGACCTCATTCTCCATCCCTCCATCAGTCAACCTTTTCAGGGGCTGAATTGCAACAACAATGAAATGGAAACATATGCCCTGCTCATGGATTGGGAGTATTAACATCATTAAAATGGCAATACTTCCCAAAGCATTGTACAGATTTAATGCAACCCCTCTAAAGATACCCAAAACATTTTTTTAAAGAAGTGGACCAAGTACTCCTAAAATTCATTTGGAACAATAAATGCCCAAGAATAGATAAAGCAATCCTGGAGAAAAGAAGATGGAAGGCATCACTTTCCCCAACTTTAAATTATACTATAAAGCAGTAGGCATTAAAAACAGCATGATATTAGAATAAAGACAAACTAGAACTTCAGATCAATGTAATAGACTTGAATATTCAGAGAATGATCCCCGGACATACAATCAATTAATCTTTGATAAAGAGGCAAAAAATACAAACTGGAGCAACAATGGTCTTGGGATAACTAGTCAACTACAAGCAAAAAAGTGAACTCAGACCTCTCTTTAATACCATTCAAAAAGTTCAAATCAAAATGAATTAAAGACTTTGATATCCGACCTGATGTTGGTTTGATCCTCTGGCGTCCCATATGGTCTCCCTGAGCCAGGAGCAATTTCTGAGCTCATAGCCAGGAGTAACAGGAGTAACGCCTGAGCATCAAGGGTGTGGAAGAAGAAGAAGAAGAAGAAGGAGAAGAAGAAGAAGAAGAAGAAGAAGAAGAAGAAGAAGAAGAAGAAGAAGAAGAAGAAGAAGAAGAAGAAGAAGGACAAGAAGAAGAAGAAGAAGAAGAAGAAGAAGAAGAAGAAGAAGAAGAAGAAGAAGAAGAAGAAGAAGGACAAGAAGAACAAGAAGGACAAGAAGAACAAGAAGAAAAAAACAAGAACAAGAAGGAAGAAGAAAGAAGACTAAGAAGAAGAACAAGAAGAACAAGAACAAGAAGAGAAGAAGAAGAAGAAGAAGAAGAAGAAGAAGAAGAAGAAGAAGAAGAAGAAAGAAAGAAGAAGAAAAAGAAGGAAGAAGAAGAAGAAAGAAGAAGAAAAAGAAGGAAGAACAAGAAGAACAAGAAGAAAGAAGAAGAAGAAGAAGAACAAGAACAAGAAGAAGAAAGAACAAGAACAAGAAGGAAGAAGAGGAAGAAATAACAAGAAGGAAGAAGAAATAAGACTAAGAAGAAGAACAAGAAGACTAAGAAGAAAGAAGAAGAAGAAGAAGAAGAAGAAGAAGAAGAAGAAGAAGAAGAAGAAGAAGAAGAAGAAGAAGAAGAAGACACCACTGTCCAAGAAAGTAGATGCAAAAATGAACAAATGGGACTACATCAAACTGAGAAGCTTCTGCACTTCAAAGGAAATGGTAACTAGGATAAAAAAGGCTCAAAGGCTACCCACAAAATGGGATAAACTAATCACCCAATACCCATCTGATAAGGAGTTAATATTTAAGATATACAAGATATTGATGGAACTTAACAAAAAATCTAACCCCATCCAAAAATGGGAGGAAGAAATGAACAGATATTTTTTCAAAGAAGAAATACAGGTGGCTGGGGCCGGGCAGTGGTGCTAGAGGTAAGGTGCCTGCCTTGCCTGCGCTAGCCTAGGACGGACAGCGGTTCGATCCCCCGGCGTCCCATATGGTCCCCCAAGCCAGGAGCGACTTCTGAGCACATAGCCAGGAGTAACCCCTGAGTGTTACCGGGTGTGGCCCAAAAACCAAAAAAAAAAAAAAAAAAAGAAATACAGGTGGCCAAAAGGCACATGAAAAATCGTTAATCATCAGGGAGATGCAAATCAATATGACAATGAGATATAATCTCAACCTCTGAGGCTGGTATATATCACAAAGAATAAAAACAACCAGAGCAGGGCTGGAGTGATAGCACAGTGGTAGGGCATTTGCCTTGCACGCAGCTCACCCAGGATATTCAGTGGTTTGAATTCTGGCATTTCATATGATCCCCTGAGCCTGCTAGAGCAATTTCTGAGAGCCAGGAGTAACCCCTGAGCAACGCCGGGTATGACCCAAAAAATGAAACAAAAACAAAAAAGAACAACTAATATGGTGTGAACTTAGGGAGAACGGAACTCTCATTTACTGCTGGGGGGGGGGATATTATCTAGTACAGTCTCTGGAAAACAATATGGATATTCCTATATTCCTAAAAAAAAAAAAAAAAACAAAACGGAAAGTGAGCTCCCATATGATCCAGCTATACCACTCCTAGAGATATATCCCAGAACACAAAAACACAACACAAAAATGCCTCTACACACCTATATTCATTGCAGTGCTATTTCCCAATAGCCAGAAACTGGAAACAACACAGATGCCCGACAATATATGAGTGGCTAATAAAACTGTGGTACATCTACACAATGAAATATTAGGCAGCTGTTTGGAAAAATGAAATTTACTTATACATGGATGGACATAGAGATTATTATGTGAAGTGACATGAGCCAAAGGGAGGGGGATAGAAAAAGAATAATCTCACTCATCTGTGGGATATAAGAAAAATAAAAGACAGTATGATGATAATATCCAGAGACAATAGAGATGAGGGCCAGAGGACTAGTTCATGATAGGAAGCTTGCCACAATGAGCGAAGAGTGTAGTTAGAGTTGAGAAGTTTCTAAGACAGTGATAGTTGGAATAGATCACTCTGGACAAGAACTAAGTACTGAAAGGGGAATAAAGTGAGATGCATGTCACCCCTTCATTAACACAGAGTCAAAAAAGAATAGACAGAAAGAGGGGAAAAGAGAGAAAGAGAGAGAGTAAAATGCCTGTTCTATAGGCAGGTGGGGAAGGTTGAGCAGGAGAGAAACTGGAAACATTGGCGGTGGGAAATGTGCATTGTATTGCAATTCAAAGTGTCTAAAAGGAAAAAAAAGGAGAGGGGGAAAAGAGAGAGAAATATACATATATACATATATATACATATACATATATATACATATATATATGTGGAGAAAGAGAGAGTGAGAGATGTGCATGCTGAAGAGACAGGGAGGGAAAAGAAATCTGGGAGGGAGAGAAGGAAACTGTTAATAATGTTTGCAGAAAATGTGCATTGGTGAAGGTAGTTGTATATTGTATGACTAACTCAATCTTGAACAACTTTATTTGTGAAAAAAATAATTGTATTATATACAACCTTATAATCATGGTGTTTAAATTAAAAATAAAAGAACTAGTACCCTCCCTCAACAAAAATGATATTAGGGTTAAGTAATAATATAGCATGTATGGCATTTGATTTGCATGCAGCCAATCTGTGTTTAATCTGTGGAACCCTATATGATCCCCCTAAGTCTACCAGAAGCAATTCCTGAGCTCAAAAACAGGGATAACCTCTGAGCACTAAACCTAATGGTTCAAAATAACAGCCAAAAATATAAAAAGAAATGTTATATCACGTCAGTGTGTCTTCTCCAGATTTTTTTTTCTGTAAAATCAAGACCAAAAGCTTGAATCCAGGTGAAGATTGAAATTGAAATTTTTTTTCTTTCAAAAAAAAAAAAATCACCTCATCTCAGCCTGAGAACCATAGCTTCCCTCAATTTGGAAGTTAGCCACCAGCCAAACTCTGAAGATCAAGCACTGGTCTTGAAATAAACTTTCCAAGGTCTTGGGATTTTTGTTTGTTTTGTTTAGTTTTCACTTACCCCTCTGTTTCTGTCAATGTCTTTTTCATATCTCCTGTTTATACAATATTTGTTTTTAGGTACAACTGACCTCATGAACCTCACCACAAAGAGTGATGAGTTTAGTTAGAGAAATAACTACATTGCGAACTATCCTAACAATGAGAATATATAAGGGAAAGAGAAAGCCTGTCTAGAGTACAGGTGGGGGCGGGGAGAAGAGGAGGGATATTTGGGTCATTGGTGATGGGAATGTTACACTGGTGATGGGGGGTGTCATCTTATATGATAAAACCCAACCACAATCATGTTTGTAACCAAGGTGTTTAAATAAAAATATTATTTAAAAAAATGACTTCAAGCTCAATTTTACAAAAAAAGGAGTAAGACTGCTGTTATATATGAATAAAAAAAAGCACATTTACACCTTAAATTCAGTATTATGTATCAAATTATAAGCAGAATATTTAATCATAGAGTTATAAGGTAAGTATTAAACATCCTCAAGTTTAAGTATCTTAGACTGTTTTTAGCTATTTCCCAAACTCAATTCCACTCCCCACCCCAATTTCCTTCTTAAAACATGCCCAGGGTTAAGTCTTTGGAGGAAAAGAGCTTATTTTAAAAAGCAGCAAAAACACCGCATTCCTTTGGCATAGGCTAAAATCCAACTCAGCTGTAGACCTGTATATCACTGGGCCATTGTCTATTGTTCTCCACACAGTGATCCAGTCTTTCACACCAGAGATTTGGACTGCAGTTCTGTCCTGGGATCTTCATGAATATGAAGTGAAGTAGCTGGTATCTTAAACAAAGGAAAAACAGGACGGGAGGAAGATAGATCATCAGGCTTTCTGTTACTCTACACACTTGCAATTTCCTGCAAGGTCTGAGCTGGGTGAGATGGGGACTCGAAAATGTGGAGACTGCCTGACTGGTCTGCTCATCCCACTGGCCCTTTGGAGTATAGTCGTGAATATTTTGTTGTATTTCCCCAACGGGCAAACTTTCTATGCTGCCAGCAACAAAATCACCAGCTACGTGTGGTATTTTGAAGGAATCTGTTTCTCGGGTATCCTGGTAAGTTTGTATTTGGAGATTGGGGGGTTGCAGAAAGATGCTTTTGTTTTAATTAAGAATGGACTTGTTGGGGGCTGGAGAGATAGCATGGAGGTAAGGCGTTTGCCTTGCATGCAGAAGTAGTTCAAATCCTGGCATCCCATATGGTCCCCCGCACCTACCAGGAGCGATTTCTGAGCATAGAGCCAGGAGTAACTCCTGAGTACTGCTGGGTGTGACCCAAAAACCAAAAACACAAAAACCAAAAAATAGACTTGTTGGAGCAGGAGTGATAGCACAGTGGTAGGGTGTTTGCCTTGCACACAGCTCACCTGGGACTGATTCGGGTTTAATCCCCGGCATCCCATATGTTCCCCAAGCCTGCCAGGAGTGATTTCTGAGCGAAGAGCCAGGAGTAACCCCTGAGCGCTGCCAGGTGTGGCCCCAAAACAAAACAAAACAAAAAAAGAATGCACTTGTTTCTGGTAAAAATGAATAACCAAATCACATTAGATTAATTATGGGTTTGATATCTGGAAGGGAATATGTATTGAGGCTAGGTTGGAGCAATATTCGGGAAGTTGATAGTCTGTTAGGATATGAAGAGAAAAAAAAAAGGAGAGAAATGTGTTTTTGCAGAAGGCTCCTTACGTATGTAGTTTGAGCAATCAAGAGTTCGTGGGACACTAGCCTGTAAAAAATATATTTGCTCTCATGAGCCCTTCATGTCAACTTCGAGATTTCCTTTCCAGTGCTCTTCATCATTCCCTGAATAGTTTGCTGTCTGCAATCATAATTTCTTTTAATGAGTTGTAGAAGAGAATTTCAAAGGGGGAGACTTAGAGATTCAGACAAATTTGCTTTGGGGAAAACAGAGTCTCCCAAACAGTGCGCAGAAAGCTCATGGACCCCCACCAATAATTCTTGGTCAAGATGACTGGTGGCTCAATGCAGGGATGCAATATTGGTAAGTCCCTATAATGGCAGGGATTATTTGGACCATTTAGGTCCTTACCTGATGTTGCTTCGGGGACCATGTGGTGCTGGAGATGGCTCTACCATCTAATGGTATATCTCCTAGTCCCAGATAAACTTGTTTTCAAATAAATCTAAGCTCTGCCTGGACATCCATGCAATTCTTTCCAGTGAACTCAAAATTTGTTAGAGAAAATTATACATTTTTGAATGGTTAAAAAAGTTCTATCTAATTTCTATTGCATTCAAATAAAATATTTAATAAAATTAAATAAATCTAATCTCTGTTTTTTTTGGGGGGGAGGGTCACACCTGGCAGCACTCAGGGGTTACTCCTTGCTCTATGCTCAGAAATAATCGCTCCTGGCAGGCTCAGGGGACATTTATGGGATGCCGGGATTAGAACTACCGATCTTCTGCTTGCAAGGCAAACGCCTTATCTCCATACTATCTCTCCAGCCCCTGTTTTATATTCTATTTGATCTTGAGTTACCTACTTAAGATCTTTGGGGTTCTACTCCATTCCCCAAATTAAGGGCTGAGTGTCCTTGTTTGGAAAATGTGAATAATGATGTTTACTCTCAAGATAATTGAGGAGACTAAATTAAATCTGAAATGAAGGATCCAGGACAAAGACTTCTCAAATAGGTAGCCAGTTATAATCATGTTTATCAATATTGGCCAAAGGATGAGCCATAACATCATTAAATCTCTGGCCTTAGACCCTGAAAATGGGACATGTTTTTGAAAACTAAATCTAATGATCCCCGCCAAGAATTTACAAATGTTTTCCTGATGACTTTGTGCTCTTTAAATACAAAATGATAGTCAATCATGTTGGCAACTCAAAGGAAGAGACACTTTTCCTGCATGTATCAGTTCTAAAAATAACACTGTATGCTCACTATACCACTGACAATACAGGAGAGAAGCTATGAAAACAGAAGTTATATCTATTTCCTTGTGGGTGCTTATAACATTTGATTAACTATATTGGAAGGTAATTTTCACTTAGCTCCATATGCATGTTAAATGAGTAAATTTTTAAATAGTAAACTTTAAATTAGTAAATGCAATATTGTTAAAGTTGAAATGTAATAAGAATATAGAATGTAGTAATTTTATAAAACAAAGCAGGGCACTTGCCTTACATATATATACTAGAGTCCACAATTATTCATCCTGTTGAAAGGAAATAAGGTAGAAGGAAGCAGGGTATAACTCTGTGGCTTATATTTCCTGTAAATTTTACACCTGAGAAAATATCCTGTTTTTTATACTCTAAGATTTCTTCAAACTTATTGCTTACTGCCTAAAAAAATTGTAGGATAAAGGGGAAATGCTTAAAAATTATGAAACATAAATTAATAAAAAAAATGGCAATGAAACAGTTGAAGCAGTAAAATACAGTTAGTTAAGCTTGAGGTGTCAGGATGGGCAAAGTATAGGTGGGCAAGATGTTAGAAGCAATGCATGACCCAAGCTTACCCAAGTCAGAAGCTAGTAAAGAACTAGCAAAGAAAGTCAGGTTCTTTTCATAACTTGAATCCTTTGCTTAAGATACAATTCATGGACAAAAAAACTATTAATCCAGAAGGATGTTTGCACCCCATTATTCATTGCAGCACTCAGTTAAATAGCTAAGACTTGGAATCAACCTAGATGTCCAACAACAGCCAAGTTGATCATGAAAATGTGGTGCATATATTCAATGGAATACTGCATAGCTGTAAGGAATAATTCAATCATGCAATTTGCTGCAACATAGATGGAACTGTTAAATAAAGTAAGCCAGAAGAAGGATAAACACAGAATATCACTTATAGATGGTCACTAGAATAACTACATGAAGAAATGCAGTAATTTAAATGGGAGTTGTTTCAAAAACCCTTGGCCCCAGAGTATAGCAAGGAGAAGGAAAGAAATGGAGTGGAAGAGGAGAAACACAAATGTTAAAGGATGGAGGCCAGGGTCCACGTAGTCTCAGGTGCATTGGTGGTGTTAAAAAGAGGAAAGAATTAAAAGCCAAAGTCAACAATAATGGACTAAAGAGACCCAAACTTTAACAACCTAAACTTCAAATTGCCCTGTTATATTGGCAGAGTAGGGGGGCAGGGAGATTATGTGATGCATTCAAGGAACATTGGTGAAGGGAGGTAAGCACTGGTGGTGGGATTGGCCCTGATTTACTGTATGTCTGAAACACAATGATGAAGGACTTTGTAAATCATAATAGTTTCAATAAAATAAAATTAAAAAAGATAATAGGAAATTTAAGAATTCATTGACTTCTCTCAATTCATTGGCTTATTTCAGATAAACTGCATTTTAACCAAATTTTGGTAAAGGGAAAGGGTTAGAAACGTCTGGGGAAATTCATCTTACTTGATTTTGAATTGAGATATGTAGTTACAGGTGATCTATGTCTCTTATACCCATACCACAGTAAACAGAGAAAGAAGGGAATGCAGCAAAGGCTGCTGAACTGCTTCTCTTTGACCTTCAAACTGAGATAGTGAAAAATGATGGTACACGGCTATTCCTATCTCCATACAGTGGTTTCCATCTTCACTGTCCTCTTCTGGCATCCATGGTAGCATGAGCTAACACTGATCACTCACTCATACAAGATGAATCAAGCACAATGTTAGACATTTTGCAGACATCATCTCATAACTAAATGAGGTGATTTCTTAGCATCCTTTTATGAATCTTTTTATTAATTCATTATTTATTTATTAATTTATTTTTGTTATCTAATTTCTAAGAAATTTTTATTATGATTCAGGTAACATTGTTAGTATGTTGTGGCCTAATAATATGTTTTTTTTACTGTTTATGACTTTGATTCACAAAGTCATCATAGCACCGCCACGACCAAAGTGTCCATGACTCTCCCCTACTGTCCTTATATTACTTAGAGTTCATCTCTTCCTTCCCACCCTCACTGCCTCCCCACAGTCAAATAACCTCAGTATTGTAATCAAAAGCCCATGAGCTTGTTTTCATTCAATCCTGTTTATTCAGTTGTTTTGTTTATATTCCATGTATGAATGAGATAATCGGGTATTTAATCTTTGCCTTTCTGATTTATCTACTTAACATTATGCCCTTTCGTTCCATGCAAGTTGCATCAAACTGTAAGATTTTATCTTTTCTCATAACATAGCTATATTTCACAAATCCACTGCTATGCTCTTGTGACTTAGTTTATTTCTATATCCAGGCTATTCTACTTAATACTTCAATATACAAATGTCTTTTTGAGCTAATGTGTTTTTTATTCTTTGGGTAGATGCTGAGAAACACTCCCAAAGTCATAAGAAGCTTGAGTGTTACTCCTTTTTTTCTTTCACTTCATTGAGAAGAATCCATAGAGTTTTCCACACAGGCTGAACCAGAGAACATCCCACCAACAGTAAACAAGGATTCTTTTTTACATCTAAGCCAATTAGTTGTTTCCTGTCCATTCTCAATGATATGAGATATCTCATTAACATTTTCATTTCTTTTTTTTTAATATTAAGTGATGCTAAACACTTTTTTAACCTACTGTCTGCATGTATATCTTAGTCAGAGAAAAGTTTGTTTATCTTTTTGCCCCATTTTTAATGGATATTTGGTGTTGATCTTTGTAAGTATGTTATTTATCTTGGATATTAGCCCTTTATATGGTATGTGTTCCAGTTCAATAAAGTCTCTTATTTTAGCCCATTTCTTTTGCCATGCAACTAACTTTTAAAGTTTGATGTAGTCTCACATTTTACTATTTTATTTTATTTTATTTGACAACAGAGTAGAATCTTTGAAGACACCTCTGATATTTTGGAGAGTTTCTAAGAGTTCCACCTATGTTTTCCTCAATGCATTGCTTTTGTTGGTTTGCTTATTTAGGGGAACCACATAGTGCTGTGGGATGTTCTTTAGGTCTGTTCTTAGAGGTAGATTAGTCAATGCTTGGGGGGCCATGTGGTGTTAGGTATTAAACCTAAATGTTCTACATAACTCGGTCCACTGAGTTCTCAATCCAGCTTTTCTCCATATATTTTCTGAATTCTGGTTTAATTTTTGATCTTCAATCCACTTTTAATTACATTTTGTGATTGGTGTGATGTTTTCTTTTTTGATTTCCTTTCCATTTTTCTTTCTTTCCTTCCTTCCATGCTTCATTCCCTCCTTCCTTTCCTCCTTTCCTCCCTTTCTTTCTTTCTTTCTTTTTTTTTTTTTTTTTTTTTTTTTTTTTTTTTTTCTTTTTATTCTTTCTTTCTTTCTTTCTTTCTGCTTTCTTTCTTCCCTTCTTTTCTCCCTCCCTTCCTCCTCCCCTCTCTTCCTTCCTTCTTTCCTTCCTCCTCCCCTCTCTTCCTTCCTTCTTTCCTTCCTTCTTTCCTTCCTTCTTTCCTTCCTTCCTTCCTTTCTTCCTTCTTTCTTTCTTTCTTTCTTTCTTTCTTTCTTTCTTTCTTTCTTTCTTTCTTTCTTTCTTTCTTTCTTTCTTTCTTTCTTTCTTTCTTTCTTTCTTTCTTTCTCTTTCTTTCTTTCTTTCTTTCCTTCCCTACTTTTTTTTTCAACATCATTCATTGAAGAGGCTTGTTCCATTTTATGCACCTAGTTCCTTTTTCATAGCTTAACTAACAGTACCTCTGAGGGTTTATATTGTCTTGAGTTAACACAGTTGAAAAGTTGGCAAACACAGTTGAAAAGTTGACTAGCATTGAAGCCAGATCTACTAGACCTAAGTTCAGGCTTCAAGTCTCTTTGCTCTGATTATGGGCATTATTCGAATACAAACCATTTTTTCTTTTTCTGATCTGGTCTCTCTTCCCAATCCAGATGCTCATCATAGCTACAGTTCTTCTTGCACTGGAGAATAAGAATAACTACAAATGTTGCCAGAGTGAAAACTGCAGCAAAAGATACATGGTAAGAGCAATTGAACTTTGAGGCTGGTATAGTGGGCCCCAGTTCTTTTTTATCTCAGAAACAAAATATAATGGCAATATTGGTCCTTTCAAGTCAGAAACTGAGCATTCAACTCCAAAAATTACCTTCATTTGTCTTTACAAATCTTCCTCCATCTTTGCTCTGATGATATTCTTCCAGAAATTCTGACTACTTCTTCCTAACCATCTTTCTATGAAAATATTTCTCCCTTTATCAACTTTAGGGGAAAGTAATGTACATGCAACAGATGGTTTCCATGAAAAACTTTGAGTTTGGAGGAATATTCATACTATTTTTCGAAAAGGCTGGACCAGTCAGCATGCCCAGTAGCAGTGAATAGAAGTTTCTTTCTCTCCACATCCACACCAGCACTGGATGTTCTTGTTTTGTTTTGTTTTTGTGATATGTGCCATTCTCTGTGATATGAGGTGATATGTCATTGTTTTGATTTGCATCTCTCTGATGATTAGTGATGAGGAGCATTTTTTATGTGCCCTTTTGCCATCTGCATTTTTTTTGGGGTCACACCCTGCGGTGCTCAGGGGTTACTCCTGTCTGTCTGCTCAGAAATAGCTTCTTGCAGGCACGGGGGACCATATGGGACACCGGGATTCGAACCAACCACCTTAGATTCTGGATTGGCTGTTTGCAAGGCAAATGCTGCTGTGCTATCTCTCCGGGCCCCTGTATTTCTTCTTTGAGGAAACACCCCTCCATTAAAAATAGTGCAAACCACAGTGTCAAAAAGGAAATATGGAGGGATGGGGAGAGAGAGAGAGAGAGAGAGAGAGAGAGAGAGAGAGAGAGAGAGAGAGAGAGAGAGAGAGAGAGAAGCAACTTGCCTTCCCAAGAGCAAGGCAGGGATGGAATTTGCGGGGTGGGAGGGAAACAGGAGATATCTGTGATGGTGTCAAAGGGTGCACTGGTGAGGATGGTATACATTGTATGACTTAAACCCAACAATGAACAATTTTGTAACCATGATGCTTAAATAAAACAATTTTTAAAAATAAAATAAAAATTTTATTAATTTTTATTCTGGCCAAAGTGAATTACAAATCTCTCAAAGTAATCTTTAAGGCACATAGTGACAATGAATGAGGGGCATTCCCACCACCAGTGTTGTCCTCCCTCCACCCCTGTTCCCAGCATGCATCCCATATCTCCCCTTTTTACCCCCCCCAATGCTAGTATAACTGGTCCCCATTTGTACAGCTTGTTCTAGATTGGGTAATGATTCTGTTGTTCACTTTAGATTTGGTGTTCATGTCTGATCATTTTTTTTATTTCCACTAAATATTCATACAACTGTCTGGTCCTGGTATCATTCAAGAAATAAAATAAATTTTTGTTTTGTTTTGTTTTTTGTTTGGTTTTGGTTTTGGTTTTTTGTTTTGTTTTTGTTTTTGTTTTTGTTTTTTGGTCACATCGGCAGCGCTCAGGAGTTACTCCTGGCCCTATGCTCAGAAATCGCCCCTGGCAGGCACAGGGGACCATATGGGATGCTGGGATTCGAACCACCGACCTTCTGCATGAAAGGCAAACGCCTTACCTCCATGCTATCTCTCCAGCAAAATAAAATAAATTTTAAAAAAGATTGCACATCTTTAGTGTGGTCCAAAATTAAAAAAAAATAAGTTGATAAATAAATAAATAAGTTAATCTTTATTGAGAGATGATTATATAAGTTTGGATAAAATATTTTACTGCCATGTAAATGTTTAATATTCCCTAGATGGTGTTTGGGTTAGATCAGCATGAAAAGGGTCCCGTCTGATCATTTTACTCCCTTGTTTCTTTTATTGCACTAATTTCTTGCTCCTGTCTTCGATTTAGACACTGCTATCAATTATCTTTTCTGCCCTTGGAATCGCTTTCTCTGGATATTGCCTAGTCATATCTGCACTGGCCCTGGTTCAGGGACCCTACTGTCGCACCCTCCATGGCTGGGAGTATGCCTTTGAAAACACTGCTGGACGGTAAGGACAAATTTCCCAAATCAAGGAGACTGGAAAGTCATAGATACTTGCTTCATGTTCATATGTGCAGCACCCCATGATCACATTGGGGTTTCCTGTGGGAAACATTCATGCAGAATTTTTCTGCTCTTTTCCAAATATCCAAACCAATTTATTCCTCCCCTCATTTTGTTCAAACATTTTCCTTTCTAGTCTTATGCTTCCAAATGCATGTCTAGTTTTGTTTTGTTTGGAGAGTGTCGGACATTCAACAGTGTTCAAAGTTTACTCCTATGTGCTGAAGTTTCTCCTGGGAAAATTTAGGGGCCATATTTGGTGGTAAGGATTGAACCTGCGTTGACCACATGCAAGACAAAGAGCTTTAATCCCTGTACTATGCCAAAGGCCCTTATTATGAGACTATCATGAAGACATACAAATGAAAGTACATCTTTTCCATACTTTGGAACAAAGTTTTGTGGTCATTACAATGATGCAAACTGACAACTCTTGTGTCTGGGAGTTGGATGGGTTGTGGGTTTGGAGGGGGAGGTGGTGGTTCTGGGTAAGGAACCCGTACTTTCAGATATGCAAAGCGTGTCCTAGTTCTCAGGTTAGTTTTGTGGCCAGGTAGAGCATGCTGTTTGTTGCCAGGTGAAAATAACTGGTTGTAAGAAAGCCACAAGTTTTTGGATGGTGTCCACGGGGTGCTGCCATCAGTGGCTCCATTGAGGGAGAAGGAAGCTGGCAGTGAAGCCAGAAACTACTGGCAGGTAGACAGGAATCTTGGTTTCCTAGAAAAGAATACTTCCTAAGAACAATGTTCAAGAAGACATTAAGGGATTCATCTCTAAGTGGCACAGAACCTGTGATAGGCATTTTGCTGGGTTAATTGGTGACCTTTGGCTACAGAGGTAAGGTAGTTCAGGAGCAGCAGGACTCAGGAAATGATATGAGGATGTCTCTTATTGATTGATTGATTGATTGATTGGTCTTTGGGTCACACCCGGCAACACCAGGCTCGGGGGACCACGTGGGATTCCGGGATTAGAACCACCAACCTTCTGCACTCAAGACAAATGCCTTACCTCCATGCTATCTCTTCGGCCCTGAGGATGTCTCTTTAATCCCATGATTAGAATCCCAGTGGTAGTACAAGGGAGTGTCTGTCCCACACTATGTGGAAGGTGTAACATCTTTAGACTCCCAACAACCAACTCTAATGTCCCTGGACCACATTTATCTGAGACACCCTACACTCGGCCAGAATTCACAGCTGAGCTATACCTATATCCAGAGCTGCCTTTGTTTTTGTTTGTTTGTTTTCTTGTTCTTTCTCTGATAACTTTTTTTTAAATATAATTTTTATTTTGATCATAGTGGCTTAGATATTGTTGACAATAATATTTTAGGTACATATCAACATAAAATCAGGGGGATTCCCATTACCGATTTGTCCTCCCTACACCTCCCTTCCCGTCCTACCTCCCATATCCTCCCCCCTTACCCCTGTGGCTGCCAGAATAAGTGGTTCCCTTTGAGCCTAGCTTACTACTTAGTGGTCTTACACCTGTTTGGTCTTGGTACCTCCCTTATTTCCCCCTCTAATTGGGAGGCAGGACTAGATAGTTCAAGTTATGTGGTTTTGTTTGAAGAAAAGTAATAAACTGGGGTAAAAATCAAATACGCCAAAAATGGGCGGAGTGCTTCTAGAGGCTCTCATCATCGGTTTGAGAGACGAAGGGGAAAAAGAGGTGGAACACCTGAACAGTACAAAAATAAGTGTCAAATAAAATATCCAATGAGCACTCCAACAATAAAGATAAGCACCACATAAAAGCCATGGTCTTGAGATAAAAAACATGGCAGAGCACATAAAGAAAGAAAAGAAGAAAATAAATAAATAAATAAATATAAATGGAGGCAACAACTTCAATAACCTCACCAAAACAAAGAAATTGACAAAAGCTAGATAAATAAAAAAATAAAATAAAATAAAATAAATTGTTTTGTGCTTTTTTGCTTTTTTTTTTTTCCCCTCCTGCACAGGCTCAGTAAATATTGGGGTCATTCAAAAAGGAATTCCCTTGGCCTAAGAGATATAGGGTTTCTCCACCCTTGGAATATATTGTCATGGGATTAACTATAGACTCCGTTCAGGTTCATTTACTCTCCCCTTGGTGCTTTTGTGGTGTTTGGGAGACTTCTGCTCCATCCTGGGAGATAAAATCAGACCTCTGTATCTAGAGATCTCGGTGTCTGCACAGGTCACTTTCTCTGATAACTTTTAAATTAAACACTGTGGTTATAAGGTTGTTCATAATACACTTTTATTTTTCATAAATAAAGTTGTTAATGATTGAGTTGCAGTCATACATTATACTACAAACTTCACCAGTGCACATTTCCACCAATGTCCTCAATTTCCCTCTCACCCTCTCTGCTGCCCTCTCCCTTCCTGTCTCTGAGGCATATATTTTTCTTTTTAAAAAATTATTTAAACACTGTGGTTTCAGAAATGTTTGTGGTTGGCTTTTAGTCATGAAATATACACCACCAGTTACCAGTGCAACTTTCCTGTCACCAGTGTCTTCCATTTCCCACCCCTTCTACTCCAGCCTGTCTTTTGGAGAGGTATTTTGCTTCTCTCTTTCACTATTGTCATGGTAATTGTGCTCTAACTGCACTCAGGACTCTGTGTTTCACAGTTCACTTGAGAGACTTCTCTTGAGTCTGGAGAATCTAGAAAACATCTTTCTCAGGAGCAGATAAGGGTCTTGATAAAGAAGTCTCATGAAAACTAACCTCATATTTCATGTCATCCATCCCTGAATTTTTTCCCACTGCCAAACCAAAGACACCATGTCCATATGCTTTGAAAAGAGTTGAAACGGTGCCTCCAAAACATATAAACATATAAATGGCATAGTTTCTCAAAGTAATCTCTGGTTATCATTCAAATTTCTGTAGTATCTGTAGTAACCTCCAACTTTTCATTTCTAATTTGGTTTATTAAGTTTTTCTTTCCCCTTTGTGAGTTTTGCTAATGGTTTATAGATCTTAATTATTATTTTCAAATAACCAACTCTTGCTTTCATTAATCTTTTCTTTTAATATGACATTGGATCAGGTTTGGATTGTTTTTTGAATTTCCAATTCATTCATTTTTGCCCCAAGTTTATTATTCCCTCCCATCTACCTAGTTTTGGTTCATTTTGTTAGTAATTTTTTTTCATTTTTAAGCTGTACTATTAAATTATTTATATAGGTTCCTTCTTCCTTCCAGATGAGTGCTTTCAAAGTTATACATTTTCCTCTTAGTACCTCTTTTACTGTGTCCCACAGATTCTGATAATCTGTGTCTTCATTCTCATTTGCTTCCAAGAATCTTTTAATTTACTTTTTGATTTGGTTTCTGATCCATCCCATTCAGTAGTGAGCTGTTGAATTTCCAGGTTTTAAAGTTTTTTTTCTGTGTCTGTTTGTAATTCACTTCTAATTTTAGTGCATCATGACCTGAGAAGGTAGTTCGTACAATTTCTATTCCCTTGACTTTATGGATTAAAAAACAATCCCATCCACAAAAGTGCCACAGGAACTAAAATGTCTTGAAAGCAAGTTAACTAACAAGGTGAAAAATATATACAAAAAAAACCTACAAAACACTGCTTCAAGAAATAAAAGATGGCACAAGGAAATGGATATATATATATATATATATATATATATATATATATATATATATATATATATACCTTGTTAATGAATTGGGACGATTAATATCATTAAAATGTCAATACTCCCAAAGTATTGTCCAGATTTAATGCAATCCCTTTAAGGATACCAGGGACGTTTTTCAAAAACGTGAATCAAACATTCCTAAAATTCATTTGGAACAATAAATGCTCATGAATAGCTGAAGAAATCTTTAGGAAAAAGATGAGAGGCATCACTTTCCTCAACTTTAAACTGTACTACAAAGCAATAATCACTAAAATGGCATGGTATTGGAATAAAGAAGGTTCCACAGATTAATAGAATAGATTTGAGTATTCAGGAGAATAACCCCCATACATACAATCAATTAATCTTTGATAAAGTGGCAAGAAACACAAAGTGCTTCTAGAAAAGCTTCAACCGGTGATGTTGGGAAAACTGGTCAGCCAAATGAAAAAAAAATAAAAAGTAAACTCATACCTTTCCTTAACTCCAGGCACAAAAGTTAATTCAAAATTGATTAAAGACCTTAATATCAGAACTGAAACTACCTTTTTCTTCGGAGCCAGCCCAGAGACACCAAGGATCATAATCTCTCCAGGATCCACACCATGTAAGACAGGAGTCTCAAACTCTCGGCCCTCGGGCTGTTTGTGGCCCTCCGTACAACATTTTGTGGCCCTGCCCTAGAGGAATCTTTTTTTGTTTTGTTTTAGTTGTTTGGGTCACACACCCCAATGTTCAAGGCTTACTACTGACTTTGCACTCAAGGATCACCCCGACTTAGCTTCCTGTGGCCCCCAGATAAATTGAGTTTGAGACCTCTGATGTAAGATGTCCCCATCCAACTAAAATGTGGGGCTGATTCCTGCCATGTGATTGGGCACCCAGAGACTTAAAAAGGACGGCTTCCCTTCTCTCTGTCTTCTTTCTTCGGAGCCAGCCCAGAGACACCAAGGATCATAATCTCTCCAGGACCCACACCCAAAGAGCATGGCCACTCTGCTTCGCTCCACGGCTGCACTTATCTTTTAACCCCTAAACTCCATTTCTCCACATTGTAAGGAGCAATCTACAGTATTAACAATGGAAAAATTTTGCAGTGCAACCCCATGTTTAAAGAATCAAGATGGCTGCTCTGATAATCCAAAAAGTAGGAAACAGCTAGGTATCCTCTCAAATAAAAGGTTTAGAGTAGAATTAAAGAAGATGTTCAGGGAGCTCAAAAAACAAACAAACAAACAAACATCAATGGACTTGACTGGAGCACAAATAAGCATCAAGAGGATTTGACAACTGAAATTAGAAATTTTCACACTGAAATAACAGGTCTGAAAAACTCAGCTTATGCAGCTCTTGCCAGGTATGGGGTTTGGGGATGCCCCATGCCAGAGGCCTTCTCCCTAGCCTGGGGAGTGCTGGGAGGCTTGGCAGAACCTCAGCCGTCCCCCTCGTTATCCCCTGGACTCCAGGCCTTCCCTGGGTGCCAGCTCAGATGGCCAGAAGTGGGTTCAGGTGGATTCTTAGGGGTCCTCAGGTTCCCCCATCCCTCTGTACTCCAAGGGGGAGGTGCATGGGGAGGAGGGCGGGCAGACATCTGGCTTCCAGTTTTCTCTTTGATTCTGGAGACCAGCTCTTGTCAGGTATGGGGTTTGGGGAGGCCCCATACCAGAACCTTTCTCCCTAGCCTGGGGAGTGCTGGGAGTCTTGGCAGGCCCTCAGCCGTCCTTGTCTTTTTCCCCTGACTCCAGGCCTTCCCTGGGTGCCAGTTCAGATGGCCAGAAGTGGGTTCAGGTGGATTCTTAGGGGTCCTCAGGCTTCCCCCTACCCTCCATACTCCACGGGGAGGTGCATGGGGAGGAAGGAAGGCAGATCTCTGGCTTCCAGTTTCTTCTTTGATTCTGGAGGCCAGCTCTTGCCAGGTATGGGGTTTGGGGAGGCCCCATGCTGGAGGCCTTCTCCCTAGTCTGGGGAGTGCTGAGAGGCTTGGCAGGCCCCCAGACATCCCCCTCTCTCTCCCCTCGACTCCAGGCCTTCCCTGGGCACCGGTCCAGGTGGACTCTATAGGGGTCATCAGGCTTTCCCCCCACCTCTCCCTACACTAATGGGAATGCACTTTGGGAGGAGGGCAGGACATAGCAGCACTGGTTTATTTTGAGAGAGTCACTGGAAATTTTTCTCCTTGGTCTCCATTTCAAAAACCACGCAGGGGCTAGTGCCCCCACGTGTACAATATATATTGATAGAATTATATGCATATAGTTATATATACATAATAACCATATTGTATTGTGACCTTGATACTGCCCTCCCTACAAAGCTCATTTCTAATCTTGTACTGCCTCATTCCCAACCATTTTTCCCCCATTAACCCATGTAGGTGCAGCTCATGACATGAAGCTCACCACATAGAGTGATAAGTGCAGTTTGAGAAATAACTACACTTAAAAATACCATAACAATGTGAATGAATGAGGGAAATAGAAAGCCTGTCTCGAGTTCAGGTGTGGGTGGGGTGGGGAGGAGGGAGATCTGGGAAATTGGTGGTGGGAATCTTGTACTGGTGAAGGGGGATGTTCTTTACATGACTGTAATCATACAACTATAATCATATTTGTAATCACAGTGTTTAAATAAAGATAATTAAAAAAAGAACTGAAACTATAAGTATATAGAAGAAAACATAGACAAAATACTCTATGACATTGAGATTAAAGTTATCTTCAAGGCAGAAACACCACTGTCCAAGCAAGTAGAAGCAAAGATAAACAAATGGGATTACAATTAACTGAGAAACTTACATTTTTTTTATTTTTTATTTAAAGAAAATGCATCACATATTTGACATAACTGATAATAATCCATTGTTTCAAGATAAGGAAAAGCAATAGGGTCTTCCCTCTTAGAAGTCTGAATCCTGGTTCTGGTGTAGAAAATTGTGCTGTTTCCATAGATAGGGTCTAAGGTTCAGGGATGAATGGTCAATGTCTGATCTTCTGAATCCTAAGCCAAGTCACTATGACAAGTTTCAGGGCATAAGGCCCCACTACAATATAAAATTTATGTGTTTTTATCTCTATTAGATAAAAACTTGTTTGCGCATGTAATATTTCCCCATTTTAAGGTGCCTATGCAAAAGGGAATAATGCCACCTCGTGCATATTGGGGTAAAAATAACAAATTATACAATCCCTATAACCTGTTCTAACATGAACTCAGAACACTAGAGAAACTTATCTACTAGAATTTCCTACTAAATAGATCCAAAAAATTAGGGAAATTGCCTCTACATAAGAAGATAGACAGTAAGGATTATACCTATTAAGGAAATGCATCAAAAGAAATATTCAAATAATACATGTCCCCTTTAAATCTTTCAAAATAGTTGGGGTTGGGGGAGGATAAAATCCGGAGCACAGCTTCAGCCTGTGATTTGGTCTTATGAAGTTCAAAAAATGGCTCCTAGCAGTCACATTTTAGGAAATGTCCTCAAGTTGAGGGCTTCTCAGAAGCCGAATCTGGTAGCAAGCAATAGTCCACAGAGAAGGAAGGTGGGCTGGGGGTTGGGGAAGGGCCACCGAGAGCAAATTAGCAGCTTTGGCAGTGGTAGCTTCTTCCAGGGCTCTTTTCACTTTAGGAGCTGATTGGCAGCTGACTATGATGGGGAGAATGTTCCATTTCCTGAGGAGTTAAGAACTGAGGGTAAATTGAGTTAAATGGGAGGGAATAACAGATGGAGGGTGAGAGAGTGAAGGTTTAGAAAAGAATGTATAAGGTGTTAAGAGGGGGGAAAGGAGGGGTTTTATGGGGAGGAGCAGTATACAATATAGACAGACATTATGTATATTACAGATGGACATTAGATAGACATTGAGGTGGCCAACACATACACTCATGCATACATATAGACAAATACTGAGGATCCATCCATGGGTTACATAAACTGAGAAACTTCTGCACTTTAAAGGAAACACTGATTAGGATACAAAGGCTATCCCCAGAAAGGGAGAACCTATTCGCCCAATATCCATATAATTAGGGGCTAACATCTAAAATATACAAGGTACTGACAGAATTCAACAAGAAAAAAAAGTCTTACCTCATTGTTGGGCTACACCTTATTTTACCTAAAACCAAGTGTATCCCTATCTTTGTATTTGTTTGTTGACAACTTGATTTCACCCAAAACAAAGATTGTCTTACTTGTAAACTTAGGTATGGTTACTGCTCCTCCCAGGGGTGATCTCTGTACTCAAGTACTGGCTGGCAGGCAGTGAGCTCCATACGAGGCAGAAGACTACCAGACTACATGTGTTTCATCCTGAACCTGATTTAGATTATTTTATGTGCACCCTGATTCAGACTCGCTCACTGGGGGCTGGAGATATAGATAGTGTGTGGGATGATTTTACAGTCTATCAAAAAACGGGGAAAAGAAATGAACAGAGATTTCCTCAAAGAAGAAATACATATGGCCAAAAATTACATGAAAAATCACTAATCATTAAGAAGATGCAAATCAAAACAACAATGAGGTATCATCTCACACCACAGAGACTGGAACACATAGCAAAGAACAGGAACAACCAGGGCTGGCATGGATGCAGGGAACTAGTACTCTCATTCACTGCTGGTGGGAATGCCATTTAGTGCAGCCCTTCTGGAAAACAAAATGGATATTCCTTAAAAAATAAAAAAAAACAACTGGAACTACCATGACAACAAGAGTGAGAGAGAGAAGCAGAGTACCTGTTCCAGAGTCAGGTAGGGCATAGGGGGAGGGAAACTGGGGGACGTTGGTAGCAGGAAAATTGCAGTGGTGAAGGGTAATGTACATTCTATGACTTAAACCCAATTACGAACATTTCTGTAACTACAGTGCTTAAATAAATTATTTTTAAAAATAAAACATATATACTTATATAAATGAATGTGATCTTAATTTTAAAAAGAAGCATTGGAACTAGAGCAATTATATAGTGAGTAGGGCATTTGCCTTGCATGTGACCAACCCGGGTTCAATCCTCAGCATCCCATATGGCCCCTTACACATTGCCAACAAGTCTGAATTAGAAGCCAGGAGAAATCCCTGAGCATCATCGAGTGTGGTCCAAAACCAAAAAAAATTTATAAAAATAATTAAATTAGGGGCCGGAGAAATAGCATGAAGATAAGGCGTTTGCCTTTCATGCAAATGGTGGTGGTTCAAATCCCGGCATCCCATATGGTTCCCCATGCCTTCCAGGAGCAATTTTTGAGCATAGAGACAGGAGTAACTCCTGAGAGCTGCCAAATATGACCCCCCCCAAAAAAAAACAACCCCCCAAAAAATAATAATTAATTAATTAATTAAATTAAAAAAGGAATAAAATCTCCCCTTTCAGTACAAGAATATCAGGCTACACTCACATAACTCTATTCCTCTCTGTCTCTCTTTTCTGAACAGACAGTGATATTTCTATTCACTGATCACAACTACACAAAAATTGAGGGTGGGGCAGAATGCAACCTTGTTAGGAGTTTCTCAGCATGTGGCCAACCGGGTTCAATCCTCAGCATCCTATATGATCCCTTACACATTGCCATTAATCCTGAATGAGAAGCCAGGAGAAATCCCTGAGCATCATCGAGTGTGGTCCAAATCCCCCAAAAAATGTCCCCAATATTTACTGTGCCTATGCAGAAAAAAAAAAGAGCACAAAATATTTTTTTAATTTATTTATCTATTTTTTGACTTCTTTGTTTTGGTGTGGATATCGAAGTTGTTATCTCCAATTTTTTTTTTCTTTTCTTTTCTTCTTCCTTTTTGTGCTCTGTCATGTTTTTTTATTTCAAGACCATGGCTATTATGTGGTGCTTATCTTTATTGCTGTAGTGCTCACTGGATAATTTATTTGACATTTCTTTTTGTATTGTGGTGTTTCACTTTCTTTTTCCCTTTCGTGTCTCAAACCGAGGATGAGAGCCTCTAGAAGGACTCTGCTCATTTTCAGTTTATTTGATTTTTTACCCCATTTTATTGCTTTTCTTTTCTTCAAACAAAACCACATAACTTGAACTATCTAGTTCCGCCTCTCAAATAGAGGGGAAAATAATGGAGGGTACTAATACCAAACAGTTGTCTGATCACTAAGTAGTAAGCTAGACAAAGAGGGGACCACTCATTCTAGCAGCCCCGGGGGTAAGGGTGGGGGACATGGGATGCAAGATGGGAATGGGGTGGAGGGAGGACAAATTTGGTGATGGGAATTCCCCTGATTCAATGTTAATATGTACCTAAAATATCACTGTAAAAAATATGTAAGACACTATGATTAAAATAAAAATTATATATAAACAACCACAATTTTCTTTTTATATATAATATATTATATATATATAAATATATATATATTTATAAATATATATTTATATATATATAAAGAAAATTGTGGTTGTTTCCATAGATTGTATCTATGGTTCAGGGGTGTATAGGCAATGCTCATTCTTTTGAGGCCTGAGCCAAGTTATTATGGCAATGTTCAGAGTATCGGGGGCCTTTTGGAGAAAAATTTATTCCAGTGGAGCCTCCAGAATATACAGTGCAGTGAGGAAATAGATGCCCTTTGAAATGGGAGTATGAAGAAAGGAGGCAGGCTCTGAGGTAGCTGTGTTGAAATTATGTTGAAAGGAGGTTTTGGGTGAATTTCTCTATTCCTTTGAGATCCTGCCAATGCTCTAAAAACTCTCTGAAGTTTTCATGCAGAATCAACCAGAGCAAAGTGGGAGAAAAGTAAAAACATGGCAAGTCCTGTTATTCTAAAAGGTAGGGTGATCTGTCCAGAGCAGGACCTGGAAAGGGTCCTAGAAGGCTTTGATTGTTTTCCTGGGAATCTGATACTAAACTGAGATTTTCAGGGATATTGACAATGAGTTTTGGGAAATACTAATAGGAAATTGCTTTAGCTTAACAGTTTATGAAGTATTTTTTAATCATCTCTACCCAAATATATGTAGTAAACCTAGAGTTTGATATGTTAAGTCCAATGTCTTGATTGGACTCTAGTGAGAAGTATAAGGTGGATCTTCTGGATCTAGTTTGAATTTCCTGTTCAGTTTTGATATTTATGGCCATTGGCTATGCAAGAACATAGACAATAGTAGTGAAGGAAAGGGAGGAGAGAGAGCAAGCTAGAGTTAGAGAAGAAGAGAGAAAAGGTTGTAGGAGAAAAAATAATAAAAAGGAGTGAAGTTTTGGAGGAGGTGGTCACTAATATTTGCAATCCATGCCTGTCCACCACAAACAACATTGCCCAGGACACATGGCTGGTGCCCAAGTTTCCAACACTATAGTTTGTTTATTATTTTAAAGGTCTTGTTATTTGTCTTGTTATATCCCTGCAAATAGAAGCCTATTGTTTTTGTTGGGTGAAATTTTGGAGACCAGTGTTCCATCTCAACTTAGTTGAATACAAAACTGTCCAAGGTCGTGGCTAGCCTAGAGGTTAACAGGTGAGTCCAGTGATTCACTGTGTTTGGGGGATTGTTCAGGATGTAGTTTAATTTCCATAACCCATGGATAGACCAGATGGATGGAATTTTTTTGATGCTTTGTGTTTCATCTACATGGCCTAACTTTTCTTAGCAGCTAAAGAACAGCACTTTTCCAGAACAGATATTTGCATGCTGCAGGCTCCAGACCCATAGTAGCCACAATATCAACTTGAAACTGGGAAATGCAAAACCACTGATCCAGACAGTGAGTGGAAAGGGGCAAGGATGCCTCAGAAATATGCATTTCAACAACATCCCCTTCCCTCACTCCAGTAATTATCCTATCTGCTCAGCTGCAGAAATCATTCTTCTAAAGGCCTCTAGATAAAACCTAGGAATTCCAAACAGCATTTCTCTTTACTCTATGGCCACTTATGTGATTTTATACTCAGCCCAAGTTGAGGCTGCCTTGACAGCTTAGGCTAATTTCTGGTCTTCAGAGGGAAATCTTTATCCCTTGTACAACTATATCCCTTGTAGAACTGTATTAAGCCAGAATTGAGTATGTTTCTGGCCACCCAACTGAATTAAAAATTATTGCTAAGTCAGGAATCTTGTGTATAATAAGCACAAAACAGGGATATTTGTGTATATGGCATATCATGTGTTCAACATCTGTATAATTATCAGAATGACTTTTTGGAATATTAGTTGACACAGAATATTATGAATTTTAATCTTACCTTCCAAATATATATGGCGGTTTCTCCTTTGGATTAAGTATCCAGGCATGTCCATAAATCTTTTCGTTTGCGTGAGAGCAGGGGTTGTGATATACATAGCAGAGCACAAGAGTGACCCCTATTGGTGCTCCAGGAATACGTACACATATGGTGTTCCATACCTGGTACCAGGAATTGAACTGGGTTCAGCTACCTGGAAGGCCAGGCCTTAACCCATTGTCAGTGAGACTTTGTTCACTTCCTCTCTGCCAGGTTCCTTACAGATTCCAGCATATGGACACAGTGCCTGGAGCCTGCACATGTTGTGGAATGGAACATCATCTTGTTTTCCATCCTGATATCTCTTAGTACTCTTCAGGTGATCGTCTGCCTCCTCAAAGTAGGCATTCAATTATCCAAGATCCTTTGTGGTACCTACTCCATCATCATTCAGGTAACAGACCCTCATGGTGCTTAACTTCCTCCTTTTAGCCCTCACTCTGCACTGTCCAGAATTCCATGAGACTTGTCTAAATAGGTTTCTAAAATTCCTTTCTTTTCTTCTCCCTTCCTGTTACCCTCATCTTGATTCGAACACTCATATCTTGCTTTCTCCATTCTACTACAGTGTGACCTTTGGTTTGTCTAGATGTAAATATATATGGAATAATCATAAAAATGGTATTTTGTGTTGAATAGTAAAATCACACTTTTGTTTTGAATGAGTAAGATTCTGGAGGAAATGGGGGAAAAAAGACATTATTGTAATCATGTCCAGAAATGATAGAGATGAGTGCCGAAGGACTGGCTCATTCTATGGAGCTGACCACAGAGTGGTGAATGCAGTTAGAGAAATAACCCCACTAAGAACTACCATGACAATGTTGATGAGTGAGAGAAGTAGAATGCCTGTCTCAAATATAGGCAGAGGGTGGGGGAAGAGAAAATTGGGGGGGCCACTGGTAGTGAGAATTTGCACTGGTAAAGAAGGGTGTTCTTTCCTTGACTGAGGCCCAACCGCAAGCATGTTTGTAATCATGGTGCTTAAATTAAAAGAAAATAAAAGTACTATGATTTAAAAAAATAGCTCAAAGCACAAAAAAATCTTACCACTTTTGGAGAATTTCCTTGTTCATAAGATAATCAAAAGTTCATAATCTTATCCCCACAAAATATTTACTCTTTTGAATGCTGCTACATTAGTGAGGAAGAAAAAAATGCCTTTATCTAATTGAACTATCTGCTACATCTGTTAAATACTGATGTTGACTTACTTATGGTTCAAGTTGCTAGTCTATCAAACAAGGCCAGAGGGAAGAGAAATCCTGAATGCATTATCAGTAATTTATTTACTGTCAATCTATAATGCCTTTCCTAGTTGTTGCAGATGAATATTTTTGTTTTACCATGTTTTGAACATGAGATATAAATTTGTTTCTTCCTTATTGTGGATTATTTGTCACTCCAGATTTACCCTTTGCTCACTTTCCCCTTGTTTTTACATTATAGCCTGGAGTTATCTGAATGAAGACAAGAATGTTTTCCATTATCAAGATACGATCACAGATCTAGTCTTATACCTGCTGGATAGACTGGAGAAGATATTCAATTTTTTTTCCTGTTTGGTGTTTTCTTGCCCATTGTGAATTTATAGTACTCATTGGAAATACCAATCATGCCACTCTTCCATTTAATTTTTTTTTTCAAATAATTGGGTGTCAGGATCTTCAAAACTGTTTATAGACTTTGATCAAACCAATTTATTTTTTTAGCAAATGTTACTATGGAACTAATTAAGAATGCAAACAAAATTTTTAGGAAACTTTATATATTATTTAGAATTATTTAGTTGTCTGAGAATTAGAAATACTCCAAAAGTCTCACTTTAGGATAAGTATGGAGAAAGGAGGAGTCAATTCATTGAGATGAGGAAAGCGTTTTAGTCATACCTGGTAGTGCTTAGAAGTTATTTCTGGTTTTCTGCTCAAGAGTCATTACTACTGGTGCTCAAGTGAGCATATGTAGTAACCAGGGATCGAACCAGGCTTATTTGCATGCAAGGCAAAAACCTAACTTCAATATTGTTTCACTGACTCAATTTTGACATTTTAAATTATTAAAAAATAACACAGTCATTTCAAATTATTTTTAAAGATAAGCACTGCCATATGAAATTGCATATTACATGTTTTATGTTTACATCACAAGCATAACTAAGAAAAACAATATGCCAAATAATTTTAGTAAATTTAGGACTAAAATCTAAATCTAGAAGGATTTACACAAAAGTGTCAACTGTGGTTGATTTGGGTCATAGATGGCCTTTCTTCTTACTTTCATCTATATTCCCCATTTTTATTACAGTTATTTTAATTTAAAACGCTTTTGAAAACATATACCCGGCAACTCTCAGTGGTTACTCCTGACTCTGCATTCAGAAATCGCTCCTGGCAGGCACAGGGGACCATATGGGATGCCAGGATTTGAACCACCATCCGTCCTGGGTTGGCTGTGTGCAAGGCAAATGCCCTACCGCTGTGCTATCTCTCTGGCCCCAATTTTACTCTTATTTTAGTATATTTTTCTAGCCTTTATGTTTGGCACCTTTGAGTAAATATTGACATGTAATGAGGAAAGTGGTGAGATAGAGTAGCTTTTTAAAAGACTAGATTAATTTAATTAATCAAGACTGATAGTCTTATTTTCTCACTCCTGGTGATAGGTGTGATACACTAGGAGAGGTAATCTTCAGGTAAATAAACAGTCAATGTGACCATTGACTGGTAGATACCTGAGTTGTCGGCTTGCCACTATCTATATAAAATTTTTCAAATACATTTTTTTTTCGGTTTTTGGGCCACACCCAGCGGTGCTCAGGGGTTACTCCTGGCTGTCTGCTCAGAAATAGCTCCTGGCAGGCACGGGGGACCATATGGGACACCAGGATTCGAACCAACCACCTTTGGTCCTGGATCAGCTGCTTGTAAGGCAAATGCTGCTGTGCTATCTCTCCGGGCCCTCAAATACATTTTTTTAGTTAGGCGCGGGATTTAAAAATGCATTCAGAATACAGTTTTAGGCATACAATGCTCCAACATCAATCCCACAAGCAATGTCAACTTCCCTCCACCAATGCCACCAAGTTCTCTCCCATCAGCACCCTATCTCCTAAACAAGGATATCATTAAGTTTGCTTATTATTGTTTGGGTGCCCTGCTCCCAGTATTGATGACTCAGTGGTTTAGATATGCACATCTACCACAACTATACCCTACTGATGTGTCTAAGGCCTTGATATTTTCCCTTTTCCCTCCAACTACCTCTTCTTACTTATCACATCCTGTTTCTCCCCCCTAGGCCTTTATTTTAAGTACAATATTTTCAGGCATTATACCCATACTTTCCATGATTTCCCTGAGGAGAGAAGTCATGCCTTATGTTTTCTCATCATCAATAGGGCCTAGCACAAATTGAGCACAAAACAGTCAAACCAGACCCTTTAACTCCGCTGAGTATGAAGCATGGCTGGCCCTACTAAGCATCTGTTTCCATCCTAAGTCCACCAGGACACTTAGCCCTTGCTCTTAGCTCATGCTTAGCCCATGTACACTGTCTACAATGTTTGTGACACTGCCCTGTGCCAAAACCGGGTAGGGGATGGGGGACTATTGGGGAGAAAACCTATCCCATTGGTGATGCTCTGCTCTCTCTGCAGTCTTTGCTAACACAAGCATTTGAATGTAGCATGACTTAAGTAGATACCCATTCAGGGCAGTCTATTGCTACCCAACTGACCTCTGACATATCTTAGCTTAAAATGCTGTTATTTGGTGATTAATCTTGCTTGATTTTGAAGGAGGTAGAGAAGAGCAGCACAACCAAATCATTAAAAGAAGAATACCATCAGCATGCAGAGTTTTATTTGCTCCATCAAGTCCATTCCTATACAGTAACCTCCTTTGTCTTTATTTCTCAAACACTCACCAAACCTCCTATAAGCAATCTCACCTGACCAGTTTATCAGTCTCATTCAGACTGACTCAATTCTGTCATTCTGGGACCATATGTGGGATGTACTAGAATAAATATCAAAAAATATGCTGGATAAAAAACTTGAATGTTAGTCATGAAGTTATAGTCTTCCTGATAGTGTAATCATGAATTCTATTTTTTCTTTACATTGTCCTATATGTTTAAATTTTCCTGTGTAAATATACTACTTGAATGATGTGGAAAAATAAATCTCATTTGAAAATCAAGTATTCTCCAACTTACTGTAAAATTTGGAGCTTAACATAGGAAATAACAGGTCATGAAGGCATATGTATAATACCTTTTTGTTTATTTAGAAGTTATCTTTCCATTTTCTAATCCTTAGAGTAATACTGATTAAAAGTTAATTCTGTGTATGCATTTATATCCATATTTTATGTTCCTTTATTTGTTTTGCTTCTATATTCTGCTTTTCATGACTTCTAAAGGAAATAACTTACTAATTTCAACTCTTGCTCATTTATTAAAATAAGCACTTAAAACTATGTATTTTTAAGAACCATGGCCTCTCTCAAATTTGGCAGTGTTGGTTTTTTTGTTAGCCAGTTATAAATTTGTTCTACTTTTCTATTTGTTTTATTTTTTTATGATTTTAAGAGTCTCTAAAATTTCCATATAGATCTTGTTGCTTTTTTAAAAATTGGCTTCCAGCTTCCTTGTATTGTGATCATAGAATTTTGTCTATAAAATTCTGAGACTTTAAACACCTTTTTTGTTATTTTGATCATACCCATCAGTGTTCAGAATTTACAATTGACCCTATTTAGGGATCTGGCTGAGTTCTAATTAATTCTCAGGGGACCAAATGTCATGTCAGAGATCAAACCAGAGTCAACAGTATAAAACCCCTTACAATCTTTTAAGCTCACCTGAACCTTTTTTATTATTATTATTTTATTCTATTGAAACAATTGTGACCTACAGAATTCTTCAGAGTTTCTCCTGAATCTTCTTAAGATTACTTAATGGATAGTATTTGAAAGTATTCTAGGTAATTTAAAAGTATATGCTTTCTTGGGGCTGGCAAGATAGCATGGAGGTAAGGCGTTTGCCTTCCATGCAGAAGGATGGTGGTTTGAATCCTGACATCCCATATGGTCCCCCGTGCCTGCCAGGGGTGATTTCTGAGCGTAGAGCCAGGAGGAACCCTGAGCACTGCCGGGTGTGACCCAAAAGCAAAAAAAAAAAGAAAAAGCAAACAAAGAAAGTATATGCTTTCTTTAAATACTAAGTGCAGGGTTTTATATATGCCTTTTAGATAAATTTTTGTTGTTGTTGTTGTTTGAATTGAATTTCCATGATCTATTCTTTGTGTGTGTTTTGCCATCTAGTATATATGTGAGTGTTAAATATGTGTATAATTTGCATTAATGTATAGATGTCATTTTATATAATGCTTATTATTTTTCATATCAATTAGTATATATCAGATAATTATTTGGTATGTGTGTATAACCTACAAGTGTCTGCAATTTTTTTTGTCTTTTAGGGGGCCACACTGGGTGACGCTCAGTGGTTACTCCTGGCTATGCTCTCAGAAATCGCTCCTGGCTTGGGGGACCATATGAGATGCCGGGGGATTGAACCGTGGTCTGTCCTAGGGTAGCGCCAGCAAGGCAGATGCCTTACCGCTCCGAGCCACCGCTCAGGCCCCTGCAATATTTTTTTTGTTTTGAGTAAAAACAAATTTTATGGGAAGGTATCAAGGAAAGGGAGGGAATGGATAAGAAAGTAACACCCTCAAGGGAGAGTGAGGGCTTCTCCAAAGGTGGAGAGCGCTCAGGTATTGGTCCCAGAGTTAAAGTTTGAAAGTTCACATCTCAGGATGGAAAATTCAAGTGATGTGTGCTTGGGTTTCATGTACCCAAACAGCTCCTGTGACTTTTGTAGGAAGAGAATTTCTCAGTTTCAATTCTTAGAGCTCTGCTGAGTTTACTAGTCAAATTTACTTTCTCTGTGCCCAAGTTTGAGAATGTGTAAAACAGGAATAAGAAGAGTTGTGTGAAGATGAAGTGAGTTAAAAACCATAAAGCTCTTAGAAATTAGTAACATATCAGAACTGAGGTACAAAGTCAGGAAAGATATTGGCTGACCCCAGATGATCCCTACCATCCTATCTGGTCCCTTGAGTAGCTCCAGGAGTGAGTTCTGAGTCTCATTCAGGAATAAGGCCAGGAATAAGCCCTGAAAAATACCTGGATGTGACCCTCAAACCAGTAATTATCCAAATCTCAGTTGCAGTTGGAGTAGACTTGTCACAGTTGAGACCTGTAAATGCCACAGATACAACAAAAAAAAAAAAGTAGAAGGGAACGAAGCATGATCATAGGGTTAAGGGGACAGACTGTGTTAGAAATTTGAGAGAAAAAATATAAAGGGAAGAGGTAAAAATTGTAAGATTAGACAAATTGACTATTGATGATGGAAATTGTGCACATATTAACAACCATATTTAGATCCCTATCGGTTCCCATTGGCAAAATGGATTACTCCTGGCCTGCATCCTTTGCCAACACTTCCCAAGAGAAGCTACAAGAGTGCTAGAGGCTAGAATTTTACCATCCAAATTGGAGCTGCTATGTAGGCTGACTGATCTGTGCAAGTCCAAAAGGTTAAATATTGACTGAGGTTATGTGGTTCTTCTGGCACCACAGTGTAGAGGCATCTAATATTTTTTATTTTTTTGTGGGAAACACACATGTTCTCTCATCTTTGCATGCTCAGTCTCAGGATCTTGTATGTAGCTAGAGACAGTCTATCAGGGGTCTCAAATTCGAGGCCCGCAGACCGTTTGTGGCTCTCCGTCCAACATTTTGTGGCCCTGCCCTAGAGGAATCTTTTTTTTTTTTTGTTTTGTTTTGTTTTGTTTTGTTTTGTTTTAGTCGTTTGGGTCACACCCCCCGATGTTCAAGGCTTAGTACTGACTTTGCACTCAAGGATCACCCCGACTTTGCCTCCTGCGGCCCCCAGGTAAATTGAGTTTGAGACCCCTGGAACTAGACTAGTTAGTCTAGTCATCAGTTAATCTATATCTTGTTGGAAATTTCAAATGTTTCATTCTGGAAAAAAGTCTATTAACAAACGTAAGTGCTACCAAAAGAGGGCAAAAAAAAAATGGTTGCCGTTTTGAGTCCATGGTTCCTGAGATTAGGATATATCTCAGAGGGAAGAGATACATAGAAATTAGGTCTTACGTGGGTTGGGGGGGAGACAAGAGAGGGAGATATTGGATGCATGCTGGGAATAGGGGTGGAGAGAGAACAAAATTGGTGGTGGGAATAACCCTGATTTAATGTCATTATGCACCTTAAATATTACTGTGAAAGATTTATAATTCACTTTGGTCACAATAAAAAATATTTTGTCAGGGCCGGAGAGATAGCATGGAGGTAGGGCATTTGCCTTGCATGCAAAAGGACAATGGTTCGAATCCCGGCATCCCATATGGTCTCCTAAGCCTGCCAGGAGCGATTTATGAGCATAGACCCAGGAATAACCTCTGAGCACTGCCAGGTGTGACATAAAAATTTTTTCATAGTTACAAAGTTATTCATAATAGAGCTAAAGTCATATAAAGTTTTCATGGCATATTTCAGAGTATGAGTCTAAAAATATACCAGTATTGGGGCCAGCGAGGTGGCGCTAGAGGTAAGGTGTCTGCCTTGCAAGCGCTAGCCAAGGAAGGATAGGGTTCAATTCCCCTGGCGTCCCATATGGTCCCCCCAAGCCAGAGGCAATTTCTAAGCACTTAGCCAGGAGTAACCCCTGAGCATCAAACGGGTGTGGCCTGAAAACCAAAAAAAAAAAAATACCAGTATTGGGGCCAGAGAGATAGCACAGCGGTAGGGCATTTGCCTTGCAAGCAGCAGATCCAGGACAGACGGTGGTTGGAATCCTGGCATCCCATATGATCCTCCGAACCTGCCAGGAGTGATTTCTGAGTGCAAAGCCAGGAGTACCCCCTGAGCGCCACTGGGTGTGACCCCAAAACCAAAAAATATATATACATATCAGTATATATATAATTTGGTGTTCATAATTCTGAAAAAATTCAGGCTTGTATATATGAACTGCATTTGAAGGTTCAAAACTAGTTAAGTTGTGATCTTTCCATAAGGGTAAACTTTCCTCTGTCTTATTGGTATTGTCTTTGTCTCTGGTTTTCCACCACTGGGAAAATATATTAGGGCTGTTTTCCCACAGCAAATTCAAAATAGTTTCATAAACTGGTTGTTTTCGAATTACCATAAACAAATGGGACCTCTGCTTAATATTTGATCACCTTAAATAACTTTGATAATGAGAATAAAGTGTTGGTCAAGTTATCAAGACTCAGCAGATCTAAAGATGTAAAAGAGAGGGTAGTATAAAGTAATGAAACCATATTTACTTAGTAAATCATATACCCTATTATATAAACCCTAAAGCTGACTTTTATTGTAAGAAATGCCATGCTCTGGTCAGTGCTGTATGGAATTAATAATCCACCTTTAATCCACCTTTAATCCATCATTAGAGATTGACTTAAGGCCTTGAATAACAAGAAATATTTCAGTTTACTGTGTTATATACAGTGCATTCATTGCAATTCTGAATGGCTTTATTTCTAACTGAATATCAGTGTTACTGATTACTTCCTTCTTATGAATTCAGTTGTTATTATTATTAATAATATGTATTTATGTCCTTATGTCTTCACATTGACAAGCAATGCATATGTGATTCCCCAAACTATGTATGATAATGTGGAATAAATAATTATATATAGTTATAGTTTGGTAAGCAAATGATAGATAATAAATATTAAGAATTTTAAAAAAGAAATTAGGTCTTAGAAGAGGCATCAAGAGACAGAGAAAAGGAAGGGAGTCAGAGAATCCTGCGCACATTACACACACATAAGTCAGCTGTTAAGCGGGACAGGCAGCAAGCATCAGCAAAACACCCAGCGGTAGTATAAATATCCTCATCGGCCACATGTGGCCCGTAGTCCATAGAAAGACAGCACAGAAATGTTTTAAAATATCTTTATTTAAACAACTTGATTACAAACATGATTATAGTTGGATTTCAGTCATACAGAGAACACCCGCCTTCACCAGTGCAACATTCTCATCACCAATGTCCCCAAACTCCCTTCTCCCCACACCCTCCCCTGCCCCCCACCTGTATTTTGGACAGGCTTTCTCCTTGCTGCATTCATTCACATTGTTATGATAGCTGTCAGTGTAGTTATTTCTCTAACTGCACTCGCCATTCTTTGTGGTGAGCTTCACCTCATGAGCTGGACCATCCAACCCTCATCTCTATTGTCTCTGAGATTTATTACAATAATGTCTTTTATTTTTCTTCATTTATTTTTGTTTTGTTTTGTTTTTCGGGCCACACCCGTTTGATGCTCAGGGGTTACTCCTGGCTAAGCACTCAGAAATTGCCCCTGGCTTGGGGGGACCATATGGGACACGGGGGGATGGAACCGTGGTCCTTCCTTGGCTAGCGCTTGCAAGGCAGACACCTTATCTCTAGCGCCACCTTGCCAGCCCCTATTTTTCTTAAAACCCATAGATGAGTGAGAATATTCTGCATCAATCTGTCTCCTTCTGACATATTTCACTCAGCATAATAGATTCTATGTACATCCATGTATAGGAAAGTTTCATAACTTTATCCTGATGGTTTCATAATATTCAATTGTTTATATGTACCACAGTTCCTTTAGCCATTTATCTGTTGAAGGGCATCTGGGTTGTTTCCAGAATCTGCTATTGTAAGTAGTGCTGCAATGAGTATAGGTGTGATGAGATTTTTTAATTGTATTTTTGTATTCCTAGAGTATATGACTAGGAGTGGTATAGCTGGATCATATGGGAGTTCAATTTCCAATTTTTTGAGAAATCTCTATATTGTTTTCCATAAAGACTGGACTAGGTGCCATTCCCACCAGCAGTGAATGAGAGTTCCTTTCTTTCCACATCCCCTCCAGCACCGATTGTTCTTGTTCTTTGACTTTTGCCAGTCTCTGTGGTGTGAGATGACACCTCATTGTTGTTTTGATTTGCATCTCCCTGATGATTAATGATGTGGAGCATTTTCCATGTGCCTTTTGGCCATTTGTATTTCCTCTTTGAGAAATTGTCTGTTCATTTCTCCTCCCCATTTTTTGTTGAGGTTAGATGTTCTTCATGTTAAGTTCTGTCAGTATCTTGTTATCTTTGACATTAACCCCTTATCTGATGGATATTGGGTAAATAGTTTCTCTCATTCTGTAGGTTGCTTTTGTATCCTAGCCACTATTTCCTTTAAGGTGCAGAAGCTTCTCAGCTTAATATAGTGCCATCTGTTTGTCTCTACTTCCATTTGTTTGGAGAGTTCTATTTCCTCCTTAAAGATGCCTTTAGTTTCAATGTCATGGAATGTCATACCTACATGTTATTCTATATACCTTATACTTTCAGGTTTGATATCAAGGTCTTTAATCCATTTGGATTTGACCTTTGTGCATAGTGATAGATAGATAGATAGATAGATAGATAGATAGATAGATAGATAGATAGATAGATAGATAGATAGATAGATAGATAGATAGATAGATAGATAGATAGATAGATAGATAGATAGATAGAGTTCTGAGTTCGCTTTTTGAAAGTCTCTGACCAGTTGCCCCAACACCACTTGTTGAAGAGGTTTTCCTTGCTCCATTTTGCATTTCTTGACCCTTAATTAAAGATTAATTGATTGTATGCCTGGGGAACATTCTCTGAATACTCAAGTCTATTCCACTGATCTGAGGGTTTGCCTTTATTCCAATTCCTACTGTTTTAATTACTATAGCTTTGTAATAAATTTAAAGTGGGGGAAAATGAAGCCTCCCATATTCCTTTTCCCAAGAATTTCTCCAGTTATTTGCAGGTATTTACTGTTCCAAATGAATTTTAGGAGTGTTTGTTCCACTTCTTTAAAGAATTTTATGGGTATTTTAAGGGATATCCATATATATCCCTTATATATCCATATATATATATATACCTATATATATGGATACCCATATATATCCATAGATATCTAGGGATATTCTAAAGGGATTGCATTAAATCTGTACAATGCTTAGGGGAGTATTGCCATTTTAATGATGCTAATCCTTCCAGTCCATGAGCAGGGTATGTGTCTCCATTTCTGTGTCCTCTTTTATTTTTTGAAGCAGGGTTTTGTAGTTATCTTTGTATAGGTCTTTCACCTCTTTGGTTAAGTTGACTCCAAGGTATTTGAGTTTGTGTGATAGTAATGTGAATGGGGTTGTTTTTTTAATGTCCATTTGTTCTCTATCATTATTAGTGTATAAGAAGGCCATTGATTTTTGCATGTTAATTTTGTAGCCTGCCACTTTGCTATATGAATCTATTGTTTCTAGAAGCTTTATGGTAGAGTCTTTAGGGTTTTCTAAATATAGTATCATGTCATCTGCAGTGAGAGCTTGATTTCTTACTTTCCTAGTTGGATGCCCTTGATATAGCAAAGTAATTTTTGCCATAAACTTTCCAGACATTTCTGGAGAACTAGGGCTTTGTCCTGAAATGTGTGTGTCACCTGCTAAGTCAATGACTTTGAGAAACTACTTTCACTCAAACGTGAGTGTTCTGGAGAGATATTTATCTAGACCTTATTTCTATGTCCCAGTCACAACTCTTGAGCCTCTATGGAATAAAAAAAAAGGAGGAAGGGTACTGGTTGCAAAAGATGAACTTGTAATTCATTATTAGTATGACTTTTCTCCATTGGAGCAACATTCTTAATGGTGAATGGATCCCATTTCTATTTTTCCCAGGCCATATAATCAACAAAGATAATTGCTCCTAACAAAGGGACCACTGAAAGTGCTGAAATATGAAACAACATGCTTAATTAGAGTTTTATTCTTAAATAGGAAGTCAATGATGAAAGAAAGGTTTATCTTTCATTTGTAGCTCAGTGTTTCTTAAAAGGGATGATGCCTAACTCAGGAGCCAGAACGAGGTACCAGAAGATTGAAGTAACTTTGGGTGCAACTGGAGGCTCTTTCTGTTTGTTTATTTAAAGAAAAAGATTTTTGGGAAGGCATGAGAAATTAATTTTTTTTTTGATTTTTTTTTGGGCCACACCCGGTAATGCTCAGGGGTTACTCCTGGCTATGTGCTCAGAAGTTGCTCCTGGCTTGGGGGACCATATGGGACACCGGGGGATCGAACCGCGGTCCGTCCAAGGCTAGCTCAGGCAAGGCAGGCGCACCTTACCTTTAGCGCCACCGCCCGGCCCCCCGAGAAATTAAATTTTTCAGAAAAGTTTATGGTAGACCAAATAAGTTTGAGAACCTCTGAAACATTTAACTACTTTTATTTTTTAAAAAAAAATCATAATTTCAAACCAGGAGATTATTTAGCAGTCCAGAACACACTTTGCATGCAAAAGACTGAGCTTGATCCCTAATACTGTATGGTTACTAGAATGACTTCTGAGCATCAAACAGGGAGTAGCCTGAGCACTGCTGGGTGTAGTCTCAAACAAATTGAATAAATATATGTAAATGGAAATAAATGTAAAGTGACTAAAAATGAGTTTCACAACTTAGATTAAGTTTATAAATCTACACTAAATCTTAGAATAAATCAAAATAAACACAGTCCTTTGGTTCTGACATGCCCATTTTTGTTGACAAAGCTTTAATCAAATTCAATACACAGCCCTTCGTGTTACTTTTGATTTTTTCATTCTTCACAAACAGGGCCATTTACCTGAATGTAAAGGCCACCCTGAGGGCAACATTTATTCTGACATAATCAAATCTTTCTCTGGACACAACCTGTCCTCATCTTGTTGACTTTTATTTTTATTAAACATTTACTATCCTAACTCTGCCAGATCCTTATTTGTCAAACTGTTGGCATAAGTTGAGTAGCTTATCATTCATCTCAAGGACTTTAGAAGTTCCCTGTAATATTATTTGCTTTTAATTAGCTTTGGAAAGTGAGATGGGGCAGGGAGAAAAACTGAAAAGTGAAGAGACTCAGCACACTGGTTATTAAGACTTTTAAGAAAGAGGGAAATAGATCCCCGAGAATCATTCTGCAGAAGAGCCTCGTATTAGGAACTTTATCCATCTGTTCTTCTTGCAGGAAGCATACTGGCATGTGACCTCTTTGCTTCATCAGACTGTTTATAAGCTCTGGAAAATGATAGTTGGGCACGCAGGCATCCATTATCCAGAGAACAGTCCCAGCTTAAAGTTCTCAGTTAGAAGTTCTTGAATCCTTTGCCAAAGCCCTGGGTATAGCTCAAGGGTATATGAGGAGACTTTGGCCTGCCTGCTGCTCTCTCAGGGTGCAGAGGGAAATTCCACACCCCACTGGGTTCTTCTCGTAATGGTCGAGCCATCCAAACAAAGTCACATAGGTAAACAAAGAAAAATCGATTTCATAATTTATGCATGTGGAGATTTTTTTTGAAGGTGCCATTTTCTATCAGGGAGAAAGAGATGAAGAAATTCAGTTCAGTATGCAGAAGGGAGAGGAGGGAATTCCAGTGACAGTAAGGGAATAACTTCCTCTATAAAAGGGGATCATTGGGGCCAGAAGGGGTAAGGTGTCCCTCTTGCCCATGCTAGCCTAGACCTAGACCTAGACCGTGGTTTGATCTCTCTGCGTCCCATATGTTCCCCCAAGCCAGGAGTGATTTCTGAGCTCATAGCCAGGAGTAACTCCTGATCGTCACCAGGTGTGGCCTAAATACCAATTTACAAAAGGGGGGGGGGGGAATAATTGTATGAGAATGGACCTTGATTAGGAAATACCAATGGGGTCACTCTGGAGGTTGGCAGATAGTTGAAGCAAACTAATATGCATAAAACCCTATTATTTACCCTAATGTGACCTCAGTGTCAAAAGAAAAAAGGGGGGTGGAAGGAAAGCAGAGAACATTAGATGAGAGAAGTGGACACTAGTGAAGAGACTGGTGTTGCAATATTGTAAGCCAGAGACTCAATCATGATTAACTTTTTAATTCGTGGTGACTAAATAATTTTTAAAAAGAAAGAAACGAAGAGGAAAAGGTTGTTTCTCAAATAGAGAGATCATCTCACTGATCAAGTTAAGAAATTACAAACATATACACACACCCACGCACAAACCATGTTCTTTTGTGTCATTCACTTCTTCCATCTGGGGAAGGACAAAGGGAGTAAGGAAAGTGTAAAAACTTCTTTTATTCTTCTACTCTCAACAAAAAATAATATACATTTAAAGTAGAGAGCCTGGAAAACAGCTCTCTGTGGATCTTGAGGTGGTCTAATTTGGGCCTCTTTTTTTTTTCCTCTTTTTTTAGGGGGGTGGGTGGGTCACACCTGGCAGCGCTTAAGGGTTACTCCTGGCTCTATGTTCAGAAATTGCTCCTGGCAGGCTCAGGGGGACCATATGGGATGCCGGGATTCGAACCACCGACCTTCTGCATGAAAGGCAAATGTGTGTGTGTGTGTGTGTGTGTGTGTGTGTGTGTGTGTGTGTGTGTGTGTGTGGTGACAAAATGAAACCCAGAACCCAGGTTTCATGTGTGCACGGTAAGTACTGTACCATTGAACTAAATTCCCAGCTATTTGATCATCTTCAACTCAGTCTGGAACTTAAAGAAAGTGCTATCTGCTGGGTCTCTATATTTAAAAAGATCTTGCTTCAGATTGGAGATCAGGCTCAACAATAAAATGTATTCATTGCATGCATGAGACCTGTGTTTAATTCCCAGTACTTCAACATGTGTATAAAATTGTACATATATAAAATTATATCTAGCTATTCCCATTTGAAATTAATACTTTCAAAAGTGGTGCTCTGACATTTTCTTCTCCAAACATATACCTACTCAATTTCAGCATTATTCAAAACTTGTATTCACTTAATGAGTCAACTCTTATTTCTTGTCACTTAAATCCTCAAGCCTGAAAGTGAAAGAAGTTGACTTCAACTGAGTCCTTGAGCACCTTAATAAAGCAGAGTCTTGACCATGCTTATCCTCTTAATCCTTCATGGACAAATGATCTCACCTTTGAGTTTATGTGGCATAAGGGAAGGTGGCCCAGTCACTAAAAACTGATTCCCAAATTCTTGCAATTCATCTCCTTGACTCTCCTTTAGCATTAGGGGCACAATCTCCACCCAAGGGAGCAGGATAGATAGAAAACTGATAGGCTTATCTAGTCACACTTAAAAATACTGTTATAGTTTGCATTTATGAGACTGCTTCAATTGCTATCTTCTATGACAAATGCTGATTTACAAAATCCATGGGTGTTCATCTTGAAAGGTATTTAGGGGACCTGGATTGGTAGGACTAAGTAGCATTAGCTTGTCAAGCATATTTGTTTCCTCGTTGTATCATATTTACATCTGCGGAACTGGAGGGTTAATACAAGGACAAGATACTTGCCTTGCATTCTGCTAACCCAGATCAATCCCCACACAGCACACATGAGTACCACCAGGGGTCAGTTCTGAGCACAGAGCCAGGACTATCCCTAAGTACTGCAGAATGTGTCCCAACCACACCTCATCCTCCAAATAACAAGCCATATTCACCTGTGAAAATAGAGCATAACATATGCATTAGCTTTGTGATGTCCAGTGAGCCACTAGTCTGATCATAAGCTTCATGTATTAAAGGGTGAAAGAGAATCATTTCTTGGATGGGAAAGTATTCTTGACAATAATCCATTTAAGATTACTTGTAAAGAAATGGAAAATGCCTAAGAAGTGGGAAGAATGCCACAAAGGTTCAGTTCTGCTGCCTCTCAGTTCATTTATCAGAGACATGGGGACAGGTCAAGAAAGAATTTATAGACTGTGACCCTGCAGGTTGGGAGGTGGTAGACATACAGCTTCTGCCTTGTGCCTACCACAAGAATGAGTGTTCATTGGGGGATGGGGGGGCACAGAGAAGAAAGGGTTGACTGCAGACCCAATGGGTGCCTTAATGGACAACAAAACACTCTTATGGTCTAGTTTCCATGATGGTTCATTTAATATCAAAACTTAATTCTAAAATGAAGTGTTAGACAGTTAGAACCTCTGTTTTTGAACTTCAGAGACAGCACAGCAAGCTGAGCCCATGCTTTGCATCGTCCCTCAAGCACTACCAAGGTCTGGGGATAACCCCTGAGCATAGACCTGGGAGTATCCTTCAAATACCACTGAATATAGTGTCCAAACCAACGATAAATACAATGTTCCTGGCAGACAAGTTCCTTGTTCTAAGACACAGGCAAAAATGCAAGAAATCAGTGTGGGACCCACCAGTACTCTCTCAGGCACCAGCGATGGAGAGATCAGCCCTTCTGGAATGTCTCACAATTTCTGTTCCCATGAGACAGGGCCCCGTTGCCAATTTAGTTGCAACTCAGTAAAATATTTCAGGATGCAGGGAGCAACTGAACAGCAAGAAATTCCCAGGCCTAACTCAGATCTGAGGCACACACATGGTCATATCCAAGAGAACAGAAACTTGAACAAGTCACAAAGGGCAGGCCTCCAACTCTAAAATAAAGGTTTGCTGGCACCTTCTTATCTAGGGTCCTATTTCTCCCAATAAACTTTTCCTTCATACATTCACACTTACTCTTATCTTCCATGTTCCTAAGGCATTCTAAATCTGATATACAGAATTTGCCAAAGCCAGATTAAGCTTTATGGGGAGGGGAAAACTGAGGATAAACTGTCCTTCCAGCTAGGCTTTGGGGCAAGGACAGTTGTCTAATAATGATCTTTGTTCCAGTTTTCAAAAAGTGCTAAATTCCTCCAAGCTAGAGAGGTTTTTCTTATAAAAACTCATCACACAAAGGTATAATCCGATTAAAAAGGAGAAGGTTTACATTGCAAAAGGAAGAGGTGGAAAACCACTCAGAGGAGGTTAAGAACACCAGAATACTTACATTCCATTTGGATTTAGAACATCCTTTGCAACATTAACTGCTTTGGGCAGAATGAAGGTGACATCTGTGTAAATCTAGAGAAAGCTTGGGGGCTTTATGAAAACAGAAAGACAGGAAACAAAGAAACAGAAAACAAAGCATCTCAGAGGAGTTTATTTCCACTTCCACATTTATATTGCTTAGAGTCTTTTTTCTAGAGGTGACTGTGCTATGGGGGGACCTTGGCCCCTGGGGACAACTGGATTTTTATTCTCTTTGCTTCTCCTGTCCGTTTATCAATATCTCTTTAATTTTATTTTTGCAAGTTCCCCCCCCCCCCTTCTCTTCCCTTTGTACTTGATGCAGTTGTTACAATTCTGCAGGGGTGGGATGGGTCATACCCACACAGTTGTGGTGCTTGCCAGGGGTTACCACTATTGAGGTGCCCCTGGGGTCACAGATGACAGTGTGCTGAGATTGCACTCCGCATATGGAGACTGAATCCTCAAGCTCATGTCTGTAAACCAAGCCCTCTGATCCCCTTCCACTGAGCCAGAACCTGTTACTTTCATTTAAGTTGTTCTGTCACTCAATTGCAAAAACATCCAATTTCACTGATAGTTTATTCATGATTTTTCGGGACCATTTAACATGCATGTTAAATGTATTTAGTATTTGCTGTGTTTCTTCTAAAGTTCCAATTTAGTATATATTTTGAAAGTTTTCTATATACTGGGATGTTCTGTTTCATTTGTACAATTGGTGCTTCTGGTTTGTTTTCTTTCTTCTCTCTCCAAGATCACTGTTTTTTCCCTTGGCTCTGGGTCAAGTTCAATGAAAACCCAAAAGTATTCTTCATTTCTTTTTCTTTTTTTTTTTTTTTGTTCACACCCAGCAGCATTCAGGGGTTACTCCTGGCTCTACGCTCAGAAATCACTCCTGGCAGGCTTGGGGGACCATATGGGATGCCGAGATTTGAACCACCAACCTTCTGCACGAAAGGCAAATGCCTTACCTTCATGCTATCTCTCCAACCCCGAATTCTTTATTTATATTAATGTTTTTAGTTTCACTTCCCTTTGATTTATTCTTAGAATAAATCAAAGTTTAGCTCCTTGCTTACATTATTTATATCTGTTCTTGCATGTTACTTCATTTATTGCTTTTAGTTGTTTGCATATTCCTTAGTATTATCAACAACTGTTAAATTTTTCTTAGAATGTCTAACTCTAAGTGTATTCTCCAATTAGGCAAACCAATAGAGCATAAGGGAAATAGGGGCAAAACGGGGAGTTTAAAGGCCATAGGAAAGATACCAGTAACTTGCACATCAATTCATTTTCCGTCTATTTCTTCTATCCGTTACTATTTATTGAAAGTTAGGCCTTCCTTAAACACTTTTTAGGCCTAAGGGTGATGACACATATTCCAAAGGAATTTTATTAGCTTTTTGTAGATAAAAAAATAACTAAAACTAAATTTTACTTTGGGGTCAACATACAAAAACAGATATAAGTAATATAAGCAGAGATAAGAAATGAAAACAGGGTCAATTACATGCAAAGCAAGTAACTTACCTGAGATGCTCTCTCAGGCCCTGAAAAAAATACCTTTGTTAAGGTGTGCTCTATGTTTGGACAAACATAAGGTGCTTTTGTTGTGAGACCCTTATGCCCATTTTTTATGGGCTCTATGCATTTCTTAAACTTATTTTTATAAGTGGAATGAAAATACCAGGATATAATCCAAAACTTCATATTTTTTGAGTCCACATCTTTGGACTAATTCAACAAATCTTCCTTTCCTACCTTATGTTTTGAGGTTACAAACCAAGAATCTAGTCAAATAAATATGAGCAACTTCAAATACTGCTGAACCCAAACATTGACCTACTGAGATTTATGTGAGAAGGAAAGACCAGAACTCCAAAAATCATTGTTAAACAAGCCACAAAATATCACATTACCTAGAAAGGGTGCCTCTTTCACCCCTACTCTCCCAAACTGAAACCAATTTTTCTTAGCCATCTGTTGAAAACAAAACATCTACCAACATCATTTTCCTTCTCTGGGCAAAATACAGGCTGGAGATTTTGTCTTCCCAATTTCTCTGATCTTGAAGTACTATGACTCCCATGTTACAAAGCCACTTGGGCTCTGAAAAAAATGTGCTGGAAAAGTGAGTGGGGAGTGGAATTGGATCCATTTGATTTGAACTTTAGACTTCATTGTATTTATTGATACTGAGAAAAGAAAGGTCAATGGGTTTTCCATTAGTCACATTCCAGAGAAAATTAATGTTTCTGGGAGGATGAAAAGGGGAGTCCTAGTAATGAATGGGTGTTACTAGTTCATGGAAAGCCCATTTGAGTAATACTGATACTTTACCTGCTTGGCAAGGTCACCATATAAATGAAAATAATCAGATACTTCCACAATGAAGGATAATGAGGCTTCCAATGATTCCAGTCCAGTTCTATTCTCTCTGAGTCAGAATCCCACTCTGATTTCACCCATTCTTCTGAGACCTTTTAGGACTGACCTGGGTGTTTTCTCCAACCCTTTTTCCTGTTTCCCCAAAAAAAGTTCAGGGTTTGAATCCCTTCCTCTTGTTTCTAGCTCAGGAAGTTTCGCCTCAAACCCAAGTCCAGACAGGTTTTATTGCTCTGTAGATTCCACAACATCTTCAGATTTCACGATCTCCCAAAGCAGACCATTAGTATCCACTTGCTTCAAGGACACACCAAAGGTTTCACATGTGTGAAAAATGTTATGATATGGCAGCTGCATAGTTTAATCTGTCTTGAATATGGCAAATGTCGCTTATAGGAAAGATTCATGCTATTTATGCTATTTAATGAAAACAAGAAAAATATCAAGTTGTTGGGGGCAGTAATTAATGGTATCGTACAGCTAGTAAGATGCTTGCCTTGCATGTGGTCAACCTAGATATGATCCCCAGAATCTTAGACCATACCCCAAGCCTAGCTAGGAGTATCCCTGAGCACAAAGCCAAGAATAAAGACTGAGCATTACCAGATATTGCCTCCTCACAATGCAAGTAGTCTGTTGACTTTTTAACTATCAATGTGGAAAGGCACTTCCTTATTTAAGAAAAGGTGCTAGATCTAGTTTCTAGCTCAGAGGTACACACATGCCTCTATGTTTTAGACCCTGGATTCAATCCTCAGGACAACACACACAGTTTTTTTAATATAATAATTTTTTCTCCCTTCCTTTCAAAGCTATGTGTTGGGGGAATTAGATCACTGTCAGTGGTTCTCTAGATCTATTCCTGGCTCTGTTCTTAGCTCTGGCAGCAGTCAGGGAATCATGTGTGATACCAGGGACTTAAACTGGAGTCAACAGAATGTAATGATAAAATCTTAACCTCTATATCATTCTGGCCCCTCACCTGGGTTTCTTTTTTTTTTTGTTTGCTTTTTTTTGTTTTTGTTTTGTTTTGTTTTGTTTTGGGGCCACACCCGGCGGTGCTCAGGGGTTACTTCTGGCTGTCTGCTCAGAAATAGCTCCTGGCAGGCACGGGGGACCATATGGGACACCGGGATTCGAACCAACCACCTTTGGTCCTGGATTGGCTGCTTGCAAGGCAAACGCCACTGTGCTATCTCTCCGGGCCCTAACCTGGGTTTCTTAACCTAAATCAGAGTTTCACTCTGACTACTTAAAATTACTATGACTTCTAAATGGGGATGTCTCCAACAATACTTAATAGTAGTGGTAATCCTAACAGATGGTAAGTAAGATTGGCAAGTAAGGACCCCTGCACCATTCTTTATAAAGTACAACAACCACAGTCATGTTCCCTACAAAATAAAGAATCATGTCTCACCTCTCTGGGATAAAGAAGAAGAAACTCCAAATTTCATTATCTCTTGAGAGGAGATGATGGCCACATGAAACTTCATGTAGTTAATCACCAGACCCTAAGACCATTGCTGGAGTCAGAAAGAGACAGAGTTCTGTAGGCTGAAATGCCAGGAAGGCTTTGCTGTGTAGGAAAGCAGCAAGGAGACTTAACAAATGAAAAGCTAGGCATAAGCCACACAGGGAAGGGGGTGTTTTGAACTTTCAGGTTGGAGACCTGGGGAGTCTGTGGTCAGATAAATCCAGAAATTCCCTCCAACAGGAAAGAAAGGGAAATAGACAACACTTGTTAGGTGTTGACTTTTCCAAGCTCCTGGTGGGACCTAGAGGCCCTCCTACAGCATGTTTCATTTTATTACATTTTCACAACTTTCTAACAGGGTAAGCAAGAGTATTATCATTTTCGAAATAAGACTCTGAATTTGATAGTGATGTACAGGCCCCAAGACTAAAAACACATAGAGTTAAGCACTGTCAGATTCCAGTATTTATGTCCCCTCCCCATCTCATCCAGTGTCCCCAATAAATCAGCTTCCATAGATTGGGGAACAGATTATTAATATTGAAAACTCATCAAAAGAGTGCCCTGGATTCAGTCATAGCACTGAAAAAAATAAAAAAAAGAAAAAGAAAAAAAAAAGGTCTTCATTGATAAGAAATTAAAAATGAGCATCTACTAGTACAGGAGGGACTCTTGGCTTGCTTGTAGCCTCCTCAGCCAACATAAGTTGTACTCTAGCACTGCATATGGTTAGGGGTAGCTCCTGAGTATCAAGTCAGGAATAGCTCTGCTGGGCCTGGCCCAAATTTCCTCCTTTCTGCCTTTACACACACAATAATAAAGAAATTATTTAACATTTTCAATACAGTAAATAAGTAGCCATCTAGGGCAATGCTTCTTAAAGTGGGTGATACCACTTTTCACTGGACAGAAGTAGTTTTCCAGGATGGTCCTGAGTAATTGATTTTTTTTTTCTAAAAGGACCTATAGATCAACTCATTTCAGGAATCTAGAGAAACAGTTTATGAAAAGTAATATGTGGACAAGACTCCAGGAGGTATATGTAGGATAACCCAGGCTAGGAAGAACATGAAGACTGAAAACAAGACAAATGCTATGACAGAGCAAAAGAATCTCCTTGTTTGGAGATGGCAGCAGGCAGACAGCTACCTATTCAAGCTGTACACTGGTCGCAGCACACTCGCTCAGAGCCAGAATTCCCCAAGGGTTGTACAGTCTGTCACTTGGCCTGACCTGTGAAATGCAATACATTTGCAAGGGAAAAGATATACATATGGATAAAGCACCTGATCAGCTCTTATGCAATCAAAACTTAGTGACGAAATATGAAGGCAGAAAACTGACTATAAAAGAAAATAAGCATTACCCAATCTCTGAAGGCTCAGGGCATAACAATGGAAGTCCTTTTACCATTGACCTTTTTGATTCTTTTTTGTTTGTTTGTTTGTTTGTTTGTTTGTTTGTTTTTTTGGGTGACACCCATTTGATGCTCAGGGGTTACTCCTGGCTATGCGCTCAGAAATTGCCCCTGGCTTGGTGGGACCATATGGGACACCAGGGGATCGAACCGGGGTCCGTTCCTTGGCTAGCGCTTGCAAGGCAGACACCTTACCTCTAGCGCCACCTCACCGGCCCCAACCTTTCTGATTCTTATTAGCTGTTCAAGTTGGGCAAAAGACAGGCACTACTATATCTGCATTGAGGAAATCCATTGGAATTATGCTCCTGACGAGAAGAATATGGTCAGTGTTGAAAGTCTTTTGCAGAAGATGGGTAAGTGATCTTTTTACACCAGAAAGAGTTGCATCAGAAGAGAACACTGGTGCTTGTCACTCTTGGAGAACAGGCCAATGGAGAATATCATAGATACTCTGATGTGAGACCATTTGTCCTGTACTGTCAAGGCCTGGAAAATAGATGTTAAGATACATCAGAAATCTCTTCATCCTAGGGAAATGTAATGTAGAAAAGGAAGGATGCCTACATCATTCCTGATCCCTGAGCTTAGGAGAAGGAAAGAGAAGAAAAGTTAACAGGGTTGAAATGAAAAGATGAGGAAGGAAAGTAATGGGGGGGACAGGTGGAGCTTCTGTTATAGGTGATGTGGGAGAATGGTATAGTTATATTTCAAAGCTCAACAACAACTAAAAGATGAGATCTAAAGTGCAACCACTAAAGACTTTGTAATGTGTCTGTCAAGGTGGTAAGCATGAGGAAAGGGAGGCAGAAGGAGTGCCCTGTATACAACCAACTCTTCAATACCCAGCATCACATACAGTTCCTTGAAAGCTACCAGAGATACCCCTAGTTCACAGAACCAGGAGAAAACATTGAGAGCCACCTACTGTGGCCTCAAAACTGAAAAATAAAAAATAAAAGAAGAAAAATGTTTTTAAACACCACAAAGCTTTTTAACAGTCAGAACAATCTGATTTGTCTTTTAAACCAAAATGTTGCCCATTCTATTGATTTATTTGTGTTTGCTATTTTCATCCAACAGTCTCACATTCTCATGAATGAAACATTTTATCACTCCCTTAGCAGTCTCCTCTGTCCAAGTTCTCTTAGAGTTCTGTTAAAGCATCTCACTTTATGTTTCTTCATATTTCGTTCTCTTTTTCTCCTTCCAATCCAAACTTGTTTCAGTTTCTTCTTCATTTTTCTCCTTGTTTCTTTTGGACAGAGAGTTTCAGTCCAAACTCAACCAATGCAAAAGTCAAATAGGATGTACTTATAAAAAGGCAACATATGTTCAGTATACCAATGATACATTTCAAACTGTCATTGAAAAAGAATCCTGGATAGGATTTTTGGGCCCAGTTATTCAGGCAGAAACTGGAGATGTTATTTACGTGCATGTAAAAAACAATGCTTCCAGATCCTTTAGTTGTCATCCACATGGGCAATCCTACTACAAGAAATATGAAGGTAAGTCATTTCTCTCAATTTACTCTCCCAAGCTTCTATTGATGGAAGCAGGATCCAGCTACCACAGAAAAAATGAGATATAGTGATGGACTAAAAGTCAATGGAGGTGAACAAAGACTCTTCCTGCTGTGGCTTTATGGCTTATCCTTTCATGCATTTTATTTTATTCTCAAAACAGTCCTTTTAGAATTTATCTTCTTACATGAATAATCACCCTTTTATTCCTAGGAAGAAAGCAAGTTTTTCCACATACATAGAAATAAATAGGCCAATGGGTTGGACCAATAGTATAGTGAGTCCAGTATTTGCTTTGCACGTGGCTAACCAAGGTTCTATCCCTGGCACTGCATATGATATCCTGAGCACCATCAGTAGTGATCTCTGACTACAGAGCCAGAAATCAGCAAGCCCTGAGAACAATTGGGTGCAGTCTAATAACCTAAATTTTAAAAAGAAATCAATGAGTAGTAATTGATTGGCAGAAATATTCTCCCACTACATTCCATTTCTTCTGGGAAGTTATTAAGAAAGAGATAAATCATTAGACGTCTCAAAAGGCCATCATGTCTCCCAGTGACCTGATAGAGTGTTAGAGAAAGGAAGTGGAAAGAAAGCCCACAGAAAAGGTTCCTGTGTTCACCAAGGTATAGGAAGAGAGGTCAAGGATGAAAAGCTTAACCTGTGACAGTTTGGGGGGTGGGATTTGTCTAGAATTTTTAGTAGGCCAGTCCTCAAAACTGGAAATGATGGGCACAATTCTAAGAGATAAAGAAATGAGTGAGGTCAAGGTGTTAGACTCAGAGGAAAACTGTAGAGATTGCCTACAGGTTCCCAGGGGTGACAAGTCACCACACAGATATTTTTGAGATCCTATGTGACAAGTCTAACTTACAAGAGAAGAAAAGAGAGAAGAAACCCTTGTAGTCTTTCTTTTCTTTATAAAATTACTTCTTTCTTTATGTTATTTTATTTTTTAGTGAATTAAGATCATTTTACTTAGAAAGATGAGAGAGATATTGAGAAGGCTGGAGGATAGGACAGGGGTGAGAATATTAAATGTCTATGGTGGAGAGAAGCATCCAACTGAGAGGAGGAGATGGTGCTGAAAGGGGGTAAAGTGTTATGTATTAAATCCTGCCAACACTGTCCTGTAAACCACAGTGTCAATATTTATATATATATATATATGAATATATATTAAAACTACCTCTTGTAGAGGCAGACTAGTGGGAGGCAAGTGGGGGTTTGGGGGAACACTTGTGGAGGGAAGTGAAGGGATTGGTGTTGAAACATTGCCTGAAACCCAATCATGAATAATAACATTATTTCATGGTGGTTGTATAAGAAAGAAGATTTAAGGGAAGAGAAAGAAAGGAAAATATATGTTCAAAAGTGAACGTAAGAGCTTCACCAGAGCTGAAAATAATCACAAGCAAAGAGACATAGACACATTCAAGGGAGATACGTGTTTAAGAGAAAACATAGACTTAAAGAATAAGACAAACCCTGGAGCTTAGACTTTTGTATTTCTGAAGTCTAAGAGCATTGTACTTACATAAAAAAGATAAACCAGGGCTGGAGAGAGAGTACAATGGGTAGGACATTTGCTTTGCCTGTGACTAACCGGGGTTTGATCCCCAGCATCCCATATGGTCCCCATATGAACCGGCAGGAGTAATTCCTGAACACAGAGCCCAAAAGTAACCCTTGAGGGCTGCCAGGTGTGCTCCCATTCCCCCCCACCCCACCCCCCAAAAAAACCCAAAGAAATAAAGAAAAAGAGAAAGAATATGCACCCTTTAAGAGCACACCCACCCTGTTCATCTTGTACAGGCCTTATTCCTTTTTAATATAAGAGACTGGCCAATCTGAGATTGAGTGAAAGTCAATTAATGGATTTCCAGGCAGAGAGGAGTGATGGGAAATGCACACTTTATTATGAAAAATACACCAATGATTTAGCAGATTAAGAAGAAATGTCCAAATGTTTGGGGACCACAGAGCAGGTTATATTTTCCAGGTGCTCTCTACCCTGACAAAGCCTACGGCTTGGAAAAGAAGGATGACAGTGTGGGTCCACAGGAGCAGTACACTTATAAGTGGTATGTTGAGGAAAATCAAGGGCCTGGCCCCAATGACAGCAACTGTGTGACCAGAATTTACCACTCCCACGTTGAGACCGAGGGAGACTTGGCTTCAGGACTTATTGGACCGATGATGATATGTAAAAAAGGTAACATTTATCAAATCTTATTCATCAAATCTCACTGTGGTGGCAAATATCAGGGGTTGGTGTTCCTTCTCATTTCTAGTTACGTTGCAGTTTTGTTGCCCACTATGTTCTCATTTGCCTGGACTTGGGTGTCTCAAATGAAAGAAAATTGCCTTTTTGGATTCTTGGCACTAGATGGGGATGCTGAGTTTAGGTCAGCCCAGTAAGGCAGGTCCATCAGCAGGTGGTAGTGAAACCCCAGAAAAAGTTCACTCTCCATCTTAAAGTACTGACACTTTTCTCTGACAGCCAATGGGTTTCTCTAGAGGAAAGAAACAAATGGAAAAGCTCCTTGCTAAATTTTTTTTTTAAAGTTCTCCCAGCTAAGGTATAAATCTGACTTTGAGTTTTTTTTTTCATGACTCATTTAAACCTACCGGTTTTCTTGTAGCAAAAATATTGATGGTAGAGAACATCATTAAACTTTGGTTCCTTTTTGTTTCAGACACACTGATTGGAGACCAGGAAAAAGGCATCGACAAGTATTTTTTTTCTTCTGTTATCTATAGTCGATGAAAACCAAAGCTGGTATGTCAATGACAGTATTGCTGCCGCCTACACTGACTGTGCCCAAGTTAATACCAGTGATCCTGACTTCCAGAAAAGCAATTTAATGCCCTGTAAGACCAAAAGAAATATTTTTTATTAATTAGATCCTATGATTGTAACTTTTGTTATTCTCTCTAATTAGCAATTTCCTTTGTTCATGTTTAAATCAATTTTTAATATTCCATTCATTTTCTTTCTTCTTTTTATACTTTCCTTTCTCTCCTTTTCTTTCTTCTTTCCCTTTCTTCCCATTTTCTTCCTTCCTTTATATTCCTCTCTTCTTCCCTCTCCTCCCTTTCCTTCCTTTTATATTTACATTTTTCCTTTTTTTATTTCTTCCTTTTATCTTTATTCCTTCCTTTTTTCCCCTTTCTCTCTCTTTCCCTCTCTTTCTCTCTTTTCTTTCTCTTTCTTTTTCTTTCTTTTTTATTCTTTCAGCATCAGGGCTCAGACCTAAGATTTCAAACACCCACCCACCCCATATTTTATTTTATATTTTATTTTTATTTTATATTTTTTCCAAAATCCTGATATTGATCAAAATCAAACAGCAAAAGAGTAGGAAGACTCTTCTATGATAATAAATATTATGAAGAACAAAGACTTAACCTCCACTTTCTATCCTTCCCCTTTCGTTTTTTTTTTTTTTTTTTTTTTTTTTTTTTTTTTTTTTTTTGGTTTTTGGGCCACACCCGGCGGTGCTCAGGGGTTACTTCTGGCTGTCTGCTCAGAAATAGCTCCTGGCAGGCACAGGGGACCATATGGGACACCAAGATTTGAACCAATCACCTTTGGTCCTGGATCAGCTGCTTGCAAGGCAAACGCCTCTGTGCTATCTCTTCGGGCCCTCCCCTTTCATTTCTGTTCAGCTTACTTTTTCTTTTCTTGGTCCTGTAGCTTCTCAGCATTAAAATTATATATGATCTTTTTCTTTGCTCAACTTTTGTTACAGGTTACACTTGCAAATCCCCATGTTCAGATGATGAGATTTATGTAATAAGATAGTGCTCAGATTATATCTCCTTTAGCCATGCTTGACAGGTTCACATACATTTATTTTAAATAAATTTATATAGTCACCATGATATTACACAATTATTCCTGATTGGGATATAGGCATAAAATATCTCAACACTAATTCCTTCTGCAATGTTCAACTTCCTTCCACCAATGTCCCCACCCACCTCTATTTGTCTCCCACCAATCTGCTTCTGAAAGGGTGCTTTTTATATAAATTTTTGCACTGTAGTTTACAGTACTATTACTGACAGGATTTCATACATAACATTTCACCACCTTTTAGCATAGTCTTTTCCTCCCAGTTGAACACTTTTCTCCACCATAGACATTGCCCCTTCCTGCTCTACTCCTCTGCCCACTCAATGTATTTATTTCCTACTAAATACTGTTCTCATGTTCGTTGTGTGTGTCTGTGGGGGGGGCATTTGTTATTCTACCTTAATTTCTCACTTATCTTTGTTTTTAGCAATAAATGGATTCGTGTATGGAAATCTGCCTGATCTCACCATGTGTGTGGAAGACCGGGTCCACTGGTTCTTGGTTGGTCTGGGTGGAGTCATTGATGTCCACCCGGTCTATTTCCATGGACAGACTCTGATCTCTCACTATCAAAGAAAGGACACCATTGCCCTATACTCTTCATTTCTGGAAGATGCCATCATGGTAGCCCAGGGCCCAGGAAAATGGATGCTGGGCTGTTTGGTACACGGTAAGGAGATAAACCTTTTGAATGAGACAGTGAGAGAACTTCCAAGGCTGTAACCATTAACAATGCCTTCTCTTCTGAAAGCACTGGACTTTTAATAGTGAACTGATGGTAGCTCAGCATGATTCATATACACTGTACATAAGCTCAGTATATTCAATACATAGTCCACAGGTGTTGATTTATAATGGTGTCCACATGGACTATATGCAATGGTAGACTGCAGAGCTCTATCAAAAAAATTTCCAAAAGAATAAAGAAAAGCCCCCAAACAGTACATGTTTGTTCACTCCAGCAAGCCTCCTGCTCATGTATGCTAAGCTTTTAAAAATAATCTTGTGCCCCTAACATACTACGTGGGAGAAGAGGTAAGTCAGTCTGTCTTAGAAATGAAATCCTTGGGGCCGGAGTGGTGATGCAAGTGGTAAGGCTTCTGACTTGCCCATGCTAGCCTAGGATAGACCGCGGTTTGATTCCTCTGCATCCCATATGGTCCCCCAAGCCAGGAGCAATTTCTGAGCTTATAACCAGAAGTAACCCCTGAGTGTCACCGGGTGTGGTCCAAAAACCAAAAATAAAAGAAAAAGAAAAAGAAAAAGAAACAAAAATCCTTGGGATTCCAGGCTGGTCCTCTAAGGCACCTGATTTCCCAAATTCCTTTGCAGTTCCTATGCTCTAGGGTGCATCTGGTTCGTGAGACATGGATAGACTCTATAAAGACATGTTTCTTTATGTCAAGAAATATGGAGATGTTTAGTTTCTTTAAAAATGTTTTTGGTTTGAAGACTGTTTTGAAAATGCTCCGCAGCTACTTCTGGCTCTTTGTGTGATGAATGCTTCTAAGAGTGCTCAAGAAACCATGTTCACCAGGGATCAAACTCAGGCCACCCATCTGCAAAGTTTTCTCTCTCTCTCGTTCTCTTTATCTCTCTTTCACTCTCTCTCCAAGAATTTTAAAGGAAGTAAAAAGAATCTTGGATATCATGACTAGTATTCTTTAGACTGGCATCTCTGACTTTCATTGCTTTTGGTCTATGTGTCAAAAAAAAAAAAGTTCAAGAATTTAGTATCAGGCAGAGTAGAGATTATTATCATTTTGTTATATTTTTAAACCAAAAATAAATAAATAAATAAAAGCCCCCAAAGGCCACGCTATTGCCCAAATATCTAAAAGTAGCAGAGTTTGGAATTATGTTGGACCAAAACATCTTTATGCAGAACTCTGTAGATTTTCTTATTTTAGTTTGTTTACCTTTTAATCAGATCCTCCACTTAAGTGATGGAGATGCCAGCATTTATCATTTTATTTTTAAAAGTGGCCAGTAATTACATGCTGAGCCAGAGAAAAAGTACTAGTGATCAGTGGTAGCCTTGTCCATGGCTCACTCCAGTTTGATTCCCAGTACCAGATAGGGACCCTAGTGCACCATCAGGAGTAATCTCTGAACACAGCTGGTTGTGTTCAAGAAACATGAAAAGAACAAAAGGAAACAAACATAAAATCAAAAGAAAGTCTGTATATAACCACTAAGCTACAGACATAGATATTTGTACATCGATGCATTGACAAAAGACCAGATAGATTGCCATAGCAAATGTTGACTGTCATTTTAATCTTCATTTTTGGTCTTTTTTCCTTATTTTCCAAATTCTTATAATGAACATGCACTGCTTTTATAATAAGGAATGAATGTAGAAATATCTTAAACTTATGCCAGGTCTTACTTTCTTTTCACATGACTACTATAAATTTTTAAGTTTGTTTATCTACTTTATTTTGCAGCAAATCCTGTCTTTATTTTGAACAAAACTCAACCAGAATTGAAGGAACTTATGCAAAATTTGTTTTCCATGAATACACAGATGCTTCCTTCCAAACACTTTGGAATACTTGGTAAAATGCCATTCATAGTTTATGGGTTTATAAAGACAATTTACGCAATTCTACATAATCAGAATTTCTTATACAATCCTATTAAAGATCTTAGGTGTCATCTTATAGTCTTATGAAGGCAATTTATAATCTGGATTCACCCAATTTGAGGGATGGGCCCACAGCTGACAATATTTAGGGGTTATTCCTGGCTCTGTGCTGAGGAATTGTTCCTAACAGTGCTCAGGGAACATTGTGGGATGCAAGGGATTGAATTTGAGTCAGCCACATGCAAGGTAAGAGTCCTATCTGCTGTACTATATCTCAAGCCCCAAAATTCACTCAATTTTTAGGTATCATTTTTATCCCTGTGAACCTGTACAGTTTAGAATTTTGTGATTCGGAGTGATTTTTTTAGGTTCCCAAATGACTTAGACTTCTTGCAATTGGATTCACCTCTGGTTCCTACTTTTACTTCTTCTAGCTTTCTCCAGTTAAACAGCTCAATGATCATGTCTACCATGTTGACAACAATGTAAAGCACAAGTACTAAATCTGCTGGGTTTTAGGTCCTGTCATGAAGGCAGAGATGGGACAGGTCGTCAAGGTCATCTTCTACAATGAGGCTTCTGTGGCCCTTAGCATCCAAGCTCAAGGGTTAAAATACGACAAAAACAACGAGGGCACATTATACCAAATCTTTGAAGGAAGTAAGTAGAGTTTCAGGAGGGCTTTATGAGCCACACCCCAATACGAGATCAATGAAAAATACACTTTTTAGGACCATGTTCAGTCCATGGACATGTGCAGACCATGTTCCCAATAACTGCTGTGTCCTGAGTTAAAGTGCATGAATTCCTTCCTACTCCCATAACTTGTCACCAAGCACCATATAGTCCTCATTCTCAGATCTCCCATTCTGGTATCTAGGGTCCTTTGATCCTGGGCCCCATTTTGAAAATGCTCTGTTCTTCCTAGGCACACCTTCACCCTCTTCACATGTGAATCCTGGCTCAACTTTCGTCTATACCTGGGAAGTACCAGTTGAAGTGGGTCCTACAGACTCAGACCCCCAGTGCCTGACATGGCTATATTACTCATCAGTGGATTGGGTCAAAGACACTAACAGTGGGCTTATAGGGCCTCTGCTAGTGTGCAAACCCGGAACACTTGGAAAAAATGGCAAACAGGTGAGCCATGGGTTGTGTCGAACCGGACCTCAGTGAGACATCACACAGGATTGTCATCACACTGTGAGGAAAGGTAACCTGACAATATGTGTTTTCACCTTCTCTGTGCCTAGGGACCCTCCACTCAGAATAGAGCCTTCCTCTGTCTGATGAATGCTCCTCTGTGTCAAACCCTCCAGAAGTCTCTTACCTGGAATTATCTAAACTTTTCATCACTCTTTGTTTGGTTTGCTTTGGTTTGGTTTAGTTTCTTTATATTTGGTTTAGGTCACACCCAGTTGTGCTCAGGGCTTACTTTCTCTGTGCTCAGAGATCACTCCTGAAGATGTTATGGGGACCATATGCGATGCTGGGGACTTGAACCAGGGTCTGCCATATGAAAGGCAAGCACCTTAGTCCCATTCTAGCTCTCTGGATCCCTTCCTCATCCTCTGGAAAGGGTTATCCTTTCTTGTCTCTTCCTCTTTTATGGCAACACTTTTCCTTTCTTCAGTTTCCAAACACTGACACCAGAATTGATGGAGCCTGAATATTCTATCACCAAATCCCTCATCTCACCACCCACTCTGCTACCCTCACCTCCCATTCCCGCAGTCTCATAACAGACACCAAAATCTCTGGCCCTCAATCTCCTGGGCTCTATCCCACTCTCCTTCCACTTCAATATACCTTGAGGTCTCTTCCTTTTGTTTCCACAGACCATTCTCTATGTTCAAGACTGTATCACCTATGGCTTGAACTGGAAATCCCCATTATGTGTCTCCTCCCTGGCACCATACAGTCACAGCAATTGTGATCCCGTTAGTCCCCAAAGGGGGCAAGGAAGGAGCTAATTCCCATCTCTGCTGTTGCATTTCTTCTCTGTCTGCTGTCTGTAGTCTTTTATCACTGTTTTACCTGCTAAAAGAGAACACATCTGGGCTAGTACAGGAGTTAAGGATTTTGCACCCTGGTTCAGTCCCCAAGCACCTTCAAAAATGATCCCTGATAACAGAGCCAGGTGCAAATCCTTAGCACAGCTGATGAGCTGCCCCTAAAATAAACAAACAAAAGAAAATACATTTTCAAAATACAGACTAAAGGTCCTTTCTTCCCTTCAGAAAAGTGTCCCTAACTTGTATTTCTTTTAGAGCTTATCCAACTACTTATTTTCATTGCCCTACCAATTCCTTTAGAGTCTTGGGTCCTTAAAAGCACTTGCAAGGGTTTGTTCATTGCTTTGTAATAACTACTTTTCTCTCTCTGGCATATAATGGATGCTCAATTTGTGCTTGAAGATTAACAGATGTATTTATAGAAAAGGTTTTCTCTGTTTTATAATTTATATGTAATAAAATTTATAAATTCCCAAATATGAATATAACTGAACAAAATATCATTTATATAATGAGTCATATAAAATCATCTAATGAATATTCTACAGTAATTTTTACATTTTACTCAGAAAGTTCATTTGTGAGGTGCCATCTCTCACTATAGAGACTAGCACATATCACAAAGAACAAGAATAATCAGTGCTGGGAGGGATGTGATGAGAAAGGAACTCTCATTCATTGCTGGTGGGAATGCCGTCTAGTCAAGCCCTTATAAAAAAACAATATGGAGATTCCTCAAAAAACTGGAAATTGAGCTCCCATTTGACCCAGCTATACCACTCCTAGGGATATACTCTAAGAACGCAAAAATACAATACAAAAATCCCTTCCTCACACCTATATTCATCACAGCACTATTTACAACAGCTAGACTCTGGAAACAACCTAGGTAGATACCCTTCAACAGATGAATGGCTAAAGAAACTGTGATACATATATAAAATAAAATATTATGCAGCCATCAGGAGAGAGAAGTCATAAAATTTTCCTAAACATGGAAGTACATGGAATCTATTATGCTGAATGAAATTAGTCAGAGGGAGAGAGAGACACACACAAAATAGTCTCACTCATCTATGGGTTGTTTTGTTGCTGTTGTTGTTGTTGTTTTGTTTTGTTTTTGGGCCACACCCGGCAGTGCTCAGGGGTTACTCCTAGCTATCTGCTCAGAAATAGCTTCTGGCAGGCACTGGGGGCCATATGGGACTCTGGGATTTGAACCAACCACCTTAGGTCATGGATCGGCTGCTTGCAAGGCAAACACCGCTGTGCTAGCTCTCTGGCCCTTCATCTATGGGCTTTAAGAAAAATTAAAGACATTGAAATAATTCCCAGAGATAAGGGCCAGAAGAACTGGCTCAAGATATGAAGCTCACTACAAAGAGTGGTGAGTGCATTTAGAGAATTAACTACTCTGAGAACTATCATAACAATGTCAGTGAGTGAGGGATGTAGAAAGCCTGTCTTGAATACAGGTGGAGGGTGGGGAGGTAAGAGATGGGGGCATTGGTAATGGAAGGTTGCTTGGTGAAGGGAGATGTTCTTCTTATGACTGAAACCCAACTACAAGTATGATTATAATCATGGTGTTTAAATAAATAAATTATTTTTTAAACAATTTCAGCTCCCACTTAAAAAAAGTTCATTTGTTTCTGAACCTTAGCAGTACATACATTTTACAATTAAAAATAATTTATTGAACTTAATTTCCTTATTAAAGTTAATGAAAAGCCACTACATACATCAGTGATTATATGACCTTGTGTTATGGAGCTCATATATATGGGTTTCTACTCTAAGAACTTAGATGAAAATTAAGATGTTGTAGATATTCCTCTCATTTTCTTAGACCTGTGACAGATCTATTCACTAGGATTCATGACTTTATGTAAACTGTTGATCAAAAAAGAAGAAAAAGAAGTGCATTTGATTACATTTTCTATGGTGTTCACATTTCCTGTTATGGGTAATCCTGTGTCCTGACTAGACTTTGGAGATAGACCTTCCATGTTTCATTAGACATGTTTCATGTCTATTCCACTTTCTCTTCTCATCCACAGGAAGGAATTGACAAAGAAATTTTCTTGCTTGCTAAGATATTTGATGAAAATAAAAGCCATCTTTTGAATAAAAATATCCAATTATTTACCAGCGAGCCTGGAAAGGTGGATAAGGAGGATCCAAACTTCCAAAAATCTAACAAGATGGCATGTAAGCAATAATCTCATGTGTATGACATAAATGTATTTATTCAATTATGGCTAAAAATGTACAGACTGTTTTTAAAAAACACTGTAATTTTTCAATTAAAAATATTATCTAGGGGCCAGAGTGATATTTGATGAAAATACTAGCTATCTCTTGGATAAAAGTATCAAAGTATTTACCAGGGAGCTTCTACAGGTGGATAAAGAGAACCCAGACTTTCAAGAATCTAACAAGATGGCACATAAGACATAATTCATTTACACCAATATAGCTAAAATTGTAGATTTTTTAAAAAGACACAATGTAATTTTCCAATTAAAATATTATCTAGGAGCCAGAGTGATCTTCGATGAAAATACTAGCTATCTCTCGGATAAAAATATCAAACTATTTACCAGGGAGCCTCTAAAGGTGAATAAAGAGGACCTAGACTTCCAAGAATCTAACAAGATGGCATGTAAGAGATCATTTCATTTGTAAGACATAAATGTATTTCTTCCATTATGGCTAAAAGTATACAGATTATTCTTAAAAGACACAGCGTAATTTTCCAATTAAAAATATTATTTAGGGGATGGAGGGATAGTACAGCAGGTTGGGCATTTCTCTTGCATGTGACTGACCTGAGTTTGATCTCCTAGTCCACTGGAAGTAATTCACCAGTAGTGATCCCTGAACATAGCGTCAGAAATAAGTCCTGAGCATTACCAGGTTGACCCCAAAACCTAAATAAATAAAACATTGTCTCATAGGCTTGCTGTGTTAAATTTACTTTACTGAATACATATAAATGTTTTCTTGGTATAAATATCTTATTTTAGCTATTGCAAAATGTAAAGTAGAAAAGTCATGCATATCTTTATAACCAAATTTGTGGAGTAATTGGATAGGGTATTTGATTTTATTGATTGGGTTGTTCATTGGTTTTTGAAGTCATGTATAGTATAGTAAAAAAATAATTCATAGAGAATTTGAAGATTTAAATTCCAAACTTAACAGTTAAAAGAATTATCTTGATGACATTGGATAAGGAGTTTTCTCTGTGGTCTTATTTTCCTCAACTCAAAAAGTAAGAGGTTGACTCATGATCTTTTGTTTTGTTTTCCTTTGTTTTGTTTGGGGGGGTGTGGTCACACCAGGTAGTGCTCAGGGGTTACACCTGGCTCTGCACTCAGAAATTACTCCTGGTGGTTCTTAGAGAAACATAAGGGATGCCTAGGATTGAATCCAGGTTGGCTGCGTGCGAGGCAAACACTCTACCCTTGGTACTGTTGCTCTGGCCACTAACTCCAATAACCTTGATATGATTCATTCTTACATAAATAAAGCATCTTATTTTTAGCTTTGGGTTAAACTCCAAAACATGTCATTGAGTTAAATTCCCTTGCTTGTCCCGAATGTCTTGCAGCCTTAAATGGATATATGTATGGAAATCTACCTGGAGTGGTCTTGTGTGCAGGAGACAATGTTTCATGGCACGTTTTAAGTGTGGGAGGAGGAGAGGAATTACATGGCATATATACTCAAGGAAATACCTTCATTTCTTCAGGAAAAAGGAGAGACACTGAATTTGTTATTTCTCACATTTCCAATACACTATTCATGAGACCTGATTCCATAGGTGAATCTGAATATCTTCCTTTGTGGAAGGCATACATGCAGCAAATTTGTGGAGACCTTAAGTCAACTGCTCTGGAATAATTTCATTCTGAACAAATTCCCTTTCCTATTAGCCTTTTAGTCTGTCAATGCTGTAATCTTGAAACTGCCTTCCACAAAAAGTAACCGTGAATGATCACAGCCATCACTGAAGAGATTTAGTGAATTTAGTGGTAGGAATGGGTGACAGTCATAAGTGTGTCAGGTTGGAGCTGAATTTTTGGTTATGGTAGTGTTGTGCTTTTATTAGGATTATTCATAGGTTAAACTTCTTTTCTTTCATCACTTTTCATGTGGCGCTCTGTGACTGTAGCCATTCACTCTATTATCTCCTGTCCATCTTTTCACAGCAGTTAACAGGTTTCTGCCTTCCACTCTTGCTCATCTGTTTTCAGCTCCCCTGCCACAGGGCCACAGGCCACACATTGATGCCAATCCCATAATGGTACCTTATTTCACAAACCAAGAGCCACAGACTTTTCAGTGATCTCGAAGAAGGAAGTTATCTGGCCATTGCTTATGCCACTCCAGATACATAGGCCTCTGAGTTCAGAATGACACATACCTAGCAGGCCTTGGACTTGACCATCTTTCCACCTGATCTTCTGCTCTGATTACTCTTTCTGATCGATTCATCACTCCAACTCCATGCTCAATCAGTTTCTTCTGATCATTCGATCAAATATTGCTCATATGAACCCCCTGCAAAACACATTTCTTCTGTAAAACTCTCAATTCTTCATCCACAGTTCTAATATTTTTCTTTAATCCACAGTATTGATCACATTCCAAGACAGCTAACTCAATCTATTTGCATTTTCTACAATGTCCTGTAATAGAAATTAGAAAGACAAAGATTTTCTATCCGTTTTTCTCACTAATGTATTTTAGAGATAGATAAAGCATAAAGAAAATAACCTATATATTTGTCAAAGGAATGAATCCACTTCCTCATATTTTGATATGTGTGTATATGTGTTTCGAAAGTAGGTATATCTTAGAGATGATTTCATGAAGAAAGGAAATCTTAAGGCAGATCTTTTTTGTTGTTGTTGTTGCTGTTGTTTTTTTGGGGGGTCACACTCAGCGTTACTCCTGGCTCTGCACTCAGAAATCACTCCCGGCAGGCACTGGGACCATATGGGATGCAGGGATTCTAACTGTCATCTGTCCTGGATTGGTTGCATCCAAGGCAAAAACCCTACCACTGTGTTATCTCTCGGGCCTCTGAAGGTAGATCTTTTAATAGACTTCCCTGATTCACCTCTTGGAACATTCGACCTAGTTTGTATGGCCTCTGAGCACTATCAAGGAGGCATGAAACACAAATACCAAGTAAAACACTGTTGAGAGAAAAACTCTACGGAAATGCAGGTCCAAGAAGAAAAAGTTGTTTATATTGTTGCTGAGGAAACTATGTGGAATTATGCTCCTAACAAGACATAGCAGCGTGAGTTGAAAAGATTTCAAGGAGAGAAGTATGGCCGTGACCTTTTTCTAACTGGGAAGGGGCTGTTTTGTCATCCTCCATCTTTACTTTTTGTGTTTGTGTGTGTGTATATAAAAGAAAGAGAGATTTCCTCTCTCTTAAAGAAAGACCAGCATTAAATACCAGATTTTCGTGTGTCTGTATGTGTGTGTGTGGGAAGGGTGGGGAATGGAAAGAAAAAAGAGAGATGGAGGGAGGGAAGGAAAAAAGGAAAGAGATATGCACTCCATCGTCTCTAATGGCCTGCATTTAAATACCAGGCTGTGTGTGGACTTCAGCTCTTCTACACACTTAATCCTTCTGTTTCTTCTACTCTCTTTTCACTCCAGGCATTGATATGTCTTATCCTGCCTCACCATTTAGAAGTATATTCAACATAACTTCATCTACATAATTTTCCCTTTTGCCATTATGGTTTTAGTCACTATTCTGGGAACCTTAATTTGATCTTTTCTCTTTCTTGCAAAATTTGATGGCTTTCTGTGATTTTTTTTTCTTATTGAAAAAAACTGAAATTTTTCTGAAATTTTCTGTGATTTTTTTCTTACTGAAAAAAACTGAAATTTTTCTGAAAATTTAAACTGAAAATTTTCTTGTACCTTAAATAACCAACAATCTTACCAAAATTAATGTTTTTAAGACAACAGGTTTTTAATATACAATAGTCTCTAGCTATGATTATTTGATGTCAACAAGGTCTTCCAGATGAGGATTTAATCTCATATTATGAACATTGTGTTGTTTATTTTGTTTCTTTCAAGTCAAACAAGCATATTTATGGATAAATTTGGGATGTTTCTTGGATCCGAATACAAGAAGGTCTTATACAAACAGTGTATCGATAGCACATTCACACATGAAAAAGAAATAAGTGAAGACGAAAAGCACTTGGGTTTACAAGGTACTGACACAGGGTAAAGCTGATCTTTGGGCTTTCTCCTCCTTGGTCATTAGATATAGACTAAGTAATGGGACTGGTTGTCTTTCTCCATGGAAATTAAAGAGATCATAGACTAGTCAGGCTTTTTCCCTGATTCTCTACCCTCAGAGTTCATCAGTCATAGATGAAAAAGCATAAAGCAGCTAGGAGACAATTCACTGACACTGAAAAAAAAAAACCAAAATGAAGAGGGGAATGTTTGTCTAAATTGAGCGGAAGTGCTAGTACAGTGGGCAGGGTATTTGCTTTGTATGACCATTGGGCACTTGTATGGAGGCATGAGATGCAAATATCCAGTAAAGTTGTGTCCAGAGCAAAACTTTAATCAAATACAGTTCCAGGAAGAATCATTTATACCGCAGCTGATGAGATTGAGTAGGATCAGTCTCCTAGTAAGATATGGCAGCAAGAGCTGAAACAATCACGAGGAAAGTAATTGAACCTGGTTCATTTCTCAGCTTCACATATTGTCTCCTATGAACCACCAGGAGTGATCCCTGAGCACAGAACGATGAGTGACCCCCCAAGCAAAACAAAACAAAACAACAAGTCTGAAAAGATGGTAGATCATCCTACTTAGGGAACCCCTCCCATTCTACAGGAGCTTTTCTACCCTCTTTCAGTTTTTTCTACTCTAAACCACAATCTCTTATGAATCCCCCCAAATAAAATAAATGTAAATGTTAATGTTAACATTAGATATTGTTTCATTTTTTCTTATGTCTAAACATGGAGGGAATTAGAGCTCTTCCTTCCACCTTAGACAACTCAGAGAGGAAACTGACAGGTCAGTGCAAACCCAAGGTACATGAAGCATGGAGAATTTCACAGACCTGGGGTATGGGACTCTGGTCTTCATTTGTCTCCCTGAGGCCTCCTCTTGATGTGTGACTGTGAGGTGGGGCTGTGGCCCCCTCAGCTCCTTTAAGCTTGCCCCTTGGCAGCCTCCAGAGCAGAATTCTCTGGTTCTTTCTTACAGTTAGTAATAGTGACTGTTTGCTTTTGCAAAGGCCCTAAAATGGCCTTCTAGAGCTTAGTATTATTTCTATAAGAAAAGGAAGGGGGAGGAAAATGCAGAGAGTGTAAGACATTGGTGCCATCTTCAGTGTCTCAGGAATCCAAGGTCAAAACCCTGGAGTATTCTTTGAGGGGCCTTTTCACCACTGAGTTTATCTCACAACCATCTCAGCCTCTGGCTCTTCAAATTCCATCTGTTTCTAACTAGAAAGCCAGTTTCCAACTAAGTTTATTATTTCTCTAACAAAAAGTGATGTTGAGCTTTTTTTTTCTCTTGTGGGCCATCTGTGTGTCTCTGAAAGATTCTATTAAACAGCTATTGTTTATTTACTTTAGGAGACATCCGTACATACATATGGGAGATTCCTGAAAGAACTGGACCTACGTCAGAGAATTTTGAACGCATACCATGGTTTTATCACTCAACTGTAAACCCAATTAAGGTTAAGTTTAAAGAGAATCACATTTTTAATGTCTTCTCCTGGAAATTATAATTTTAAAAAAAAAGGTTATATTTTATTTAAAAGATGTATAAAAACTTTAGATCTATCAAACTTTCTATTAAGTCACCTAAGCACTGAGCCAGCCCGCGGCCTCAGTTTATTCACGGTTGTGGAAAGAGCCTTCACTTGTGAAAAGAATGAGAAGGAAAAAGAGGGACCACCAAGGCAAAATTCTGATCAAGGTGGCATTTATTTTCAGAACTAACAAAGCTTATATAGTAAGAAATCGCAAAGGGAGGGTCACGTGTGCAACGCTTTACATTTTTTCCAAACATTCCACGTTAGCCCGTAACTAGTACAACCTTAACAACTCCTGTGCTGAAGTTGTCCAGAACATCCCATTAGGGAGTGCCTAGATGACATCAGCGAATTTCTCAGGCTTGCAGTTAGTGGTCTGCATTGTTTCATGGCCATCTGACAAGTATTCAAGTTACAGTTCAACTAGAGGACAGGCTTGCAGCATAATGGCTGCTGTAGTCTAAAATGGCTATGCTCATGTCAAGCTTCTGCAAGGAAGCACTGGTTCCCAAGAAAGCACTGCTCTGTTTCAGTCCTCCGTGGATTTGTCTCCTTTTTATTTAAAGAATGAAGCTCATGTTTACATTGTGGATATTAAATTTTTCACTATCTTCTTCTATGCCACTATAATTAAAACTTAATCTTTCTTGCTTGCTCTACATTTATATATATATATATACATATATATAAATTATATTCTACCCTTCATCTCATTGAGCAGGATTTGATTTAGAGAGAAAAGTATAGTCATCCCTAGATATCCACAGATGATTTACTCCAGGACCCCCTCAGATATCAAAATCCATAGATGCTTCTAGAAAATATTGTCATCTCCATATTTACCTAAGAATAAAGATGCAAGAAATTATTCTCACTTAAACTTGGTGTGTCCTACTTAACCATTTTTGTGTGACATGCACACAATGATGAAATAACCTCTCAACACATTCCTCTTAAGAGATCACTGCTATTAACAGTTAATGATTCTAACTGATTCGCATCCTTTAGAACACTTTAAATCACCCCTAGATTACTTATGATACCCAGCCCATTATTAAGTGAATAGGTGCTATATTACATTGTTTAGAGAATAAAGACAAGAAAAAAGTCTGTACATGTACAGACCAGACAAAAATGCTGAAGACTCTCTAATTGCAGAAAATGAAGACGCTCTAACTGCAGTTAATATGTTTTCATGTAAAAGCCATGGTGGCAGAGGCTGGCTCTATGGAGCTTAAAATTCAGTCATGACTTCAATGTAGGATATACATATTCCAGGATCTTCAGTACAGAAATATGATAGCAACAACAGAGACTGTGAAAAATATAACTGTATGGGCACTACAGACAATGACTGGGATTGGACAAACTAGTTTGCCTGGAGCCTAGAAATGGTCTTATGTCAGGAAACTTCAGGGGTAGGGTCTCCGTGTACTTAGGCCAAAGTTTTTCCTTTCCATCACCCCCATACTTTAGTGGGACCATGCAAACGATAATTGCCACTCTAACATTGTTTTTACAGTGCTCCTTTGACTCTAAACCTTTAAGAAACCACTAGTAAAAATATCTGGAGCTGCTCTATATATGCTTTTAGTTACACTAGCATTCTGGGGGAATAAAGGAGGGAGATAAGGGATATATGCTTGGGAACAGGGATGAAGGGAGGACAACACTGGTGGTGAAAAGGCCCTCATTTATTGTCACTGTGTACCTTAAATATCACTGTGTAAGATTTGTGAAAAAAAATAAAATAAAATGCCTCTAATAATGTAAAACAAATTCAGTCATGAATGGCAAATAAAAGCATACAATAAATATATTTTTCTTTTTTCAAATACTCAACTCTAAAGTTTCAGTTTCTATATTCACCCACAAAAAAACCTTCTCTCTGAAGGTGTTTTTATTCATTGCTCTTCTATGACTGGAACAAAAACCTACTTGGCCATTGCACCCTAAAGTAATTGAGTTGTAAACAAACCTAAGGTCCTGGACAGGTACCAGAGATTGTTTAGACTTTTCTGCCAACCAACAACAGTGTCAAAGAATTCTGATGAAAACCATAGTTTATTAAATTAAAATGTAAGAGGAAAATGAAGCTTAATCCACTGAAGAATGTGCCTTTAATGCCATTGAGGAGTTTGTTGTTCTTTGTTGACTTCAGCTCTTTGGAGTGAGAAGATAAGACTTCTTGCAACCATGATTTGTCATGTTCATCACACGCTTATTATCTGATTACTACAATATGGTTCTGAACCCAGAAGAACCCCTGCTAGAGTATTCCGCTCTTGGCCATTATTGGCAACCATGTCTAATTGAGGGCCAGATATCTAATCTTGTTTTGCCTCTTCAGGATCTTAACAGTGGACTGATAGGCCCTTTATCGTATGTCGAAAAGACGCCAATGCCAGCTTAGTTCACCGGATTCTCCCAGCTTAGTTCACCAGGTTCTCCTCTTCATGATCTTTAATGAGAATGAATCCTGGTACTTGGACGAAAACATCAATACCTATGCTAAAGATCCCAGCCAAGTAGACAAGAATAATAATGATTTTAAGCTCAGCAATAAGATGCATGGTAAGGTCCCCGACCAACTCACTAACAAAGAGTTTCCAGGTCACACTAGTCGACTCAGGTTAGTTGAGATACTGTGCTTGCCTAAAGCTGCAAAGACTATGAGTAAAAGATTTAGGTTTCCATTCTCTATTATAAATTGTTTTCTTATCAGGTAAGGTCCCCGACCAACTCACTAACAAAGAGTTTCCAGGTCACACTAGTCGACTCAGGTTAGTTGAGATACTGTGCTTGCCTAAAGCTGCAAAGACTATGAGTAAAAGATTTAGGTTTCCATTCTCTATTATAAATTGTTTTCTTATCAGCTGCAGACATACAAAAGAACCCCACAGACCAAAAGTAAGGAAAGGGAAGAGGCTCCAACTCAGTAAAACTGCATGAATGGACCCTCAAATGTGTATCGCATTTAAGTTTTCTGTGTCAGAAAATTTTAATATTATGCTTTTAAAAATAGTTTATCTTTTCTTATATTGACAATATGCCACTGTTTGTATCATCTTTATCTAACAACCTATCACAGAGTACTTGAATTGTTCATATATCTTAGCTATTATAAATAATTCTGCCATATACACAGGTGTGTCTAAATCTTTTGGAAATACTTTTATATTCTTGGAAGAGACATCTAGAACTAGATTGCTTTATCATATGGTATATCTTTTTTTAATTTTTTGAGTAATATTCATGTCCATTTTTAAAAAAGGATTGTTGTTTTAATATAAATTAAAGAGTCTTAGAGTTAGTGTGGTGGTGAGGCCTTTCTCAGCTGGCTGGGCCCAGCTCCTGCAGGTCCTATGGCTGGTGGATCTGAAGGTTGAGGGTGATGGCAGAGAAATTCATAAAGCTGTCAGATGAATTCTAGGAGTCAGCCCACTTTATTTTACAGTCCTGGCCACCATGTACATTTCCTCACATGGCTTCTATGCTTAAGCCTTTTCCTAGCAGCTCCTTCTCTGCTCCTTCTCTGGCTCTCTTGGCCTCTGTCTCCCTTTCAGCTGCTCTTCCGGCTTCATTGCTGACTGACTCCCCTTTGCTGATCCTTTCTGCTGGTTCTCCTTATTGATTCTCTCTGCTGGTTCTCCTTGTTGATTCTCTCTACTGATCTCCCTTTTCTCTCTAACTCTCTTCCTTATCACCTGTCTCCCCAACCAAGCAGACTCCCCTTCCCACCCATTCCAGGTGTGGGAGGTTCTGATCATTAAGGTGGAATGTAAAAGAAATTGGAAGAGGAGATACCCACAAAGTATGAATTATTTTAAAATAAACATCTTCTTTGGCAGATTTTCTTTTCCTGTATATCATTCTTAACCTCAACACCAGTAGTGATCCCTGAGTACTGCTGGGTGTGGCTCCAAAAATAAAAAAAAAATAAAAATTTCTCATAGTCTGTGAAAACTCCTAGAATATTTGCTATAATATAAAGTGTTTTTAAAATGCATAACATTGTTGATTCTAATAAGCTGATTCTCTTTCTCTAATAGCAATTAATGGGAGAGTCTTTGCAAATAATGAAGGTCTGGTATTTCGTGTGGGCGATGCAGTGCATTTGTATCTGATTAGCATGGGGAGTGAAACTGACCTGCACACAGCTCACTTTCATGGTCACAGCTTTGAATACAAGATAAGAGTATGGGAACACTGCATCACCAAGTGCCTGGTGAACTAGGGTCTGGGGCAGGATATAGAAATAAAGCACTTGAGAAAAATGAACAAAAGTCAAATCTGAACTGAGGCCCCATCCATACCATCATCCACACCACATTCTAGGTACAAGGAGTTTGTAATCAATTTGGTTATGTTCTGGGGACACTGAAATAATGTGAGAGTGTGAAGCTCATTTCTTATCCTACACCGATGTGACTCTATAGTCACTAGTTCTCTAATGATAATGAAAGCTAACATTTAATACTTACTTATATGTCAGGCTTAGTTTTTTGCATGGATTTCCTCCTAAAACAATAAGATAGGTAATTTTTAGTATGATGGGAGGAAGAGATAACAAGATAAAAAATGAACTATATCCTATATCCTGTAATCAGATGACAACATCAGATCTGAACCTCAATTTTACTCTAGAGTCCCTGACTCTTACCTTCCCTTACATACGACCCCCTATTGATCCCATGAAGTCTGCTGCTACCAGTTCTAATTCTGCAAGGACTCTAAGTTATCACACATGGTCACAAGTTACTGAAATTCTTAGTTGGGTGGAACTTAATTATGTAAAATTACTGTAGCTGCTGACTCTACTCTGGGATGACTGGAAGCAGGAGTCTCCCTCTGAAGTTACAAATTGCTGCTAGGATAGCTTGTCATTCCTCAATTCTATGGTTCTAGGGCTCCATTTCTCTGTACCTAAGAGTTCATCAGCTTTCCCTTAAAATTGGTTTCATATTGCCCTCTTCTTTTGCCATCACACAGCAGTATCTTGGTCAGCTATTTGTGTGTGTGTGTGTGTGTGTGTGTGTGTGTGGTTTTTTGGGTCACACCCAGCAGTGCTCAGGGGTTACTCCTGGCTCCAGGCTCAGAAATTGCTCCTGGCAGGCACGGGGGACCATATGGGACGCCAGGATTCGAACTGATGACCTTCTGCATGAAAGGCAAACGCCCTACCTCCATGCTATCTCTCCAGCCCGGTCAGATATTTTTTTTTAACTTTGAAACAAAATTCATCTTAAAAGAAGTCTCAAGTTGCATCCAACAGGAAGCAGCGAGGTCCTCCAATTTTCTGCCTTCTATTATTTCCAGAGGTCTCAGGAGCTTGCCTTTATTCTTTTCACCCCAACTCTTCTACTCCTCCCCTTTACCTCTCAAGGCCCGTGACTGGTCTTTTCTCCTCTCATCTCTTGGCCTTTGCCCAAGATTGAACCCCCATTCCCTGTAAGTCCTCTAAGCAACAAAAAGTCAGGGCCACTGGAAGCTGGAGGTGTTATAGATTTCTAGCGAATATTTGGAGGTAAATGAAGGCATTGCTTCCTCCATAAAGGAATTAAATTACTATCAATAGTAGACCTAAGTCTAATAGATAGAAAACCTAAATTTTCTGTTATACTTCACCATACACCATGAAGACTGTCCCGATCTCCTGCCTTTGGCTCTCCTCTAAGTCTTTGTTGTACTTTTCTGGATCTTTATCCTGATCTGTTCTCTCCTACATCTCCCGCTATTTAAATGGTTACCATTTTAGTATTCAGAGCAATTTAGAGTTGTCTTTCTCCTTCTAATCCATCCTAGCCAGGCTCTCTGCCTTTATCTTTCAATGTCAAGGTGGCCTAGAGATAGGGTTGTTTTTTAAACACATCAGGTTCTCTACTAAGGTAATAAATGAACAAACAAGGCCCTCTAACCTCAGTCTCACCCCAAAAAGCATGCACAAACGTAGGTAACCCCAAATGCCTTTCTTTACTATCAACGGGAGCATTTCTACTTACCGCACATCAAGCAATGATCACATACACTTCTCCCAATATCCCTAGTGAAAATTATTTCTCTTGAAACTAATGGAGTGTGGTATGTGAGACCTTCTAATCTAGAGCTTTCTTCTCTCTGAGCTGAAGACACGGCTAGTGCCTAGTATGATCTTGACACAGGACTCCACAGAGGTTTCCCTGGAGTCAGTTTATCACTGATGTTTGCTGGGGTTACTTTTTCTTCAATTGTACTCAAAGGAAAGTCACCAGGACCCCCAAAGCTTTGTCACTGTTATCTTCAACCAAGCCCAGTAGCCAGGGCTACGAATTGGGATCATCTCAGATGATAAGACGGAAGTGGCTGCTACTAGTTAGTTAAAAGCCTTGTGACTAACTTGTATTTTTTGTCCTGGTTCAGAAATCTGGACTGTACTGCTCAGATGTTTATAACCTCCCCCCTGGGGTTTACGAAACTGTAAAAATGTATGCTAGAGATCCTGGAACTTGGTTGTTTCACTGCCATTTGACGGATCACCTGGCACGTGGAATGGAAAGCACTTATACAGTAATTGAATGAAAAGGTGAGAGCAGTTTGTCTCATTCATGAAAGTACCCACGCTTAAATGAATTTCACTATAATGTGTTTCCTAGCTCTTCCCTAAATTAATGATTGCAGGGCTGGAAAGATAACACAGTTGGTAAAGCACTTGCCCTGCATTCAACACACCAAGTTTCAGTTCCCAGCACTGCATATGGACACCTGAGTACTGCCAGGAGTAATCAACAAGCACAGAGTCAGAAGTAAGCCCTGCACCAGGGGTGGCCCCAAAACAAAACACAAAAATTTAAAATCAGAAAATCTTTTAAGCATCTTTATTTTTTGGTTTTGGAGTCACACCTGGCAATGCTCATGGTTTATTACTGGCTTTGCACTCAGAAATCACTCCTGGCATTGCTCAAGGGACCATATGGGATACATCAAACCAGAGTGGGCCTTATGCAAGGCAAGAGCCTTATCCACTCTCCTATCTCTCCAACTCCTTGACATATTTTATGCTATTTTAACCAAGGCTGTGCTCTTGATGGTTTTTTTTATGACTTTCATACTGAAGGAGTGAGAGAAGCTTAGTATGAACTGTTTTTTGAAACCTCTCTGAAAACAAATAAAAAATAAAAATATTTATAATATATAAAATAAATAATATTTATAAAAATATAAAATAAAAGTAAAACTTACTGGTCAAATTTTAATTTTTACCTAGTGGAAGACTATGTAGCTGACTAATATAATTATAGTATGATTATTCTTATTTTTTCATGATTCACATTCATCCTTAATCAAATAAACCTTACTCTCTGAGAAATTAATCTGCACGTGTAGCATTATTTGTTTGGGAAACTAAATTTTTCCTTCCAAATATAAAGCCAAGCTTGGCAGCATCTATACATCTACTGCCCATATGAGATAGAAGGAGTAGATTTGCAATTGTATAAGTAAATTGAACTAATTAGAAGTAATGTAATTTTTGGATGTTTGATGTATAATAAATGGCAAAAGTAATGGGTGTTCTATTAAGGATGTTCTTAAGACTTACAGGGGCCAGCAAGATAGTAGAAAGAGTAAAGCACTTGCCTTACATTCTTCTGGTCTATTCCTTGCACTACATATGATACCCTGAGCACCATCATGAGTGATCTCTGAGCAGTGAACCAGGATTAAACTCTAGTATGGCTCAAAAAACTCAAAAAAGAGAAAAAATACTTACATAGATCTCCTAATTTTTCTCTTGAAGCTCTGCAACTATTTGAGTTTAGTATTCCAATGGAACATCATCATGAAACCTCTGCAGCATAAATATTTCTCCCTGATAAAAATCTTAAGAAATTCATAAACAAAAAAATATCAAAGAATGAAAAAGTCTCTAAATGGCTGGCTAAGAACTTTCTGTAATAATGTCATGAGAAAGTTAGCTTCAAATAAATATTTTCTTGGTAAACTTTTTTGTGAGAAGTTTATGCCCTTCAGTCTAACCTAGGCAATACTAAACTCTCCTTTGCTCATCCTGGCTGTCCCCAAAGAGACCCCCATAAAGGCTGGAGCAATGCTGGTCACCATTTCTACCTCTGAAACTGATCTTCATGGCCCCAAGTTACCAAGTATAATAGGCATGCCTTGTTATCGAATGGTACTGATTGTTACAAAATCTATCTCTGAGTAACCTTTGTGTCATTTCGAAGTCCTCTTTAAAAATTACTACTCTTGTCACACAAAGCAAGCAATCAAAAACAGTGTTACTCTAGTATGTTAAAGCTACTAGCTAAAATACTAAATAGAATACCAAAATACTGGACTTTAGTACTGCTTTAGAGAACTAAAGCATGACTCTAGCACAGATGTAAAAGGCAAAATACTTTAGAGGGCCAAGGAGAAAAATGTTTCCAGAAAGTAGACAGTCCACCCTGGAAGTTCTATGGATCCAATCTTTTATTAAGTTATTATTACTGTTGTTGTTGTTGCTGCTGCTACTGCTGCTGTAAAAAGAATTCTAGTTTGCTCCAAGGACCTCCTGAGCTCATGCATTGCATTATGGGAACTCAAAGTCCATCCCTAGCACCACTTGATCTGGAGGTCCCCAAAATAACCATTTTAAAGCATAGTGGTCTGCTCTCATTGTTAATCATAAGCTTTGGTTTCAACTTCTCTTAAGCAGAGCTGGAGTGACAGCACAGTGGGTAGAGCTCTTGCCTTGCAGGAGGCCAACCTGAATTCAATGTCTTGAACCCCAAATGAACTCTGGGGCCTGCCAGGGGTGATTCCTGAGTTGCAGAGCCAGAAGTAATCCCTGAGAACTGCCAAGTGTGACCTAAAAGCAATCAATTGCTCTCAAAATAGTGAAAGAACAGGCATGAAGAAATAATTAAAATTTTATGTCAACAATGGTAATGCCTTCCGATAAAATTGTAGTTGTCAACACGGTACAGTTGTTTTTTTTTTGTTTTGTTTTGTTTTGTTTTAGTAGATTAAAGTTTGAGCTCTTGCTTGCCCTACAATGATCCTCTCAGCCAGAGAGGGTTGATCAGGACCTTGACCGGATCCTGGGCAGCTGACCAATTGAGGTAAAAAAAGTTTCAACTATGTCCAGTTAGCGAACTCCACATTAAAGTTCAGTCCATGGTCACACTTGCCTGCAAAACCCCAGAGTTGTGTAATTTTCTGTGGGGAAAAAAATTCCCCTTGTGGACACAGCCAAAATGACCTGTTATTTGATATTTGCAGCCTCCCCCTACCTAACAACCTAGGACAGGCCTCAAGAACCCATCATAAACAATAATCCTGCTGTCCAAGCAGATATTCAGAGCCAGTTTATGGCTTAGACTTTCCTTTCTTATCCATAAGAAATGACCAAAGGGTCTTCTCAGGACCAGTGGGAAAGAGTGTCAATCTTCCTGTCAGAAAGAAAAGTTAAAGAGATTTCTCTAATAAAGGATACTTGCTATATGTTTTTCCATCACCAAGCCCCATGTTTCCACTGCAGAAAACAGTTTCCCTTGTCTAGAAATCTTTAGCATAACCAGAAAAAAAAAAAAAAAGGTGGGGGGGAACTGTTAGAACTCTGATCAGATTAACTTCACAATTCTTTAAAAGCAAATACCAAAGTAGCCCTTGAGCTTCTGGAGTATAAACCTTTCTGGAGGAAAAAAAGTCTGCATGATATCGTGTGACTCCTGATACTCAGACTGTGGTCACATTGACCCCATCTCTCCTGGATGCAGAAATTCTCCATAGCAATATTAGTCAGGGTCCACTTCAGGGCTTTTCCTTTCTTTTTTTAATTTGAGGCACCGTGATTTACAATAGTATTCCTGACAAGGTTTGATATATATCCAATGTCCCAGTACCGACCCTCCACCAGCGTATCTTCCCCACCTCAACCTACCTCCCCCACCATGATATAGGTCAGTTCCAAAGATTCGCTTTAAACTCCCCAGTCATTCCATGGTCCAAGTACCCCTCTGGCATCAATAGAGAGAATGAGGGAAAAGTCCAGGTCCAGCTTGGGAAACTGGTTGGCTCACAGAGTGGCTTTCCTCCAACTCGAACAAAAGCGCCCTCTAGGGAAGAATGAAGCACTGAAAGATTGTGGACAACAGGGCAGGGACAGGTATGAGGGGGAGATGGAGCCCTGTTGCTGTTGCTTTTTAATGCTTTTTTATTTAATTAAAGAACTGCTAGAAATAGAGTCATTTTAAAAGGAACAACATCACGCAAATAAAACCTTGGCCAGTGGCATGTGGCAAATATCTTGGCCCTGTGGATCTAAGGGCCCAATCAATACACAATCAGTCCACACCATAGGCCTAATGACTTCATATACTGTATCGGACGGTTAAAATACTTGCTAGCTGGTGAGAAATCCTCCTCCTCTATGAATTTCACTTAATCTAAGCAATTCAATTTAGGTTGGCCCTCTGAGGGGAAAATGTTACAGATGAGAAAATAGACAGGGATGGAGGTAAATATCTTGTCTACAATCACAAAGTCCCACAATTCTTTAACTTCTTCTGTTCTTTGTCCCGACATCCGTATAAACTTTTCTTGATTTCTTTTTCTTTATTGGCCTTTTGCTAAAAATGCCTTCCCCACTCAATAACTCTCCAAAGTAGAATGGAAGTTGATGGGGGTAGAATTTGTACATGAATAATCACTGTGAATAGATTATTACTTAGACCAATGCCTGGGATTCACTGAAATAATACCTATTAAATTTACTAGTTATACAAATATCAGGTTGCTTTATCCTGACCTAACTTTTCAGTGTTACTTATCTAAGGTAATAATGTATTCTAGAGAAAACATTTATTAGTACAAATGTATATTTAGATCAAGTTTCTTTTCTTTTCTCACTTTTCACTCAGGGGTTACTCCTGGCTTTGTGCTCAGAAATCGCTCCTGGAACGTTCGGGGGGAACTATATGGGATGCCGGGATTTGAACCACTGACCTTAGTTATGAAAGGCAAACGCCTTACCTCCGTGCTATCTCTCCGGCCCCTTCTTTTCTAAGTAATAGTATAACATGAATAAAAACTGGAAATTTTATTTTTCTAATTACACTTTTATTGAAATAAGTGAATTATAATATTACATGTTTCTGATGAGCATCATTAAACATTAAATTGTATAGAAATGTGAATTGGTCCAGGCCATACAAACACAAGATGGAGGTTTCTCACAACATTAACAATAAAGCTGCCACATGGTCCAACAATTTTACTCCAGATATCTATCCCAAGAGCACGAAATCACTCATTCAAAAAGATATATGACCACCTACATTCATTGAGTTGTTTTTGCAGTAGCCAAGATCTTGAAACAACCAAATGCCCAACAATAGATGAGTAACTATAGAAATTGTGGTAAATAGACCCAAAAAATATGGGGCCAGAGCAAAGTACACTAGATAAGGCACATGCCCCCACTGGTTTGTTTCCCTGAATCCCATACAGTCCCCCAAACCCACCAGGAGTAATTCCTGAGCACAGAGCTATAAAAAATTATGAAATAAGGATTGCACTTAGCTATAAGAAATTATGAAATATTATATAATAATACCCATGCTGACAGTTTCCTTTCAGGAATCTGGATGCACAAGACGTGGTAGATAACAATACATGGGGTAGACTCCTTTTATTGTGCTTATTATTGCTTACTGCTCCAGCTGTGAAAATTGAATTTATCCTAAAATGCTCCACGTACGATCTAAGTCCAAAAGCTTTATTTAGCAAATTATACCCCCTCCATTGTTGAAGTGCCTAGAAATGGGAAAATACCTTCCCCCATTTTTTAATGCACTCTGACATATCCCATAAGGGTTAGCCCTCCAATTACAACCTATGAATAGATCTCCAATGTCTCTCTTTAAGTGGGTGTGAGTTTGTATGTGATGGACTCTTCTATGTTTGTCTAATCTGTATTGTACATAAGCCCTACCTAGATTGTATATAGTCCCGGTTATATATTATCCCTCCTTCTCTCCACCTCCTATTCACCACCTCACAAATCCTCTTTTATCCTCTCATCTCCTCAACCCTAATCTGTTATCTCTCCATATTTAACCTTCTTTACCCTCAGTTTGTAACTCCTCAGGAACAGGGACCATACCCCGGCCTCAGCAATCTGCCACCTGGCTCCCAAAACAAAAGAACACCCTCTCAGCCCCCACCCCCCATCTCTTGGCCTGGCAAGAAACTGCAGCCATCACTTCTGCTGACTCATTCTATGTGGCCCTTTTTCGCCCACTTCCCTTTATTGTAAACTGCTTGCTATCGGATTCAGCTCTAGAGGGACCCCTTCCCCCCCAGCTCAAACCTGATCTTGACTGCAGCGAACCATTTCTCAGACTCCACAAAATCATGGTGTGGGCTAAAAATGTGCCCTGGACTTTATCTCCCCATTAGACTATCTCAAAAGACTTAAAAGGAATATCTATATTTTCTTTGTATGTTTCTGTAGATCCATTTCCTTAATAGTTATAATTTTTTAATATTTATTTCCATGTGTAGAAGTAACTTACCCCATTTCTCTTTCCAGCTCTTATTTTTAGGGGGGAGGGAGATCTACTTAGTAGATCTTAGTAGATCTACTTTTCTACTTAGTATCTGATTTTCTACTTAGTAGAAATTCAAGTAGAAAAGTCTTGCTTGGGATACAAGCTCAATTCAAAACCAGGGCATAGAGACTGACTAGCTTGTTATTTTTATTCCCAAATGTACCATATGTTTACTGCACTTATGCAAAACGACAACAAAAAAACGCTGCCACATCTATCTGCCCCCCCTTTTTTGTTTTTATAATTTCCTTTTATTGATTCCTTTTTTATCTTAACTGTTTTTGTTTTATTTTATTGAAACAATTGAGATCTACAGAGTCCTTCATAGTTGAATTTCAGATATACAATGAGTCAGGACCCTTCCCACCACCAGTGTCAACCTCTCTCCAGCAATGGACCCAGAGTCATCCTATACCATCACCGTTTGCCCCCTGGCCTGCCAGTATAACAGATCCATTTAAGTTTAGGTTGTTAACGTTTAGGTCCCTCGATTTTATTATCATTGACTTTGTCTTAGCTATTTAGTTCTGTCTTTATTTCCCTGCTAATAAATCTGAGACCACTTGCCTCCTGGCCCCCAATCTTTCTTTATTCCTTTCCTCTTAGTTTTATAGAAAAATGAGAGAATATGTGTTAAAATAAAGTGATCTGTGTTCCAAGGTTCTGTGGAAAGGGCAGGATGCCCAATTTAAAAGATAAGAAATAAGATAATAAAAATAAAAAAAGGTTTATGTGGCAGGTTTTTTTTTTTGCATAGGTACAGCAAAATATGGGAAAATAGAAGGAAAAACCTTTATGAAGTGTGCCAGTGTCTGTTGTGTGAGACCACACATCACAAAGATGAAGAGCAATCAGTGCTGGTGGGAATGTGAGAGAAAGGAACTCTCATTCATTGCTGGTGGGAATGCCATCTAGTCCAGCCTTTATCAAAAACAATATGGAGATTCCTCAAAAAACTGGAAATTGTACTCTTATATGATCCAGCTATACCACTCCTAGGAATATACCCTAGAACACAAAAATACAATTAAAAAATCCCTTCCTCACACCTCTATTCATTGCAGCACTATTTACAATAGCCAACAATCAAGATGCCCTTCAACAGATGAACGGCTAAAGAAACGGTGGTACATATACACAATGGAATATTATGCAGCTATCAGAAGAAATGAAACCATGAAATTTTTCTATACATGGATGGACATAGAATCTACTATGCTAAGTGAAATAAGTCAGAGGGAGATAGATAGACACAGAATAGTCTCACTCATCTATGAATTTTAAGACAAATTAAGGACATTATTATAATAATCCCCAGCGACAATAGAGATGAGGGCCGGAAGGACCAGCTCATGATATAAAGCTCAGGGCCTGAGAGATAGCATGGAGGTAGGGAGTTTGCCTTGCATGCAGAAAGACGGTGGTTTGAATCCCGGCTTCCCATATGGTCCCCCGAGCCTGCCAGGAGTGATTTCTGAGCATAGAGCCAGGAGTAACCCCTGGTAAGCCAGGTGTGGCCCATAAAATCCCTCCTCAAAAAAAAAAAAAAAAAGATATGAAGCTCACCACAAAGAATAGTGGTGCAGTTAGGGAAATAACTACACTAACAACTATTATGACTATAATGAGTAAGAGAAGTAGAATGTCTGTCTCAAATACAGGCAAGGATTGGGAAGTTGGGAGGGGGGCATTGGTGGTAGGAATGCTGCACTGGTGAAGGGAGGTATTCTGATTATGTCTGAAACCCAACTATAATCATGCCTGTAATCATGGTGCTTAAATAAATATTTTATATATATAAAAAAAAAAGAAGGAAAAAGCTTTGGCCTAAAAACATGTAGACCTTACCCATAGAACTTCCTACCATAAGACCAACTACAAACTTCGGGCATACTAAATTGTCTAATCCCAAAGTCTTCCTCTATGATTCCAATAAAAGCTCTTCATAATCACGGTTGTCAGGGTAAGGTTTCTGTAGATAGAGATCCTGGTTTTTGTACAGATCCTATGTCAGAGAGACATGGGACATCTTCTGGTTTCATCTCACCATTAAGTGGCAATGCAGAGAACCCTTTTCCCTGAAAGCAGTTGTTGTTGTTGTTGTTGTTGTTACCAAGTTATCAGGGTGTCATATGAGCCCACTTTAAAGTAAGTCAATGCCAGGGCAGCATTAAGGCCTTCCCTGGTAGAAATCATATTCCTGGTGCTGGTGTAGAAAATTGTGCTGGTTCCATATATGGGATCCAAGGTTCAGAGGTAAATGGCTAATGTCCAATCTTCTGAAGCCTAAGCCAAGGGACTATGACAACAGTTCAGGGTGTAAGGCCCTACGGCAATATAAAAGTTATGTGGTTCTTATCTCTATTAAATAAGAACTTGTTTGTACACATAAAATTTTCCCATTTTAATGTGCCTATGCAATGCCACATGGTACTACTGGTATATATGCACCCTTTTTTTATTTTTTAATTTTTATTGTGACCAAAGTGCATTACAAATCTTTCACTGCATCATTTATGGTACATAGTGACAATGAATGAGGGGCATTCCCACCACCACTGCTGTCCTCCCTCTGCCCCTATTCCCAGTATGCATCACATAGCTCCCTCCTCTACCCCCCAGTATGCTAGTGCAACTGGTCTCCACTTTACAGCTTGTTGTAGATTGAGCATCCATTCCACCATCATTGGAGATAAAAAGGATAAGAAAAAGTGGAGAAAAAAATTTTGGTGACAACTACCAAAAAAAGAAAGGAGGAAAGAAAAATGGAAAAAAAGAAAAAAAATGGACCCAGCAAATAAAAATAAAAATAAATCTCTAAATAATAACCACAAGTGTGAAAAAGAAAAAGTGGAAGAACAAAGAGAAGGAAAATAAAGTCAAAAACTAACAGATCAACACAAAACAAGAAAAAGTATGGGTGCTGGAGTGGTAGGGTTTGGCGTTCTCCCCACTTTTTTTTTTTTTTTTTTTTTTTTTTTGCAGAGGCACAGTAAGCATTGGGGAAGAAAGGGAATTCCCGTGGCCTAAGAGATTCAGGGTTTCTCCATCCTTGAAGCATACCATCATGGGATCAACTATATGCACCATTTTTTATATTTTATTTATATCCTTTAGATAGGGGCTCCCACATTTTTATAGAACCTTAGAACATGAATCATTTTGCTCTGCCTCAAATTTCTATGTCTTCTTACAAATTGAGAAGAGAAAAAAAGTCAATGGTTTCAGGGGCCAAGTGGTCTCAGGTGAATTGTTTGGGAAAAAAATGGTCAGAACTAAATACCCAATCCAAAGTCAACAATAGAATCAAGAAGCCCAAACTATAACAAGCTAAATACAAAATGGAGCCGTTACACTAGTAGACCAAGAGGGGTAATGGTGGAGGTACGAGATGCACGCTGAGAACTAGAGTGGAGAGAGGTCAACGCTGGTGGTGGGAATGACCCTAATTTACTTTCACTACATGCATGAAATACAACTGTGAAAGACTTGCAATTCATAATGGTCTCAATAAAAATTTATAAAAAAAGAAATTATGGAAGTAGATGAGGTTGTGCTAAGTGAAATACGTTAGAAAACTACAAAAAAAAATGGAATGATATTACTCATGGGAGATTTGAAAAAAGAATAAGGAAGCTAACAATGTTCAATAAAAGCAAACACTTCTTAAGACTTACTGGGGACTTGACTTACCAAGTAGGGAAGGAAAGGAAACTGAAAAGGTTCTATGGACAGTTCGAGGATATTGGCACTTTGGTGGTGGATATAGTGCAGTAACATTTTACCCCTAACACATGTAAACATCTGCACTCTTGCAAATCAATGTTACCTCAATGTTTTAAAATAAACTTTAAAAAATCAGCATGTGGGCCCGGAGAAATAGCACAGTGGCGTTTGCCTTGCAAACAGCCGATCCAGGACCAAAGGTGGTTGGTTCGAATCCCGGTGTCCCATATGGTCCCCCGTGCCTGCCAGGAGCTATTTCTGAGCAGACAGCCAGGAGTAACCCCTGAGCACTGCCGGGTGTGGCCCAAAAAAACAAACAAACAAAAAAAATCAGCATGTAAAATGACTACATTAAATTCACCACAAAAATCCTATTTCTACCTTTAGCTACATATGTATCCCTTCTATCTGATTCCCCATCTCTCTCGTTCCCTTATTTTCTATTCTTATTTTCTATTTAGGTTAATGGTCTTATAAGGTTAACTCCTTATAAAGGAGTTCATTTCATTTCATTTAGTTCAACCATTAGTTTTATTTCTCTGCAAACTGCCTAAGAGTGAAATTGCGCAATATTTATCTTTCTTCATCTGGATTACTTCACTAAACACAAGGCTGATGCGACGTTAGTTCAAATGGCAGAATTTCTTCTCTTATCCTTATTTTTATACCTTTGACGAATATTCCATCCCAAGACTACATCTGCTTTATCCATTTTTATCTGATAATAGACATTGCAATATTTCCTGGTCTTTGCTATTGAATATAATGCTACAATGTGGACCAGGGGTCCATCTATCTCTTTAAATTTGCATTTTTATTTTCTTCTGGTAAATACTAAGAAATAGGATGATGCATGTAAAATTTCTGTTTATAATTTCTTGAGAACTGTCCATCTTGTTTCCTATGAGAAAATATACAATATAACAGTATACAATATCATTGAACGTGTGCAAGGATTTCCTTTTGGATTCACCACCTCTCACTTTTTTCAGGTCTGTATAGCTATCCTCACAGATGTGAGGTAATCACACATTGCTGTTTTTGGGTTATTTGGGATGGAGCAAGCTGTGTGCCACATCCTGAGATGCTCAGGGCTTCTTCCTGGGAGTTGACTTTGGGTTGGCTGCATGCAAAGCAAATGCCTTAACTCTATACTGTCTCTTTGGCCCTGCTGCTTTAATTTACATTTTCCCAATAATAAGAGATGGTGAACACCTTTTCATCTACTTGCTGCCTGTCCTATATCTTATTTGACTAAAAGAAAAAAAAAATACTATCTACTTTGTCCTCAAGACAGGGTTTCAATAAAAGAGTTTTCCACACTGATGTTCACATCCAACACCAAAGAAAGAATTAATCAAGCAGGCCAATTAACATATTTCTCTGTACTAAGACTAATGTTTGTCTTTGTCAACAAGTAGAGGTCAGATTTAGATGATCAAAATAGAAATACCAATCAGCTTTACGCTCTGCTGGTTGTCTGCACGCAGCAGTATGAGTCAGATAAACTTTCTGGTAAGTTCAGAGCTTGCAAATGCTATAAATCCTGCCAAATAAAACTGTTTCTTGGGGGATGCTTAATTTGGTGTCTTAAAAATGCAACCAAGTGTCGCTAGACTTCCCAGAAATAGGGAAGCACAGATTTGGATTACTTTTGCATAGTTTTCATCCTGATTTCAAAGTGTGCTGTCTGGAGCGCATCTCACTAAGGCAGATTGCTGGAGAAACAAAGGGAGCTTTGAGAGAAGACTCCCGCCTCTTGGAATTTGCACAATGACTGGAGGAATGCAGAGTTCTGAGGCCTGCAACAATAACTGTTGACGATTTATTGGTAATCACAGAACTCTGGCAGTGAAGGAAGAACTCCTCTCCTAGGTTTACGAGAACTGTACCGAAGTGGAAAATGCTATTTACTTAACAAAATCATTTTGTCTTGTGCAACATTAAATTGTGTCAATCAAGCAAATAAAGGAAGAAAACCTCATTTATAAAATGAACGGCTCTTGGTTTCAGTTCATTGCTTCTCCGGCTCCAAGAGGAGGAAAACAATGAAGATTTTGTTGCTTGCTGTTTTTCTACTTTTACATAGTCCCTCCACCAGGGCAAGAACAAAACATTATTACCTTGCAATTATTGAAGACATTTGGACCTATGCCTCGAACTCTTTGGAGAAGAAACTAATTGCAGTTGACACGTGAGTCTCTATTTCTATTGTTTATAGTGGAGTTTTATCAATCCCAGCTTAAAAAAGTGAGAGAAAAATGTTTCTTTAATTTGCTATGTGCAGAAATGTCAGAGTGTGGAGTTAAAACTCAAGAAACTTAAATAGATCTTTTTTAAGTCCTGTTTTGAGGTCTGGGAAACTTTTTAGAGAGACTTTGTCACGCTTCCTCCTGGATCCTGGGAATTTAGGTGGGGAGTGGGGTTAGTTTTAAACTGTCCTCTGGTGCTTCTGCTTCTCCAACAAGTTTGTGTCTTTTTGTCTGATGACACACTCTCTAAAGAATGCAAATGCAAAGTGTTACTTTTATAGTAGCATCGACTGAGTCCGCAGTAAGGATCCATTTTGTTAGCTTTCAGCATCTCCTTAAAATCAGATACAATTCAACAAAGTGGACCATGCTTGTTGAGTGACTGGCTGGCAAGTTAAACTCAGAGCTCTGAGCCTCTATGTTGTCATCTGGAAAATGGGCACAATAAGCATACAGATGGAAGGTGTTTGACTGGTGGATATATAGACATGCATGTATGCTCAGCTTAGTGCAGAGCTTGGCACTTCATACAAGTGCAAGAAATGTGAGCTTGTTTTGCTGAACCACCAGCAGAACCCATGTGATGTGAATGTTATTTTGTTCAATGGAAATCCCCTTGAAGTCAGGCAATAGTTTGCCAGACAGAGAAACAAGAGGATCAAAAAGATGTAGGAAGTCTCTGCAATGGAACTTTGTCTATACAAAGTTCATCATGTTTAAAAATGCTACTTAAACATTTGATATCTGATAGAAATCTGGCACTTGAAAACCAATATTCAAGGGCCAGGGAGATAGTTCAGAAATTGGGGGTGTATGAATTGTATGCACCATTCAATCTCTGGCTTTGTATGGTCCCCAGAACTATACCAACTACACCAACTTGGAGATGTCTGTGCTCCACCATCTCCAGACATTGAACCATCTGTCCCGGTAGGCAGAGTATTGACAGAAATGAACCCCTGAACTCACTGAGCACTGCTGGGGAGGCCTCCCAAAATCAATCAATCAATCAATTACCCACCATGCTGGAAAATTGAAAAATACATTGAATGCATTGAAAAATGTTTTCTTAAAAACTTTGGAGAGATCTTTGAGCACTGGTTAGTGGGTTCTTCTGTCTCTAAGCTCAAAGGTCACACCTGGCCTTGGGACATCCTAGGTAGTATTGAGGATTGCCTTAAACCCAGTTCTAGCTCTCTGTCCCCACAAATTTATTTATAAAATTTTATTTCAGGCATCTTGGTTTACAAAACTTTTATTAATAATTTTACACATGAAACTTTCCAGCACCACACCCTCCACTTCAATGTTTGCTTCCCTCTGCCTTTGTCCCCCATCCGTTCCCTCTGACAAGCTTCTGCATTTAAACCAGTTTTCAGTTTCTCTTGCCTTTGGGCATTTGATTGTTTCTATCCTACATATGGCAGTGATCTTCTACCTGGCCCTTTTCTTCTGACTAACTTCATTCAGTATGATACTCTCCAGATCCAACCATGTAGCACAATTGCATAATTTCATGTTTTCTTACAGCCTAGTAGTATCACAATTTATTCCCAAGTTTCTCATCCGGTTATCTATTTTAGACATTTTGATTTCTTCCAAATGTTGGTTATTATGTACAGTGATGGGATAAATATGGGAGTGCAACTGTCCTTTGTAAGTTGAGTTCTGGGGCCTTTTGAATAGATATCAAGAAGTGGATTTGCTGGAACAAATGAAAGTTCAATTTCTACCTTTTAGAGATGTGTAAATTGTTTGCTCATATTGAACTAGTTGCTGGACTAGACAACATTCTCACCAGCAGTGAATGAGGGATTCTTTTCCCCACATCCACTCTAACTAACTCTTATTTTTGTTATTTGTATTGTGTACTAGACTCACTGTTGTGAGAGGATATCTCATTGTTGTTTTGATTTGCATTCGTATAATGATAGATGATGCAGAACAATTTTTCATAAATCTTTTGGCCATCTGTATGTCTTTTCTGAGGTTTCTGTTCATCTCTACACTCCGGCTTTTGATAGCTTTGTTTATTTCTTGTAATATTTCATTAGTTCTTTATATATCTTGGTTATCAACCCTTTTCAGATGAATGGTGAGTAAACAATTCTCTTAATAAATTCAACTTAATGGTAATAAATCAAATAAATTGATGACAATCAGTATTTAAAACTATATCTAAATAGCTTTAGATCTAATAGTACAGTGGCTAAGGCATTTGTCTTCATGCAGTAACCCTGGTCCAATTCCCAGTGTCATATATGGTCCTCTGAGCACAGAGCCTGAAATTGAGCTTAATTACAAGCAGGTATGGCTTCCCAAAACAAAAAGAATAACTAAAAATAGATCAACCCATGAGCCAAATTTCATAACCACTCACTGTAATATTCGCATTGATTTTATGTATGTTTGAAATTTTGGACAGTAAAATGCATAGCTAATAACATTATCTACTTAAAAACATACTATATCAAATTGATGAAATATTTTATATTTATATAATGATGTCTCATTGTTAATGCAGTAAGGAATGTTACTAACCTCAGGAAAACTAATTAAAGATACTGGGGAGATGGTTCAAAAGGCTAGAGTGCAAGCTTTTCCTGCTGGAGGTCCCATGTTTGACCCTTAGCACCATATGTTCCCTGTACATGCTAGTACTGCCAGGTTTAGCCTGTGTGCCTCTGCCACTTGGCCTGAGCAGCACCTTATCTGTGGTCTCAGCATCTACCCCATGATATAATGAAATAGAAATTGTTGAGGTTATAGGGTGAGTGAAACTGAAAGTCTTGGTAAAACAGAGCATTGAAGCAGAAAAACCTGAGTCTAGGGGCTAGATGGAAGGGACCCCTAAACACTGTTTGGGGGACATGGGAAGAACCCCCAGTGATTCTCACACCCTAGATCAGGTCTTCAATCTGAATGTCTTAGAATATGGTGCCATTGAGGCCCTGCATTGTTGGAGGTTATATGATCCATCCCTGCTATGTTGGAGCCTCCAGGGCCCCACTTGGCTGTGCTCAGAGGACCATGTCATGCCAGAGATCAGAGAGAGGTCAGCAGGCTACAATGCATAAACCCTAACCCTTAAATCCTTAAACCCATAAACCTTAAACCTTAATCTCTCCAGTCCCACAACAGGGGGTTTTTCGTGAGGAAATTAAGGTCTATTTTTCTTATATTAATATCAATGGCATTTCTTTCTAATTGTTTGAGTTAAGTATTTACTTATACTCAGAAGTGACATTTACTTAGATCAGTATCTTATCTGTCACTTTAACAAACAATAGACAGTTTATAAAATGTGGCCCCTCAACCAAGTGAACAAATGTGTCTGTATGTAAAAAGCCCTGGGTTTAATTGCTGGCCCTACAAAAATAAATAATATTAAAAACAAGGTTTTGCTCCTGTCATTTATATTTGCATAAGAAAAAGTAAGAGAAACATCCTATAAGAACAACTTGCAAACTCAACAGTGTTCCAGGCCTACTCAGGCAGGATTTGGACTTTATTAGCAGGATCATAACTACAAATAATATTTCTTAGATTTGTTTTTTCTTGTTAAACTCTAGGAAGCTAGAAGTAAAGATTAAATTCTATTTCAATTATTTCAGTGACAGTTGTGGTGCTTAGGGGTTATTCCTGCCAGTGCTCAGAGGATCATAGGCAGTTGTAGTTCAACAGGTCAGTTACATGCAAAGCAAGTCCCTTAACCCTGGTTCTAGGATAGAAAAAGCTTCCAATGAAAAAATAACCACCACAAATCCTTTATCCATGGATGATATAGAAATATGATATTATTTGATGGGATTAGATGGTTTTTTTTTCTTGTAAAGTTCTGTCAGTGCCCTGTATATTTTGGATATTAGCCCCTTATCTGATGGGTGTTGGATGAATAGTTTCTCCCACTCGGTGGGTGGCTCTTGTATCCTGGGCACTATTTCTTTTGAGGTGCAGAAGTGTCTCAGCTTAATGTATTCCCATCTGTTGATCTCTGCTTTCACTTGTTTGAAAAGAAGAAATGAACAGACGCTTTGATAAAAAAAAGAAATACAAATGGCCAAAAGGCAAATGAAAAAATACTCCTCGTCACTAATCATCAGGGAGATGCAAATCAAAACAACGATGAGATACCATCTCACACCACAGAGATTGGCATACTTCACAAAGAATGAGAACAATCAGTGCTGGTGGGGATGTGGAGAGAAAGGAACTCTTATCCACTGCTGGTGGGAATGCCGTCTAGTCCAACCTCTATGGAAAGCGATATAGAGATTCCTCCAAAATCTGGAAATTGAGCTCCCATTCGACCCAGCTATTCCACTCCTAGGGATATACCCTAAGAACACAAGAATACAATACAAAAACCCCTCCCTCACACCTATATTTATTGCAGCACTATTCACAATAGTCAGGCTCTGGAAACAACCAAGATGCCCTTCAACAGACAAATGGCTAAAAAAAAACGGTGGTACATATATACAATGAAATATTATGCAGCCGTCAGGAGAGATGAAGTCATGAAATTTTCCTATATGGATGTACATGGAATCTATCATGCTGAGTGAAATAAGTCAGAGGGAGAGAGAGAGATGCAGAATAGTCTCACTCATCTATGGGTTTTAAGAAAAATAAAAGTCATTTTTGCAACAATCCTCAGAGACAATGAGAAGAGGGCTGGAACTTCCAGCTCACTTCATGAAGCTCACCACAAAGAGTGGTGAGTGAAGTTATAGAAATAACTACACAGAGAACTACCATAATCAAGTGAATGAATGAGGGAACTGGAAAGCCTGTCTGGAGTACAGGTGGGGGTGGGGTGGGATGGAGGGAGATTTGGGACATTGGTGGTGGGAAAGTTGCACTGGTGAAGGGCTGTTCTTTACATGACTGAAACCTAATCACAATCATATATGTAATCAAGATGTTTAAATAAAGGAAAACAAAATATAAAAAAAGAAAATAAAATTTAACATTAAAAAAAGAAATATGATATTAGCATTAATATAGGGGCCAGCGAGGTGGCACTAGAGGTAAGGTGTCTGCCTTGCAAGCGCTAGCCAAGGAAGGACCGCGGTTCGATCCCCCAGTGTCCCGTATGGTCCCCCCAAGCCAGGGGCAATTTCTGAATGCTTAGCCAGGAGTAACCCCTGAGCATCAAACGGGTGTGGCCCGATAAACCAAAAAAAATACGATACAGTCACTGATTTAATATACAATTTATATAAATATTGTGCCTCAGTTTTAAAGCTCCTTGTAAATATGTGAACTAAATCAGAAATTATATAGTAAGGATATCATTATGAGCAAAAACAATGACCAAAAAGATATAACAGCTTAGGGGCCGGGCGGTGGCGCTGGAGGTAAGGTGCCTGCCTTGCCTGCGCTAGCCTAGGACGGACCGCGGTTCGATCCCCCGGCGTCCCATATGGTCCCCCAAGAAGCCAGGAGCAACTTCTGAGCGAATAGCCAGGAGTAACCCCTGAGCGTCACAGGGTGTGGCCCAAAAACCAAAAAAAAAAAAAAAAAAAAAAGATATAACAGCTTAAATTACAATCTGAGGAACAGAGAGCAAACAATAGCCTACCTTGAATATAGCCCCAAGTTTTATGATGCAGATAGTAAGTGATCATGATTCCCTACAGACTCATCTCCAGAGTTACTAGCATTATCCTAAAAATTGATATTTTTCCCGTATCTCCTGTTTAAGAAAACAGAAAGGCAAGCAAAACATTTTTTAAGGGAAAACTTACACTGAAGGCATTATTCAACCTCTTCTAAAAATGTCTTCACATTTTGTAGACTGCCTTTGTTTAAATTATTTGCTAAAATGGCTGGACAAGTCTCTCAGAATGACTCATCTCCTGAAGCAGTGAGGGGTGGCACAAATATCTGCAGAGTGACATGAATGAAGGAATGATTGAATCATTCTGACACATCACATCTTCCAGGCTCTACAATTTACTGTCCTGGGTTCTATTTTTCCTGACAATAAATCACAAAGAAGGTAGACAACTAGGACCTATTTTCAGGGTGTGCTAGTGAATCCAAGTCTCTGGTAGGAACTGAAATTGCCTCTAGTTTGTGTCTGGGCAACAGGCTAAGTAAGTCTTTGCCAACCCATTAGTTTGGGACTGTTTGCTTTGAGATTCCTACACAGAGTAAACAGAATTTCTGAATAACTCCCAGAAATAAATGTCACTGCAGAATTTAGGAACAATCCCAGTGGTACCGCTGACTTTTGAATGAAAAGATCGGGTGGATCACATCTAAAGAAGGTTATACTGATGAAAGGTGTAATTTTTTATGACTGAAACCCAACTATAAACATGTTTGTAATCATGGTGCTTAAATAAATATATTAATAAAATAAAGAATAAAATATGTAATAAAAATAAAGAAGAGACTTCTTTAGAACAATATTTCTTAACCAGGACCATGAATATATTCCAAAAGAACCATGGACTAAAAACACATAAATGAGGGACCTTGACAGAAGACTAGGGGGCCAACTTAGGTTGGGTGTGGGAGTGGGGGATGTTGTACAGAAAGGAAACAATGTCTGAAGGGAGCCATTAAGGGCAAAAGGTTGAGAAATACTATTCCCATAGAAAAAGAAAATTAGTGAGATTCTGAGAGATGTGAAGGAAATTCAGCTAACCCAAACAGAAGGGACAATGTGAGAAGAATTAAGTATGGGAGAGGTGCTCAGAAAACCGTAAGAAAATGAATTTTCAACTGCACTGTCTCAATGAACTGAGTTCTGTTGCTAACTTGAATGTAGTTGGAAGATCCCCCAGAGTTTTTGGGCTAGTACTCATGCCATCCAACACCATTATGTTATGGTGGAGCCCGGCCCATAGAACTATAAAATGACACATGGTTTGTTTTCAGCATCTAAGTACTCATTAGTTCTGCAGCAATAAAACACATATACAAAATTACCACTCTCCACGAATAAAGCCCAGAAGTCACACCTTTTCGCATGTAACACCCACATTTTAAGAGGCATGTCTAGATTTCTCACTTGACAGGATTTTGAGGGAATAGCATTAAGATCACCTTAGTAAGGCTATATTAAAACAGTTCTTTGTTTAATCTCCTGCCATTAACATTTTGCTTCTGGATCTGAATCTACCAGAAATGATAGGAACTGACTCTAGGATTAGAGTGATGGGGAAAGGATAAAGAGAGAAATGTGACTCCTCAGAAGGAAACATATCTATTATATGGAGAAAAAAAAAAAAAGCATGTTACAGTGATCAACAGGAAAAATTTCAACAAACGTGAATTGTTTGGTGGGTTCAGAGAAGAGCTCTAATAGAGTCTTCTCATGGAATTTGTGACTGACAGCTTCCTTGAAATTCCAGGAACTGACTTGTTCACCTCATTCTGCTCTTGACATTAAATATGCATTGCCCAATAACCCTTTAGTGCTAGTTTAAAGACAGACATGAACAGTCTTCCCTGGAACCTGTAAGAAGGAGTGGTCCAGTTCTATTGGTGAATAGAAGGAGACCCTCTCTGTGCAGAAAACTTTGTGAGCACAGACATGTGCCCCTGTAACACAAAATTTCCATGACTTTCCTCCATGTACAAGGACCCCGTGAAGATGCTCTTAAACTTGGGCCTCACAACACTTTACAAATTTTCTCTTGTTAAACCTTCTAGAATAATAAGCCCAAAATGGAGCAGATTCAAGCTGTAGTTTAGGGAAGGAATTCATACGCTTGTCCTGCTGATTTTCCTTATATTTTGTAAAATTTTATTTCTAATTTATTTTTGGTTTGAAGACTACACACAGCAGTGCTCAGGGATCGCTCCTTGGGTGACTATAAGGGGTGCCAGAAGTAGAGTTTGTGTCAGCCATATGCAAGATAAACACTCTGCTTATTATGCTAGCTCTCTGGCACTTGAATGTCCTTTGAAAAGCATGTTTGTTTCATCTGGGTTTTTTTGTCTTGTTTTGTTTTGTTTTATTCTAACAAAATGGAAACTGCCATAAGCAATTAGAAAATGAATGCAAATAGGAGAGATAATAGCAGGAGTATTGAACCTGCACCTCAAAACACACATACACTCTCACACACATGCATGTCCATTTACACACATACACATCACGTGGGCACAAAAAAAGTCATTCCCTTATTTTTCTAACTTCCTGCTTAGTTCATCTCCTGACAGGGTTGAAGAAGGAACCCCCTCCTCCCCTCATTCATTTCAGTCAGTGAGCAATTAAGAAAATCGTGAGGTTCAGACAATTCTGAGGAATTAGAGATTCTTGGTCTATGGTGGCAGCTCTGAGACACTGGGTATTGAAGGAAGATAATGATTCCAGTGCATCCCTACCAACTTCGCCTCTGGGACACAAAGACTTGGACCAGGCAACAAGGCAACAGACATGGCTATGGACTGGATAGAGAAGCTACCACTTTTCTGCCTCACCTTTTTGAGAAATATGGGGCAATCCCTCCCCACTCTCTGAACTTCTACAACTCAGTCCAGAGCAGTGTCCAAACTCACCTGAGTTTTTTCTTTTTTTTTCTTATTAATTTTTTATTTTTAATTATGAGAACAAAGATGCAAAGAAAGAGGACAAGGTAAAGTTACAGTGGAAGGACAATCACCCATAAACAGAATTCTCAGTAGTCCCATTGCTGATATCTTAACTTTGAACTTTCAGCCAAAGAACATTAAGAAAAATAAAAACAGAACCCATGTATAATTACTTTGCCCCTCAAGTCCCCAGATTGTAGTACATAATATTTCTTACAGCACACAAAGCAATCTAAAGCCATAAACCTTATGTAACTCCTTAAACATTGAAGGCAAAGTACTGTTTTACATTTCCATGCACATGCATATTAGTTTAAGTTAACCATAAAAGTTTAAGTGGGTTGTTTTTCTTAAGGATTAGAGTCAGGGCACGGAGAGATAGCACAGTGGTGTTTGCTTTGCAAGCAGCCGATCCAGGACCAAAGGTGGTTGGTTCGAATCCCAGTGTCCCATATGGTCTCCCGTGCCTGTCAGAAGCTATTTCTGAGCAGACAGCCAGGAGTAACCCCTGAGCACCACCGGGTGTGGCCAAAAAAAAAAAAAAAAAAAAGGATTAGAGTCAAAGGAGCACAGTAAAAATGGTGGTAGGATGACAATTATTGTTTGCATAGGCCCACCAAAATATGAAGGACATGGAAAGGAAAAGCTTTGGCCTAAATACAAATAGAACCTACTCCTGAAGTTTCCTGGCATAAAACCAACTCTAGGCTCCAGGCAAATTAGTTTCTCCAATTCAGGTCATTGTCTGTAGTGCCAATACACTTTTATTTTTCACACAGTTTCTGTTGTTGGTATCATGTTTCTGTATTAAAGATCCTGGAATCTGCATATCCTACATTGCAGTCAGGATGGTGCAGAGCGTCCTCTCATTTCACCTCACCATTAAAGGGCAAAGTAGAGAACCCTGTCCTGTAAGCAGGTCGTTGTTGTTGTCAAGTCTTCTTAGTGTTAAGGGAAGTCTCTTTTGAGCAGGTTGATGTCAGAGCAGTGGTAGAGTCTTCCCTGGTGAGTTTTTTTTTTAACAACAAAAACCTGGGCTTATCTCAGGCCCTCAGAACTATTCACAAAGGCTAGGGCTTTGTGAATATATTTTATATATATTATATATTTATATTTTCAATATATTAATAATATTATTTAATTATATTTTTAATAATTTAATATTAATAATATTAATCATGATCATTCTATTATTAGTGTATGGTTATAATTAATTATGATAATATTGGTAATGTTATTGATAATTATATTAATAGTAATATTAGTAATATGTAAATTATATATTTATATATTTTACTCAGTGGTTAAGATAGTTAAAGGCCTGTACACAGTGTATCATGAAAGACTGACTTTGGCTTGGAAACAAGGAAGGGAAACTCTCCTTCCCACTTAAAATGAGCTCAGAGTTGGGAAACAAGACTGCAGTTATTCGTTAGCACACACAGGGCCTGGGAGGAAAACAGAGAAGGTCAAAAGTCATGTCACACAAACTCATGAACAAGCACAATTTCTCAGTGGCCCCAGATAACTTCCAGAGACAAGAGTCCCAAGGGAGCCCTGAAAGACCAAGGGTTACAGAGAAAAGATTGTAATAGCAAGACCAGTTCCGAAGTTTGACTCTTTTCTTTTGCTTTCCTTTCCCAGTATTTTCCATCTGTTTTCCTTTTTATACGTTTTCCATTTGTTTTCATTTTCCAGTTTGAAATTTCTTTTGTCGATCTTTTTGCATGTTTGCTTTTTAATATTTTAAGCAACTGAATCAAACATGAACTAGAATACAAAATGGTCTTGTTTTCAGTTGTTTTCAGTAACAAGAACATGGAGGCAATAAAAACCTCCCAAAAATGACAGAATAAATCCAAACATTGCCTGCATCACCTAATCTTGCTTTAGAGATGCTAAAGAAATAAAGTTACACCAATCATTTTACCTTTAAGGACATGCATGCTACATATACATATACATATAAATACACTAAGATCCCAGGTATCTAGATAAACAATTATTTATAATTGTTCCCTGGTAGCTGGAAGAGACACACCCTAAGTAAGCCAAACCTTAACTTCTTTATTTTAATATTTCATGTTAGCATTGGGAACACAGTAACGCAGTATGGGGACTGAGGGGTGTGTGGCTGACCTCTATTCCATCCCTAGCACTGGCATATGGTCCATTGAGCATTCCTAAGAAACTCCAGTTATAGCCTAAACCATCCCCTCCCCCAAAATAAATGTTTTACTTCAAACTCTGTGATCTGTTTCATATTGCTTCTGTGTTAAATATGGAAATCTTGTAGAAAATACTTTGATGGGGAGACTAGGAGCTAGTGCAGTAGTTATGTGTCTAATATGTGTCCAAGCCAGGGAGGGGTAACAGGATTGTTTTACATTTGGGGGTCAAACCTGGCAGTGATCAGGGCTATCTCCTAGCTCTATGCTCAAGGACAACTCCTAGCAATGCTTAGGGAACTATATATGTTGCTGGGGGTGGAACCCAGATCTGCTTGCAAGGCAAGTGCCCTACTAGTGTACTATCACTCGGGCACCTCAACACCTCAACACAGGTTTAATCCTCAGAACCACATAGTTTCCAATTCTTGAGAGGTGTAGCCTTGGAGGCCACCTGAACTACCAGGGTCACATCCCTGGGACTCATATCAACTTGTCATTGGTCCTACTGTCCAGTGGGGTCCTTGGCTCTTCTTGAGCATCTATCTCTTCACAGCCTCTCTTGCCCCAAAAAAGTACTCTAATGAAATGCACCATCAGTGTAGTGAATGTGGAATACATGCACACACACACACATACCACACACACACACACACACACACACACACACACCAGCAAGGTTTCTGGTCAACCTTTTCCTTCATAGTTAGGGGCAACTTCAAACAGTAGAAAAATATTTCATATGTTACAGTCATTGGTTTCTCCATCATTATACCATCATCTCCAGAAGTCATTGCTTCATAGAGTTTTCTTCTTTTTTCTTTGCAGGGAGCATGCTAATTTTTACCTCCAAAGTGGCCCTGACAGAATTGGAAGAATATACAAGAAAGCCATTTATCTTCAATACACAGATGAAACCTATACGAAGAAGATTGAAAAACCTAAGTGGCTTGGGTTTTTAGGCCCCATTATCAAGGCTGAAATAGGAGATACTGTCTATGTACACTTAAAAAACTATGCTTCTAGGCCTTACACATTCCATACACATGGAATAGAATATCAGAAAGAACACGAGGGTAAGTACAACTCTAGTCCAGCCAAGATTTCCTGGAAGAATTTTTCTGGGTGATAAAAATGCCATGACAGAGGGGACTCACTTTTCAACTCTCAGTTCCATTCCAAACAATTTGAACGAGAAAAAAAAGGCAAGAGGAGATTAAAATGCAGAGTGAAGAAACAGGATAGATACAGATCATCTTAGTTTTGTAACTCCTTCATGGGAATGTGCTGTGTTTATAGTTACCTCTCGACCTAACTTTGAATCAACTGTCTTTTTCAAAGCAGCACAGGTCAAATATCGGTCAAATTGTCTTTCCACCCAGAGTTCCCTCTGAGAGGCAAAACAAAAGGATCATTTGAAGTGGGAATTGAATGACTTAAAAATTGTGTCTGAAAGCCAAGGATGAGGAGGCTTGTGATTACTAGCTTAATATATGATGATAATGATGGCAAAGATCCTATTGTCATTATGCAAAGGTCTTCAAATTTCTAGACTAAGACTTGAATACTATTTTTGACTTCTATGGGATGGGATGAGTGTCCTTAGCCAAATTACTTAAATTTCATGTGCTTCACTGCATATGTGTATATTCATACATATAATGTATATATTTGTGAGAAAACAAAGCATAGACAACTAGAGTACAAGTAGCTCAAGAAAAAAACAGCAGTGTTGAAACTCTAAGAATCAAGTCTAGAAATTCAGGTAAAATTATATTTGTTTCATTACTAGTCTTTTCTTAAGGATTATTGCTTTAGAAAATCAATATTGTAACACACATACCACACACACACACACACATACACACACACACACACACACACCAGCAAGGTTTCTGGTCAACCTTTTCCTTCATAGTTAGGGGCAACTTCAAACAATAGACAAATATTTCACATTTTTTCACATATTTTGCTCTTTTTAAAACAATTATAATGATAGCATATCTGATTAAGTATAATTGAAGCAAGATTGGCTTTGAATTAATCATGAATAAAGGCAGATTTACATGAAGGTTCTATTATTTTCTCATTTTGTTGCATATTTGGAAATTTTAAAATAAAAAATTAAAGATGTTTTTAATTCCATGTTAATTCATGAGCAAAACATCAGATATCATATAAGAAGTTCCAAATCATAGAACAAGCTGGGATTTTGCTATTTCCAAACCATAATTTGTGGGTAAAAATGGTTTGTGAGAGGCTGAAGAGATAGTACATTGGGTAGGGTACTTGCCCTGCACATGGCTTACCCAGGTTCGATTCCTGATATCCTATATGGTGGCCTGAGCAATGCCAGGAGTAATTCTGAGTAAAGAGTCAGGAGTAACCCTTGTGCATCAGGGGTGTGACCAAAAAAAAAATCAACATTTTAAAAAGCCATTATTTATAAAATTACAAACTAAGTTCTCCTGCGTGCTTTTTGATGACTCAGGTAAGTATAAAAATGTAATGTTCTTTTTAAAACTTTTTGATCTTATAACTCTCTTGTCTTTTCAAACAGCATAGCATCTCCAAAGGGCTACAAATCTGATGATAAACAAATGTGTATTGGATGAGTAAATGAACCTTCATTCTCTCAATAAAGGATAACTCATTCAGTCTGAAATTACATTCCATGTTGCCTTCTAGGAGCTCTCTACCCTGATAACACCACGGATGCTCTAAGAGAAGATGACAAAATCTATCCAGGAAAGAACTATACTTACAGATTGTTTGCTAGCACTCCACATAGCCCAGGGCAGGAAGACAGCAACTGTGTGACCCGGATTTACCATTCCCATATAGATGCACCAAGAGATATTGCCTCAGGCCTCATTGGGCCTTTAATCATCTGTAAAAAAGGTATGTTTGGGGACCAGAGAGATAGTACAGCAGGCCAGGAGTTTGCCTTGCACACAATGACCTGCGTTTGATCCCTAGCATCCCATATAGTCTCCAGGAATGAGTCTTGAGTGCAGTGTCAGTAGTAAATCCCAAGCATAACTGGGGTCCCCCAAAAACAGGAAAGAAAAATAAAAGGTATACTTTTTCATCCTTGCTCACAAGATAGGATCAAAAAGCAAGAGACAGGGCAGTTTGTATTTTTAATACAAGTTAAGTTTCCTGGGACTGGAGCAATAGTACAGAGTTAGGGCACTTGCCTTGATTTGACTGGCCTAAATCAATTTCCAGCATCCCATTTAGTCTTTCAAACACTGCTAGGAATAATTCATGAACGCAGAGCCAGGAGTAAGCTCTGAGTATTGCTCGGTGTATTCCCCAAACAAACAAACAAAAATGTAAGCCTTCTTGTTTTGATTACTCCTACCCTGATATTTTCTTCCTTTCTCCTAGATAGTGTTGGGGAGGGAGGGGAGAGACTGGTAGGGCAGAGAAAGATAAGGACAGGAGGGATTTTGGAAGAAAAATTCTTCCACATTGCTCAACTGCATTAAATTAGAGTCTGGTATGCTTATCTAATTTCCAACCATAGTGCTGGAAAAATATGAGATTTTTATAAGGACAGAGCAATAATACAAAAGTAGGGTGCTTGCCTTGCATGTGGCCAACCCAGGTTTAATCACTTGCATCTCCTGCATCCCCACATTAGGGACAATCAGGAGTAATTATTTAGCACAGAGCCAGGAGTAACCCCTGAGCATAGCCTGGTGTGCCCCCCACCCCCCCAAAAAGAATTTTAATTAAATTTAAAGAGAAATATGACTTACTGACTGTGACCCTCTTAAAGGCACTCCTTAATATTAAACTATTTCTAAACAGAGGAGTTGGCGAATCAGCTGAAGAACTTGAAATCAAATTTATACTTGAACAGTGATTAGTTACCTACGAGTTTATGATAGCTTGTTTATAGTTATGAAGATCAGAATACATATACAATTATTTTTGTTTGCTTTTGTTTGAAGGATCATATGAGATGCCACGATTGAACCTGGAATCTGGGTCAGCCATGTGCAAGGCAAATGGCCTACCTGCCATGCTATCTATCACTCTGGCCCAATATATACAAACTTTTTAATGCACCTTCTCATTTGCAAAAACATTTAATATTAAGTGTTTAGTGGACATCAAGATATATGAAAATTTCTAAGCTCAGGAAGCTGAGCATAAAATTCCTTAAGGTGCTGGAGAAAGCAAGAATAAGGCACTAGCCTTACAGGCAGTGAACCCCAGTTTTGTTTTATTTTTTTGTTTGGAAGGGTGGGCTACACCTGGCAGTGCTCAAGGGTTACTCAAACCCTGTGCTCAAAAATCACTCCTGGCAAGCTTGGGGGACCATATAGGATACCAGGTATCAAACCCAGGTCTGCTACATGAGGCAAACACCCTCCCCACTTTCCTATTGCTACAGCTCCAGGTGAATTCCTATTTGACCCCCTGAGCATCACCAAAGAAAAGATCCCTGAGCACAGAAGCAGAGCACCTCCAGGTGTGACCCAAAGCTCCCTCCAAAAAACATTCTCTAGATCTTCCCCTGTCAATAAATAAAATGGACTAGTACAAATGTGTGGTATATTGGGAAGATAAATACAGAAAAATTAACTATATTACATACCATAGATTTAACTTCAACTTTTAAAGTGCGATTTTCACTTCAGATTCTCTGGATGGAGAAAAAGAAAAAGATGTTGACCAAGAATTTGTGGTGATGTTCTCTGTGGTGGATGAAAATCTCAGCTGGTACCTAGATGACAACATTCAAACATACTGCTCAGAACCACAGAAGGTTGACAGAGACGATGAAGAATTCCAGGAAAGTAACAAGATGTACTGTGAGTTTCTGGAAGATCAACTTCCTTTACCTTTTTCCTTGCTGTGTCCCTTCTGCTAAGTTTAGTTCTGCACAAGTATCAGTAGTGTATTTCTGTGGCTCCTAAAAACAAAGTACTTTGGGTATGTAACTTGATATTCATGTAGAAGTCGACAGAAACATCAGTTAGGGTTTAATGAACCTGTACACTATACATAGGTGCTTATTTCTCCTGCAAATTCATTCTAAAATTTATTAGTCTATCTAAAGTTATGAAAATTGGTATATAGAATTATACCTATATTGTAAAATGTTAAACTATATTTAAGAAATAGTTTAAAGCAAGTTCTAAACATTTGCATATACATGTCCACCCTCGGGCCCCTGAATTATTTCTTTTCTATTTTTAAGTAACTTTACTTCTAGAAATGCCTAGACTTCTCTTTAATTCTCAGGCACAAGATACTGAGCTCACTAAGCTTGTCTATAACTCATAATTTGAATAAGAAATAAAATTCCTTTACAACAACTTAATAATTATAGTTATTTTGTGTAACTTCAAAATAATATTTTTGTTGTTGTAATTTTGGTCTTTAATTTTTTTTATGAATCACCCTGAGATTCACAGTTGTTTTTTGTTTTGTTTTGTTTTGGAACCACACCAGTGATGCTCAGCACTTACTACTGGCTCTGAACTCAGGAATAATTCCTGACAGTGTTCAGGAGACAATATGGGGTGCTGGGGACCAAATCTTGGCTAGCAGCATGCAAGGCAAGAACCCTACCCACTGTACCCAATGCAATATTTGGTGCATTCACAGAGCTTTCCAGAACCACTTTCTACTCTAGTTATAGCTCTTTTAGACAGAAAGCTTAAGTTTTCTCCAAAAGTTTCAAGCCATCCGATGATTTTTGTAGCTCTGGTCACTGCTTTTTACTGCCCTTTATTTCTCCTATCTTCTATCCTCCTTCATATCTCTTCAAAATTGTCTTCCAATATCCTTACGTTTTTTTAAAAAAATTATTCACAAAGAAATTCATATTGATAATAGAAAATTGGAGGCTTTCAGTAAGCAAAAAGAAAATATTAATATAATTTCTATTCCGACTTACATGATTCATTGCTTCAGTCTTGTTTCTATTCACTATATATATGTTTTGTATAGATGCACACTTTTGTATTTATATTCTGTTCAGTGTTCTGTTTTCCTAAAATTGAATGACAAAAATCCAGTCCAAAATGAAAAATAAATTAACAACACAGGAAAGAGCTGGCATGCATGCATTTCCAACCCCAGTTTTATAAGGCTTATGTGCCTTCTAGATCCCGTTCCTAAACTCTGCTTCTATAGTGGTCTCTACCCCTACTCCAAATATATATATATACATGTGCAGTTACCATCTCTTTTTTACTTCTAGCTGTGAATGGATACACATTTGGAAGTCTCCCAGGTCTTTCCATGTGTGCTGAGGACAGAGTGAAATGGTATCTTTTTGGAATGGGCAATGAAGTTGACATACATGCAGCTTACTTCCATGGACAAACGTTGACTAGCAAGAACTACCGTATTGATACTATCAATCTCTTTCCGGCTACCCTTATTGATGCTTTTATGGTGGCCCAGACCCCTGGAGAATGGATGCTTAGCTGTCAGAATCTAAACCATCTGAAAGGTAGGAGATTCCTTACCCAAATGAAGAGTTATGTCTTAGTTATGCTATGAAAGGGTGATAGCTAGAAGTCACAATCTAAAGATCTTGGCACAAACTTTGTACAGGTTGCTTAATTTTATTCCTAGAACAGAATGCATCAAACTTTGTTCTGGTTGCTTAATTTTATTCCTAGAATAGAATTCACCCAATGTGATTTTTAAAAAAGATTAAAAATAGGTCTGGAGCAATAGCATGGCAGGTAGGGTGCTTGTCTTGCATGTGGCCAGCTCAGATTAGCTTCCCAGCATCCTATGGTTCCCTGAGCCCCCTAGCACTAATTTCAGAGTGCAGAGCAAGGAACAAACCAGGTGTGTTTTCCCCCATTAAAAGAAATATTTTCATTTTATAAAGGTATAAGTGGCATTAAAAGTGGTCATAAAAATATAGTATTTCATAAAACTTTTTTTTTGAGAGGGAGTCACACCTGGTGCAGCTCAGAAGTTACTTCTGGATCTATGCTCAGATCACTCCTGGCAGGTTTTGGTGGCCAAGGATTGAATCTGGGTCACCGCCTGCAAGACAGATGCCCTTCCCACTGTGCTATCACTCCAGCCCATGTACAACTATCTTATTTTGATCAACAATATTGTAAACACCACAAGACCTGATATTGTTCTAAATGTAGCTTATTTTTCATAAAATTTATTTTATCAAATATTACAAGTTTTGGGGCTGAAGCAATAGCACAGTGGTAGGGTATTTGCATTACACATAGCCAACCCTGGATGGATCCCGGTTCAATTCCTGGCCTGAACCTGCCAGGAGCGACCTCTGAGAGCAAAGCCAGGAGTAGTCCCTGAGCACTGCCAGGTGTATATAAAAAATGATTTTCTCTGAGTTCATTTATTCCATAGTTTAACTCAATTAATCCTTTTTCTATTAAGTATAAAAGGATCACACATTCTTAATATTAAAAAAATACTAGGTTGTAATATATCTCCAAGAGAAGTTAGGTTTAATCTGGATCTCTGTGCACGTTACTTTGATCTTCAAGTAAACCTGCCAAATATGACCTTGGCCAGGGAAGGCCCTGTACAGTCACTTAGTTTAATAGCCCAGTAATAACAAGATTTATTGACCAAAGAAATGGGGAATGCATTTGCTTTTCATTTGCCTTGCACAGGATTTAATCCTGGCACCATATATGGTCTCCCAAACTCTTCCTAGAATTATCCCTATGAACAGAGCCACAGTAAACCCTGAGCAGTTGTGACAAACTATCAGTTGTGATAAAATTTTGTAATTCAAAATAATTTAAAATTAAGGAAAAAAATCAACTTTCATTGATTCTTCCATGCCACTTCTCCCTAACCCCTGGCTATTACATAGCCTCTCTTCTTTTGCTTGCCCACTGAGGTATCTTGCTTTACTTATCAGAAAATGTCAGGTGAATGTCCACCAAAATGCCAACCACATTTTTTTAAAAACACTTTTAATCTCCATACCATATGGAGTGAGGGGCAATCTGTTTTACTTTTTTGTCATTTCTTTGCAACTTTTATTTTAATTTATCATATTGGTTTTTTTGTTTTTGTTTTGTTTTTTTTTGGGGGGGGGGGCCACACCAGTGACTCTCAGGGATTACTTCTGGCTATGTGCTCAGAAATCACTCTTGGCTTGGGGGACCAGATGGGATGGTGGGGGATTGAACCGAGGTCTGTCCTAGGTTAGCCCTTGCAAGACAAATGCCCACTGCTTGCACCACCGCTCTGGCCCCAATTTATCATATTGTTTATAGCTATTTATTTCTTCGATTTACTGCTTTTTTTAGACCTGTATTTTACAAGGCATGATAAGAGAGGAACACTAGGTCCGTAAACCCGATGTCTATTTCTGTGTGTTTTCAGCTGGCTTGCAGGCTTTTTTCCAGGTTAAAGACTGCAAAAAACTCTCACATGAACCTCCTGTCCAGGGGGAAGTTAGACAGTACTACATTGCTGCTGAAGAGATCATCTGGAACTATGCACCCTCTGGCACAGATACAATCACCAACCAAAATTTAACAGAGCCTGAAAGGTAATTTAGAAGAAGATGTGATTCCAAAATATGACTCCTCCTTTAAAAAACCATCAAAGGCTGATTCAGCAAAAAATTATAGTTGATACTAGAATTGATTAACTAGTCTGCTAATATTTTTGAGGGGTTTAGTCCAATACAGTAAGATGTGATTTGTCTTTTTCTTTGGATTTCTTTTACTTAGTTTTTCTTAGGCTTTGTTTTTCTTTTGTTTTTTTTTTTTTGTTTGTTTTTGTTTTTGTTTTTGGGCCACACCCGGTAACGCTCAGGGGTTACTCCTGGCTATGTGCTCAGAAGTTGCTCCTGGCTCGTGGGACCATATGGGACACCGGGCGATCGAACCGCGGTCCGTCCAAGGCCAGCGCAGGCAAGGCAGGCACCTTACCTTTAGCGCCACCGCCCGGCCCCCGGCTTTGTTTTTCTTTTACATTTTTTTGGTTTGGTGGCCACATCTAGTAGAGCTGAGGGTTTATTCGTGTTTGCACTCAGGGCTCACTTCTGGTAGTACTCAGGGGACTGTATGTAGTATTTTTGGCCAAATCCAGCAGTGTTCAAGGGGATATTCCTGGCTCTGTGCTCAGGAGTTGCTCCTGAGAGTGTTCAGAGGTTCAAAGGTGGTGCTGAAGAATCAATCCAGGTTCTTTGACTTTTTTTTTTTTTTTTTTTTGGTTTTTGGGTCACACCTGGCATCGCTCAGGGGTTACTCCTGGCTCTACGCTCAGAAATCGCTCCTGGCAGGCTGGGGGGATCATATGGGATGTCGGGATTCGAACCACTGACCTTCTGCAAGCAAGGCAAACACCTTAACTCCATGCTATCTCTCTGGCCACGGTTCTTTGACTTATAAGGAAATTTCCTTACCCCTACATTCTCTTAGCACCACTGGTCATGTTAGAGAGCACCTCAGGCTTATTTTCTTCCCATGACTTGTTTCTTCTTAGTAAACACCTGCTTCATTCTCTCCAATGTGGACAGTTGATCTTATTTTTAACTTTACCTCTCTGGATTGTTTTAAAAAACCAAAAGACCCTTACTCCAGAAAGTCTTTGGAAATCCCCATGCCATATTTGCAACCCTGGGAGAAATGCTCTAAACACTCCTACTGATGACCTGCCAGGCTGACAGTTTCTCAAATGAGTTTTCTGACAGAAAACATGTCAATAGATGGGGATGCCCTCCATGTCATTGTGTTCACAGCACTCTGGAGGCATCTGTCAATGGAAGAAAGAGACAAATAGGGTGACTGACTGTGCAAGTTAAAGACCTTTCTGTGTGTCACTTTTTTATTTTTGTAAAACAAGAAAAATACAATAACAACTTGTAACATTACCATGTGAATTTTATGGTGAATATCTGATAATCAAGAAAAGCTCCTGAGCTAGCTCATCTTTGATCTGGAAAAAAATTATGTTTTAAACATGTTATAAAATATTTAAATATATGTTTTATAGTTAGAGAGAAAGAGTACAAGGATGAAAACACTTGCCTTGTATGAGACTGTGGCCATGTGATGCTATGGTTTGACTCTTGGCATCACATAGGTTTCCCAAGCACTATGAGGTATGTACTCTGAGATCTAAAATAAGATCTATTGTACAGTACAGCAGATAGGGCATTAGCCATGCACCTGCCCAACCCAGGTTCAATCCCCAGCATTCCACATGGTCCCCCAAGCACCACCAGGTGTAATTCCTGAATGTAGAGCCAGTAGTAAGCCCTGAGCACCATCAAGTATGCCCCTAAAAACCCCATAAATAAATAAAATAAGATCTAAGACATTTGCCTTCTTATGACTGACCCAGGTTCATCCCTAGAACCATATATTATCCTTGAGCCCCACCAGGAGCTAGGAGTAAGCCCTGAGCACAAATTGATGTGTCCCAGTCAGTCCTAGGGGCTGGAGCAATGGCGCAGAATGGTAAAATGCTTGTCTAGTTGGCTCTGGCCTAGGACGGACCACAGTTTGATCCCTCGGTGTCCCATATGGTTCTCCAAGCCAGGAGCGATTCCTGAATGCATAGCGAGGAGTAACCCTTGAGCATCGTCGGGTGTGCCCCCCCCCCCAAAAAAAAAACATAAAAGATCTGTTCTAGATTGATGTGTTTGACTATCAGGGATGATATGGTTCCTCTTGAAATTTCCATCACACCAGAGAAAGTGAACCATCTCCACCATATTTCTATGAATTGGCCTGGTACTGCTAGTCATTATTGAAGTATGGGTAATGATCTCTAAGCCCTGGTTAGACTGTGTCTCTCCCATCTTTATCTTCCGTGAATGCCTGTCTTCCACGTCACATTTCAACCCTGTTCTTTTGGCAGTGCTTCAGAGGTGTTCTTTGAACAAGGTGCTACAAGAATTGGAGGTTCTTATAAAAAGTTGGTTTACCGAGAGTATACAGATGCCTCCTTCACAAAGAAAAAGGAAAGAGGGCCAAAGGAGGAACACCTTGGCATCCTGGGTGAGTCTATGTAAATTATATGGGACTATTTTCCTTTACCCTGTTGATACCAACCTCAAGACCAAAGCTGCATGCAATGCAGCATTTCGTACTCAGAAAAAAGAGAGTTGTGGATGATCACATGTCAATAAAATATAGAAGTAAATATCTTCTCTTAAGGTAAGTTACCACTAGTAAAATGAGACTACAAATTATTGTTTTTATCCCAAAAGGTAATAGGGGTTGTAGTTGAAATAAATTGTCTGGTTAGCTTGTGTTTTTTTTTTTTTTTTTTTGTCATCGTCGTCGTTTTGGGGGGCCACGCTCTGTGGTGCTCAAGGGTTACTCCTGGCTCTTCACTCAGAAATCGCTCTGGCAGGCTCAGGGGACCACATGGGATTCTGGGAATTGAACCCGGGTCCTTCCAGAGTCGGCCGCATGCAAGGCAAATGCCATATGGCTGTGCTATCACTCTGGCCTCTAGCTTGTATTTTTTTTTTCCTAGCTTGTATTTTTAGCTGAAGGTGCATACCTTAGAAATAAAATTCTGGGGCCAGTGAGGTGGCGCTAGAGGTAAGGTGTCTACCTTGCAAGCGCTAGCCAAGGAAGGACTTCGGTTCCATCCCCGGCATCCCATATGGTCCCCCCAAGCCAGGGGCAATTTCTGAGCACTTAGCCAGGAGTAACCCCTGAGCATCAAATGGGTGTGGCCCAAAACAAACAAACAACAAAGAAATAAAATCCTGTTTGCTAGAGAACTTCTGTAAACTGTGCTAAAGCTTACTCAGAACTCTGGGCAGAACAACTCAGATGAGCTATAAGTCTGAATGTAGAGCTTCTTCATGCTTCAGCTATTAATCTGACATTGTAAAGTCCTATACTTCCTGTAAAATGAGATCTATAGTAAAAACAACAATCCATGTATTTTTATAGGCCTATTTAAATTTTCTCTTAAAGTGTCTTTAATTCTCTCTTTCTCACTCTTACTAAATTGTATATTTGTAGGATTTATCTAGTTCATGTCAAATTTAAATGTATCAGCATAGAATAACCCATATTCTTAAATTTTTTAAAAAGACATTATTTCTGAAAAGGATTTTATCAACTTATTATGATTCAAATTTTTGTGTAATTTCAAAAACACTAAAATACAATTTTGTAGAATTTAGTTATGTACATTATCACCTGTACAATGAGTTATAATGACTCTCTACTCTGTGACATGTAAGGGGACAATGGTTAAAGTCATTGCAGTTGGATATTTGGCCTATAGAACTAAGCCTATATGGAAGTAAACGAGTGGTTGGGAGCATTTGGAGCACAGTGGGAAGTTGGGACTCTGGTAAGAGGTGTGATATTGGAATGATGTATGTATAAAATTTTTTAACAGTATTGTAAATCTTGGCACCCAATTAAAAAAAGAAATACAGTCCCATCTCATAAAATTTATAAAGAATTAAAGTTTCTTAAGATTGAAATTAGTTTAACATATAAAAACAATATATTATGAAGCTCTCAAATATATTTCACATCAAAATTTTTTGTATCTATATCTATGTTCTTATTCTGTACTTGACATTTACATTTTTTCCAATCATGGAAAACTCACATTTGCATTATTCTTCACCCCACGACATTGGAACTTACCCCACTTAAGATGTTCAAGGTTTATTTAACACTGGATAGCACTGTTCTGACTCAGAAATAACATCAAAGGCAACAGAAGACCAGAATAAGAAGAGAAGACTTTTTGAGTAACTTTTGTGGTTGTTCGAAAGCCTGTGGATTAACTTAGATCCAAAAAAATGACACATTTTATTAACCCAAGATTGAATCCAAAATGGTTCTCATCACAGCATCCTCCTGTCAAATCAGTATTGAAACTATTGAAAGAATAAACTTTCAGTCTCCTCATAAGCAAGTTGTTGATTGGCACATTGCTTTTGCCAGAAGACAAGTAAAAAAAAAAACTGTTGCATTAAGATGATATATGTATTTTATGCCAAAATATAAAGAATATCATAAATTCTCTCTACCTGTAGGTCCTCTGATTTGGGCAGAGGTGGGAGACACCATCAGAGTTACCTTCTTTAACAAAGCAAATCATCCTCTCAGCATTGAGCCTGTTGGACTAAAAGTGAATAAGACCAATGAGGGCACATACTATGCCGGGCAGTACAATGCCCACAATAGAAGTAAGTATGGCTACGCTTACCAACCCCAAGAGGGCCACCCAGAAAACAGCCTTGCAAAGGCCACTGGAAGGGATTTCCAAGGAAACTTCATCTCTTACTTTTAGGCATTATGTCACTTAGTCAATAAGCCCCCTCCCTTCCTTTCCAACAAGTTTATGGAACTTTATTGCTGCCTTCATTTTGAGATTATTGGCAATGCTGCTGGTGCTTATTTGTAATGTACCAGTGATATATTTCTGTAGTGGCTAGTTGTTAATTTTAAATTTTTTCTTGCAGAACTTGAGATGTAGTACAGCTGGTAAAGCCTTGCCTTGCACTTACCCAACCAGGGTTTGATACCCACCACCCTGTATGGGCTCAAATCCTATCAGAAATTATTCCTCAGCACAGAGACCAGAGTAATTGCTGAGTGTGCACCTCCCCTCCAAAAAAAGGGGGGAAATTCTATAGTAGTTATAAGATTTTATGCTCATTTAAAAAAATTAAGTATAGAAAATATAGGGATTAGGAGATAGTATGGCAGGTAGAGCTAGCTAGTCTGATTTTGGTTTGATTTGTGGCACCATATGGTGTCCCTGCATAACCAGGTACAGTCTTGGATACCCTGAGAATTCCAGGGTGTAGTCCTGGAGGCTACTAGTATCACAGAGTGGCTAAGGGAGGGTAATCTTGACACTACACTAGGCCTGAACAGTAGCTCATGTGCGGGCCCTAGGATGCTTTCCAGTTGACTGAGAGTTCCCAGTGTAGCAATAAAGGATCCTTAGCACTTCTCAAGCCTCCTCTCCACTCAAAAAAAATCTAAATAGAAATCACATAAAGCATTATTAGCCATATTTCTAGAGACAACCATTATTGTGTTTTATATCATTCTTCCATTCTTTCATCTGACTTATTTCACTTAGCATAATAGTTTTCATGCTAGTTGCAGAAGTTTCTCAATTTATTGTAGTCCCATTTGCTTATCTTTGCTTCCACTTGCTTGGCCAGTGGTGTTTCTTCCTTGAAAGTGCCTTTAGCTCCAATGTCATGGATTGTTTTCCCTACACTTTCCTCTGTGTACTGAAAAGTTTCAGGTATGATATCAAGGTCTTTAATCCATTTTTATCTGAATTTTTTGTACAGCATTAAAAAAGAGGTTTAAGTTCACTTTTTTGCATCTAGTTAACCAGTTTTTCTAATAACCACTTGTTGAAGAGATTTTCCTTGCTGCAATGTTTCTTGCCCCTTTATCAAAGATTACCTGACCATATAGCTGCAGGTTCCGGTGTTATTCTAACCGGTCAAAATAAAGTGATGATGTTCATTTAATTTGGGGAAGAAATGCACATGCAGTAGTGTGAAATATGAGGGTTATTCTAGAGTTGTGAGAACACAAAAGGCCCTTTCTTAGTCTGTTGGGACTATTAAAATAAATATAGAAGAATGACTGGCTGATGAACACCAAAAATGTATTCTCTGGAAGTCCTGGATCAGGTCTTCATGGCTAAGTAGAGACCCTCTACTGGCCTTCTAACTCTTCACTGTGTCCTTACATGGAGAAAAAGAGAGCTGGGCTATCCCCCACAGGAGAGCACTAATTGCACTCAAAAGCCTTACACCTCTGACCAAGTCATCTGTAAAAAGGATCCTTCTTTATGCCACAGTCAACAGGGACTTAGGATTCCTGGAGGTGAATTTGCAAAGGTTCAACAACATTCAGAGAGTGACAGGTAACATTCTGATACCCACTTCTAGTAGAGATGTAGAGAAGGTTTCCCGAAGGAATCTACACTTAGTAAGGGATATGATATGGGGATAGTAGAAGAATTCAGAACCAGCTTTTTCTAGACTAACACAGGCTTTATTTGTGACTCAGCTAAGCACATAAGAAAGCATGTTCGCCTTCTCTTATGTGACCTTTCTTACAGATAGGTGTCATCCAGCCTCCTGCGTGGCACCTGGGAAAACTTTGGTTTATGAATGGTCTGTCCCCAGGGAAGTGGGACCTACTTATAAAGATGAATGCTGTTTAACAAAGATGTATTATTCAGCTGTGGATCCCACCAAAGATCTATTCACTGGACTTATTGGGCCCATGAAAATATGCAAACAAGGAACTTTAGATAAAGATGGGAAAACGGTGAGTGAATTCAAACAGGAAACATGAAAATAATCCTATCCCATTTCTTTTAATTTCATTGTTGAGAAAAATCTAAATTTTGAAAGAATGAAGATTTGACACAAACTCTTTGTTGTAAATTTTTCTCAAGCTTAAAGATTTATGCATTATAAGAATTGTTAACATGATTGCTCCAGCATGAGTTGGATGCAGGGTTTTAGGTTTCAAAGGTTTATATGAGGCTATTAGATGTGAATATTCATCTTTAAAAATACTTACAAAATATATGTTCCCCAATATTTAATTGAGAAAGAACATGACTTAAAATACTGATTAGTGGGGCCGGGAAGGTGGTACTAGAGGCAAGGTGTCTGCCTTGCAAGCGCTAGTGTAGGACGGACCGCAGTTCGATCCCCCGGCGTCCCATATGGTCCCCCCCAAGCCAGGGGGGATTTCTGAACACATAGCCAGGAATAACCCCTGAGCGTCAAATGGGTGTGGCCCCCCAAATATATTGATTAGAAATTATGAAATGACTGTTTAGGGAGACATTTTGAACTTTATTTTTAAAATCTCTAAAATAAAATTGAATATGCATCTTTAAAAATAAGGATTTTGGGGCCGGGCGGTGGCGCTGGAGGTAAGGTGCCTGCCTTGCCTGCGCTAGCCTAGGACGGACCGCGGTTCGATCCCCCGGCGTCCCATATGGTCCCCCAAGAAGCCAGGAGCAACTTCTGAGCGCATAGCCAGGAGTAACCCCTGAGCGTCACAGGGTGTGGCCCAAAAACCAAAAAAAAAAAAAAAAAAAAAAAAATAAGGATTTTGAAAAATACTCCTAATACAAATATCACACTTTAAAATAAATAAAATAAAACACTTTAAAATCTTTATTATGATTCCTTAACACCATTAAATATCCTATTAGAGTTGATATTTTTCACATCTCTGTCTAGTTTTATGTTTGTTATTGAAGTTGATTCCTTATATAATCACAACTTATACTCTTGTGTTTTTGCTATAATATTTATCTATTCATGTTTCCTATGTCTTTATTTAACTGAGAACATTTAGGGATCTCATTTTAACATTCCTCTTTTGAGTTCTTGGGAGGGCTTCTTTTGCTTTTTTCAAGATTATTTCCTGTGTGACACTGGGTACTTTTATCGGCATGTTAGAAGTTTGTGATGATCTAAGTTGTGAGTATTGTCAATCTGACAACTCTCAGATTCAGAAATTAATCAGGATTATGTAATAGTAGTGTTCTGACCCCACTGTTCCTCCCTTGTTTAATAGTTTGTAAACCTCTGTAAAAAGGCTTTCTTTTTCTTCTTTCTTTCTTTCTTTCTTTCTTTCTTTCTTTCTTTCTTTCTTTCTTTCTTTCTTTCTTTCTTTCTTTCTTTCTTTCTTTCTTTCTTCCTTTCTTTCTTTCTTTCTTCCTTCCTTCCTTCCTTCCTTCCTTTCTTCCTTCCTTCCTTCCTTCTTTTCTTCCTTCCTTCCTTCCTTCCTTCCTTCCTTCCTTCCTTCCTTCCTTCCTTCCTTCCTTCCTTCCTTCCTTCCTTCCTTCCTTCCTTCCTTCCTTCCTTCCTTCCTTCCTTCCTTCCTTCTTACTTTTTTGTCCCACACTGATGATGCTCAGTGATTATTCCTGGCTCTAAACTTAGGAATCATTGCGGGTTGCCTTAAAGATCATATGGGAACTGGGAGTCTAACCTGGGTTGATTAAATGCAAGGCAATCCTTACCCACTATACTATAATCCTGGTCCCAGATAAACTTTTTTTTTAATGCGGATATTCAGTTGTTTCAGAACCATTGTGGCAAAGATCATTTTCTCTCCATTGTAATACCTTGGCCCCTGGAAAATTGTTTGTTGATCTCATTGATCTTTTCATAGAACCAGTTTTAGTTGGACTGATTCTTCCTATTTATTTATTACTTACAGGCCACCGATTTATGCTAAATTTCTTAATTTTCAGAAAAAGTAAAACTGTCTATGATAATGTCCTTCCTTCTTTTCTATTTAAAACTATAAGCTATAATTCTCTCATAATTTATGGAGACTCACTTCATTCACTTTTCTTTAACTATTACTCTATTGTGTGAACATGTGAAACAATTTTGCTAACAGTCTGTTCTTATGCAAGTGCTTGGATTGCCTCCAATCTTTGTTTCTTTAAATGCAATACAATGGGAAGCCTTACTAATGTTTGTATTTTTTGCCAGCATATCTTTAGGATAAATTCCTAGAAATAGCATTATAGTGGCAAAGGATAAATAAATTACATTTATGCTAGATATGGTTTGATACCTTTCCTTGGGAATTATGAAATTTTTCACTTACCTTATGTGAGAACATCTATTTTTACTCAGCACTGTAGGACCATGCTGTGTCGAATCTCAAACCATGGCATCCTGTATGCCAGGACTTTGCTCAAAACCTTTGCATCTTAATGTTCATTCATATATTAGTCACTGTTTTTAGTGTCCCCATGGATAGTGATCTGTTCAAGAGACACCTTCTATGTCAGCTGATATTAATTATTATTGATATTAATGCTATTTGTTATAAGTAATTAAATAATGCTATTAATGAAGAATAGTCTTCATTTTTCTCTCCTCAACCTATATAGTCATGTAGCCCTCTGATCCACAGTGTAATATATTGGAATTCTCTTTTCATTTTCTTCATTAGATTTGCCAGAGTTTTGCATATTTCTTTGATGTTTTCAAAGAGTACATTTAAGTTTGCTTAGATCTTTTCATTTGTATTGTCATTTATCTCTGGTCTGTTATTGCCAGTTTCTTTTTTATTCTGTTTATTTCTATCCAAATATTTACTATATTTTTTGTTTGGTTTAGTTGAAAATAAAAATTATTGAAAAAATAAAAGTTATTTATCTTATTATATTATGTTCTTTTTTATTGTCCCTACATGAAGACTTAGTGTATTCATGGACATCACTAAGTACTTAGGAATTTATTTTTGATTCCTCTTTGATCTGAGAATTACTTGGATCAAATAAGAATTTTTATATTAAAAAAACCTTTTTTTATTTTTTTTAACTTTTGGTTCTTTTTTTTTATTTTATGGGATCTTTCTTTTATTTGTTTATTTTTTTCTTTCTTTTGTTTTGATGGTTTGCATCACACCAACTGTGCTCCAGGACTACTTTTAGCTTTACTGCTCAGGGATTTCTCACAGAGCTTCTAGATTAGAACTTTCTTAAGACTGTACATAGTGTGTTTTTTGTGTCTAACCTTCAGGTCTATTCTGTAGTTGGATTTTATTTTTAACTTAGTTGGTTATGATTTAGCTTGAAAAATTAATCTCAAAAGAAAGACATACAGTCATTTCTAAAGTTTGCTTATCTTTGCAGGAATAATTTGTAAATTGTTCCCAGATGTTCATGTACTTTGATTTTGTAGACCAATAGCTGCCTTCTGAGAATTACTGAATCATCCCACAGAATTACATTACTGCTTCCTTGTTTTTCTCTCCCACTTCCTTTCCCTTTTATTTATTTCTTTTGTTTTTATTCTCTCCCTTTTCCTTTCCTTTCCCTTCCTTTTTTCTTTCTTTCTTCTCTCTCTTTTCATTCCTTCCCTTCTTGTTCTGTAAAAATTTTAGATATACTAAAAAATCAAGCAGAAAAGAGAGAGTTTTCATATCACCACTGCCACCACACCCAATTTCTCCTATTAGTCATCTTCATTACGGTCATAATTTTGTTATAATAATAAAACACTGAGAAGACATTATTAAGAACTACAATATTTTTTTCTCATTTGAGTTCAGTCTTGGGTTTGATACTGTATACTGACATTTATGTGTCATTACAGTATACAGGTGGTTTCCTTTCCTTAAAAATCCACCATTTTTGCCCCTTCCTCTCCTATTCCAAACTCCTAATAATTGCTTTTATTATCTCTAGGTTTTCTCTTTCCCAGAATGGAGAAAATATGGAACTATATAAAGTGTATATTTTTCAGAGTGCTCCTTTCTTTTTTTTTAAATTAATATCTTTATTGAGGCATCCTGATTACAAATATGTTTATACTTGGGTTTCAGTTATAAAAAAGGACATCATCTTTTACCAGTGCAATATCCCCATTACCAATGCCCCCCATCTCCCTCCTCACCAACCCCTGCCTGTCTTTGAGACAGGCATTCTATTTCACTCACTCACTACCATTGTCATAGTTGTCACTATAGTTATTTCTCTAACTGAACTCACCACTCTTTGTAGTAAGCAACACACTGTGTGCTGGTCCTTCCAGCCCTCATCTCTATTGTCTCTGGGAATCATTACAATAATGCCCTCTATTTTTCTTAAATCCCATAGATGAGTGAGACTGTTCTGTATCTATTTCTTTCCCTCTGACTTATTTCACTCAGCATAATAGTTTCTATGTCCATCCACATATAGGAAAATTTCATGACTTCATTTTTCCTGACAGCTACATAGTATTCCATTGTGTATATGTACTGCAGACTCCTTAGCCACTCATCTGTTGCTGGACATCTTTTTTTTCCAGATTCTGGCTATAGTAAATAGCACTGCAATGAATATAGGTGCGCAGAAGGCATTTTTATATTATTTTTTTGTGTGTGTTTCCAGCATAAATCCCTAGTAGTATAGCTGGTTTACATGGGAACTCAATTTCCAGTTTTTTGAGGAATCTTCATATCTTTTCCATAAAGGCTGGACTACAGCATTTCCAACAGCAGTGAATGAGAGTTCCTTTCTCCCCACATCCCCGCCAGCACTGATTGTTCTTTTTCTTTATGAGGCATACCAGTCTCTGTGGCCTGAGATGGTACCTCATTGTTGTTTTGATTTTCCTCTCCCTATTGATTAGTGATGTGGAGCATTTTTTCTGGTATCTTTTAGCCATTTGTATTTCTTCTTTGAGGAAGTGTCTGTTCATTTCCTCTCCCCATTTTTAAAATGAGGTTAGATGTATTTTCTTGTTAATTTCTGTTATTACCTTGTATATCTTAGATATTACCTTCTTATCTGATGGGTATTGGGTGAATAGTTTCTCCCATTCTGTGGGTGGCCTCTGTATCCTAGTCACTATTTCCTTTGAGGTGCAGAAGATTCTCAGTATAGTCCCATCTGTTTATCTCCACTTCCGTTTGTTTGGACAGTGCTGTTTCCTCATTGAAGATACCTTTAGTCTCAATGTCATGGAGTGTTCTACCTACTAGTTCATCTATATACTTTATGGTTCCAGTTCTGATATCGAGGTTTTTAATCCATTTGTATTTGATCATTGTGCCTGGTGTTAAATAGAGTCTGAGTTCACTTTTTTTGTATGTGGCTGACCAATTTTCTCTTTAATCCCATGTTGAAGAGGCTTTCCTTACTCCATTTTGCATTTGTTGCCCCTTTATCAAAGATTGATTGTATGTCTGAGGAACATTCTCTGAATACTCACGTCTATTCTATTGATCTGAGGGTCTGTCTTTACTCCAATACCATGCTGTTTAAATGACTATTACTTTGTAGTAAAATTTAAAGTTGGGGAAATTGATGCTCCCAACCTTCTTTTACATAAGGGTTACTTTAGCTATTCTTGAGTGTTTATTGTTCCAAATGAATTTCAGGAGTGTTTGATCCTTAAGGGCATTGCATTAAATTTATACAATGCTTTGGGGAGTGTTGCCATTTTAATGATATTAATCTTCCCAAACCATGACCAGGGTGTCTCCATTTCCTGTGACCTCTCTTATTTCTTGAAGCAGGCTTTTGTCATTTTCTTTATATAGGTCCTTTACCTCTTTAGTTAAACATACTCCAAGGTATTTGATGTTGTGTGTCACTAATGTGAAGGGGATTATTTTAATGTCCATTTTTCTCTATCATTATTGGTGTATAAGAAGCCCATCATTGCTTTTTGTGTGTTAATTTTGTAGCCTGCACGTTACTATATGAATCTGTTGTTTTTAGAAGGTTTTTGGTAGTCTTTAGGGTTTTCTATATATAGTATTATGTCATCTGCAAACAGTGAAAGCTTGACTTCTTCCTTTCCTATCTGGATACCCTTGATATCTTTTTCTTGCCTAATTGCTATGGCAAGTACTTCTAGTATTATGTTGAATAGGATTGGTGAAAGGGGGCAGCCTTGTCTTGCACCAGATTTTAGAGGAAAGGCTTTTAGTTTATCCCCATTGAGAATAATATTTGCCATTGGCTTGTGGTAGATGGCCTTGACTACACTGAAAAAAGTTCCTTCCATTCCCATCCTGTTGAGAGTTTTTATCATAAATGGGTCTTGGACTTTATTAAATACTTGCTCTGCTTTTATTGATATAGTCATATGGGTTTTTATTTTTCCTTTTGTTGATATGGTGTATTATGTTGATTGATTTATGTATATTAAACCATCCTTGCATTCCTGGAATGAAACCTACTTGGTCATGGTGTAAGACCTTCTTGATGAGGCATTGGATCCTATTTGCCAGGATTTTGTTGAGTGTCTTTGCATCTGTGTTCACCAGGGTTATTGGTTTGTAGTTTTCTTTTTTGCAGCATGTCTGTCTGCTTTTGATATCAGGGTGATATTAGCTTCATAAAAACTATTTGGGAGTGTTTCTGTTTCTTCAATTTCCCGAAAGAGCTCAAAAAGGTTTGGTAGTCGTTTTTTTGTTTTTTTTTTTTTGAAAGGTTTGAAAGAATTTGTTAGTTGAATCCATCTGGGCCTGGGCTTTTGTTTTTTGGAAGACTTTTGATTACCATTTTAATTTCTTCAACAGTGATGGGCCTATTTGCGGGGTCCTGAAGCCCCCCAGGGGGGCCCGGCCAGCAGGAATTAGCTGGAAAGGCTTCTCAGACGACCGCACTTCTATTTTGCTGAGTAGAAGCACAACCACACTGTAAAAAATCTGAGAGAGGTTAATAATAAAGACCCAAGGCAATGTCTCACTGCTCAAAGGCGTTTATTGAGGTCCAGCACCTCTTTAAATAGGGAAGGTGAAGGAGGCAGGCAAAAGGCAATGTCAATCATTCTTTTGGCATGAAAATTACTTCATTATTCCAAATAAGGCAAGTGGGCAATACTTCTTGCAGTATCCATGGAAACATCTTGTGACCTTCTAGCTGCATTTCTAAACTTTTAACAGATATAAGGTGGGGGCAATGTTCTTACAGAAATAATTTTGTACAGACAATGTAACATATACACATAATAACTGCCTTGTTGACTCCGGAATGTAGTTGAGGGAGTAAGACCTCATTTCTGGGAATGGTACTGGGCCGTGTTGCTCTCCTCCGGGCTACAAGATTAATTGTACTTTGTAGCTGCACATTCTTTTCTCTTTGGCCCAAGAACTTACAGCAAGACTGCACGTAGCCTTTAGGTAAAAAAGGCTGGGTTATGGCAGAAAGAACAGCAAAATGGCCTCAAACAAGTCACAGTCCCCAACATCTCCCCCTTTCTCTTCTAATAAAAGAAGGAAAGTCGTGAGCGGGTGGAAGAACCGTGTCTTAGGCTACAAGGTTTGACCAGGTTGGACACGGCCAAAGCTGCATTTAAAAGATGGCTACAGGCACCGTGGGTGTGCACAGAGATTCGAATTATGCGTTGTAGCCTTTTAGGGCCGTGTCCAACTGGGACCTTGCTAATCCCGTCGTAGGTATCTCCACAGCCGAGAGCACAAGTACCGGAGCGAGCTCCGTTTGTTAGCTATGCGCTCTATCTCCTGGAAACTTAGTGGCTGGAAAGGCGGCTTGGTGACTAAAGCCAAGTTTTCACAGGAGTCACGCGGGGTTAGACGCTGGTAGTTAACCTGAATAGAGGTTTTTGCCTTTTCATCTACCTGGTTTTTAATAAAGGCAGTAATTTTGCGGAAAATCCATGGGCCAAGAGAAAAGAGCAGCATGAGGCTAATAAGAGGGCCCAAAATAGTGGACAGTAATGTATGTATCCAAGGAGAATAGAAAAACCAACCCTGTTACCAACTTTGTTCTTCATCGAAATGTTTTTGGAAGTCTTTTATACCGTCACCAATGTGTTGAACGCTATTCCTAACTAATCCAGTTTTGTCTTTGAAAATACAACATTGTTCCTTAAGGGCTACACAGACTCCCCCCTCTTTCATAAGGGCGAGATCTAAACCACGACGATTTTGAAGCACAACATATATGCAAGGGAACTAACAGTATCAGTGAGAAATTGTAAGCTATGTTTGATTTCATTAATGTTTCGTTTTTGAAAGACGGAAGGATAAGAGTAGGGGTTGAGGAGAGAAGCCAAGCAAACAGCGTTTATAATATGGTTCTGTGAGGGCTAGAGCAGAGGCATTTATAATATTTAAAATAACTTGAGAGGAGACGGATGGGCTAGAAGGCAGAGTTCGTAGCTTACAACTTGCTTAATAGTGAGTTGATGACGCTGAGGCTGAACTTTCCAGAGAAGAAGTTTAGAGTTATTGGTGTAGATAGGAGATTTAAACGTTGTGATGCTTTTATAAAACGGCGAAACCGGTGAATTGCAGATTTAACAGTGTTCATAGCTGGTGTTGGAGAGCGCTTGGGCAGAGGCATTGACCATTTGCAGGATGAGGTTCAAGGTGGAAACCGGACCAACAGGTTTGATGGTTAATGTAGGCTTTAACAAAGCTAAAACATAATAATTATGATAAGCAAGAAACATTTCAGTAACAATATGGGGAGAAAATGCAGTGGAGTAAACAAAATAAGTGGAGTTGGGGGCTTCAATGAAGATGGAAGAGTTGTTAACAATAATGGTTTGATTGCAAATGTGTGATTGTTGAACAGGCGGGCACATATATGGTTCGAGTAAGCAAAGTTCCACGACCGTGACTTGTTTGCCATGGAGGTTGTTGGTGGCAGTGGTGGGCATCCAAGGCAGCTAGGCAGAGTGCTCAATTCAGCATTGTTAAAGGTGGAGTTTGTCAGAAACAGGTTTGCAGGAAAGGCGGCTGGCAGGAGGGGTGACAGGCTTTTTTGAAGTGGATGAAGACAGGACTGTGGAAGGCTGCGGAAATTTTTTGTTAGACTTCAGCATTTAAAAAATTTTTATAATTAACAATCGCCAATTTATCAAAAACTTTTAAACTGAACATAAATGATTTTTGTTAAACTTTTTAGTTATTATTTTAAAGCTAGATGCTATTTTTTAGCTATAAATACATATTCTATAGGCCTGAACTTACACATAGCAGGAAAGTTGGGTGACTGCAAAGTCCAGAAATTCTCCAGGGAAAAGTTATCCCCGATGGCCATTGAGAAATTTGGGGTTTGCCATCCCTCACACTTTCCGCCATGTTTTTAGAAGGACAAAGCTAGCTTAATACATAATTTTTAACACATGATTTTTAGTTGCAAGATGCCAGTTTGTGAACTGACCAGACTGAACCAGGTTGAAAAAATTAATTGAAATTTGAAAAATGGATAAGGCTTTAAAAATTGTATTATTATAAAATGTAGAGATAACAAATAAACAGACAAAACAAAACAACACTAAACACAACATTTTACACTTGTGGCCACTTTCATTCATCACAACAGACACATAAACAGACAAAAGGATTGATTTAAGACTTATTTATAAAAAATTGACAAGCGCTTTTAAATATTTAGCTAGCATGTTTGTGAGAAGAAAAAAAATTTTTGTAGAAAAACTTTTTTAGTTTTGAGAAGTACTTAATGTAGATGGAGTGGAACTTTGCTGAAAATAAATTTTAAGGTTTAGAATTAACACAAAACATTTTTAAAACAATTTTAATTTGAAGTTTAAAACATTAAGTAAAATGGTTAATAAGCAGTAAAAATTTTTTAAGTAAAATGGTTAATGAGCACTGTAGAAGGAGTCTTCACTCTGAAGTATGAAATCATTTGCTGTAAATGAATAGGTTTTCTTTAAATTGGTTTTGCAGTAGAACAGTAAGACAGCTGCAATAAAGTATTAAAATTTTTATGATTAAACACAATAGCATGAACTATGATTATTAAAGGTATAAAAAACTGATTTTAAAAATACAAACAACTGTTTTTACTATGAAGACTTTAAGTGAATAATTTGTAAAAAATATTATATACTAAATTAACTAAATGCTTAGATTATTACAAAATATAGTTAAAGACATCTGATGCATTTACACACCTAGAACTTAAGACCAAAATTGTATTTAATACTAGTTAATTTGCTTATAAAGTTTAGTTACTTTTATATATTCTTATAAAATTATATATAATATATTTTTTCATTTATATTATTTTTTTCACTGCGACACAAATATACAGATTTGTATAATGTGCTGATATTTTGAATTAAAATATTAATTTTAATAACTTAAAATAATAGTTCTTTCAATGCAGAAATAAAGAACAACCATTGCTGTAGCACAAAGTTAAAACTAAGGGTACTATAAAGTACATATAGGTGTTTACTGTGCATTAAATTAACTATATTGTTTAAAAAGGCTAACCACATTATTTTTCACATAATTTTGTAAATACTTTAAAAATTAAAATAAAACTTTTAATAGAAATATAAGATTTAAATTTAACACTTTTGTGTTCGTTTGGATTTTAAAACACAAAGAAGTTTTTCTTTTACCAATATTTTGTTATCTGTAAAGTGACAGAATTATGACCTTGCTTTAAAATTTTCTGAGAGGCATGAAAAAAAAATTTATTGCCTTTATCTTTCTGTTGCTTTTTAATGTTTTAATAATTACTTTACACTACTTAATGCACTAAACCTAATAACACATATTTGACGAAGTGTAGGGCTGACAAGGTGAAGCAGAGTTTTTCACTGATAACTTGGGGAGGGGCTAGCACAGTTAACAGCAGGAAGGTTAGAGGCAAATTATTTACAGTTAGCAGGGTGTAATGATATATAGGAAAAAAAAGCAATCTTTTAAGATTAATTACTAATTTATTGGAATTAGAGGGAATGGCAACTGAAGAGGGGAATTTGGGTTGCAAAAGCACTATGGGGATCATGGTTTTATTAATTGATTTGAGAATATGCAAGAGATGCTACTTTTCAGATTTCTTTTGAATAACAAAGATTGGGTATTTCAAGGTGAATTGGAAGGCTTAAAGTGGGAGTGGCAGGGCTTGAGCTGGCTGTTTTCCAAGGCTGGCAGGAAAGAGGCTGAAGGAGGCTGAGGGCTGGTTTGAACAAAATGTACTTAGTAAAGGGTACATTAGGCTCAGAAGTTTTAACAGCAAAGTGTAGATATTGCAAGGTTTTATGGCTTAGCAGATGATACTTTGTAATTATCCTGCTCACTGTGCCGTTAGAATTTTTTGTAGGCACTGCAGCAGTTTCTGTTTTATGGCACTCAGCCTGATTTTTATTAGTTTGTTCCTTTGAATTCTCAAGAGGGGGGGCCTGGCCGTAGAATTCAGTGGGCAGAGGACAGACAACTATAGATTTAGGAGGGGGGGGAAACGCCTGAAGGGCAGAAACCTGTGAATCAAGAGAAGCAGCCTGTTTTTGAAGGCTTAAGATTTGTTTAAGATTTTTAATTTGGCTAAGTAGTTTCATATCTATAGCTTTAAGAGGGGGAGCGGTGAGAGGAGGGAAATTGCCATGGTTAGGGACTGAGCGTTCAGGGCATTTAGAATTTTTTCTCCTGGGGCGGCGGAGGCTGCTGAGCAGGCGGGGGAAGACTTTCTCCATTAGGGAGAAAGACAGGAAAGGTAGCGCTGGTTTTTGAGCTAAGAGCATTATCAAGTTTGTTAGAGAGGTGAGAGACCATGGATGTAATTGTGGTGAGTTGGGAACTCAAGTCAGAAAAAGGGGGGGGGGGGGAAAGGAGAAAGCAGCAACAGTTTGTTGCCGGTGTGGGGGAGCTGCTGGAATGCCTGCTCTGGGGAGCGACTTCCAGGCACAGAGGGCAGCAAGAGCCATGTTGGCAAGCTGGGACCTGGAAAGTGTGTGCTGTACCTTTAAGGTATGAAAAGAGGCGAGGCCAGCTATAAGAGCTTAGAGATTAGGATTCCTGCCTATTTGCAGGGGCTTTGCAATGGAAAAAAAAATTAACTTCCCAAGAGACAAAGAGTTCAGCTTTTAGATTCTAAGCAGGAGAGCGTGTAAGGGGCTTGGGGGCCATAGGAGGTTACGGCTTGAAATGGCTCTTTGAGGCTTTTCCAATTAAAGGCTTTGTATTGTTGCAATTGCTGGCTAAGGAGGGGAGGGTGGTGAGGGGAGTAAAGGTTTTGGTGGAACAGGGACGGAGCTGAGGCTAGGGAAGTGAAGGGCTGTTTAGGATTTTGCACAGAGGGTGCAGCGGCCTCTTCTGTAGGGGTCTGGGTGCATAGAGCAGAAGCATGGACAGAAGTAAGGGAGGGATATAAATGAGAAGCATTAGAGAGATCTTTAAGAGCATTAGTTACTTTGGAGACAAAGGTAGAAGAATCAATGGTGGAGGGAGGACAAGGGGAAGTATTCTCAGAGGGAGAAGGGAGATGAGAGACAGAATTAGAACGAGAGGGAGTCCTGGAACACTCACGGGAGACTTGTTGTACATGAGATTCAACGGCATGGATGATGTCTTTGGCGGTTCCGGCATTTTTAGTTACAATGATATCTCTTAACAGGCTCCAATATTGGAACATAATTTTTTCCTTCTGTGAATCATCATTATTTACAAAATAATCACTCATTTCATGTCCTACTTTGTCCCAAGTGGACGCAACAATTTCTGGACAGGTAATAATAAACCAATGACATACATTATGAATAAACATAAGAAAATTACAAATATTCTTTTTGGTAACCTCTACATGTCTGGCTTTCAACTCAGACTGAATATCAATAATGAATTTAAGTTCAGTACTCAATGAAAACACCCATGGTAGCGTATCCTATGGGTGAAGCCCCAAAAGCCAATCAGGGGCGGTGATCAGAACGACTGAAAAAACTGCAGTTTAAATATTTGATTAAGGCTAACTCGTTTCAACGCCTACCCTGATGAGGTATATCCTGCGATTTACGAAACAGCTCCGGACTCGCCGACCCGTAGTCGTTCGGAGTGTGGCGGTGGTCTTCGAGCCCAGCGTTGGGCGCCAAAATGCGGGGTCCTGAAGCCCCCCAGGGGGGCCCGGCCAGCAGGAATTAGCTGGAAAGGCTTCTCAGACGACCGCACTTCTATTTTGCTGAGTAGAAGCACAACCACACTGTAAAAAATCTGAGAGAGGTTAATAATAAAGACCCAAGGCAATGTCTCACTGCTCAAAGGCGTTTATTGAGGTCCAGCACCTCTTTAAATAGGGAAGGTGAAGGAGGCAGGCAAAAGGCAATGTCAATCATTCTTTTGGCATGAAAATTACTTCATTATTCCAAATAAGGCAAGTGGGCAATACTTCTTGCAGTATCCATGGAAACATTTTGTGACCTTCTAGCTGCATTTCTAAACTTTTAACAGATATAAGGTGGGGGCAATGTTCTTACAGAAATAATTTTGTACAGACAATGTAACATATACACATAATAACTGCCTTGTTGACTCCGGAATGTAGTTGAGGGAGTAAGACCTCATTTCTGGGAATGGTACTGGGCCGTGTTGCTCTCCTCCGGACTACAAGATTAATTGTACTTTGTAGCTGCACATTCTTTTCTCTTTGGCCCAAGAACTTACAGCAAGACTGCACGTAGCCTTTAGGTAAAAAAGGCTGGGTTATGGCAGAAAGAACAGCAAAATGGCCTCAAACAAGTCACAGTCCCCAACACCTATTTAGATATACTAACTCAATCTAATTCAACCATAGAAAATAATAAGAGTCCAAGAATTTATCCATTTCTTCTAGGTTCTCATGTCTTAGGTCATAGAGTTTCTCAAAGTAGTCTCTGATTACCCTTATGAATCACTGTATAATCTGTAGTGATCTCCCCCTTTTCATTTATAATCTAGTTTATTAATTTTTTCTCTCCCCTTTCTTTGTGAGTTTTGCTATTGGTTTTTCAATCTTGTTTATTTTCTCAAAGAATCAACTTTTCCTGTTGTTGGTCTTTTGGATTGTTCTTTGGATTTCCACTTCATTAATTTCTACTTAAGCTATTTATTTTTTCTGCCTATCTTATTTTCCCTCATTTTATTGAACACTTTCTAATTTTATCAGCTGTGTCATTAAGTTATTTATGAAGGCTCCTTCTTCCTTCCTGATGCGAGCTTGCAAAGCTATAAATTTTCCTCTTAGTACCATTTTTGCTGTGTCTCATAAATTCTGATAATTTGTGTCTTCACTGTCATTTGTTTCCAGGGAATTTTTGACTTCCTCTTTGATTTCATCTCTGACCCACTAGTTGTTTGGTAGTGTGCTGTTTAGTTTCCAGGTGTTAAAGTTTATCTTTCTTTTCCCTTTGTAGTTCACTTCTAATTTCAGTGCATTGTGATCTGAGAAGGTTGTCTGTACACATTCTATCCTCTTGATTTTATGAAGGTATGTTTTATGGACCAACATGTGGTCTATCCTGGAGAATGACCAATGTGCATTGCATTTTTTGAGGATGGAGTGCTATATATATATACATATATATGCCATATATATACATACACACACATACACACACACACACACATATATATATATATATGTGTGTCTATCCTGGAGAATGACCAATGTGCATTGCATTTTTTGAGGATGGAGTGCTATATATATATACATATATATGCCATATATATACATACACACACATACACACACACACACACACACACACACATATATATATATATATATATATATATATATATACTAGGTCACTTTCTTCCATTTGTTTTTTTCAGAGCTAGTATATTTTTGTTTGGTTTCAGCCTGGTTGACCTATCAAGGGGTGACAGTTTGGTGTTGAGGTCTCCCACTATTATATTGTAGCTATTGATGTCTTCTTTCAGATTTGTCAACAATTGCATTAAATATTTTGCTGGTCCCTCATTGGATATGTATATGTTTAGGAGTGTGATTTCTTTGATTATTATGGAATATCCATATTTGTCTCTTATAACTTTCCTAAGTCTAAACTTTGTGTCATCTGATATTAATATAGCCACTCCAGCTTTTTTAAGGGCATAGTTTGCTTGGATGATTGTCCTCTAAGCTTTGATTTTGAGTCTGTATTTGTTCTGACTATTCAGATGTAGTAGGCAGCAGAGTGTTGGGATCAGCTTTATGATCCATTTTGCCACTCTGTGTCTCTTAACTGGTGCATTTAAACCATTGATATTGAGAGAGAGAATTGTCATGGGATGTAGTGTCATCTTGGTACAGGAGTTTGGTGTGTCTGTTGGTCTGTCTTATCTTAAAGTAGACCTTTCCATTTTCTTTTAAGGTTAGTTTTAAGTCTGTAAAATTTCTTAACTGTTGTTTATCCATGAAGCTATGTATACTTCCTTCAAATGTGAAAGTGAGTCTGACTGGGCACAGTATTCAGGCAAAGCATTCATTTTGTTGAGTTTTGTCACTATAACCCATCAGTGCCTTCTGGCTTTGAGGGTTTCTTTTGACAAGTCTGCTGTAAATCTTAAGGACACTCCTTTGAATGTAATTTCCCTTTTTGATATTAATGCTTTTAGTATTCTATCCCTATTTGTGGGATTTGTCATAACTAGGATGTATCTTGGGGTGTTTTATTTTTATTTTTTCAGATCTCTGTTAGCTGGTCCTCTTCAGGCATACAGGATTTGGTTGCATGAACTCTTTAGCTCTGGGAGTTTCTCTGCAATGATGTCCTTAACTGTTGATTCTTTCTGAGGATTTTCTTCCTGAGTCTCTGGGACTCCAGTGATTCCTATTTTTTTTCTGTTGAGTTTAATAAAGACTTCTATTTTCATCTGCTCACATTCTTTGAGGGCTTTTTCATTGTCTGATTATTTGTTTTAAGGCTTTTTTCAAACCTCTTTTGTTATATGGAGTTCTTATTTATCTCATCTTCCAGCTCACTGATTCAGTTCTCAACTGTTGTTACTCTATTGGAAAGGCTTTCCATTGAGGTTTTCATTTTGTTTGCTAAGTTTTTAAAACCTGTTATTTCAGTTTACAGTCTTATTTCTATCTTTGTGGTCTGTTCAGCTCAATCTATGCTTTCTTTGAGTTCTATGAACATCCTCCATATTTCTTCTCTAAACTCCTTATCTGAGAGGATAAATAGGTTGTTGGCATTTTTTCGGTCATCAGAACTGCCATCTTCATTCTCTATGCATGGTGTTGGCCTGTGTTGTTTCCCCATTGTTGCACATGTAGTGTGATATTTTATACATTCTGTGCTAGGGTTCATTGACTAGGATATGTGAGCAGCCATGGAGCAAAGAAGAGTGACTAGCTCCTCTGGCTCCACCCTTCTGAGGCAGTGCCAGCTCACTTCCAATCACATACCTTTCACAGATGCTTCTGGGCAGGGTTTGTCCCAGAGCCATAGATGAGGGTCATGAAGCAGCCACTTGCTAGGTGTTTGGCAGCTATCTGGTGCTGCTTTCATAGTCTCTGCTTCCTTCTTTTTTCACAACAAACAGGGCGGTGGAGGTAGTATGAGAAGGCTTGCCCTTTGATTGAACTCTTGTTCCAGTCACTTGACACAACCAATGATCCTTGAATTGATCCAATGATCCTTGACTCTGCTGCTACCCACTCTGTCTACAAGAATTCTTTGATATCTCATGAATTCACATGGGACTGTCCTTGATTTCTAGCATGGACCTATGTGCCTTCTAATTTTCATTATTTGGGGGTAGAGTTCATTGCTTGGGAACAGAGTTCCCAAAGAAAAAGAAGGGGAAGGATCAAGAGATCTTTCATGTGTATAATGAGTTAATTTGCTTATTAGATTGACTCAAATCTCCACTCTCCAGATAGTAATGAAAAGTCTGGTAACCGGGAATAAACACTGACTGCAGTAATCTTGTACTTGAGTGATAGCACAGCAGGTAGGGCATTTGCTTTGCACCTCGATCAGTCCCAGGTCTGGTCCCCAGCATCCCAGGGACCCATGAGCCTTCCAGAAGCAATTTTTGAGCACAGAGCTAGGATTAATCCCTAAGTGTCACTGGGTGAGGCCATCCCCCCCAAAAATATCAAAAAGTCTGGTGATCAACTGGCCTATTCCTTGTGCCAATTTCAAATGAGGAATGGATTTTTCTGTGTTTCCTTTAGCAAATTTGTATACAAACCCTAATATGTGCATGAAAGTTTTTCTATGGTATGTATTATGTCTTTAACTCACTGCTCTTGTTTTGATTTACAGAATGCTATAGATAAGGAGTTCTATTTGTTTCCCACAGTGTTTGATGAAAATGAAAGTTTACTCCTAGATGATAATATTTTAACATTTACAACTGCACCAAATCTGGTGGATAAGACAGATGATGACTTTCAGGAATCTAATAAGATGCATTGTAAGTACCATATTGCCCACCCATCATCCCTTTATTTCTACACAGCATCCACAATACTTTTAAGTAAGTCAAAGAACTAGTTGCATTGTGCATTGACTAATTCTTAGTGAATTAGTAATACAGTAAAATTAATAATAAGCATATTATAACCACTTATTTAATGTCTTGGTCCACTTCTCAACCCACTTAATTCAGAGTAGTAAATTACACAAAAAACATATCAATTACAAGCAGGGACCTGAGCTTCACTGGGTGTGGCCCAAACACCAAAACCAAAACCAAAAAAAAAAAAAACAAAAAAAAACAAAGTAGATTCTGAAAAGCTCAGAGGCAATTGTGGAGGAAGATCTAATCCACTTGATTCACATGTCATTCCCCAACTTTCACAGCTATAAATGGATTCATGTATGGGAATCTGCCTGGACTACATATGTGCCAAGGAGATCGAGTCATGTGGTACCTGTTCAGTGCTGGGAACGAGGCTGATGTGCATGGGATCTACTTTACTGGAAACACGTTTTCTTCAAAAGGCAGAAGAAGAGACACAGTCAACCTTTTCCCTCAAGCCAGCCAACTAGTGGTCATGGTCCCCGAGTCCACAGGTGATGCTTTCTCACCCCCAACATTATAGACTTTCAGGGGTACATCTTCACACCTCTTCGGGTGTATGGGATTCACTACCCTCCACAAACTAAGTTCTAGTACCTTCTCACAACCAAAAAGATCCTTGTGCCCCCACTCCAGCTTTTCTGTCTGGGTCCACCACCATAGCTTTCTCTGTGGTGGTAGATACTTAAATTATGATTCATTATAGTTTTGTTCTTTTTGCCAGTTCATTGGCTTTCCATTTTTATATCCCACTCATGGGTAGAACCGTTCCACAATCATGTTTCATTTCTCTGCTTATTCTACTTAGTCGAATCACCACTACTTTCATCCCTTTTGACCCAAAAAGTACAATTTCATTGCTTTCGTGGCAGAAGTACATTATGTTGTGTGTGGGTCCCATGCACCATATCTGGTGCTCCCTACTCCCACCCAGCACTGTCTGGGCTCACTCCTGAGCACAGAGCCAGCATAGTCCCTCAGTAATTCCAGGTATAGTCACACACACACACACACACACACACACACACACACACACACCCCAATTCAAATAATCAGAATAAGCAAAGAAAAAAAATCCTGGGTGTCAGCCTGAGGTCTTCGGCTCATGAATTGAACTAAGACCAACTGTTCAGAGGGTCACAGACAGTTTGAATTGGTTTCTGAGTAGGAAGAGAAGCCAGTGCAGCAGCCAGCAATGAATAGTGACTTGCTTCTTGGCTCCCACTGCAGGAACTTTTGAGTTGGAGTGTCTCACCACGGACCACTACACAGCTGGCATGAGGCAGACCTACACTGTGGAACACTGCAAGGCACAGTCGGAGTCCTCCTTATTCAGAAAACAGAGCACCTATTACGTGGCAGCAGTGGAGATGGAGTGGGACTATTCTCCACACAGGTCCTGGGAGACAGAGCTGCACCAGCTCCAGGAGCAGAGGTCCATATCCACAGGATATTCCCTGCCTTTGCTGCCATTTCCTTCATTTTTGCTTCTCTGTAATTTTCCAGCAGGGAGAGTACCACCCAGCACCTTAAACTCTTTGTAGTCATGTCCTTTCCTACCTTTTCTGTGCATATATTCTTGCCCCTATCTTGTCACTAATGTTCAACTGAACTTAGAATGAATGTCTACAGTTCAAAGCTGAAAATTTCCTTATCAATCAAGATAAGAATTAGCTTAGCAATCTTCCAAAGATTTCCTTACCAAGTATTAGTTTAGCTGTCTGACTTATAAAGCTCTCCTTACTCTGTAGTAATTCTTTATATTTTGGGTTGGGATCCATATATTTGGGTTGGGAGCCTGGCAATATTCGGTACTCTTTTGCTGTGCTCTGGAGTCACTTCTGCAGCTGTCTGGTGATTGAATCAGGTTTACTGCCAGCAGTGAGAATGCCTTCACTCTCTACACACTCTCTAGCCCTCCTCCACATTCTTAAAATTGTGATATGTAGGGGCTGAGAGAGTGCAAGATTAAGGTGCTCAAATTGCATATGGCTGACCTACTTTTTTTTTGGGGGGGGGCACACCCAGCGGTGCTCAGGGGTTACTCCTGGCTGTCTGCTCAGAAATAGCTCCTGGCAGGCATGGGGGACCATATGGGACACCGGGATTTGAACCAACCACCTTAGGTCCTGGATCGGCTGCTTGCAAGGCAAACACCGCTGTGCTATCTCTCTGGGCCCATGGCTGACCTACTTTCAATTTCATGCATCACATAAAGATCAAGCTGACCCCATCCCAACAAAGAAAATTGTGATTCATAGAAGAATACTTTCATTTTTACTAGTTTTCCTTTTCCTCCCCTTCTCTTCCCCTCATTGTTTCTGTGACGACTGGGTTTCGCTGGCACTCTATGCTGCATTGTTTGCCTGGGTGGCACATATCAAGCAAAGGATTAACACACATTAGTAGAAAGAACTGAGAGTCATGATATTGGGACTCCCAAACATCAGTGTCCCTGGCATCTATCTCATTTGGGTATGAAGGGTAGTACCAAGGATCAAATTGAGTCTCACATTTGAAAGATGGAGCTACCCTGACTCTCCTATACATGAAGAATATTTTATATCCTGTGGTTCATTTTATATTGTTTGGGGACACACCCAAGCAACCCTTGGGAGCCACTCCCACCTCTATGTTTAGGATCACTCCCATTGGTGCTAGAAGTGAGACTTAGGCCTCTCACATGTGAAGTCTATACATAGTCCTCAGAGCAATCTCCCCTGTAGCATCATGTTTTTATTATTATTATTTTTTTCCTTCCCTGAATTTTGTGGATGCTGTGATGACAGATAGTGAGGGTGAGGGGAGGAGGCACAAAGATATAATACTCACACACTTGGGAAACCTCACACCTTTATTTGTGGTGCTTGTACATATTGAGTTGTGGCTGCTACCTGCTCTGCCCACCTGCCTCATCCTTCTTTCTTATTGGGAAAGAGGTGCTACATCCCAAACAACCAGAATCACTTCAGTGAAAACTCTCTTCTTATTCAAAATGTAGCAGGGAAAACTGCTTCCACTAACTAAAGGTAGTTTTGCTCATGTGTGTTCTGACAGTGCTCCAAATGTCTTTCTCGATAAAGAAGAGTTCTACATTGGTTCAAAATACAAGAAAGTTGTGTATCGCCAATACACGGACAGCACGTTCAGGACTGAGAAGAAGAGAGGTGCTGAGGAAGAACACCTGGGCATTCTCGGTACTTGCTACTCCAATTCCTCGGGTCGGTCAGTGGGCACATATTCAGTGTCACCTAGATATAATAACAAAACAAGCATTTCTTAGGAACAAGAGATCACTTGCTAAAGAATTGAACCAACAAGATAGAATCATTCTAGGGTCAGGAAATACTAGTGCTTAGGGAACATACCTGTCCTGCACCATGCTCCCTCCTGAGCACTGCCAGCATGACCCTGGAGCTCACCAAACACCAAGATGTAATGTTGTTATTGGTTTCCAACTGAGTAGTGTCACATCCAACCTGGTTGGCCAAGTATTGAAGATCAACCCAGGTCCCCTAATCAATGCCTTGAAGATTTCCCCGAAATAAATACTCCTTGTTCCTGTCAGACAAGTGTTGACCCCATTTGCTTTGAAAATGGTATTATTTAGTGTTTATGAAATTGATGTCTGTGGTTTGGATGCAAATCCTAAAACTTTCAACCCAATTATCCCTGTTATAGCTTCAAGCTTCATAGTTATATGCTTTTAAATTAAAATGTCGACTATGAAGTTAAATAATGAATGTTCTTTATTATATTATATGTATATATTTTATATAATATATTAAATATTATAAATAAATGGGCCAAGTAGGGCACTCGCAGCCAACCCAGATGGGACCTTTGGCAACCCATATGGTCCCCTAAGCACAGACAGGAATAATTCCTGAGCAGTATGACAAAGGAAGGAAGGAAGGAAGGAAGGAAGGAAGGAAGGAAGGAAGGAAGGAAGGAAGGAAGGAAGGAAGGAAGGAAGGGAGGGAGGGAGGGAGGGAGGGAGGGAGGGAGGGAGGGAGGAAAGAAAAGAAAAGAAAATGCATTATCTGGTCTTGTAGCTACAATCTATTGCTTTTCTTTCCTTCAAACAAAACCACAAAACTCTATTTATCTAGCTCTGCCTCTTAAATAGAGGGGGAAACAAGGGAGGGTACCAGGACCAAACAGATATATGATCACTAATAGTAAGCTAGACAAAGAGGGGACCACCTACTCTAGCAGCCCGGGGGGTGATGGTGGGGTATATGGATTGCAGAAAGGGAACTGGGATGAGGGAGGACATATTTGGTGATGGGTATTCCCCTGATTCAATGTTAATACGTACCTAAAATATGACTGTGAAAGATATGTAAGTCATTATGAACAAAATAAAATGTGTTTTAATCAGAAATGTTTTTTGACTTACATGTATTATTATATTCTTATATGTTATGTTATGTTACTATATTATGTTATGTTAGTTTACCTCAATATGTTAATCAATTTTGTCTCTTGAATAAATTCTTACAAAAAAAAAAAAAAGAAGTCCCCAGACTTCCTGCTTTTGTTACTGAGTTAGGACTTCCAGTGTGACATTTGCATCAATTCCTCTTTTCTCTCTCTTGTCAGGCCCACAGCTGCATGTGAATACAGGAGAAAAAGTGAAAATTGTCTTTAAAAATATGGCTTCCAGACCCTATTCCATACATGCCCATGGAGTGAAAACAGACAGTCCTGTGGTTGCCCCAACTTTACCAGGTAATTATGGCAGGGGTTGGGGAACAATAATATTTTATCATCATTCCCCCAAACAACTGCTATTAGAGAAGTGAATGTTCTGGAGTGAAGTGAAGGAGAAGGTGATGAAGAGGGATGTGACAGGTGGGTCTGTGTGTGCACTTCCTGCTCCACTGCCCACCCCCAATTACACTGGAGAAAGGTCAGAAAAGAGAGTATAGGTCAAGGAGAACGAATTGGACTTAAATTGGCAGTCTTAAACCCTCTTCCTCTTCCATTCTGCCAACCACTATTTTGTTGCTCTGGTCAAAGAGATTAACCCACAGCCTTACTATATCCAGTCACTGAGTAACTGTTTATTGGAACTGAGTACATAAATGCTACCCTAAGAAAAGATGAAACCATGCAGTCTACTGAAATCTGGATGGAACTGGCGGGAATCATGTTAAGTGAAATGAGCCAAAAGGAGAAGAAAAAATACTGGATGATTCCATTTGTCAGTGTGGTATGGAACAGAAAACAAGAGAATTCGTTATTGAATGAGCACAAACCCTTGGCTTTAATTTACAAAACCAGTTGCCCACCCATGTGACTAGAGGTTGGGAGAATTAAAAGGTGGGATGGAGGGAGATTTGGGACATTGGTAGTGGGAATGTTGCACTGGTGAAGGGGGGGGTGTTCTTTACATGACTGAAACCTAATCACAATCATTTATGTAATCAAGATATTCAAATAAAGAAGGAAAAAAAAGGTGGACTTGAAGGGCCAGAGCAGTAAAGCATCTGCCTTGCTGGCGCTAGCCTAGGACAGGCCACGGTTTGATCCCCAGCATCCCATATGGTCCCCCCAAGCCAGGAGCGATTTCTGAATGCATAGCCAGGAGTAACCCCTGAGCATCACCGAGTGTGGCCCAAAAATCAAAAAAAAAAAAAAAAACAGTGAACTTGAGGTTACATAAAGACTGGGTGGAAGGTCTTGGGTGCTACGGTGGTGGTGGGAGTGAAGATACAGTAACTTTGTATGGTGAACTTTAGGACTATTATCACCATACCTTGCTACCTAAACTATACTTTATAAAGATTTAGTGTGTATATAAAATCTAAACAAAGATCACTACACTTGATTTACTAGGGGAAACTCGAACCTACATCTGGAAAATCCCTCAAAGCTCTGGAGCTGAAAGAGAGGACAGCGGTTGTATTCCTTGGGCTTACTATTCAACAGTGGATCAAGTGAAGGTAAACATTTGATCATTTGTGTCATGAAAATTTCCCAGGCACAGTGGATGGGCTTTTGCCTTACCCAGGCCAACCCAGGTCTAATCCCGGTTCAATTCTCATCATCCCATATGGTCCCCTGAGCCTCCCAGAAACAATTTCTGAGCACAAAGGCAAGGATTAACCCCTGAATGCCACTGGGTATGACCCAAAAATAAAAAAAATTTTTTTTTAAAAAAAGAAGAAAATTTCCAAAGCAGACATAGAAGGAGGACAATGAAGTTTAAGAGTTCTCCTATGCACAATTCTTTGTTAAAATCTCAGGAAAGTAAATGACTGCAATTCTCCTGGGTGTCAATTTTTGGTTTGCTTACTTTTAAGGATCAACTGTTTGCAATAAATAGAAATATAATTAAGTATTCATTTACCCAGTGTCTTATTTATATTTCCATACAAAATAACCAAAAACCTGAGGTACACAATACTGTAGTTCTATCTTCATGATAATAAGAATGCCAGTCTCAAGACTAAAAATATCACCCAAAGCAAGTAATCAACATTGGTGACAGGATGGCTATTGGTACGTTGTTTGACCTAAACTCGACTATCAATAACTTTTAAACTCTGTACCTCATAATAATTTAATATAATAAAAATAAATATGTAAATAATATGTAATATATTGTAATAAATATAATAATAAATAATATATCATAATATATAATAAAATATATAAAAACATAATATAAATAACACAAGTCATAGAGCACATGGCTTGCATGTAGAAGATCCTGAGTTAGATCCCTGGTAATGCATAGCCCTGACAACTGTTGAGTGTGGACTAGATGGTCTCTGATTCACTTTGGGTCCAAGCATCAAACCTTTAGACCTACTTACTGATTCAGAGTCCCAGGGCTAGATGAGGCCCCTGAAAAGGCTGATTCCTGACACTGCAAGACCCTTCTAAGAGTGTTAAAGCCCTCCCCCCACAGGATGTTGGCCTGGAGGTCCTAGGATTACCCTAAGTGGGACCCTGTGTAGGGCACACGCATCATACCATTGGCCAGCCTTTCAAGTACTCCAGGAGTGGTTCTCAGGCCTCCAGAATATTGCAGAAAGGACATACAACTTCTCAATAAAAGCCATGCTCAGTGGTTAACTGCATTTGTACTTTAGTTGTTCTGGCTTTAGATCAGTATTTCAAATATACGAGAAATAGAACCTGCCTCAAGATTCTTTGACAAAATTAGTCCTCTAGTTTATATCTCTTTTCTTAGTCCCAGATTTGCCTAGCTACATATTGAACAATTTCTACACCAGTGTGTCCCAAAATCTTCACAGTGGAAATATGGCACCCCTTCTAATTCCTCTGTCTTTCCTGTTGTAATAAACAGCACAAGTGTGACTTATATTCAATTTTTTAGGCTAGAATCTTGGACATAAATAAACATATATACAAAACCCAATAACTAGCCTTTCTTGCCACTCACATAAGTTGGTCCTTGTCATTGAACTACTGCTACATCCTACATGTGTCCTGTCACTTCCTCTCTAGGCCTTTCTTCACTGTTCTACTGGGATAATTCATCTCAAATTCAAATATACCACCCAGACATGGCCAATGGCTACTTAGGACTCAGATGCCACAATCTAAAATTCCTAAACATCAAACATCCTTGAAAACCTAGTCCTCATCCTATGCTCAGCCTAATCAAGTTTTACATATAATTAACCAAATGCACTTGACATCTCTCTTAGAAAGTAGTCCACTCCTTTTTTCCCCTTTATTTTTACTAACAGGCTAGAGTAAGGTAGGGAGTAAAGAGGGGCAGCTTTTTGTTGGATCCCTCTTTAAATTTTTAGCAAATTGGTATAATAGGTGTATAAAATAAGCAAACCAATGCTTTTCCTTGTCAATTGCTCTTTAGTTGAATCAATCAGTATATTTGGTTTTATTTTATTTTTGTGGGGTGCACACTCAGCAATGCTCAAGACTTACTCCAGGCTCTGTACTCAAGAATTACTCCTGGTGGTACATGGGTGAGGGACTATCGAAGGTGCTAAGGATCAAATTCGGGTCAGCCATGTGCAGGGCCCAACCTGCCATACTATCTTCACAGCCTCCTATATTTGATTATATTTCTGTTATTACACCACATGATTTTATAACATATCACCCTGGTTTTAATCTACTTAAAGTAGTAAATTATAGACATGGTATTGTCACATGCGAAATGGATTAGTGTTTACATCACCCTCTAAAATTCCTGAAGTCATAGGCACTGAGGTCACAGTTGTTGAAATCTTGACCCATATCACAAGGATGATGAAATGTTTTTTCTTGTTAACAGGATCTCTATAGTGGATTAATTGGCTCATTAATTGTTTGTCGAAGACATTACAAGAAAACATTCGATCCCACAAGGAAATTGGAATTTTCCCTTCTATTTTTAGTTTTTGATGAGAATGAATCTTGGTACTTAGATGAAAACATCAAAACATACTCTGATCACCCCGAGAAAGTTAATAAAGATGATGAAGAATTCATAGAAAGCAATAAAATGCATGGTATGATACATTATTCTGAAACCTATTTCTTCTATTTACTTTCAAATAAAATCTGATTCATTCTAGATTCATTCATTCATAGCACCCCCTTCCAATTTTTTTTTAATTTTGTTTTTGTTTTGGTTTGGTTTGGTTTGGTTTGGTTTTTGGGCCATACATGATGACGCTCAGGGGTTACTTCTGGCTATGTGATCATAAATTGCTCCTGGCTTGGGGGACCATATGGGATGCTGGGGATCGAACCCAGGTCCATTCTAGGTCAGCCGCATACAAGGCAAATGCCCCATTCCAGCCCCACTTCCAATTTTTCTAATAAACCACTTCCATCTTACTTTGTTAATGAGGTCAAATTCTCTTTAAAGCTATTAACCTCACTCCACCTATTAACCTCATTCCCAATTTCCAAAAAACTCTGCTGCCTTTAAATAAAAGTCAAAACAAGGATGCAGGCTTTCAATGCAAAATGATTAGAAAAGCATTGGTATTATTATCGATCTTAAAGTATTCATGCTCTTTATCTGTCATGAAGTAAATTCTGTTACCTCAGAAAGATTGTATTCATGAGACCAGTAATCATGTTTTCTGTGAAATTGCTGTAGCTAAAAATATCTGCAAAGGTCATGTAATATCCTGTGCTCTTTTCAGCTATTAACGGAAGAATGTTTGGGAATCTACAAGGTCTCACCATGTATGTAGGGGAATATGTCACATGGTACCTAATAGGAATGGGCAATGAAATAGATCTGCACACAGTCCACTTCCATGGTCACAGCTTTGAGTACCAGGTAAGAGTCACCCATGGTGGTTATTCTTGCTCCATTGAAAATGTTTTCATACAAATGAAGAAAGAGATTTCTTCAGAGGGACCAGTGAAGAGTTGAAGTTTCAAAAGACAACTAAGATTCACACAATAATTCCCATTAGTATTGCTAACAGTCATTAGACTCTTGGCCTTATTCATGTGCTCTCAGATGAAAGTAAATTTTCATGGAGTTGGGCTTCAAATATATTCCTGAATAAAGTATTGGAATAGAATTGTTAGCAGACAGGGTAAATATGTACATAGTGATTAATCTGAGAGAAGAAATATGATTTACAAGGACAGGTCCAGAGAACCTGTGAAACTGACTTAAATCTTTGTGAACTCCTGCCAACAACTCAAGGAACTGTTAAGATATACATAAGTGGGGGCCAGAGAGATAGCATGGAGGTAGCATGCCTTGCATGCAGAAGGACAGTGGCTCGAATCCCAGCATCCTATATGGTCCCCCCGTGCCAGGAGCGATTTCTGAGCATAGAGCCAGAAATAACCCCTGAGCGCTGCCAGGTGTGATGCCCCCCCAAAAAAAACACAAAATAAATAAATACAGATATACATTAAGTTCATAACTAGTCCTTTGGATTGATCATTGATTATTGATTCTTTTTCCTCCCTTTTTTTCCTGTCTTCTGAGGAACAATTTCATTGGCTCTAAGAGAGCTTGCCTTGCATGTGGCCACCATGGATTCAATTCTGACACCACATACATCCCCCATGCTGCCAGGACTGATCCCTGAGCACAGAGCAGGAGTAAGCTCTGCTGCCAGTGTGCCTAACCTTCTCCACTACCTGACCCCTGAAGGGATTTCTGCCCCCCCTCCCCGAAGGGATTTTTGAGGTGGTGTTGTGGTGCTTAGGACTGCATCACAGCAAAGCTGGGGATCAAGCCCCACTCATGCAAAGCATGGGCCCTACCATTAAGCTATGTCTCAGGCTCCTCAAAAAGTGTTTTTATCAGGGAAAGTGGAAATAAGAAATAGAGAAAATGCAACATTGTGTAGTCTGGCTAAAATAGAGTTAAAAACAAAAGATATACATAAGTTCCAATTAACCTACTTGGATTGAAAATTGATTGCTAAGTCCTAGATTTGGGGGGTCTTTGGTCTTGAAACTGAGGTGAGGTTAAGCTCTTTATAGGAGAAGAAAAGTCAGTCCTAATCTTCTACTCAAGAGTCCAGGACTTTACCTTCATCAAAAATAATTTACATCGCTTCTCGGCCTTTTGGCTAAGATCAAGTGTAAAAATAATTTACATGTTATACAATCAAACAAATAAAAACTAATTTAGTACAAGTACTAAAGGAGTAAAAGCAGAGAATACTACCTAGATTGAGCCCCAGAGGACAGAGTCTGGATTTTTTTTTTTTTTTTTTGGTTTTTGGTTTTTGGGCCACACCCGGCGGTGCTCAGGGGTTACTCCTGGCTGTCTGCTCAGAAATAGCTCCTGACAGGCACGGGGCACCATATGGGACACCGGGATTCGAACCAACCACCTTAGGTCCTGGATCGGCTGCTTGCAAGGCAAATGCCACTGTGCTATCTCTCTGGGCCCAGAGTCTGGATGTTTTAAAAGTATTTCTAAACTCAGGGACTGGGGTTCATGAAAAAGAAGGGTTTTTACAAGAAAGGTCAGCCCCAAGAATGGAGATACCTCAGCACTCAAATCATTCCACTTTTTATACTGTATGTGGTAATTTTGAAATTAATGCCACATGACTCAAGAGGGTCAAGATTATGGCAATTTTCTATAGTCAAGTACAAAGTTAGATTGTGGGCAAGTTTTCTACTAAGTTCACCCAGTCCATCTAATTGACCTGTGTGGTTCTTGTGGTGGTAAGAAATAGCTTAACCCTATTAACCTGCCTCAGTGATAGCTTTTTCCTGTTCCAAGTTCTGAATCTGAAATACCCAACCTGAAAAGATCATTTATCTGTGGTCAAAAATGAATTGGCTTTTGGGGCCAGAGAAGTGGTTCAAGCAGTAAGGCATCTGTTTTGCGCACTTGCCTAGGACTGACCGTGGTTCGATTCACCACTGTCCCATACCGTCTCCCAAGCCAGGAGCGATTTCTGAGTGTATAGCCAGGAGTAACCCCTGAGTGTCACCGGGTATGGCCAAAAAACAAACAAACAAACAAACAAAAAATGGCCTTTGCTTTAAACTCAGCTAAATTTCAGCAGGAAATTTAACCATGCTTTGAATTCAAGTAAAAAATTCAGAACCCAATTTTGAAAAATCCATTTGCTTAACTCAGCTAAATTTCAGCAGGAAATTTAACCATGCTTTGAATTCAAGTAATAAATTCAGAACCCGGGCCCGGAGAGATAGCACAGCGGCGTTTGCCTTGCAAGCAACTGATCCAGGACCAAAGGTAGTTGGTTCGAATCCCGGTGTCCCATATGGTCCCCCGTGCCTGCCAGAAGCTATTTCTGAGCAGACAGCCAGGAGTAACCCCTGAGCACCGCCAGGTGTGGCCCAAAATCAAAAAAAAAAAAAAATTCAGAACCCATTTTTGAAAAAGCCATTTGCTTAAGAGGCCATTTTATCATCTTCATTTGATTTCACACCCGTTATATTCTTGATGCCTTCTATTTTCAGCCTATAAAAAGAACCTTCCAGTTCTAAGCTGCTCCTAATTTTTTCCATCTACCTTCTTTACAGTTTTTCATTGTTCATGTCTCAACTTTCAAAGACCAGTACTGCTAGGAAAAGATCAGCAAGTGAGGGCAGCATTCAAATGAGGCCACAGTAATAATTCAAGAATGGACAAAGAGGCAACTCGGTGTTGCATTAAATAAATAATTATGGTGCTGGATGGCGAAGGATTTCTCTTTGCCATCCCAGGCCATGTGGTTCCGCAACCCCCATCAACCGGCGGGTCTGGGGTTCAGGAAAGCGACGGGTATTGAACTCACTCACAGGCAGGCATCAGGAAGCATTAACTTTATTCATGCCCTATTCACCACATGTGTGTGGCCTACTCATAACCTTTCCAGCACTAGTTATTCTTGGCCCTGCATCTAAACTCCTTTCAGCCATCTTCCCTTTGGGCTCCATGCTGGTCAAAGACCAGAACGCAGAGACCCAAAAGCCAGAGCGCCCAGCAACGCAGAAAGTGCCGAATCCGAATCCCCTTGGTCCAAGGCTTATCTAACTTTTCCAAGACCCCTCCCAGGAATGGGCAGGGTCTTGCAGGTAAGGTTACACCTAATATCTCGTTCCCAAGACCCCTCCCAGAAATGGGCGGGTCTCAGGCAGCTACACCTAAATCCAGGGTGGAGTTACATTTCATTTACTACAACTCGGATCAATGTTAAAGGCAGTAGGTTAAATTCACTCACCTGTGGCTCATTACATCAACCTGATGACCAAGGGTTTAGTAGGAGTCTCCCAACTATAAGTCTTATAGTTTGTATCAGCACAGACTCTCTTTTTCCTTTAGATTCATTTACATAAACTCACCTATATTAACACTGTTTTTTGTTTTGTTTTTTGTCATTTTTCTAATTAAGAACTGGGGTGCTTATAAATCTGATGTCTTTGACATTTTCCCTGGAACATACCAAGCTATCCACATGCTCGCCAATATACCTGGAACCTGGCTACTCCACTGTCATGTGGCTGATCACGTCCATGCTGGAATGGAGACGACATACACGGTCCTACAGAATTCAACAATATCTGGTAAGCAATTCCAGAAGCCATGTATTATCAATATAAGCTCTGTTGCTTCCTTCCACTTCACCTAACAGGAATTTGAATTTATGATGTCCTTCCTTCCCTCCTTCATTTCCTTCCTCCTCCCTCTCTCCTTACTCCCTCCCTCCATTCCTTTTCTTCCTTCCTGCCTTCCTTCTTCCCTTTCCTTCCTTTCACCCTTCATTCCTTCCTTTTCTTCCTTCTTTCCTCCCTCCCTCTCTTCCTTCTTTCTCCCTCCCTCCCATTCTCCCTTTTTCCCTCCTTTCCTCCCTCCCTTCCTTCTTTCCCTCCCTTTCCTACTTCCTCCCTCCCTTCCTTCCTTCCTCCCTTCCTCCCTCCCTTCCTTCCTTCCTTCCTTCCTTCCTTCCTTCCTTCCTTCCTTCCTTCCTTCCTTCCTTCCTTCCTTCCTTCCTCCCTTCTTTCTTCCTTCCTTGCTTCCTTCCTTCCAAAACCTGCAATACTCAGGAGTTATAGGAACTGCTGATAATGAAAACAGCATCAACAGTGTCTTCTTTTTTTCTTCTAGTTTTTGGGCCTTATCCAGTTGCTCAGAGATCACTCCTGGCTTTGTGCTCAGAGTCACTCTTAGCAATGGTTGGAGGATCAAACCCAAACCTCCTGTATGGGGTGCATGTTGTGTCCATTCAATCTCTCTCTACTCCCAGTACCTCTCGGCTCTTAAATACAAATTAATTTAATTAATACAAATTCCATGCCAGTTAATTATCTTAATCTAATACAAGAAATAAGACATGAGCTATATACAACACACTACACAACTTCCTTCTTAATAGAAAACTTCTTTGCTTCTAGATAGTATTGGTACAAAACAACCCCTTCTTTAAAAGAAATTCCAAAAAGGATTGTTTGAAATAGCCATTTTCCTCCTATGATTTGGGGGGGGGGGCAAAAAAAAGAGGTATTATAGATTATTGCTTGAAAAAAGAATGGTCTTTGTTCATTCTAGTAGCTCTAAGAAAATACCTGAGTAACTAGTTTCTTTGCAAAATTCTGGAAGGGATTGCTCTGAGGCCAGGGTGCTGGAATGGCTGGTTGAGGGTCCTTTTCTGAAAACTATTTTCCAGAGTATAAGATGACCCCTAACTTTAGACTTCCTCTCTGACTGGCCAATCTGAGCAGGCTTTTTACAGTGTAGATTCGGGTATAGAATATTGTCTAATTTGCATGCATATAAAGCCTGCATGGATTGGCTGAGTTAGAGAGGCAGTCCGAGCAGCCTTGCAGTGATTGGTGCAGAGCATTGTCTAATTTGTATGCATCAAAAGCCTGCTTGGATTGGCTGAGTTAGAGAGGCAGTCCAAGTAGCCTTGCAGTGATCGGTGCAGGATCCAGTTGGAAAATTCATTTCGTGGCGATATCCAGATGATTTTCGTTTAGTGGCATATCGAAATATTTTTCGGGATATATTCGGCGTGTAAGATGACCCCCGATTTTTGCTTGACTTTTTTTCATTTCAAAAGTCGTCTTATACACCGAAAAATACGGTATATAGATATATTAGCACATCATGGATAAAAGACAATGGAGTCATTCTCCAAGCACTTCACCTCCTAACACCATCATCTTGGGCATTATTGTAATATTCAGACCAGAAAGAAAGACAAAAACAGAATCAGAATACCCATGTACCATTTCCACACTCCTACCATTCCAGCAGCAATACCACTCCATCATAGACATGAGTTCACACACATATATCTTTTATAGATAAACACTAATAAAATGTGTTCCCTTAAGTCAGATTCCTGTTCTTTGGTGAGTGAGCCTTTGTTTTTAGACCACTCCTGAGTCCTCTGAATTCAGTACAACTGGAATTGGCAAAGGCCAATCTGATAAGTGGAAATTATGTGGAGAAAAATCACTACTGTGGTTCTTCATCAAATATAAAAGGAAACATGACAACTGAAGAAAATATGTAAATCCATATATCTCCAAATTAAAAATCACCAAAAAATGAGAGCAAACGTTAAGTTTTTTTCATTTGAACTCCAGGGCCTTGGAAAAAACACTTTCATTGAAAGCACTTATTACAGAGAATAGTCCTGTGAATACTAGAATATCAAAGATTCGAGTACTAAAACCACTGGATACATGCTAGAAAATGCTAAACAGAGGGTTGGATTCACACTACTAATCAAAAGTGAGGGACCACTAGAGCCGGAGCAGTGGTGCGAAGCAGTAAGGTGTCTGTCTTGCCAGCACTAGCCTAGGATGGACCGCAGTTCAATCCCCTGGTGTCCCATATGGTCCCTCAAGCCAAGAGCAATTTCTTTCTTCTTTCTTTCTTTTTCTTTCTTGTAATAATTTTTATTGTGACCAAAAAGTGAGTAACAAATCTTTCACAGTAATATTGAAGGTACTTAGTGACAATGAATCAGGGACATTCCCACCAGCAGGGTTGTCTTCCCTCCCCCTTTTCCCAGCATGTGTCCCATATCTTCCTCCTTTCCCCCCATAGTGCTAGTGTAACTGTTCCCCTCTGTGTATAGCTTGTTGTAGACAGGGGATCGATTCTGTTGTTGACTTTGGGTTTGGTATTTAAGTCTGATCATTTTTTAATTCCACTCAATGTTTATATGGTTGTTTGGTCCTAGTACCCTTCATTATTATTTCCCCCCTCAATTCATGAGGCAGAACAAGATGATTCACAAGTTGTGTTGTTCTTCTGAAAGACAAAAACAAAACAAAAAAAATGAAGAAAAACGTAACAACAAAAAACCCCAACAGTTAAATAAAAAAGACAGTAACAATCAATAAAAAGGCACCCAGCAGCAAAAAAAAAAACAAAAAAAACACCAAATAATAATCACACGAGTGAAAAAGAAAAGATAAAAGAAAGAAAAAAGAGAAAAAGTTTTTTTTTTTTTTTTTAAAAAAAGGAGTGCTAAAAAAAGGAGTGCTGGTCTGAGAAGGTTTTGTTTTCTTTTTTCAATAGGCACAGTAAGTATTGGGGAAGTAAGAAAGGGAATTCCCTTGGCCTAAGAGGTTCAGGGTCTCTCTGCCCTTGAAGCCTACTGTCATGGGAACAACTACTGGCTCCGTACATGCTCATTACCACACCCCAAGGTCTTTTTTTATGTTACCAGTTGTGGATGATAAAATCAGGCCTCTGTAGCTAGAGATCTGTATTTGCACAGGTCATAGGACAAAGTCTAGGATAGAGTCTTTACGGTTCTAGAAGTTCTGTTCCATCATTGTTGTTTTAATCGGTCATCTGTAATAAATGGTCTTGGTTTTGCTCAAATCCGAGGCTGAAGCCTAGGATAGTCTTCATTATGGTTCCAGAAGTTCTGCTCAGTCTCCGTGGTTAAAGTCAGACATTTGTAATTAGAGATCTTGAATGCATAGCCTGAGTGTCACTGGGTGTGGCCCCCTCCCCCCCCCCAAAAAAAGTGAGGGACCATTGAGGTAGGTTGATTGGCAGTTTGATTCTAGAAACACAAAAATATTTACTCTTGCACCAGAGGTTGATGGGCCCCTCAGGTGATGAGTATTTTTTGTAGACAGGAGAATGTCACTATCCGCAAAGGTATGTCTCCATTTATTAAGGAAGCACACACCAGACATGGCTTTTGGCTTTCCTGGTGCAGTGCCTAATTTTCCTCCCAAGAAATATCTGCCAGAAGGCCCGTTTAGAGAACTCAATCATTGACCCTTGCATGGATTACTGGCTATATTTCTGACATGGCTGTGACATTATATTTTTCTTTTTCTTTTATTTTGATTTTTGTCTCCTTTTCTACTACAGTAATTTGGCCTTAGTTATCTTGCAGCACAAAGAAATTTCGGTACCAAAGGAAGCCTACCAAAAACTCCCCGCTGACTAGTTTATTTGTGACTCTTACTTCAAGTAACCTGGTGCCAGCAGCTTGTTTTTCTGAGTCTAGCTCTATGGTAGTAAACAATTATTCCGGCCATTGCAAATACATTTCTTCCAAAACCTGTCTCTCTCCTCCTGGTTTCTTAAAAAAAAACTGTTTTTGCTTACCCCAAAACACCTCCACCTCATCTTTTCACCCAGCCCTCTAGCAGGGCTCTTTCTCACCTACATCAGATAGTTATGTGATATGTAGATCCTAGGGCCCAGTCTTATTGGGAAGATCCTCTGCTCTTTGTTTTCCCTGAAGACACCTTGCATACCAGAGTTTGTGCTTAAAATGTCATGCGCTGAACAGTACAATTTGTCTTTCGTCTCTTAGACGTGAGTCCCCATACAATGCATTTTGTGTGGTCTCATTTATTTCATATTTCATATCCGTCCACCTTGTGCTCCCGCTTTCTCCCCGTAAAGGTTCTCGGACCCTATGAAGGTTTTGCTTAGGAACACAGCACGTCCGCAGCAGGAGAAACCATTCTAAAAGTTATAAAGAAAACTATAGATACTATAGCAAATTAAAGAAAAAATATTTAGAAGTGTGAAGAGAAATTTTTTCTACCAGAAGGAACAGGTACTGAAAGAGAGCAGGAATCAAAGAGGCACTTGAAACTAGAAGGGAAAAAGGGCATTAGAGTTATCAGTCTGAATGATCTTTAAAATTGATTCAAGTTTGGGGAATACTGACACTTATTCTGAATCCTAGAAAAGTGCTTGCTTACTGTGACACAGACCAGTGGTGACAGGTTGAAATAAAGTTGCTCCATATAAGGGAAACCATTTCCTCCATAAAGGAAAACAAATCACTAGAGAAGTGTCAGTACTTCATTTCTCCTTCCAGAAGAAGCATAAAGATCTCTGCTGGCAAATGAGACCCTCTGTTCATTTTTAATATTATTATTTTGGTTTTTAGGCTACACCTACTGATGGTACTCAGAGATTATTTCTGGCTCTGCACACAGGGATCAGTTCTAGTGAGCTCAGGGGACCACATGGAGTGCTGGAGATTTAACCTAGGTCAGTTGCATGCAAGGCAAGCACTTTACCTTATCTACTGCTGCTCTGATGAGGCACTCTTTAGAATCCATATCTCTGGCCATTAGATAGCCTATCTGCTTGATGTTTTATAGGCAGTGATATGGATTTCTGATCATCCAATTCAGTACTCTAATAAATATCTAAGTGTTCATTCAGTGAGACTAAATGTAAGAGAACAGGGTTTAAGGCATGTGCCTTGTATAAGCAACCAATCCTAGTTCAATCCCCAGTATCACATGGTCTTCCATGTACCACACTTGGATCACTTGGGCAATCCCACAGTGTTAGCTACATCCTCAGGCCCTCACATTAAACTATATGCACACACACACACACACACAGAGAAAAAGTTTTATTTTTTCACAACACTATGATCACAAAATTGCTTGTGACTGAGTTTCAATCTTACAATGTATACTACACTTCACCCATGAACATTTTCTGCCATCAATATCCTTCATTTCCATCCCACCCTCTACTCTGCCTGTTTCTGAGGCAGACATTTTATCTCTCTCTCCCTCTCCCTCCCACCCCTCTCTTACTTCTCAGATTAGTGATGTGGAGCCTTTTTCTTCATGTTCCCTTTGGCCATCTGTATTTCTTCTTTGAGGACATTTCTGTTCATTTCTTCTCTCCATTTTTGGATGGGGGTAATATGTTTTTCTTGCTGAGTTCTACCAGTGCTTTGTATATCTTAGATATCAATGTATACTCTGTATATCTTAGATATTATTAGATATTATCAGATGGATATTGAGTGAATAGTTTCTCCCATTCCATGACAGTCTTTGCAGCCTACACATCATTTCCTTTGAGTTGCAGTTTTTCAGTTTAATGTAATCCCATTTGCTTATATTTGCTTCCACTGGCTTGGCCAGTGGTGTTTCTTCCTTGAATCTGCCTTTAGCTTCATTGTTATGGATTACTCTGCCTACATTTTCCTGTGTACTTTATGATATCTGATATCAAGGTCTTTAATCCATTTTTATTTGACCTTTGTGCGTGGTGTTAAAGAGAGGTCTGAGTTCACTTTTTTTTATCTAGCTGGTCAGTTTTCCCAACACTTGTTGAAGAGGCTTTCCTTGCTGCACTTTGTATTTCTTGCCCCTTTATCAAAGACTAATTGATCATATACCTGTGGGTCCATCTCAGAATACTCAAGTCTATTCCACTGATCTGAGAGTCCATCTTTATTCAGTACCATGCTGCTTTAATGACTACTACTTTTTTTTTTATTTAAAGAAAATGCATTACATAGTTGGCATCACTGATAATAATACATTTGTTTTAGGAAGACCAAGAGCAACATGATTTAAAAAATAGAAAATTGAAAATAAAAACCAAAGAGATGGAAAAGAGAGGAAAGAATATTTTTGAAAATTATCGAATCACAATGAATTCAGTAAGCTCTTTTAAAAAAAAAAGGATGAGTTAAAAAATACAGTACTAACAGTGTGAGAGTGGTAATTGTTGTTTGCAGAGGCCCAGCAAAATATGGGAAAAATGGAAAAAAGAAAAAAAAAAGCCTTGGCCTAAATAAAAAGTAGACCTTATCCCTGAATGTTTCTGACTCTGGGTTCCAGGCATACTAGGTTATCCAACCTGAGTCATTCTCTGTGGTCCTGGTGAAATTTTTTGCACATTAGCTGTTGGTGTCAGGTTTCTGTAGTTAAAGATTCTGGTTTCTGTGCATTTCCTTCATTGAAATCAGGATGATGTGGAGTGTCCTCTAGTTTCACCTCACCATTAGATGCAGAGCATCTTGCCCTGCAAGCAGGTTGTTGCTACTGCTGAGTCATCTGGGTGTTAAGGGAACACTCTTTGGAGTAAGTCAATGCCAGGGTAGCAGTAGGGTCTTCCCTGGTAGAGGTTTGCTTCCTGGTGATGTTAGACAATTGTGGTTGTTTCTGTAGATGTCGATAGTTCAGGAGTGTATGGGCAATGTCCATGGTATAAGGTCTGTATTACAAAGTTTGTGTTCCTATCTCTTATTAGATAAGAACTTGTTGCATATGTAATATTTTCCCAATTTAATGTGCCTGTGCAAAATGACTACGGCTTTATTGTATATTTTAAGGTTGGAGAAAATGATTCCTCTTAACTTTTTTCTCAAGTAATGCTTTAGCTACTCACAAATATTTATTGTTTCATACGAATTTCAGGAGTGTTTGATCCACTTCTTTGAAAAACGTCATGGATATTCTTAGAGGAATTTCATTAAATCTGTACAATGCTTTGGGAAGTATTGCCATTTTAATGAGGTTAATATTCCTGACTTATGAGCAGTGTATGTTTCCATTTCCTTGTTCCCCTTTTATTCCTTGAAGTATTGTTTTGTAGTTTTCTTTGTCTTTGTCTTTCACCTTTTTTAAATTGACTCCAAGTACTTGATTTTCTGTGGCACTTTTGTGAATGGGATTTGTTTATGAATGGGATTGTTCTTTTAATATCTTTTCTTCTTTTTCTTTACTTGTCTATAGTAAAACCATGGATTTTTGTGTATTAATTTTGTAGCCTGTCACTTCACTCTATTTTCTTTTAAATGAAGACATCAGTCAAGAAAGGAATTAAAATACTTGCATCTATAAGCAAACCCTAGCATCCCTGGCATCCAATAGAGCCCTTTGATTACCACCAGGAGTGACTCCTGAGCAGAACCAGGAGCAGCCCCTGAGCACCACAGGGTGTGGTGCATACCTCTCCCATCCTCCCAAACATTGGGGGACAAAACCAAAATTTCCTGTATCCTCTTCTTTCCACTTGTTTTTCTTTCTTCCTTCTTGTGTCTACACACACAACATATTCATTCCAGTCATATTCATAAAGCCTAAGAATGAATCTCATGTATAAGCATAATGCAGCTATTGATGTTGGAAAAATAAAAATGACTATAGATAGACCCTTTTCCAATTTTACCAGTTACTTAAAGCCTGTTCCTTACCAAAGAACATGCCACCGTGTGCTGTGTTTAACTGTCTTCTCTCTTCTTTTTCATTTATTTTAAATAAATTTTCTCTTTTGTGATGATAAGGGGGTGAGATATTATATGTGGCATGTGGGGCAGTGCTAATCAAACTCATGTCTTCATGCCTGCAAGGCAGTAGCTCTACAACTGAGACATTTCCAGCCCCTACTCACCCTCCTCCTGGCCATTTGGTAGCAATACAGGGAACAATCACATGTAGAAGTCCGTAAGTGTAATCTAGAGAGCAGTTCCTCCTCAGAGGATTCAAAGGTGCCAATAGGGTCACCTGGGGTAGTTTTCTGATGGCAATTTTTATCCACACATGACAAATGGGCAGGTCAATGCTCTGGGGCTTCTTTTGTATGAACACTTAGCCCATCTTCAGGAAGCACCACTTTCCTAATCTAATCATCATCTTCTGGAGTTCTATTTCCTGATACCATAATCTTGTAACACAGATTACGAGCAATCATACCCTAGAAAGACCTAGGAAAAATCTGTGTGCACTGCTGGAGACTAAACTCATGGTCTCATATATGCAAGGAAAATGTTGTACCACTGAGTAACAAGCCTAGTTTCCCAGAGTAGAAACCATAAAGCATTTTGGAATAACATTCTCTGAGAAGCAACAGTACTTATTCTCAGTGTACTGATGCTGATTTGTTCCCCATATGGTTACATTGCCTTTGATCCTTTGATTAAGGAGATGTTTGACCACTTTCTCAACAGTAAAGTTAGTATTTTTCTTTTTATGGTGAACAAAGATCAATCACATGGGGAGGAAAGATAATCTTTCTTTAAATAAAGCAAAGACAAATGAGATTTTTTAAAAACAAAAATTAAAAATATAAATGAATCAAAAGTAATTCAATAACTAAAAAAAAGTAATTCAATACTAACATTGAAAAAATGGAAACCATTTCAGAGTATCTATATTAATTCTTTTAAACACATAATACTCATTTTAAATAATGGGCTTACCATTTCTTTTCCTATAGAGACCAGCCCCAACAAAAAGAAATAAATTGATAAGTGGAAACAAAATCAAAGAATGACCCCTACCAAAGTCTGTGAAAGTGCTGAATGGAGTATCTGCTTTGCAATAGCAATAAGCATTAAAAAAAAAAAATCTGAAAACATGGGCTCGAGAGATAGCACAGCAGAAGGGCGTTTGCCTTGCAAGCAGCAAACCCAGGACTAAAGGTGGTTTGAATCCCGGCATCCCATATGGTCCCCCATGCCTGCCAGGAACAATTTCTGAGCAGATAGCCTGGAGTAACCTCTGAGCACAGCCGGGTGGTGGCCCAAAAAAACAAAAATAAAATAAAATAAAAAACTGAAAGCATGTGCTTCTCCAGCTCCATGTGAAAAGGCCTATGTTGTATTATTATACATGATTAATTCACCCATAATATTACTGATTCCTAGAGGCCACTTGTAGCACCAGCTCTATAATTGGTTTGCTCCTTATAACCTGCTCTCCCCAATGGTGCTCTTGGTATGGTCTTTGAAAGATCATAATTAAGAGTCACTAAAATAGTTTCAATCCGGGAACATACTGCTGATATCATCTCTGACCAAACAAAGGCACAGTGCTTGGTCATAGAGAAAGTGAAAAATTATACACATGCCCATTCTTAACAACACAGGCAATTTCATTAAAAATGAAAAAAGGAAATAAATGCAATCAAATTAGAATGGCATCAATCTTGAGTTTTGAGAATCCTTGAAAAGAAATGGTCAAAGCAATCATCTGGCACAGAAAAAGAGCTAAGAAATAATCTCAATAATTAAATCCTGTCTCCCTATTTTTGGTTCATTTCTAATTCATTAAGCTAATCAGGTATGCCCCTTCTTCCTTCCTTATGTATGCTTGCAAAGCTATAAATTTTCCTCTGAGTACCGCTTTTGCTGTGTCCCATAGCTGAGAGCAGAAATCAACGAAGTGGAAACCGAAAAAACAAATCAAAAAATCAAAGAAAGCAGAAGTTGGTTCTTCGAAAAAATAAACAAGATTGAAAGACCATTGGCAAAACTAACAAAGGAGGAGAAAGAGAGAAACTTGATAACTAGAAATGACAAAGGGGAGATCACTACCGATATTAGAGAGATTCAAAGACTAATCAGAAACTACTTTGAGAAACTATGCCACTAAAAATGACAACCTGGAAGAAATGGATAAATTCTTGGACTCTTATAACCTTCCATGGTTGAATAAAGAGAATGTAGCATAACAAAACAACCCCATCACTATTGAGGAAATTAAAACAGTAATCAAATGTCTGCCCCAAAACAAAAACCTAGGCCCAGATAGATTCACTAATGAATTCTTTCAAACCTTTCAAGAGGAACTACTACCAATCCTGGCAAGACTCTTTCAAGAAATAGAAAAAACAGGAACACTTCCAAATAGTTTTTATGAAGCCAACATCACATTAATACCAAAACCAGATAGAGATGCTGCCAAAAAAGAAAATTACATACCAATATCCCTGATGAACACTAATGCAAAGATCCTCAACAAAATCCTGACAAACAGGATCCAATGCCTCATCAAGAAGATCATTCACTATGATCAAGTAGGTTTCATCCCAGGAATGCAATCCCATAAATCTATCAACATAATACACATCAACAATAAGAAAAATAAAAATCACATGTTCATATCAATAGACGCTGAGAAAGCATTTGATGAAAGCTTTTATGAAGCCAACATCACCTTGATACCGAAATCAGATAGAGATGCTACCAAAAAAAAAATTACAGACCAATATCCCTGATGAACAGATGCAAAGATCCTCAACAAAATCCTGGCAAATAGGATCCAATGCCTCATTAAGAAGATCATCCACTAAAAAAACCTTTTAAACTTTTGATGTTAACTTAAACTAATATGCATGTGCATGAAAATATAAAAAAAATACTATGCCTTCAATGTTTAAGGAGTCACATAAATTTCATGGCTTTAGATTGCTTTGTGTACTACTAAGATATGTTATAATGTACTACAATCTGGGGACTTGTGGACAAAGTAGTTGTACATGTTTTCTGCCTTATTTTTCTTAATGATCTTTGACTGTAAGTTCAATATTTAGGCGTCAGCAAGGGGATTTCTTCTGAGAACTCTGTTTATGGGCGATTGTCCTTCCACTGTAACTTTATCTTGTCCTCTTTGCATCATTGTTCTCATAATTAAAACTAAAAATAAAAAAAGATCATCCACTACAATCAAGTAGGTTTCATCCCAGGAATGCAAGGATGGTTTTACATCCGTAAATCTATCAACATAATTCACAACATCAACAACAAGAAAAATAAAAATCACATGATCATATCAATAGATGCAGAGAAAGCATTTGATAAATTCCAACACCCATTCTTGATCAAAACTCTCAGCAAGATGGGAATGAAAGGAACCTTTCTCAATATAGTTAAGGCCATCTACTAAAAGCCAATGGCAAATATTATCCTCAATAAAAGTCTTTCCTCTAAATTCTGGCACAAGACAAGGCTGTCCACTCTCACCACTCCTCTTCAACATAGTACTGGATGTGCTTGCTATAGCGATCAGGGAAGAAAAAGATATCGAGGGAATCCAGATAGGAAAGGAAGAAGTCAAGCTCTCACTGTTTGCAGATGACATGATACTCTACTTAGAAAACCCTAAAGACTCTACCAAAAAGCTCCTAGAAACAATAGACTCATATAGCAAGGTGGCAGGCTATAAAAGTAACACACAAAAATCAATGGCCTTTTTATACACCAACAATAATAGGGAAGAAATGGGCATTAAGGAAACAACCCCATTCACATTAGCGCCACACAAACTCAAATATCTTGGAGTCAACTTGACTAAATAAAGATGTGAAGGACTTATACAAAGAAAATTATAAAACCCTGCTCCAAGAAATAAGAGAGAACACACGGAAATGGGAACACATACCCTGCTCATGAATTGGCAGGATTAACATCATTAAAATGGCAATACTCCCCAAAGCATTGTACAGATTTAATGCGATCCCTCTAAAGATACCCATAACATTCTTCAAAGAAGTGGATCAAACACTTAAAATTCATTTGGAACAATAAACACACTCGAGTTGCTAAAACAGTCATTGGGAAAAAGAATATGGGAGGCATTACTGTCCCCAACTTTAAACTGTATTACAAAGCAAAAGTTATCAAAACAGCATGGTATTGGAATAAAGTCAGACCCTCAGATCAGTGGAATAGGTTTGAATAATCAGAGAATGTCCCCCAGACATACAATTACCTAATTTTTAATAAAGGAGCAAGAAATCCTAAATGAAGCAAAGAAAGCCTCTTCAACAAGTAATATTGGCACAACTGGCTAGCAACTTGCAAAAGATTGAACTTAGACCCCCAGCTAACATCATGTATAAAGGTAAAATCCAAATTGATTAAAGACCTTGATATCAGACCTGATACCATAAGATATATAGAATAACACATAGGTAAAACACTCCATGACATTGAGACTAAAGGCATCTTCAAGGAGGAAACGGCACTCTCAAACAAGTGAAAGCAGAGATTAACAGATGGGAATATGGGCCCGGAGAGATAGCACAGCGGTGTTTGCCTTGCAAGCAGCCAATCCAGGACCTAAGGTGGTTGGTTCAAATCCTGGTGTCCCATATGGTCCCCCGTGCCTGCCAGGAGCTATTTCTGAGCAGACAGTCAGGAGTAACCCCTGAGCATCACCGGGTGTGGCCCAAAAACCAAAAAAAAAAACAAAAAACAAAAAACAAAAACAGATGGGAATATATTAAGCTGAGAAGATTATGCACCTCAAAAGACATAGTGCCCAAGATTCAAGAGCCATCCACTGAGTGATAGAAACTATTCACCCAGCACCCATCAGATAGGGGCTAATATCTAAAATATACAAGGCACTGACAGAACTTTACAAGAAAAAAAAAAACATCTAATCCCATCAAAAAATGTGAAGAAGAAATGGAGAACAATTTGATAAAGAAGAAATAAATGCTCCAATCACTAATTATCAGGGAGATGCAAATCAAAACAACTATGAGGTACCATCTCACACCACAGAGATTGGCACACATCACAAAGAATGAGAACAAGCAGTGTTGGTGGGGATGTGGAAAGAAAGGAACTCTTATGCTGTTGGTGGGAATGCCATCTAGTCCAACCTTTATGGAAAGCAATATGGAGATTCCTCCAAAAACTGGAAATTGAGCTCCCACATGATCCAGCTATAGCACTCCTAGGAATATATCGTAGGAATACAAAAATACAATACAAAAATCCTTCCTTGCACCTATATTCATTGCAACACTATTTATAGCAAGACTCTGGAAACAACCAAGATGCCCCTCAACAAATGAATGGCTAAAGAAACTGTGATACATATACACAATGGAATATATATATTCAGGAAAGATGAAGTCATGAAATTTTCCTATACATGGATGTGCATGTACATGCTGAGTGAAATAAGTCAGAGGGAGAGAGATAGACGCAGAATAGTTTCACTCATCTATGGGTTTTAAGAAAAATGAAAGACATTTTTAGCAGTATCTCAGAGACAAGAGAGATGAGGGCTGTTAGGTGCAGCTCATGACATGAAGCTCACCACATAGAGTGATGAGTGCAGTTGGAGAGATGACTACACTGAGAACTATCATAACAATGTGAATGAATGAGGGAAGTAGAAAACCTATCTCGAGTACAGGTGTGGGTTAGGTGGGGAGGAGGGAGATCTTGGAAATTGGTGGTGGGAATCTTGCACTGGTGAAGGGGGTGTTCTTTACATGACTGTAATCATACTTATAATCACAGTTTTTAAATAAAGATAATTAAAAAAATAAGTCAGAGAGAGAGAAAGACACAGAATGGTCTCACTCATCTATGGGTTTTAGGAAAAATGAAAGATATTCTTGCAATAATTTTCAAAGACAGAAGAGAGGAGTGCTGGAAGTTCCAGTTCATCTCATGAAGCTCACCACAATGAGTGATGAGTTTAGTTAGAGAAATAACTACACTGAGAACTATCCTAACAATGAGAATGTATGAGGAAAATAGAAAGCCTGTCTAGAGTACAGGTGGGGTGGGGTAGGGTGGGGAGGAGGTAGATTCGGGACATTGGTGATGGGAATGTTGCACTGGTGATGGGGGGGGGGTATTCTTTACATGATAGAAACCCAACCCCAATCGTGTTTGTAATCAAGATGTTAAAATAATAATTAAATCCTGGTAAAGATGAACTATTATGGTTTTCAAAACTGTTAGGGTTTCAAAATATAGCAAATGCCAAGGGAATAGATATACTACCAATGAAATCATGAATTTGGGCTCAAAAGTCAATAAGAGATTTGGGGCTAGAGCAAAAGCATAGGGGGTGGGGGGCACTTGCCTTGCACACTGGTGATTGAGATTTTATTCCCAGCATCCCATATGGTCCCCCTGAGCCTATATGGAATGCAGACCCAGCAAGAACCCCTGAGCATCATTGAGTGTGACAAGAGAAAAAAAAAAAAAGAAAGATTAAAGAAGTAATAACTATGATACATTAAAAAAATATTTTCCCCAAGACTTTAGGTAAATAAGCAAAAGTATACATTCACCAAAGTTGAAACAAGTCTTTGCTAAAAGTCAAAACAAACCATGTATTCCACAAACCATGTGAACCAGAAAAGGAGCTTGTAAACCTTTGACTCAAAGAGAAATACATCATGGGCAGGCATTAAAAATACCAGGACAACAGTTTAACATCTTTTATTGTGGAAAAACATGAACATCATTCACAAAGGAAACAAAACTTTAAATCTATAAAGTGACCCAGATAAGAAGTCTGGAAAAAATCAAGATCAAAATCCAGAGGCCTTGGAGTGACATTCGTTCAAGCTAAGCTTGCTTGCAAAATGCTTCTGTGTGTTCTAGCAATGAAAAAAAAAAAAAATGATTGTCCTGTCTCCAGTAACAACAGATTTTTTTTTTTTGGAATATAAAAGTTCATTTCTCAGGGCTGGAGCGATGGCGCAGCAGCAGGGCATTTGCCTTGCACATTGCTGACCCAGGGTGAACCGCGGTTCAATCCCGTGGCATCCCATATGGCCCCCCAAGCCAGGAGTGATTTCTGAGTGCATAGCCAGGAGGACCTCTGAGAGTCACTGGGTGTGGCCCAAAATTTAAAAAAAAGTTCATCTCTTCTTTTAAAAAATAATGACTTCAGGAGGAATTCTTATGCCTTGTAGCTTTTGAATATTCTGGACAATTGCATGAATTCCATTCATAAATTAAGAAAAAATAATACTGCTACTTGGTAAGGAAGCAGCTGGAAAGCCCTGGTAATAGATGGGCATATTCAACCTGAAACACTTTATATTGTAGATGGCTTGGCATTTTTCCAAGTTTGGTCTCCACACTGAATGCCAGGATGGTGCTTTGCCAACGACCCCTCACATCAGTGATTTCTTCCGGCTGCAGTAGAGGAGATATGGCAGGAAAAAGGCAGCAGTGCCATCTTCAGGGAGAACATTCAGGAAATCTCTCAGCTCTAGTTCCACAGCAACCACTGACAATGTTTCTGTTAGGGTGGGGGAAGATAAGTACAGTGAAAACAGCAACTCTGTTGTTTACCCCACCCATCTTCAATATTTCAAGTCAACCCAAAGCAAGTTAAGATCACAAAATGTTTAATCGGGCTGGAGAGATAGCATGGAGATAAGTCATTTGCCTTGCATGCAGCAGGATTGTGGTTCGAATACCAGCATCCCATATGGTCCCCCAAGCCTGCCAGGAGCAATTTCTGAGTGTAGAGCCAGATGTGACCCAAAAACAAAAAACAAAACAAAACAAAACAAAAAAGACAAACAAAAATGCTTATCTATGAGAAACATAAAAATCTCTCTCTTAAAATCAGAGGTTAAACTCAGGTTTTGTATGGCTTCATCTGTTTTTTCTAAAGTTCTGTTAAGCTGATTTTCTTCACAGCCCATGGAGGTAGGGTCTATAGTGTCACTGTGAGAGTATTACACAATCCCCTCCCCAATAATTTCCATTGTCCACTACTATAGAAAAATGTAATTACCCGATTACTGCTTTGAATAAGAGGGTACCACTGCAGCTAATTCTTACAACAGGCTCTTTTCAGAGGGCAAGGAATACCATAAACAATTGGGATGACATTATCCTTGCTCACTTCCTTTCATATTTTTTAATCAGGTACAAATCTGTTTGCATAACCAGGTTTTCTTTCCCAGTGACAAAACAAGGTTCTCTGATGAACCCTGTCAATGTTCTAGAACTTAGTTCTTCCTGGGTGTGCCCACAGAAAGAGCTGGACCAGTTTATGATGCCTGCATGATATCCATTTCTCTGCAGAGATGCCCTATGCCTTGGTGACCCTCCCGGGCAGTTCCCGACTCTCTCTTTCTCTCTGCACAATGAGCAGAAAGATAATCTCTAGCTCAATGGCATGTGTCTGTGCAGTATAATCTGTCCAATATTTTGCAACCTGATCCTCCTTACACAAAGAGAAGCTGGTCCACAGTTACATAGTAAGTGAAGCAGCAGTGCAACTGGAAAAAGACCCCGAGAATCATCAGGGCAAAACCTGGAGGATGAGTAGGGACTAAATGCCCACCTGTTTTCACTGGTGACTAAAGAAAACACTAAATCTCCAAGTCTCTATTACAGTGTGACCATCTGCTCATGGCACTGTCATCCAGAGCCCCTTCAGCATTAGATCAAAATGCAACCACACACAGCCCAAATGTAATAGGTAGCACCTTGATAAGCATGTTACTAAGCAGTTTTGCAAAATCCATGTGGGAAAAAGAATTACAGATGCTTTCCTTTCAAACCAGTTTATGCAACCTCTATGTGGAGACTAGAAATAGTCCCCCAAATTCAAAAGTGAAGTGAGTGAGTTTCTAAAGCTAAGTGTCTTATCTTTGCCCAGTTCTCCTCTCCTATTGACTACTTGACGTGCTCAGGGGCTGCTATGAGTTTAAACTCCCAAGAATAAGATCACTATTTTAAACTGGTACTTGTCTAGAAACTAGCTGGTCTAAAAAGAAAAACAAAAAACCACCAGATGGTTATAAAGGCTTTTTCTCACTGGTGGAATTTTAAAATGACTTTGGAAGCTTGATTTCTGTTCCTGACTGCAGTAGAAGTCTCAGTGAGTTCATTCCAAACACAGCGGCACTATTTTTTTGTTTGTTTGTTTTTGGTTTTGGAGCCACACCCGGCGGTGCTCAGGGGTTACTCCTGGCTGTCTGCTCAGACATAGCTCCTGGCAGGCACGGGGGACCATATGGGACACTGGGATTCGAACCAACCACCTTAGGTCCTGGATCGGCTGCTTGCATGGCAAACACTGCTGTGCTATCTCTCCGGGCCTGGCACTATTTTCTTGACCCAAGTTACCACCAACACGAGTATCAACAGCTCTGCCTGGAGAAAGTGATGGGGGTCCTCAGTAAGATTGTGTCCCAGAGGGGACATATGCTAATGTCCAGAGACAGTTATAACTAGGGTGTAGTTATTGGAAATGCTGTAATACACCCCAAACCATGCATATTATGTGGTGGTCCAAATAATGTCAATAGTGCCAAGGATGGAAAATGCTGTGTTAAGAAAAGATAGTAACTCACAGCTCATGGCACAGAAAACTGGCCTCCATCTCCACCATTGTACTAAAAACTGACTACTGAGTCAACCTTATATTTGTGCTGGTCTCAGGATGTTAAGACTGGCTTGTGTCAGACTCTGTGCAAGGAGCCATATTCCTTCTAAACTCTACCTCTGGCATGTTACCAACAGAGGGCAGTCCCTGGGAACTGCCCTACAGTTATTCAGTGTCTCCCTTACACCCTGCATTTCTCAAAGGTTACAGAAAGCTCCCCCCACTGGAGGCACACTGCTGATGGCAGGTGTGACACAGAATGTACGAAATGCAATATCAGGTCCTGAGGTATCACAGGCTGAGTCCCACCAGACACATTCATCCAGCATTGTATTCCACCACACACAGACATACACAACTGTAACACACACAGCCACACAGTGTCACACACAGGCACACACTATCATGCAGATACCACTGTCATAGACATACCGTCACATATATGTAGTCTCAGGCCTTGCAACTCTATTTTAAAAATATAGGCAAGTGGAACTGTTAGTGGAGTGATCATGACTGAAGTGGAGATAGAGAGTATGGATGGGGATCATAAAAAAAAAAATCCAGAATGTGCCTTTATAATAGATGTCTGGCTCTCATGGCAGGAAGATGTGGGGGCTCTCACTCAACAGTAACCCACTAACACCAATACCCTATTTCAGATTATAGGCAGCCTGCATGCAGTTGGCATAGTTAATCAAACTCTTGCTATTTCCATTCTCTAAAAACCAGACTAAATATTCCAGAGTGGACAGGCAGAGGAGAATAAAAAGCCAGCTCCTCACCTTCCCTCTCACAACATTATCTTTACTTGAGGGGTTTCTTCGGGAAGTCACCCCCAGGAGTCACTTTATTTATTAACCTGCAAGCATAATTCCAATACGATCCATTTCCAATATGCATATAGGCTGAGATCAGCGTAACGGTACTTTTCAACAACTCACTAGTGATAGTAACACAGCAGAGTCAAGAAACTGATGACCCCCTATATAAGTGGTCCTCAGATTTTTAAATAGGGGACCAGTTCACTGTCCCTCAGACTGTTAGAGGGCTGAACTATAGTAAAAAAAAAAAAACAAAAAAACTATGACCAAATTCCTATGCACACTGCATAGATCTATATGAAGACTTATGGATCAATTACGAACATCCAAAAACTGTCTAATTTAATGACACTCATTTTAAATTCTTGAGAACTTGTTAAAAAGACTAACAAATTGTCACGATACTTGCTGACAATTAGGATTAATAATCTTAACTTCTTACACAGTTTACTTTGTGCCCAGATCATTAATTTTAAAGAAGAATGACAAGTTAAGCCACAGGGAGATTTGATTCCCAGTATGTTACAGTATGGTAACCCCTATTCTTAACACTGCCAGCTTTGGACCTAATGCTCCCAAGCACTCCAGAGTTTGGCCACAACAATTAACAACTTTTACTGATCCTAATGGTCATTCAAATGTTTTAAGTACAGAGGTAGGGAGCATCTGTGACTGAGATAATTTATTAAGGATTTGGAAACATTTGCAGAAGGGGTGAATATGTTTTTATTTCTTAGATAGCCCCTATGAGTGGCAGTGCTGAATCATAACAATAATGGTGATTCTATTTTTTAAGCAGTTTATTAATTTATTGATTGATTTTTGGGTCATACCTAGCAGTACTCAGGGGATACTCCTGGCTCTATGCTCAGAAATCACCTCTGGCAGGCTCAAGGGATCATATGGGATGCCAGGAATGGAACCGGGTCTGTACTGGGTTGGCCACATGCAAGGCAAATGCCTTTACCACTGTGCTACCTCTCTGGCCCCAAAAATTATTTTTTAAAAAAACCTCTCTGGCTCCAAATAATTTTAATTTCTTAAATCTTTGTCCTATTTTCCTATTTTGGACTTTTAGTACTGTGTTCTTCCTTTATGACTTTAATATATTCTTTAACCTTCCTGAAAAAATATTTTTATTATTATTATTAGCACTGTAATAGCTGCTTTGATTCAAAGAAGTCAGTTAAAATACTCAATACCCCAGTTCTCTATTCTTTTGAGCTTATATGTATATATCCTTTTATTTTATTTTATTTTATTTGGAGAGGTGGGTTGAGTCATAATCAGCTGTGCTTAGGGCTACTCCTGACTCTGTGCTCAGAGATCATTCCTGATGTGCTCAGGAATATGGCGTGACAGTATTGAATCTGGTTTGGCTACGTACAAGGTAAGCACCTTACTCTCTAGCTCCAGTATCGGTTTATCTTCTGAGAAAAACTTTAGTAGGCACTGTCAACCTTGAATTAAAAATTAATAAATATTGGTTAAATACTGAATGATAATAACTAATAAAAAAAAAAAGAGAGAGGTCTTGGGAACAGAGTGATAGCGCAGCGGTAGGACATTTGCCTTATAGGAGGCTGACCCAGAAGGAACCTCAGTTTGATCTCCAGTGATCCATATGGTTCCCCGGGCCAGGAGTTATTTCTGAGCGCATAGCCAGGAGTAACTAATCCCTGAGTGTCACTGGGTGTGGCCCAAAAACCAAAACCAAAAAAAGCCAAACTTAGTTAGATCCCTAGCATCCCATATGTTCTCCAAGTACTGCCAGGAATGATCCCAGAAGTAAGAGCCAAAAGTAATTCCTGAGCACCACTAAGTGTGGCCCCAAAACTAACAAACAACAACAACAACAAAAGAAAACTGAAGAAAGTTAGTGGGTAAGGTGCTTGCCTTGCATATAGTCAACTCAAGTTCAATCTTCAGAACCGCATACAGGCCCCAACACATAACTAGGAGTAATCCCTTACCATTACCAAGTGTGGTCGCAAGAAAACAAAAACGTACAATAACATTTTTTATTTAGGGCCCGAAGAGAGAGCACAGCGGTGTTTGCCTTGCAAGCAGCCGATCCAGGACCTAAGGTGGTTGGTTCGAATCCCGGTGTCCCATATGGGCCCCCGTGCCTGCCAGGAGCTATTTCTGAGCAGATAGCCAGGAGTAACCCCTGAGCACTGCCGGGTGTGGCCCAAAAAAAAACCAAAAACAAAATTTAAAAAAATTTTTAAATAAATAACAAAAAGTTCCAGTTGTACAGTGGAAAGAAATCAATGCACATCAACTATATGGGCAAGAGAGCCTATGGATTTAAGAAATAAATTCCTGAAGGACTACAAAGACCCTCATTAATCAACTGAGAGTCACATGAAAAAAACAAGAAAGCAAGGAAGACTTCAGTAAATTATAAACAGTAAATCTTGGGCTATAGAGGCTCTGCATATGGCCAAAGTTCAAACCTCAGCACCTCCTGTTTTCTTGAGATCCCTATGTGTGAATACAGAGCATGAGCTGAGAGAAGCCCCCACACCACACTACATCCAACCCCCCCCCAAAAAAAACAGTTAAATTAAAACAAAGGCTCCAGATAAAATTTATAGCCAAGCAAAAATAACCCATCACTCCACCTTTCAGTGATGCCAGGTAGAGTTGACAGTTCTCTCCTCCACGTCTGATTCTCTGGCAAAGCTCAGGCAATAATTTTCTCCACCACAAAGTCTATCTTAGGAAAAAAGGAATGAATTTTAAGCTTGATGCATTTCATATTCAGATCCAATATAAGAAAGCAGAGGGCAAGTGCTCATCCTGCTGCTGATGACACCAAACTTGGCAGCAGAAGTAGTTTTCACAACAGCCAGACAGCTTCTTAACACTTAACTATGTCAGCATAGACCATCAATTACTTGAATCAGTTTAATTAACAGAAATTGCAGCCATAGCATCAACATATTAAGTCATATCATATAAGTCAAGTTTGTAGCTTGAACATCTACACATGTATATTGTACATATTCACACAGATGTTTTCGAGAAGAAATACACACTCTTCTATAATCTCTTGATAGAATGATGGCAAGAAAAAAAATGGATCAAGAGGCCAGAGTGACAGTGCAGATGTAAGGTTATTTGCCTTGCACATAGCTGTCTTAGACTGGATCCCTGGCATCCCATAAGGTAGTCAAGCACTACCAAGAGTAATTCCTGAGCATTGCCAGGTGTGGCCCCAAAACCAAAAAACTCAACAACAAATCTAAACCTATCTTAACTTCTTAGGCCAGAGCAATAGTACTACATGCCTTGCATGCAGCCAACCCAGGTTCACACCTTGGCATTCCATATGGTCCCTTGAGCACCACCAGGAATAATTCCTGAATACAGAGCAGGAGTAGCCCCCTGAGCACTGCAAGTGTGTGCCAAAAACAAACAAACAAAAAAGCATACAAACTTTCCTAACTTCTCAAGTAAACACAAGGCACAGAAAATTTTCTGGTATAGACTTACATCCACACAATATTTTTTTATTATTTTTAATTTGGGGGACCACCTGCAGTGATGCTCAAAAGTTACTCCTGGCTTAAACTCAGGAATTATTCCTGATGGGTTCTGGAGATTATATGGGATGTCAGGGATTGAATCCAGATTGAGAACCCAGGTGAGGAGAGAGCTTTACCTATGTTATCATTCTGGCCCTGACAAGACTTTTAAAAGAAAATATACCATCACCATGTACTTTAATAGCTGCTCATAACTGCCCATTTTGTAAATAAAGCAGCAAGACAGTGGTATTAGAACCACACTTCTCCAGCCAGAGTGACAGAACTGAGAACATACCCGGTTCTCTTCCTTCAGCTCATGGTTGGCATAAGGGATGATGGCCTCGGGGCAGCGCTCTAACAGTGTGTCTATGCACTGCTCATGCCCCTTCAGGCGCGTGCGGCACAGGACATGGATGCTGAGGCCAGCAGCTGTGGCTTCCGACAACGGCTCCAAGAACGGCATGATGGAAGCTATGTCAAATGAAGGACCACATATGAGAGACTATGAACAGAAAAGTGAAATGTTATGGGATGAGTCAACACAAACACATACGGAGTACAATTTTTCTTTATCAAAAGGAAATATGACATATTCCCACCACTACCACCCTCCAAACACAATCTCTGCCACTGCAATTGGCCCACTTTCCTCTGCTTGCTCAGACCCTTTAGTTGCTCATTCACCCTTCCCTAGTGAGGTTACACTCCTGGCTGACATTCCCAGGGCCTTAGGGGAATAAGAAGCAAATTTTGCTGCCTCCCCTCTCACTTCACCTGGTTCCTGGCAACCTCCACACCATCAACCACATCAGTGACACCCTGACCTCCACTCATGTTGCTTGTATCCGGAACCATATGGCTTCAGCTCTGCTCTCCTAATTACACCTGACAATTCACTGACACACCTGACAACTTCACTTAGGTGAAGACTGATAGCAAAGGAAAAAGGGAAATACCCAGCCTAACTTCTCAGTGTCAAGAGTAACAAAGATTCACCCACACAGCACTGCTAACACAACAGAAAGTGTGCACAGAAGCCCGCCAAGTTCAATGTATAAAAACAAAAGAAATGAGGCTCTCCCCTTATCAACCAGTTTCCCTCACCTCTCAGAGAAGAACTACTGAGAAGGCTGAGGATGTTCCATGTGCTCAAAGAAACAACGCGATAGGCAGTCAGCACAGAGCAAAAGTGTGTAAGCTGAAATGAGAACACCTCAGTCAGAAATTACAGAAATAAAGAGTATTCTAAGTAGCAGAATAGAAGCAGTTGAGAAAAAAAAAAAAATCCAAAAACTCCAAGATGAGACACAGGAAACATCTATAAAATGATAAAAAAAAAAAAAAAAAAATGGGGGAAAAGTCTGAGAGGAAATGAATTTTACACCAGATCACTATGGGCTGAATTCAAGTCAAACCATGAAGAATCAACAGAATCCCTGAGAAACAAGAACGTAAATTTAATGAAGAAACACAAATTAGGGGCCGGGCGGTGGCGCTGGAGGTAAGGTACCTGCCTTGCCTGCGCTAGCCTAGGATGGACCGCGGTTCGATCCCCCGGCGTCCCATATGGTCCCCCAAGAAGCCAGGAGCAACTTCTGAGCGCATAGCCAGGAGTAACCCCTGAGCGTCACAGGGTGTGGCCCAAAAACCAAAAAAAAAAAAAAAAAAAAAAAAAAAAGAAACACAAATTAAAGGAATCATAGAATTTCCAGAGCTGAGGAGTGCATGGACCCGATCCAAGAAGCCTTAAAGGGTCCGTGGGAAACAGACCCAACTAAAAACCTTCAAAAACATAGTGATTCACAGCTAATCTATCAAATAAAACTCTACAGGTCAGAAGATACTGGTGGAACAGAGTTTTTAAAACTTGATGTAGATTCTGCATAGCATAGTAGATAAGGCAGAAACTAACATCCTGTACAAAGCTCACCTGTGTTTTCTATTTTATACATTTTTGTGAGCAGGACCTACATACATGACCAAAAAATATGGTATTTAAGAAAACTGAAGCAACTGTTAAGACCCTATCACTGATTACCAATGTCATCTGCCACAAGCTGAATGACAAAGAGCAAGTTATTATTTCATTGTTTGAAATATTAGCAAAACTGATATTTAAGCACTAAAACTATAAATAGAACTTTTGATTCTACTACCAAAAAAAATCCATCTTCATGTTTTCTTTCTCCTGGATAAAGCCGGGACCTATCCTGATTTTCTTCTTTCTGTATTCTTTGTGCCACAGCATCTACTCAGACTCATGGGAGGATATGGAGTATCAACCATGTGCTTACACTCAGCGTGATTATCTTACTCCAGACTCTACCAAGGATTAGCTAGAAGAATGAGGTTGGTACCTTCCTTTTTTCCTGCATGCTTAATAGTGACCTTCACTGGAATGATTTCCTGATAAGAGGGAAATGTGGGGGTCAGAACAAAAGCATAGCGGTAAGGTGTTCACCTAGCACAGGGCCCACTAGGATGGGCCTGGGTTCGATTCCCAGCATCCTTTATGGTCCCTTGAGCCTGCCAGGAGCTATTTCTGAGTGCAGAGCCAGAAATAACCCCTGAGCATTGCTGGGTGTGACCTCAAAACCAAAAAAAGAGGTGGGGGGGGGGGCGAGAGATAGCATGGAGGTAGAGCATTTGCCTTGCATGCAGAATGATGGTGATTTGAATCCCGGCATCCCATATGGTTCCAGAGCCTGCCAGGAGTGACCCAAAAACCAAAAAAAAAAAGACTAAAAATAAAAGGCAGGGGGCTAAAGGAGGGAGATATGGGATGCACTGCATGCTGGGAACAGGGGCAGAGGGAGGACAACATTGGTGGTGGAATTGCCCCTCATTTATTTACCTTAAATATCACTGTGATAGATTTATCATTCACTTTGGCCACAATAAAAATTAAAAAAAAAAAAAAAAGGGCAGGGGTCAGAAAGGTACTACACTGGGCAGGGTACTTGCCATGCAGTCAGTCAACCCAGACTCAATTCCTGGCACCCATATGATCTATCAGAAATGACCCCTAAGCAGAGGCAGGAGTAAATCTAAGTAGAGTGATGTGTAGCTCCAAGACCTCCCAAACAACCCCCTGGCTCAAAACTCCAAACATTTAATCTGCTCTTACTGTGGCCATTTCTTAGCTGGGTACACAAGTGTTTTTTCCCAGTTCTAGGAATGCACTTCTCTCTACTACAACACATACATGATCTTTCTCAGATCTCCAGCTAACATCTAGGGTGAATCTCCCGATATGTCCCACACATGTTCTTCTCCTCACCCACTCACTATATGGGGTTCCAGGGAGAGAAAGTCTGAAGAGCTCCTGCCAACTATAAGGCCTGAACCATGCACAAGGTGGGCAGTTTTGGGCAGGGAGAAGATGAGCAGGTTTTTCTTTCACTTCTTCAGATAAATAAGCTCATGGAGATAGAATTTTGAAATCTGTGGGCAAGTGCAGTGGGGTCACAGTTGAGGGATGTCACATGGCTCTAACAAGCTCTTCAGAAAAGTCTCTCCACCCCTCACCCCTTCTCATTTCTCTGCTGAGAACAAAGAGCTTGTTTTGTTTCCACATATTATGTTTTTTCCTGAACTGTAATTGACCCATAAGGAATCTAGAAAATTGCAACTAGGAAATAAATTTTAAAAAAGAAACAGATTAGGCTTCAATCAGAGCAATATTAGCAGGCAGGGCACTGGCCAGGCACTGGGGAGCCAATCTCTGGTACCCCTTATAGCCACCCAATTCCCTCCAGGAGTAATCCCAGACAGCAGAGTCAAGAATAAGCCCTAAGAACAGTCAAACAAACAAAAGTAGGCTAACTAACTTTCTACCATCAGAGAAAAGATTGCTGGAAAGAACTCTTTTGAAAACTGTAAATGGGAAGACAGAGCAAAATAGTACAGTAGGTACAGCATTTGCTTTGCATATGGCAGAACCAGGTTTGATCTCCAGTATCCCATATGATCCCGAGCCTGCAAGTTGTATGTAATTCCTGAGTGCAGAGCCAGAGGTACCTCTGAGCAATGCTGGGTGTGGCACAAAATCACACAAACAAACCAAAAAAAACAAAATTGTAAATAAAATTTACAACATGAAATCACTTTTTCAAGCAGTGAGATGAACAATAGTAACTATAGTTAGGACTTGAAACCTGTCAAATCCTTCAGGAGAAAGACCAGTCTGCCCCATTGAGTTTGCACCACACTTCTAATCAATTGGTTAATGCTAGCAGCCATGATGACAGAACCAATCCAAACCATATGCAGTTTAGACTTGGTTCCTGGGTCATTGAACTACACTCATTAAGGCCCTGCCTCGCTCAGTCTGGACCACCAATTTCAAGTGAACCTTAGTTCTCATTTCCATTCAAAGCACTGTCCATAGTGTCAGAAATCTTGCCCCCCAAAAAAATCCTTTTCAGGAGCCAGATAAAGTATTTTATCCTGTTTCCAATAAGACACACAGAGCCTAAAGAGAACACTAAAAACAAGAGAAGAGTGAAAGAAAGAAGATAGAGATGAGAGAGAGAGAGAGAGAGAGAGAGAGAGAGAGAGAGAGAGAGAGAGAGAGAGAGAGAGAGAACTCAATCTGCAAGACCTGGACTCAACCCTCAGCATAATATGGTTCCCAAGCCCTGCTAGGAGTAGCCTCTGATCATTACTGAGTGTAGTCCAAAGCAAACAAACTAACTAAAAACAAAAATAAATACAAGCACCACTCAGTATATGATCCACTTGCATTAACCACAAAGTGCTCATACCGTTATGTGGCTTATAGACAGGCTGTGCTTCTGATTCCACTAGTAGGAAACTAGCCTTGTGGGCCCCGAACCAGGAATAACCCCTAAGGATGTGAGAGGAGGTATTTTTATTTACCTGTAATTTTGCAAGGTCTTCAGCATAATTTTTATCAGGTAAGGGATCACAGGATATTAAGACATTAACCCATGGGCTGACCAAGCCATAATGACCACAGGCGCTGATCTGGAAAGCAGAAGACATTTTATATCAAGAGTGACATGAAGGCCGGAGCAGTAGTACAGCATGTAGGTATTTGCCTTGCACATAACCAGCTGGGGTACAAACCCCTAAATCCCATTTGGTCCCCTCAGCATCTCAGAAGTGATCCCTGAGTGCAGAGTCAGGAATAACCCCTGAAAACTGCCAAAAGAGAGAGAGAGAGAGAGAGAGAGAGAGAGAGAAAGAGAGAGAGAGAGAGAGAGAGAGAGAGAGAGAGAGAGAGAGAGAGAGAGAGAGAGAGAGAGAGAATGCAGCAAAGCTAGATGTTCTGGATACAATGAGCAAACAGTGGAAAATAGTGAGAAATCCCTTGTGTTCTCTTTGCTGGGATAAGAGGTCTTTAATATCGGATGCACTGTGGAGAATTTTGTGCCTTTTGGCACCTCACCACATACAGCAGAAATAAATACTACCTTATGATTGGAATTTTGAAATATTCCAGAGAAAAGGTATGGAGAAATAGCATAGAGTTTTAAGGCATTTGTCTTGTACAAAGCCAACATGGTTAAATCCCTAGTACTGTATATGGTCCCCTAAACCCCACAAGGAGTGGTGGCCATTGATCATTGAGCCAGAAGTAAGCCCTGAGCACAGTTGGTGTGGCCCAAGCTGACCCCCTACTCCACCAAAAAATAATGTTCCAGAGAGGCATTTTCTAGCAAAAACAAAACAAAAAAAAGCACAATACTTTTAAGTTAACTATATTCTTCAAAAGTTAACAGTATGAGGCTGGAGCAATAGCACAGCAGTTGGACATTTGTCTTGTATACGGCCAATCTAGAAAGGACCTGGTTCAATCCCTGGCATCCCATATGGTCCACTGAGTCTGCCAGGAGCAATTTCTGAGCACAGAGCCAAGAGCAACCCCTGAGTGCTGCCGGGTGTATCTCAAAAACCAAAAAATAAAAAAACCCAAAAACCAAAAATAAAGTTAACAGTAACAACTGAATACTATCTCTACTATATTTTCTTTGGGAGGGAAAGATCTCTTGAAGACAAATTCTAATGAATTCTAATGAGTTCCCCATGCTCAGGAAATGTATATAGAGGGTACAAAGTAGAGGGGTACAGAGGAGGGCACAGTTGGCAGGGGACAAGGGCCTGATAGCAAGTTCTTCTTCACATATCATTCCTTTCCCACTAGTGAGCAAAAGGAAGATTCCTGATGGCAGATGGAAGTAATGATGTCTGGAGAGAAAAGCTCCTCCCCTCATTCTTTAGCAACTAAGGTACCATTTCAGCATATGATTTACAAACAGGCCTTTAGAATATAGAATAATTCAACACTGTTGGCAGCTTCACTCATTGACCCATTTTTAAGTACATCTTTTAACTCCTGCTTCAGCAAGCTTAGTTAGATCTAAGCCATCATTGAGCGGGTTCGTTCTAATAACATGCTGCAGTGGCCAATCTTAGTTTCATATCTCATTCATCCCATTTCCTTACCAGGTCCTCGGCTGTGCGCAGTGGCGTGGTGTCTGGGGCCTGCTTGTTGGACAGTCTCCAGATGTACTGGGTCGTGAGTTTGAGAAATAGTTCTTCAAGGACCATGTCCGGGATGCAAGCGACTAGCTGAGCTTCCCAAAAGTCTACTAGGAGCTGAGGAGTTGCACCTTCCTCCTTACCACAAAGCACCTAGAAATCATTGAAACAAACGCAGTGCAACAGGATGTTGGAGGATAAAGAGCCGGAATGCATTTCATAATCATCTATCACTAGCTTGACAATAAACCATGCAAAAGCACAGCTAAACTTTTTTAAAAATAATTGGGGCCTGGAGAGATAGCACAGCGACATTTGCCTTGCAAGCAGCCAATCCAGGACCAAAGGTGGTTGGTTCGAATCCCGGTGTCCCATATGGTCCCCCGTGCCTGCCAGGAGCTATTTCTGAGCAGACAGCCAGGAGTAACCCCTGAGCAAAGCAGGGTGTGGCCCAAAATCCAAAAAAAAAAAAAAAATTATTTGATCTGTTTAATTTACTTTTATTTTTGTGTTTCAGGGCCACACCCAGTAGTGTTCTGGGGCTAATCTTAGTTCTTTGCTTGGGGGTTGACCCAGCAATACTCAAGAGTACCATGTAGGGGCCGAAGTGGTGGCACAAGTGGTAGGGCGTTTGCCTTACATGTACTAACCTAGGACGAACCTCGGTTTGATCCCCAACGTTCTCATATGGTCTCCGAAGCCAGTAGAGATTTCTGAGCACATAGCCAGGAGTAAATCCTGAGTGTCACCGAGTGTGAGCCAAAACACACACACACACACAAACACACACAAAGGACCATGCAGTCTCCGACATGCAAAACATGCACTCCAGCCAGTGAGTTATCGCCTGGGCCCAAATTTACACTCTGTTTTGGGGCCACATATGGCAGTCCTCGGGGGTTACTCCAGGCTCTGAACTCAGATATCACTCCCAGCAAGCTTGGGGAACCATATGAGATGCTGGGGATCAAAGCTGGGTTGGCCACATTCAAGGAAAATGCCCTATCTGCTGTGTTATCACTCTGGTCTCACATTTAGACATTTTATTCTTTGGTAGGGGGGGATTGGGGCCACACCCGTTTGATGCTCAGGGGTTCCTCCTGGCTAAGCGCTCAGAAATTGCCCCTGGCTTGGGGGGACCATATGGGACGCCGGGGGATCAAACCGCATTCCTTCCTTGGCTAGCGCTTGCAAGGCAGACACCTTACCTCTAGCGCCACCTCACCAGCCTCACATTTAGACGTTTCAATAGGAAACATATTCTACATTTCCTGAATGGGATTCTTCCTTATGTCACTCAACTTGTACTTTTAGTTTATTGCCCAATTATGTACATGCAAATCCTTTTTTTGTATTAAAAAAAAAAAACCTCACTTTCCTTTTTTAAGAAATTTTATTAAATACATAGTTACAAAGTAGTTCATTTGAATTGAGTTTCAATATACAATGTCTAACACCTATCTCTTCACCAGTGCACATTTCCTACCATCAATGTCCCCAGTTTCTTTCCCACCCTCACCTCCCCACTGCCTGTCTCTACGGCAGACGCTATCTCTCTGTCTCTGTCTCTGTCTCTCCCTACATTTTTTCCTTTTAGGAATGGAAATAAGCTCACTTTCTATCTCAGCTCCCTACCCATTTTATAAGAAGATCACTTTGGGGGAAACTAAATTTTGGTTCATACCCAACAGTTATCAGAACTACTCCTGACTCAGGAGTCAACTCTTGGCAGTAAAGCACCACATACAGTGCCAGGGATTAAACCAAAGTCAACTGAACATGCTGAAAAAGCATCTCATCCCCTATATCATTTCTACAGCCCAGAACTACATTTCTGAAGTGCCAAACCTTAAAGAAGGAATCTGCTTCTTCGACTCCAATATGGCTGTTCCTCAGTAAGCCCAGAATAGAAGCCACAAGCAATCCAGGTCTGGTGTCTTTCAGGTGAACTGAAAATTCAGTGGGGACCATCTGTCCCTTCCTCTGCTGAATCAACAGCCGGGGTTCCAAGATGAAGCCATACACCAAGTTCATCTTCAGATGAAAAAGGAATTTAGGATTAAAATGTCTATCGCATTTACACTATCTATGTGGGAAAAACATGCTAATGCTTTCAATATCTGGGAGTCAGATATTCATAAATTACTTCATTCTCAATTTTTTTCTATAACTACCAAGACTAGGTCTCAAGTCAAAGACCCTTGTCTCTATTGTCTTTGGATTATGGTCTCTGTTGTCTTTGGATTATTATATGATTTTTTTTAATATTCCTTAAATGAGTATGATCATTCTATGTCATTTATAGAGTGGTGCAGTGCTTACGCCTGTCTGGGTTCAGAAATCAGAGTCTAATATGGGCATTTGACCAAAATCAGGTGCAAGAACACAGAAGCCAAACTACCAAAACCAAATCCTGGCTCCAACACTCACTGGCTGCCTCATCTTGAACAAATATTTTAGCATTTTTGGGTCTTAGTTCCCTCAAAGTTAAAGCAACACCTCCCTCACAGCACTGCAACTGGAACTAAGAAGAAACAGATCTAGAACTGCCCAGAAAGCAGTAGGTACTTCAATCAACATGACTTCTCAAGTTCAGGATAATCATCTTCGGAACATATCCTTAAGTGGTCTCTCTTACAAAAGGCAGATCCATTTCAGTGAGAAAGGATTCAAACACTCAATTCGCTGTGAAGTCAGGAGAATTTTTTACCCCAGTATAGACCCAGGCTTCTTTTTTTAAAAAATATTTTATTTAAACACCTTGAATACAAATATGATTGTGGTTGGGTTTCAGTAATATACGAGAACACCCCCCATCACCAGTGCAACATTCCCATCACCAATGTCCCTCTTCCCCACCCCACCCCCTGCCTGTACTCTAGACAGGCTTTCTATTTCCCTCACACATTTTCAATGTTAGGATAATTCGCAATGTAGTTATTTCTCTAACTAAACTCATCACTCTTTGTGGTGAGGTTCATGAAGTGAGCTGTAACTTCCAGCCCTCCTCTCTTTTGTCTCTGAAAATTATTGCAAGAATGCCCAGGCTTCTTATACAGTGAGACCCAAGCCCATACAGGGTTACTTTTGAAAAATTTTGCTTTAAAAGAAATGTCTTTCTTTTTTGTTTATTTGCTTTTTGTTTTTGTTTGTTTTTCGGCCACACCTGGTGATGCTCAGGGGTTACTCCTGGCTATGCGCTCAGAAATAACTCCTGGCTTGGGGGGCCATATGGGACACTGGGGGATCGAACCGCGGTCCGTCCTAGGCTATCACACTCAAAGCAGACGCCTTACTGCTTAGTGCCACCACTCCGGGCCCAAGATAAATTTCTTTATGATTTATTATCACCCAATGTTTGATATATATTATCTTACAATACCTCCATGCCTGGGAGGAGATCTCATAAAAAAAATTCTTGGGTGAAACCAGAGTACTAGTACAGAAAATAGGGTGTTGGCCTTGCACACAGTCAAACAGGGTTGAATACTCAGTACCTTACAAGGTCCTCTGAGTCTGCCAGGAGTGACCCTTGAGCACTACCAGGTGTGGTCCCAAAACAAAAACAAACAAAAAAGCAAAACAAAAAAAATGTCTTGGACAAAATGGAATCATAAGGGGCTTTAGCAAAAACAAACAAACAAAAACAAGTAGGGCTTCTGCCTTGCACTAGCCAACACAGGTTCGATTCCCATCACCCTATATGGTCCCTTGTGCACTTCAAGCAAAGATCCCTCAGCAAAAAAGCCAGGAGTAAGTCCTGAACACAGTCAGGTATGGTCCAAAAACCAGTACCAAAAGGGTAAGGGGAGTGGTCCTGAGAGGAAAGAAACTTAAGCAATAATGCTGGCTCTCACTCCAATAGTGAGGGTCCTAAGGTTCTGCTGGCTCATATCCTACAAGCTATGCCTACATGCACATTACTGGTGTGTTTTCCCTGACTATGCCCCATCACTCAAGCCATGGTAGGCAACTGGCTGGGGCAGTGCTGGCTTGGGCAACTAACAGCACTGAAGCTGTTCACTGCACTAGTCTCATTCTTCCTCCTTTTTCATTTTCCAGGCCTAAGGCCCTAAGCACTCCTACCCTCAAAGCCTGCCTTCCTAATATTATTTTCCTGTAACCAGTAAACAATGAACCCCTCCAGAAGCCAGTGAACATTCCCAGGGAACATCCAAGTCCTATAACACCAACTGTGAATGTCAGACAGGGCACCCTACCTCTGAGTGGCTTGTCATTTCGTTTCTGTACATGTCCAAATCTCCCATCTTCAAAGCCATTGCAGCCTTGGTCAATGTCACCAAGATAGGTGAACACTGAGAAGAATCCAGCTTGCTGAGGTAGTTCAGGGCAGTTGAAGGGTTAATGTTCTTCATGGACGGTGTACAGAGAATGTGGGGCAATTGCTTCGGCTCAGCCATAAAAAACATCTCCACCACTTTCACTGCTAATTGCTTGGGAGAGCAGAAACAGCAAGAAATGAATGGTTAGCCAGGCAATGGAAAGAAACCGAATTAGCAAGATAGGAAAAAAGATACAGAAAGAGCAATGGAGATAAAATCATACGCCAGCCAACTTTTTAACAAATTATGTATTGTATTACTCTGCAATTACAAAAGACAGTGCTAGAAGGAAGAAATGAGAGGACAGTAACTGCTTTTCTGTGCCATGATGAAGCAAAAGCAGTGAAAATACATAGCAAGTTGTGACCCAGCATTGCCATTGTTAACAAGAGTTCAGGACAGAAACTAAGCATGTGACTGATTTCATTCCAAAGTCTATGTGACTAAACAACCTTAGTCAAAAATTTACTTGCCAAGGTAGTATGTGAGCAAATTTCACTCTCAAACATCAAAATATTAACCAACCCACCTTTTTTCCCTCCCTTCCTCCATCTTTCCCTCCCCCTCCTTTCTTCCCTTACTTCAAAAAACCCAGGTAATGCCAAGGATCCTATCTAGGTCAGCCACAAGCAAAAGCAAGTGCTTTACCCACTGTACTATCTCTCCAACCCCTATATTCAATTATTTCTTAAAAACCCCAGAGAAAGTCTATAGCCTGGAGGCACCTGAGTATAGTGCTGGGGTCCCAGGGAATCTTTCACACACCCTGGTTGGCTGAGATCTGCCAGAAGGATCCCCTGGGTTTCTTGAGCATCAGTTGGGAGGCTCCCCATGGAGAAAGCTCACAGGTTTCACATGTGGAAGACCCAGACTCAATCCCTAGCACTGAGCACCACCAGCATGAGGCTGACAGTAGCCCGAGCACCAATGAGTGTGGTCCCCAAACAAACACAAAAATACATCCGGGGCTATAAACAACCCTTCAGTGTCTAAAGATCAGTGGCTAAGTGAAGTTTCAGATATTCGGAGAAAGGCAATCAAGGTTGTGAACAGGCTGCAGAGACAGAACAGACAGTGCTCAAATGTTCTCCTAAAACAGGCCACAGTCACTGGCGCTATCCAACCAACTACACTGGGTCACGGTCTCTTGTCATTAACCAGGAAAGCGTGGAAACATGCTAACAAATTTATTTTATTTTATTTTTGGTTTTTGGGTCACATCCGGAGGTGCTCAGAGGTTACTTCTGGCTCTGCACTCAGGAATTAATCCTGGCAGGCTCGGGAGACCATATGGGGTGCCAGGAATGAAACCCATGTCGGCTACAGGCAAGGCAAGTATCTTACTCTCTGTGCTATTGCTCCAGCCTCAGGCTGGCAACTTTAGCTTCTTATCCAGCCCACTATTTTATGGTTAACGACAAAGAAAGCAGCACAAAAACTACTCTTTTAGGAAAAGAAGAAAATAATACCAAAAGGAAAGTATATTGGAACAAGACTTTCAAATTTCTTCATCAGGAATTCACTACAATGCAAAAGATATTGGAGCCAACAAAAGGGAAAATGATACTCAAATACTCACATCACTTAATTCTTCATCCAAGTTTTCATAAAGTGAGTGATTAATGTAAAAGAGTAATCCCTTCTCATAGCTCTGCGATTCACAGTCTACTGCCCAGTCCCTGCGAGCCAGAACATCACCCATGGACAAACCAGACATTTTATAGTATGGCAAGGCAAGGTGGCAATGCTGGGTGTTGAGCCTAAAGGAAGAAAGGAAAAAAATCCTAAATATGTCATTCAAATGTCAGCATGTTTCATAATGAAATAGATCATGGATTCTATCACTGTAAATCTCAAAGTATTTTCTATTGTTATTTTGTAGTTATTCTGATTTTTTAGTTTGTTTTTTTTTCAGGGGCATCCTATAGACTAAGAAAGATTCTATTTCTTTTGCCCACTATAATAGAAAATTAAACAGCATTAAGTAAATGTTACTATTAGTTCTAAACTATTAGAGTGCAAATTTGCATTCTATTAATTTATCATTTTCCTAAGAAGAAATATGATTGCCTTTGAAGCAATAACATGTCTAAATATTCCTCGAAGTAAAAAATTCATTAAATAAAACTATATAAAACTAAACACACATTTACAAACAGACATGCACACACACTTCACACAAAGAACAAGTCAAACTAGGGAACCATAAACAAAATCAACGTTGTTTTTTTTTTTACACTAAGTCAATAACAGGTAGTAATACTGCATTAAAATTTTTAGGTACAGGAGATCTCTGTACTACTCACTACTTCTTACCACTGCATATGAATCTCTGACTACCTCCAAACAGGCCTAAGATAGCACTCACGGCAAACCGCATACATTGCCTGGGTCTACCCCAAATTACCACCAAAATTTAATGACCATAAAATACACTTGTACTATTCTTAATACACCCCCCAAACCAAAAATACCCAATGAAAATAAAATCAAAACAAAAAAACCACCATGCATCTTTAGGCCTTTTTTTTAAGCTCATAAAAACATTGACTATGAAGATTAAAATCACAGATTGTCCAACTGCTACCTCTGCCTTAGGCTAAAGGTTCAAATGAGTAATTTGGCTGTCCTGGGAACTTTGGGTATGGAGTAAGGGAATAAATTTTATGGTAACACCCAGAAGTGACCCCTGGCAGTGTTTCAGCGACCATAAGTGGTGCTGAAAGTTCAAAGCCACCATAGTGGCACATAAGACAACTGCTTTCTCCTTTTCATCCTCTCTCTCTCTCTCCAGCCCTGTCCCAAGGATGCTCATTGGTCATGAAATGACATTTCATATGAGTCAATGAAGTGGTGAAAGATGCAGGAACTTGAGACACTAAGACTGCTCTTCTCACAGACCCTCTCCCTGAAGGCAAGTCATGGACCAGGTTCCCCTTAGGGTTCAGTCTCTCACAGTAGCTGGTCCACAGAGTGACCTTATCAAAGCTGGTGGAGTAAGAGAGCCCATTAAGTTCAAACTTCAGGTGCCCCCTCCCAAATCCCATTTAGGCATTTTGAGTCCACCCAAAGCCTCATACACATCTCTCCCCCATTCTAAGACGCATGGCCTACCTGCTGTAGCAGTCCCCCAGATGTCCACAGCTTTCCTTGAATGCTTCCAATAGCTCTGCCTTTTCTCCAGGTTCCAACTGAGCAGCATCCAGCAGGGCAGCTCTCACCAGCAAATGGGCCTCACTGAGCAGGTGAATGCAGCTCTGAGTTTTGGTCATCTTATAGGTATTACTGTACTCAATCTACAACCAAGAAAACCAACAACTAACGTCACTACAGACAAAATCCCACCCCAAAAGCTCAAGGCTTTTTTGAGTGTCAATATAGGGCCTGAGAGATGGTATTGCAGCTAACGTGCTTGCCTTAATATGCCCAATACCAGGCACCACTTTTGGTCCCCAGAGCATTTTGATCCAGGAGTAACCCTTGAGCATTGCTGGGTGTATCTCACATATAAAAACAATCAAAAAAAGAATAGCAATACACTTTGTAAGTGAAGTTAATATTTGGACATATTAAAAATCAATCTAGGGGCCGGAAAGATAGCATGGAGGTAAGGCATTTGCCTTTCATGCAGGAGGTCATCGGTTCAAATCCCGGGGTCCCATATGGTCCCCCGTGCCTGCCAGGAGCAATTTCTGAGCATGGAGCCAGGAGTAACCCCTGAGCACTGCCGGGTGTGACCCAAAAAAACAGCAAAAAAAAAAAAATCAATCTAAAAGAAGTAAATAAGTTACCATTATGTGGAGCCTAACTCCAGAGTTTTTATTTACCACCCCCATAATTATGAGGGAGTTTACTATAGATTATTAAACAGATTTAGAAAAAGTACAAATTTATGGTCCAAAGAGACAGTACAGGGGTGAAGGTGCTTGCTCTAAATGTGGCCAATTCTGATTCAATCCTTGGCACCACATATGATCCCCACCAAGAATGATCCCTTAGCACAGATCCAGGAATAGCCTGGGTACTAGATGTGGCTCAAAATACCCCCAGCTTACCCAAAAAAAAAATTCCTTTGTCATAAAAAGAAAATAAAGCAAGGGGATATATTCTTGGCTCAAACTAAAGAAGCATAATAATTAGATGTACTACCTAATCTCAGGAACATAACCTGAACCATCAGGGTAAAAAAAGCTATCTTCCAGCAGATTAGAAGAAAGCCAGTGTGTGTCTATATGGGTTTAGAAAGTGTGAAATGGGGCCTGGAGAGATAGCACAGTGGATAGGGTTCTTGCCTTGCACACAGCCAACCTGGATTCAATCCCCAGCATTCCATATGGTCCCCTGAGCCCTGCCAAGAACGATTTCTTCACGTAGAACCCAATCAGGAACAGCCCTTCAGCATTGCTAGATGTGTCCCAAAACCAAAAATAAAATAAAATAGGAAGTGTAAGAGTTGGAAGGGTAGGGGATAAGAGAGATGCAAGCTGATCCACTGACTTGGGTAAAGTGTCCTAGCTCTCATCTATATTCTTCTGATGACTTTAGATTCACTGCTAGTGAAATTATTGCAAAAGAAAGAATGAGGAAAAGCACTGCGGAGATTAATTCAGTCACCGGTGGTCCACACTACTATACTTTTCTTTTTTTTTTCTTTTTTTTGGGGGGCGCTCCTCCTGGCTCTACGCTCAGAAATCGCTCCTGGCAGGCTCGAGGGACCATATGGGATGCCGGGATTCGAATCACCGTCCTTCTGCATGCAAGGCAAACACCTTACCTCCATGCTATCTCTCCAACCCACTACTGTCCTTTTCAAGGAGAATGAGACGCATGACTTAAGGTTATGTTCCACTCTGCTTCATGACTCTTTGCCAGGGTTCAGAGCAAAGATCAGAGGCTACTTATGCTGACACTAGCTCATCAGGCCCTAAGTCAGGGAAGGGGGATTCTCCCCACAACCCTCAATGGACAGAAAGGTAAAGCCAGACTTTGTCATCTGGCGGAGAGCAGCTAAATGATCCACAGGGATGATGTGCCGTAAAACCCATTTCATGTCATGCAGAAGGAAAAAAGTGTGGGGACCAGAAAAGCAGCACAAAAGATAAGAGGGCTAGAGTGTGGGCTGAGTAAGCAGAAGGCATGGGATTGATCACCCACATCCTCTTATCCCCTGAACATGGCTAGGAGCAACCCCCAAACACCAATGGCCGTGGCCCCAAAACAAAGCCAAAAAACAAAGCCAGAAAAATAGAATGAAGGGAGGGAGAAGTCTGAAAAGAGTTACCATTTCTCTGTACAGCTGTACCGGTGAGATAGTATTCACAACATATAGATTCCACCCCACCTCCGCCGCAGGAGAGTTTCTCAGTTTTCCAAGGGTACTACCTTTTCTAAAACTGCAAGCAAAATGAAGAGCAGAAATTAATAAGCTGTGTTTATTATAAGCAATTAACAATTTTCTATAGCAATGATTAGCTCCCTAAAGCAAGACAGCTGACATCAGATTCATCCCAAATCCTTTCAGAGATGTCTAGTACAGGCAAGCACTGCAGCACGTCACACTGATGAAAGGATAAGTTTTGGAACACTGTCTGATGAAACTAAGCTATTCAACAACTTTTAACTCTGTATCTCATAGTGATTTAATTTAAAACAAAAACAAAACAAAAATATATGGATTTTTATGGCAATTATTCTATCCTTTTCATCATATGGAAACAATTAATTTTCTTCCAAAAGTTCCTGGGTCAACGACAAAGGCTGCTACAGAACCCCACTACTATATTTGGAAAAGCAGCATAGAAAAGCATCTGACAGTTCCAAGTATGGACATGAAAAGAGATGGGCTCAGAGATCACACCACACACAGGGGTGATGACAACTTACTGTGGTCTTCTTTGTGGGGGGCCTTCAGGGACCGCCTTGGTTAAAAGAATGAGGTGATTCTGGAAGTGACAGAGGGCTTTCAAACCAATGAAGAGTTGGATTCTCAAGGCACAGACATCCATACTGACCGGCGGGCAAGCCTAAGAAAGTAAAACCACACATTCAAGACTACACGGTCTTTATTTTTTCAAAGTCAGTCTGTTTACACACACACAAACACACACAATCTAAGGGCCAGAGCCCTAGATGCCATTAAAAAAAAAACACAGTATAGAGATCAGTACAGCAGGGAGGACACTTGCCTTGCACAAAGCTGACCAAGGATTGATTTCCCTCATCCCATATATAAGCCTAAGTACCCTGAGGATCAATTCCTGAATGTAGAACTAGGAGTAGCCCCTGTGTGTTTAGTTATGGCCCCAAAACAAAACAAAACAAGACAAAACTACTGTAATCAGTTGGGGTTATCACATCTCAAGGTAAGCAGAAAAAAAGCCAAGCCCAGAGACTTGTTAACATCACCATCAGGAATACTTGCAGATGCCAGGCAGACATAAGGTAATCTGTGAGGCATCCACCATCCTGACCTGGGTGTTTTCTGCCACATCAGATTTGGTTCTAATGAACATCCACCTGCAGAGCCTGTGTGCAAGAGCATGTGGTCTCAGGCATGTGTGCTGTGTATTTCTGAGAACAGAAACTCAAGGTCAGAGGAAACAGAATTTCAGCATAAAATGACCAGACTACTTTGTGGTCAGGAACCTCTCTGAGACTAAGCATAGTACTTCTCACTGAAAAATGAGACTATCGATCGGATAAATCCATTAACTCTCACATTATGGAAACAAAGACAATTTATAAAATGGCCAAAGAATTACGAAGCTATCTGATACCCATGTCAATGTGCTTTATTTAGTTTGGTGCTCTTGCATATGCTTACACTTTGTTTCTGGGGTAGCATGCTTTGCCACTAAAGAAGAAAAAGCATGGGCCCATTGAGATAGTATACAGCAGGTAAGGCATTTGCCTTTTACAGAGCCATGCTGGTTTTGATCCCCAGCATCTGCAAGGGTCCCCTAAGCACCGCCAAGAATGATTCCTGGATGAAGAGCTAAGAATATGCCCTGATTATTGTTGGGTGTGGCCCAAAAGCAAAGAATTAACATGCGACATCCTAGTTGTGAGTTGCTACCTGTGCAAACTTTAAAAACAATATCCTATACTAATTCTAAGTGAGATGTTTCACAGTAACCTTAAAAGCTCTCATCTCATTCCAGTCATAGAACAATGCTCTCAGTTCATGCTTTGCATGCAAGAAACCAGCTTCAATCCCTTGCACCCCATAGTCCTTTGAACACTCTAGGGAGCAATCCCTGAGCATGGAGCCAGGAATATACCCAAGAACTGCTCAATGTAGCCTAAAAATGAAATACAAAGAAATCTGGAGCCAGAGACACAAACAGGGGTAAGGCCATGTCTTGCATAAAGCTAACCCTGGTTTGATTCCTGGTACAACATGATTACGCAAGCAAGACCAGTATAGTCTTGAAGACCCCTAGCACCACCCTGGAACCCAAGAAATCCCCTACACCACCAGACCAAAGCAGCACCACATCCCTGAGTCTCTGCAATAAATCACCAACAAGGTTCCCTAAGAATCTCTGAAGAGGACCTTGGGTTCCTTGAGTACCACTTAGGAGGCCCCTGAAAAATAATGAGAAACAAAAGTCAATAAGTTTTCACTTCGGTAGAGCCTACCTCCCAACAGTAACCAAAGGGCAACAGCAGAGGGCACTGCCCAAGTGAACAGACAGAACCCAAGGCTGGCCACACACTCTTCCTAATCAAAAAATGCCAGATCTGGACGCAGAAAACGCCACACCACACTGTGACAATGGAAAACAACGCAGACTTCCACCATGCTTAGAGAATGAAGATGGTAGCTCTGATGACCTGAAAAGTACCAATCACCTATTTAGACTCTCAGATAAGAAATTTAGAGAAAAAAATAGAAGATGTTCACAGAATTCAAAGGATGGAACAAACTGAATTGCCACAAATAAGATTCATGAGGATATGAGAGTAGAAATGAGAAAACTTCAAATTGAAATAAAAGGATTAAAAAATTGCCAAAATAAAAATCTCACTGAAAAGCTTTTTCAACAGAGCAATGACTGAAAACAGAATCAAGGAGTTGGAAGATGAAACGTATAACTCCATGTACAGAAGAAGTTGGAAAGAGGCTTAAAACAAATGATTAGGCAATGAGAATAGTCCACAAAGAATGTGAACAGACAAAACTAGAAGTCTGGGCTGGAGTGATAACAAAGGAGTAGGACGTTTGCCTTGCATGTTGCTGACCCAGAACAGATGCAGGTTCGATCCCCAGTATCCCATATGGTCTCCCAAGCCTGCTAAGAGGGAATTCTGAGCACAGAGCCAGGAGTAACCCCTGAACACCACTGGGTGTGGCCCAAAACCTAAATTAATCAATTAATTAAAAAAAAAACTAGAAGTCTTTGATAAACTCAACAGAAACAACATAAGAATCAATGGAGTCACAAAGGAAGACAACAACAACAAAGTATCACAGTCAAGGACATCATGCAGAGAAACTCCCAGAGCTAAAGAGTGCAGGCAACCAAATCCTCATACGAAAAGAGTACAAGCCAAAAGAGATCCAAAGAAAAGCATCCCAAGACATATCTTAGTCAAATGATGAAACCCACAGATAGGGATGGAATACTGAAAGCAGCAAGATCAACAAGGGAAATTACATTCAAAGGTGAATCTTCAACATTTACATGATTGTCACAAGAAATCCTCAAGGCCAGAAAGCAGTGGTAAGATATAGTGACAAAACACAATGAAATTAATGCATCACCAAGGGTACCTCACCCAGCCATACTTACATTCATGTTTGAAGGAAGAAGACAAAGCTACATGGACAAACAACAGCTCAGAAACTTTACAGACTCAAAATCAGCCTTAAAGGATGAACTAAAAATGTACTCTAAGATAAGACAGACCAAGAGACACATCAAACTCCTATTAAAAGAAGTTTAGTGCTCGCTTCGGCAGCATATATACTAAAATTGGAATGATACAGAGATTAGCATGGCCCCTGCACAAGGATGACATGCAAATTCATGAAGCGTTCCATATTAAAAAAAACAAAAATGACACTAAATCCCATGACAAATTATCTCTTTCAATATCAATAAGTTCAATGCAACAGTTAAAAGACACAGAGGGGCAAAATGGATCAAAAAGCTGAATCCAATGTTTCGCTGCCTACAAGAAACACATCTGAATAGTCAAAACAAATACAGACTCAAAGTCAAAGCTTAGAAGACAGGTAAACAACTCCCTTATAAAGGCTGGAATGGCCATACTAAGATCAGATAATACAAACCTTGGACAAATTTGAAGGAAGATATCAATAGCAACACAACTCTGAGAGACTTCAACACATCCTTGTCACCTGATGATATGTCAGCCACGCTAAAATCTAACAAGATTATACAGTTCTGAAAGGAGAAATGAAAAAAATTGGCCTACTAAATATATAGGGCTTTCTCTCCAACCCCAGAAAATTGTATACACATTCTTCTACAATGCACATGGCTCATTCTCCAAAATAGACCATATGCTAGCTCATAAAGCATACCTACATAAAATAAAAATGATAAAAATTGTACAAACTACCTTCTGGGATCATGATGCACTGAAATTATAAGTGAGTGACAAGCAGACATAGAGGAAAAATTTTAACCTGTAAATTAAACAGCTCACTAAAGAACAACCAGTGGGTCAAAGACAGAATCAAAGAGGAAATCAAAAGATATCCAGAAACAAACAAGAACAATGACACAAATTATCAGAATCTATGGGACACAGCTAAAGCAGTACTAAGAGGAAAATTTATAGCATTGCAAGCACACATCAGGAAGAAGGGAACTTAATAGCACAGATTATAAATTGGAAAGTGATCAACAAAATGAACCAAAAATAGGCAGACAGAAAATAATAAAGCTTAGAGAAGACATTAATGACTTGGAAATCAAAAAATCTAGAAGATCAATGAAAGCAAGAATTGGTTCTTTGAAAAAATAAATAAGATTGATAAACACTAGCGAAACTCACAAAGGAAAGGAGAGAAATTTAATAAACCATATGAGAAATGAAAACGGGGAGATTACTACAGATAATACAGAAATTCAAAGGGTAATGGAAACTACTTTGAAAAACTCTGCCACAAAACAAGAGAACTTAAAAGAAATGTAAAAATTTTTGAACTCATAACCTCACAAGGTTAAACCAAGATGATCTAGCATATTTGAACATATCCACCAATATTGAGGAAATTAAAATGGTAATCAGAAATCTTCCCCAAAACAAAAGCCTAGGTCCAGGAATTCACTAACAAATTCTTTCAAGTGGACCTACTGTTAATCCTTTACAGGCTTTTCCAGAAAACTGAAAAAACAAAACAAAACAAAACAAAACAAAAAAACAGAAACATTCCCAAATATTTTTTATGAAGCTAAATACACCCTGATATCAAAAGCAAAGAACACACACACACACACGCATACAACTATAGACCAATATCCCTGATGAGTACAGATCCTCAACAAAATCCTAGCAAATAGATCCAGTGCCTTATCAAGAATGTCGAACCATGACTAAGTAGGATTCATTCTGGAGAGAGGCAATGATGGTCTAACACATATGCAAATTACATACCACATAAACAAACAAAAAAAAACATAATCATATCATAGATGCAGAGAAAGAATTTAATAGGATCCAACTCCCATTCATAATAAAAATTCTCAACTTCAAAGGAAACAGTGACTAGAGTACAAAGGTTACCTCTGGAATGGGAGAGACTATTCACCCAATACCCATTAGATAAGTGTCTAATATCTAAAATATACAGGATACTGATAGAACTTAACAAGAAAAAACATCTAACCCCACCGAAAATTGGGGAGAAGAAATGCACAGACATTTCCTCAATGAAGAAATACAGATGGCCAAAAGGAACATGAAAAAATGCTCCATATCACTAATAATCAGAGATATGCAAACCCAAACAACAATGAGATATCATCTCTCACAACAAAAAGACTGGTACACTTCACAAAGAACAAGACCAACCAGTGCTGGTGTGGATGCGGAGAGAGAGGAACTCTCATTTACTGCTCATAGGAATGCTGTCTAGTCCAACCTTTCCTGAAAACAATGTAGATATTCCTCAGAAAACTGGACATTGAGCTCCCATATGACCCAGCAATACCACTCCTTGGGATATACCTTAGGAACACAAAAACACAATACAAAATTATCCCCTGTACTCTTATGATCATTGCAACGCTATTTACAATAAATGCCAGAATCTGGAAACAACCCAGATGCCAGACAACAGATGAGTGGCTAAAGAAACTGTGGCACATATACACAATGGAATACTATGCAGCTCTTGGGAAAAGTGAAGTCATGAAATTTGCCTTTACATGTGTTGGACATGCTGAGTAAAATGAATCAGAGGAAGAGAGAAAGACACAAAATAGTCTTAACTCATATGCAGTATTTAAAAAAAAGAAAAGAAAAAGAAAATAGTACCCAGAGACAAGCGAGATGCAGGCTGAAGGACCAGTCTATGATATGAAGTTTAACACAAAGAGTGATGAGAGCAGTTAGAGAAATAACTGCACCAACAACTACCATGAGGATGATAGTGAGAGAATAGGATGTCTGTCCTGAAGACAAGCAAGGATGGTGGAGGAGAGAAATGGGGAATATTGGTGGAGGGAAAAAGTTACACTGGTGAAGGGGAAGTGTATTTTTTTTAGCCTTTTTTTGGTTTGGTTTGGTTTGGTTTGGTTTTGGGGGGGCCACACCCAGTGACGCTCTGGGATTACTCCTGGCTATGTGCTCAGAAATCACTCCTGGCTTGGGGGACCATATGGGATGTTGGGGGATCAAACCACGGTTCGTCCTAGGCTAGCACCAGCAAGGCAGATGCCTTATCGCTCGGCGCCACCGCTCTGGCCCCTATGACTGAAACCGAACTATGAACATTTTTGAAACCACAGTGGTTAAATAAAAAAAATATTGTGGAAAAAACTGAAAGAAAGTAAGAGTAAAAATTTAGGTGTTTGTTTGTTTGTTTTTGGGCCATGCTCGGTGACACTCAGGGACTACTCCTGGCTGTGAGCTCAGAAATTGCTCGTGGGTTGAGGGACCATATGGGACACCAGGGGATCATGGTCTGTCATAGGTCAGCTGTGTGCAAGGCAAATGCCCTACTACTGCGCCACCACTCCAGACCCTAAATTTAGGTATTTTTATAGGAAAAAATATCTACCTCTCACTTCAAACAGGATTCATTCATAAAAGTTCTAATTCAACAGACAAGTCATTAAGAAAAGAGAGTCCAGGGCTTAAGGCTCTGCAAATTACTGGCTCTGGTTCCATTCCAGGCACCACATAAATGGTCCCCTGAGGACTACCAAGGGGTCACTTCTGAGCACAGAGCCAGGAGTATTCCCTGAGCACCACTGACTGTGCTCCCTTCCCCAAACACAAACACAAAGACCTGTGGTGTTAGGTAGCTTTGGACAGCATGTCTGCTAGGAGCCATCCACACCAGCTCTCACCTGCATGGTGCTATCCCCATATGGGTCCTCCTCACGAGCCACCGCTGCGCTACACCGAACAGTGAAGCATTGCAGGTTGTTGCTAGGAAGAAGAGAGAGGAAAGGGGCAGCTGAGCCAATGCACGGTCTTTGCTTGGCTTCCATCAACATTTTATTCCTCCTCCACACCTCAGTTTCCACTGCAAAGAAATGCTTGCCTCTGGCTCTCCTGCATCCCTCAAATTTCTACCCTTCTCCCTCTCATGTGTCTATGTAGGACCAGTCCCAGACCAGACTTCAGTTCCTCAACTGCTCTGCTCAGTCTACATGCTCTGGGGACTATGGTCACTTTCTGGCTCATCACTTCCATTTTATTAAATCAGGTGCTCAATGTTCTTTTACCCAGCCTTTGGACTACTTGTCTAAATGCTTAAAATGCTTCTATATGGAGCCAGAGTGACAGAACAGTGGGTAGAGTGTTTGCCTTGCAAACACCGACCTGAGTTCCATCTGTGGCATCCCCTATGGTCCCCTAAGCCTGCCAGAAGTAACCCTTGATCACCATCATGTGTGGCCCAAAAACCGAAAAATGAAAAACAAACGCTTCCACATGATGTTACCTTACCCCTGGCAAGCTGACGGCAAATTCAACTTCTTTTGGACCCCACACTATACCACCTGACCTGCGCCCTCCATATATATACTATATATATGTCCCGACAGGGACCAAGTCTTGATTTGTTTTGTTGGGCTTCCCCCACTGCCCAAATTTGGGGCCATACCTGGAGGTACTCAGGGCTTATTCCTAGCTCTGCTCTCAGAAATCACTCCTGGCAGTGTTCTGGGGACCAGATGAGATGCCAGAGATTGAACCCATTGTCAGCTGCATGCAAGACAAATGCCTTACCTGCTATATTATCTATCTCTCCAGCTCCAAATATTAAGTTCTGTGATTTTCTTCTCTGGCACCCAATCTATCTCTTTCTTGCACTGCTCGGTGCAGCCTTATAGGAAGCGTCCAAATAGCTGACCTGCCTTTACTCAGTTTTTATCAGTTTCTATCTTAAGCAATGCTCTAACTACCTTTGGATAAGACCTTTCACCAATTAGATCCTAACTTGAATTTTCACAGCCCTGAGCAGCTCTGCTAGCAGAATTTCATCACACTGCAGTTTCTCTGTACTTGGCAAGCATCACTCAACAACACTATGGAAACTGGGCAATCTGGCTCTCTTTGCAGTGCTCACAGAAGAGGTGAGGCAGCATCGACCCTCAAAGCAAAGATGGGGGCAGAAAGATCAGAGAGTACAGGGGCCGGGCGGTGGTGCTAGACGTAAGGTGCCTGCCTTGCCTGTGCTAGCCTTGGATGGACAGCGGTTCGATCCCCCGGTGTCCCATATGGTCCCCCAAGCCAGGAGCAACTTCTGAGCGCACAGCCAGGAGTAACCCCTGAGCGTCACCGGGTATGATCCAAAAACCAAAAAAAAAAAAAAAAAGATCAGAGAGTACATATCTGAGTGTCCAATGGGTCCCTGTGTGGACCTGCTGGTGAAACTGAAACAACCAGGGGTCCAATAAAAGCAAATTCCTATGTGGGACTTTCTACAGAACTGGAGGCAGTTCTGCAACCTTCTAGGACCTTCTATCAATCTATATCCCACCCTGCTCTCCCAAGTTCCATCTGTCAAAGTCTAACTAGCTCTCAGGCCTTACTTGAAACTCAACATTTCAGCAGGATTCATTCCCTCCACCCAGAGCCAACAACACTTTTGCAAAGTCATGAGACATTTGGCACATATCTCCTTGTGTCTGCACCTCTTTCTGGCATCTTTGTCCTCTCAGAGTAATATGCAATCACCAGAAATAAAATCAAAAGCCTCCTCCCCTCCAACAACTGAAAGAAAAGAAAATGAGCTTAAGTTCTGCTGTAGCAAACCATCTACAGTGGTGTGGTAACCAGAAGAGAGTTATCACCAAACAGCTTAAGTCACAGCTCAAGCCTGCTGTGACTTCCCCATCTGTATTCACCAGATGGTAGAATCTGAGTTGACTCAGACTAAAAGGATATGGCAGTTGCAGGCAAGGAAGGCATGTGGAAATCCAAAAAGAAAATCCAGAGCACAACCCCGAGTGGCTCCACTGAGCTCTGCAACAACTGTACTGCTGCATCTTGGAGTGTGAACATTTTGGCTAGAAGGCAGATTCTGGGCCTTCAAAAAACAAACTGTCCAGGAGAATGGCACAATGCTGGCACCTGGCTGGCATAAGACCATAAAAAACTGTAAAAGCTGGGGCCAGTGAGGTGGCACTAGAGGTAAGGTGTCTGCCTTGCAAGCACTAGCCAAGGAACAGACCGGGTTCGATCCCCCGGCGTCCCATATGGTCCCCCCAAGCCAGGGGCAATTTCTGAGCACATAGCCAGGAGTAACCCCTGAGTGTCAAATGGGTGTGGCCCAAAAACAAAACAAAATTGTAAAAGCTTAGGGGCTGGAGAGATAGCATGGAGGTAAGGCGTTTGCCTCCCATGCAGAGGATCAGTGGTTTGAATCCCGGCATCCCATATGGTCTCCTGAGCCTGCCAGGAGCGATTTCTGAGTATAGAGCCAGGAGTGCCGGGTATGACCCAAAAACAAAAACAAACAAAAAAAAAATTGTAAAAGCCAGCAAGAACTGACAGGAAACTAAGTGACACAAAGGTCATCACACGGCACTGAGACCAACCTGGTGATGACATGCAGAAAATGTGGTGTGAGTGCAGCCTGCTGCGATCTCTCGGGGTACTGATAGACTGACATCAACTCCACAGACTTGACGACCATGTAAAGGTAACCCACATGAGGCAAGGAGAAGAAACAGAAAAGGCTGAGCAAGTCCTTTTCCTGAGATGAATGTTTCTCATCAGAAGCAAGAGAACCTGCAATGGAAACAATGAAAGAATCAAACAAATCCTGAGACAGGTGAAAAAGAAAAAAAAATAGCATCTCAACTTCAATGCAATGAAGCCAATCACTGGCTAACCAATTGTCTGGGGGAAGCGGCTTTGTATTGATTTATTTTGTGCATAGGTGCTGCTGAACACTGAACTCAGGGCCTCATATATGCAAGGTCAATGCTCTACTGGTGAGCCCCATAGTCTGTTTTATCAACCAACTTATTTCAAATATGAAATGGGAGGCCAGGGGAATGACTCAGTGGCTGCCTGGGCGGACAGGCCTGAAACAGGGTTGCCACAAGGGTTAAGAGACAGAAATAAAAGAGAAAAAGCATGGAATCAAGGAGATCATAGCCTCATAGTCTGAGAGCCTTGACTGTACTCCGCATACAGTATTTATTTCTTAGACCAATAATCATCATAAGGAGAACAACAACACAGACCCAGCATCTTTGCTGTCTGGGATCCTCAGCACCACAAAGATGTGCATGATCTCTAGTGAGACACAGTAAACTATGCAAGCACCACAACTCAAGTGTGCAACTGTCCTATCACCACCAAGCACAAGTGCTACCCCGGATCTCCACCACAGAAAGAAATGAATAAAACCCCAAAATACAAAATGGTATTTTTGTTTTGTTTTGGTTTTGGTTTTGGGGTCACACCTGGCCGCGCTCAGGGGTGACTCCTGGTTCTACTCTCAGGAATCACCCCTGGCAGGCATGGGAGACCATATGGGATGCCGGGATTTGAACCACGGTCCTTCTAGACGCAAGGCAAACGCCTTACCTCCGTGCTATCTCTCCAGCCCCACAAAATGTATTTTTATGGGACAGTTTATATGTGTGTGGGGGAAAGGAATCACTGAAGAAATACATGGTAAAATATTTATGGATAAAATGACATCAGATGAGAGTTCCATCAAAATAATCTGACATGAGAGGATGAGGATATAGTTCTAAGGTAGAACTTTGCCTTGCCTTGTATGTCTGTAGATCTGGATTCAATCCCCAATACAGCAAAACAAACAAAACCAAAAAAAAAAAAAATCATTGGATCTGATTCCTGACAGGAAAGCAACAGACCTTGAGTAGTGTGATGGGGACCTGGGTTTCCTTTCCTACACTATTATCTCTACTTCCATGGACCTGAATGTTTTCATAACCATGTTTCTAAATATCTCTGGTTTCAAGCCACCCATTAATAAGAAAGTCTAGCCAGAGCGATAGCACAGTTATAGGGTATTTGCCTTGCATGCAGCTGACCCGGGACGGAACCGGGTTCGATTCCTGGCATCCAATATGTCCCCCAAGCCTGCCAGGAGCGATTTCTGAACAATGTGCTAGGAGTAGCCCATGAGTGCCACTGGGTATAGCGCCAAACCAATTAGAAAGTCTAGACATGCACACTTGGCCCAAAGTGAAGCAAAAAACAGCCATTTTTCTTCCCTCTTTTTTCCCCATGTTTCCCTTGAGCAGAACTAACCTAGCATATGAATATAGTGCACTATGTCCATGCTGGGTCCCTATTTGTAAACCCTCACCAAAATCTTTATCTCAACAGACTTTACTCAACACCACCCTCCTACCCACCCTTCCTCAAACAGCCATCAGATCACTGCTACACGCCACCCCACTCCAGGCACATGAGAGTGTACAGAGAAGGTTCCTGCATCCTTTCAGGGATGATTCAGGGGTGGAAGATGAACAGAGCACCAAGACCTGCAGAGCATCAAGGTAACACTAATTACCTGCAGTGAGGTGACATTGGAGGCATGAACCCAGTGATAGGAAGGCATGAAATCTGAGGTCACACAGCACACATAAAGAGCCACAGTAGGGAAAAGGGGTGGGGAAGGTCTATTTAGGACAAGAGGAGAGACTTGATTTTATTTGCACTGCTGCATGTTTCTTATTTGAGTTTGTGGGGATCATAAGCAATGGTGCTCAGGAGTTATTCCTGGCTCTGTACTCAGTGGTCCATGAGCAGAGACAGAGATTGATTCTGGCTAGCTATATGCAAGACATATGCAAGTACTTTCACCCCTGTTCTATCTTTGCCCAAACTGGGTATTTTCTTCCAAGTTATTTGGGAAGCCAGACCTGAACCTCCTACATAGATTCTTTCTTGTTTGGCTCACCCTAGTCCCACCTCTCCTCTCAGTTCCTCACATGCAGTCTCACCATCAGTCTGTACCACTTCTCCTGCCAGCATTCACCCTCCAAATTCCCTCCAAATCCTCTCCCTTTCCAGACCTTAGAGAACAGGTAAGCACTCAGGAAGGGTCCCTGCCCTGCAATGCTTAGCTGGACATCCTTTCCTGAGGTCATTCCACCTTAGCTGCATGCCCTGGACAGTCAGTGTGCAAGCCAGAGACACCTCTGCTTTCCTCAAGCACCATAAGTCACCATACAGGAGCTGGTGGTTGGCTGCTGAAATGGACAAGTAGAACTTGTTCAGTAGAACAGCACTCCAGGTCTTTCTCTGGGCCACCGTTAGAGGCTGGACACCCAGGACCACATCTAGAAGCCTGTGGTGATTCTTAAGCTGGGCTTCCCTAAGTGCTATAACAAATTACTAACACGAAGCCCCAGAGCGGGTCAAAGAAAAGTCAACAGCAGATCTCAGCCATAGAGCCAGAGCATCAGCATTCTGAAATGCATCCAACTCTACAACCAATCCATATGCAGTAGTATATTGAAAAACCACTGACCTCCAATGCCATTTGGTCTATGACCCCCTCATAACCCTGCCCTGCTTGCAGACCAGACTAAGACATTGGTGATGGGAATGTTGCTCTGGTAAAGGGGGATGTTCTTTTTTTTTTTTTAATTATCTTTATTTAAACACCGTGATTACAATATGATTATAGTTGTATGATTACAGTCATGTAAAGAAGGGGGGTGTTCTTTGCATGACTGAAACCCAACCATAATCAATGTGTTTAAATAAACATATTAATTTAAAAAAAAAGAAGTTTTGCTGAATGCAACAGAACCTCAGCTCTAATGGGGCTCCAATTTTTCTTCATGGGCCTTGAACTATTTCTGGAAGGAAGTAGGTTTCATTCATGATGTCCTCTCTGTGGCTTACTCCAACAGACACACCTAGACAGTGGCAAGAAACTTCTTTGGGGCCCCAGAAAAGCCCATGGAAGCACCTGATTAAGAGGCCATGCTGGTGTCCCTCCCCTGGCCAAGCTCCCAGAATTGAGGAGTTACTCACCTGTGTGCAGAATGGGGAGCAGTTGAAGGGAATGCAGCCTGACATCACCGAGCAGCTCAAAGGATGAAATATCAGGAGTAAAACGCCTGTGTGTGCGAGAAGATAGGAGAGGAAGTGAAAGCTATCTCATTTCCCTGCACTTCAAGCAAGCAAACACATAGGAAACAATGGTGGATAAAATCTTAATTAAAAAATTAAAATAAATAAAATAAAATGTTCCTTCTTTTCTTTTCTTACTTTATGTGCCCTGCCATGTTTTTTTATCTCAAGACCACGGCTATTTTTGTGGTGCTTATCTTTGTTATTGTTGGAGTGCTCACTGGATGTTTGACACTTCTTTTTGTACTGTTGGGGTGTTTCACCTTATTTTTCTCCTTCGTCTTTCAAAACGATGATGAGAGCCTCTAGAAGGATTCTGCCCATTTTCGGCATATTAGACTTTTACTCCAGATTATTGCTTTTCTCTTCTTCAAACAAAACCACATAACTTGAACTATCTAGTCCTGCCTCCCAGTTAGAGGGGGAAATAAGGGAGGAACCAAGACCAAACAGGTGCAAGACTACTAAGTACTACACTAGGTATAGAGGGGACCACATTTTCTAGCAGCCCCAGGGGTGAGGGAGGAGAATATGGGAGGTAGGACGAAAACGGAGGTGTAGGGAGGACAAATTGGCGATGGGAATCCCCCTGATTTTATGTAAATATGTATCTAAAATATTATTGTCAACAATATGTAAGCCACTATGATCAAAATAAAAATTATATTAAAAAATCTTAATTTAAAAAATTAAGGGGAAGAGATTCTGTACCTATAAAGCAGATGCTGAACATGGAAGTCTTTTACTTTCTCTTCAGTCAGTCCCGTCAATTCCAGGGTAACAGACAATCCAGACTGTTCACTTTTCTCTCCAAGAAGTTCCAATGGCTTTTGGCAGAAAACAAAATCATCTGATTCAAGTTGTGGACTTTCATCCCTGAGACCTAAACAAATAAACAAACAAAATTGAAAAGATTTAAAGTTTTAAGTACTGTTTGAAGAGAAATGAAGCAAAGTATCTCCCCACTGTGCACACCCACACACATACACACACCTACAGACCATTTTGAAGTAATGCCACTTTCTCATTCATTCCCTGCCATAACTAGAAAATTGAATTTCAAGGCTGGGAATTAGTCAATGAGTAACACTCTGATCCTCCATACATACATTTGTGTGCTAACGATCCAATGTGAGCACCTGGATATTAACATAAACCCCTAGCAATAGTACAGGTTGACTATGAATATTATTGTACTTTGGAGATTTCTATTTATTTTTTGTATTGCCTTGAGACTACACCTGGAAATGCTCAGGGGTTACTCCTGAGCTTTGTCAGGAATCACTCGTGGCAGTGCTCAGGTTGACCACACAGGATGCTGGAGATCAAACCCAGGTCAGCTGAGTATAAGGAAACTGTTTACAAGAACAGCCTTACCCGCTGTACTATCTCTCCGGTCCTTTCAAGGACTGCTGGAAAAGTTTTCTCTACCCCCTAAGACAAGAAGAGATTGCAGAATCCACTACTTACCTACAGCCTGTCTCAATGGGTCGCTGGTTTTATGCGGACGATGGTAGGCAGACTCTGGGTGTTTAGAATCTGACTCTAGCTTCAGGATAAGGACTTCTAAGTCTGACATAACAGCAATATATCCCAGGCATAGAGAAATTTCCACAGGGGTGATACTGTCTATGTGTACAATCAGAGACCTTTCAAAGTCCACCAGAGAGAGTGTGTCACTAACACTCCGATACTTCAGTGTGAATAAGACTAACTTATTGGCACAGCCAACCAGAAGGTCTCCCTTCACAGGGCAACAAGAGATGCACAGTGGAGTCTCAGCCAACGGCATTTCCACGATGGACATCTGGTCCCTAAAACTGTCATTGAAGGGCGTCTCCAAGTGGTGGCCCAGCATCCGGATGCATACGCGCGAGTTCTCCTTCTTCTTACTTCTCCAGTTCACATAGGCACGGAGAAACGTAGCTTGATTCTTCTCTTCAATTGTTACCAAATAGTCTCCTGAGCAAGAAAGAATATGTTGTCACAAACAAATGTTTACTTTGTGCCAGGTTAATGAATCTGCCCGGGAAGGGCTGAAGCAAAGTTTTTTTTAATCCCTCAGAATTGTGACTATGTCATTAAACACTTTACTAACCTGTAGTGTTAGTTTACTGGTCCTACCCTAATTGGGATTTCTAGGCTCCACTAACACTGAAGGGTTTCTGCAGAGAAATCCAAAGATTGCCCAATCAGGCCTTTATATATGTTAGCTTTTTTTTTCCCCCCACTAGCAGCCTTTAATATTTTCCCTTTTGCATTTAGAAATCTGGACATTCTATCAGCTTGGGATTTTTATGGTTCTGTTCTGCACTGTTTTGGGGTCACTCCATCAATGTTCAGGGTCTTCTCTGGCTCAATGCTCAGAAATCACTCCCAATGATGCTTGGGGGATCAGGATCAAGCCAAGTCAGGAGTCCTGGGTTCTAACAGGCTATCTACTAGGCCCACCAAGATTCTTTCTTTAGGCTTGGGAAGCTCTCCCTCAATAATTCTTTGCCCTGGCACCACGTTGTCTTCTTTCTTCATCTTTCTCTCTCTATCATCTGCGGATCCCATTATCCTTATGTTTCCTTTTCTACAGGAGTCTGATTGTCCTCAAAGGGTTTATTTTTCTCAACTCTTACATCACTGTCCCCTTCACTGATCTAAACTGTACCTTCATATCCCTCCTTCTCACCCATCTAAGATATAAAGCTTGTGTGCTATGCTTTTCATGAAGAGCTTTTCACTTCATTCACTGTACTCTTTCTTTCCAGAATATCTGGAGTAATTTTATAGCTTCAATCTCCTTGGGAGAAATAAAAACTCTTTTATGAAGGAGAGAAGGAGTGTGTGTGTGTGTGTGTGTGTGTGTGTGTGTGTGTGTGTGTGTGTGTGTGTGTGTACAAGAAACTACATAGGATTATAGCTTCAATCTCCTTGGGAGAAATATATAGAAACTACATAGGATTATAGCTTCAATCTCCTTGGGAGAAATAAATAAAAACTCTTTTATGAAGGAGAGAAGAAGTATCGTGTGTGTGTGTACGCACGCATGCACGTGCGTGCGTGCGTGCGTGCATGAGTGTGTGTGTGTAGTCTCTATGGTCCTCAATGGACTTTTGCTCTAGCAGAGAGGACTATGAGAAACTACATAGGAATCTCCAGGTGTGTGTGTGTGTCTGTGTGGTCTCTATGGTGTGTGTGTGTGTATGTGTGTGTGTGTGGTCTCTATGGTGTGTGTGTGTGTCCAGGTGTGTGTGTGTGTGTGTGTGTGTGTGTGTGTGGTCTCTATGGTCCTCAATGGACTTTTGCTCTAGCAGAGAGGACTATGAGAAACTACATAGGAATCTCCAGGTGTGTATGTGTGTCTGTGTGGTCTCTATGGTGTGTGTGTATGTGTGTGTGTGTGTGTGTGGTCTCTATGGTGTGTGTGTGTGTGTGTGTGTGTGTGTGTGTGTGTGTGTGTGTGTGTGTGTGTGTGTGTGTGGTCTCTATGGTCCTCAATGGACGTTTGCTCTAGCAGAGAGGACTATGAGAAACTACATAGGAATCTCCAGGTGTGTGTGTGTCCAGGTATGTGTGTATGTGTGTGTGTGTGTGTGTGTGTGTGTGTGTGTGTGTGGTCTCTATGGTCCTCAATGGACTTTTGCTCTAGCAGAGAGGACTATGAGAAACTACGTGTGTGTGGTCTCTATGGTCCTCAATGGACTTTTGCTCTAACAGAGAGGACTATGAGAAACTACATAGGAATCTCCAGGTCTCAGATGAACTACAGTGAGCAGGATCCAAAGGAAGAGTGAGACCTAAAATATAAGTAGCGAGGTGAAAAGACCAGTGCACTGAAGATTGGCAGAGTTTGCTAATGGGTTAACAGAAACTGTAACCAGTGACTGAAGTTCAAGTGAGGGAGAAAGTCAGGTGAGAGCTCTCTGACCTAAACTAATGGGGCCACATGACTCTAGAACTTTCCTTAAGGCAGTAAAGTGGATCATAAAAACATCTTTGTTTCCTAAGACCTTGCTCAGGAGGTTATCACACTACTCATGGATGCAGTGGTCAGGCTCTAGGTCAGCAGTTCCCAATCTTGGAGAAAAGGTTTGCCTTACTTCAGAGCTGGGCCACACCACAAGGAACTAAGACTGTCTCTCTGGGAATGAGTACTTTAATTTGTTTTTTTGTTTGTTTGTTTGTTTGTTTGTTTTTTGAAGCCATTCCAAGCTGTGCTCAAGAAGTCCAGGAACCACTCTTGGGCATATATACAACCAGGCAGGATGGGTCTAGACTTGGGTCCCAGAGATATGGCTACAGGAGCCCACTGGTGCAGGGGATCAACAGGGACATCTGACCGGTACAGGGTGGGAAGGACCTCCAAGAATTGTTTTAGCAGTGCTCAATAGCCTCCAGGCTACATCTGAAGAAAGTGCTAGGTTAGGGAAGCATGCAGAGTCAGGGATCCAACTTGGGACATTGGGAATGCAGGACACATGGCCCTGAGCCAAGCTATGCCCTTACTCCAAGAAACGCATATGTTGAAAGCTCTCCTAGGTAACCCAGGCTTACAGAGTATCTCCCAGGGATTCCAAAAATCACCACTGACAAGCAAAAGCTAGAAGGGTCCCTAAAGCCTGTCATGTCCTATTCCAAAACGAATAACCACTGGAGCAAAACAAAAAACATCAGCCAATCTCTGATCTCCCTACACACACATATACGTGCGTGCGCACACACACGAGCACATTTATGCACACGCTCATTCAAAAACAGTTACAAAAGCTCTTGAAGGTGAAAATTCCTGTTTCTAAAAGAGGGAAGTTGCATGAAGAAAACTACCAGTGTTGTGAAATGAAGAGGAGGAGAATTGCATAAGAAAACAAGAAATACCAAAATCAGAACCTTCTGCTCTCTGAACTGGCTTTCTAGTCAACTTGTAAAAAAAAGGGGGGGGGGGGACAGATGTGGAGAGACCACAGGAAACAAGAAGCATGCCTTGCATGCAGCTATTACTGCTTCAATTGTCAGCACTATGCTAGTTACTCAAGCAATGTGAAAACTTCCTCTCTCTCTCTCTCTCTCTCTCTCTCTCTCTCTCTCTCTCTCTCTCTCTCTCTCTCTCACACACACACACACACACACACACACACACACACACACACACACACACACACACACACACACACACACAAGACAGGGTCCAGAGTAATACTGCCTTGCTTTGCATTTGGTCAGCCCAGGTTCAATTCCCAGTATCCCATATGGTCCCTTAAGCCCACCAGGAGTCAACAGGTATTACTACATATGGTAATCCTTCATTTTTTTCCCCTTAGTCACAAAACCCAATGTCTAGAAGTTCCTAATAACTCAAATTCTTTTTTCTTTCTTTTTAAAATAAAAATCCAGACCCAACATCTTTAAAAATGGCAAACCAGGGACTGGAGCGATAGCACAGCGGTAAGGCACTTGCCTTGCACGCAACCAACACAGGACGGACAGCAGTTCGAATTCTGGCCTCCCATATGGTCCCGAGCCTGCCCAGGGCAATTTCTGAGCACAGTGCCAAGAGTAACCCCTGAGCGCGGCTGGGTGTGACCCCCAAAAAACAAACAAAAATTACAAAACAGCTGTAGACAAGGTCAGAACCAAATGGAGATGTACAATTCTGCAAACTATATCTCTCCACTTCACTTACATACCTCTGAGCCCCCAGCAGTTCTTTTATTTATTTATTTTTATAAATTGATTGTTTTTTGGGTCACACCAGGCCATGTACAGGGGTTACTTCTGGCTCTGTGCTCAGAAATCGCTCCTGGCAATCTCAGGGGACCATATGGGATACCAGGAATAGAATTGGATCCATCCCAGGTTGGCCGCATGCAAGGCAAATGCCCTACTGCTATACTATTTCTCCGGCCCCCAGCAGTTCTTTTAAACATAAAATACAAAATTTTACATCTTTGCATCCCTCTCAATAAACAGGAATCAAACATATTCTTCAGTTATTAAGTAAACTCTTGGTTGAATCCTTCCATAATGTGAAACTACACCTTTTTTTGTTGTTTTTATGTCACACCCAGTGGTGCTCAAGGGATACTCCAGGTTTGGTGTTCTGAAGCCAGGAATATCTTCTAGTGGTGGATCAGACCTCCATGCTCTCGAGTTCAAACATGGGGAAAAACACATAGTTTCTTAGAGTGGAGGGATGGAAACCATGACCAACGGTGGTCGGGACTTAGTCATTAACTTAGGAGAGGTGCCAAGGATGAACTCAAGTCAGTCAAATATACAAGGCTAGCTTCTTAAGTTCTATCTCTTAGGCCCAAAGCAACTATTTTTCAAATGAAGTTTTCTAAAATTGGAACACACACTCCCTTGGTATTGCCTTATTTTTTTGTATGCTTCAACTGCTGGGGGCTGAGGATGCATAGTAGAGAACCTGAGTTCCCTTTACACAAATTTAGGAAGCAGAACACAAGATTCACTTTCATAATTGACAGGACATGGGTATGGTTACCGATAAAAAGGGTTTGCCTGGAGATGGGGAACTGCAGCCGAAGAGAGATGCAGGGCGGCTTTCTCCCATCTTCTGGAAAGTCCTACCTTAAAAAGGAAACTGTGGTACATATACACAATGGAAATTATGCAGCCCTCAGGAGAGATTAAGTCATAAAATGTTCCTATACATCAATGTACATGGAATCTAATATGCTCAGAGGGAGAGATAGACAGAATAGTCTCCCTCATCTATGGGTTTTGAGAAAAATAAAATACATTTTTACAATAATACTCCGAGACAAAAGAGAGAAGGGCTGGAAGGTCCAGTTCACGACATGAAGCTCACCACAAAGAGTGATGAGTGCAGTTATAAAAATAACTACATTGAGAACTATCATAACAATGTGAATGAATGAGGGAAGTGGAAAACCTGTCTAGAGTACATTTGGGGGTGCGGTGGGGAGGAGGGGGATTTGGGATATTGGGGATGAAAATGTTGCTCAGGTGAAGGGGGGTGTTCTTTACATGACTAAAACCCAACTACAATCATATCTGTAACCAAGGTGTTAAGTAAAGATATTAATAAAAAAAATAAGAACAGGGGCCAGAGAGATAGCATGGAGGTAAGGTATTTGCCTTGCATGCAGAAGGTCAGTGGTTCGAATCCCTGTATCCCAAAAGGGTCCCCTGAGCCTGCCAGGAGCGATTTCTGAGCATAGAGTCAGAAGTAACCCCTGAGCACTGGGTTTTTTGGGTGTGACCCAAAAAACAAAATAATAATAATAAATAATAAATAAATAAGAACAATAAAAAAGTGCTATTTGTTATAAGACTCTGGGTAGCGAGGAACCCAGCTGGTCCACCTCGCCAGTCTCTGGGGCTAGGAAGATGCCAGGCTCAATGCACCTGCTGCAATTTGCAGCCCAACCCACTCCTTCTTTCTAGCTAGTTGCAAGAAGCCTGATGCACATCCCCGACCCCCTTGGGGGGGGGGTCTGAAAGGAGACCCCCCCATCCCCAAGGAGCCCACACCCCAGGAGCTAGCTACTCACCGGGCTCGCTGTACAGCAAGCGCAGCACCCGGCCCAGCGTGGAGAAGGTGCATCTGGGCTGGCACAGCTCCGGGCCCAGCACGGAGAACGCTTCCACCTTGCAGCCCGCCGCCACGAAAAGCGCATCCCGCCCGCCGCCACAAAACCGCTCGGGCTCAAGCTGGCAGGGCACTACTTGCTGAGACCCAAACGGGTGCAAATTGTACAGTTGCACCATCCCGGCAGCCGGCTCCCGGGCCTGCCTGCCCGTCCGCCCGCCCCGCCGGGCGTCTGGACCACTTCCGCGAGCCAAAGTTCCCAGTCACGTGACCACGGCCGGTCAGAGCCAGGTTCCCAGTCACGTGACCACGGGCCGGCTAGCCCCGCCTTCGGCTCCGCTTCCGCAGGCCCCCGAAGGCAGAGCTAGCTGGACCGCCGCACCCATTAGACCACGCCCTTTCGCGTCCGGCCACGCCCCCTGCGCGCTGGCCGCATGTTTTCTTCCGTCCCGTCGCCGGCACTCGGACACGCCCAACTCTCTCAGGCAAGCCAATCCCCAAACCCCTTTAGCTCCGCCCATCTCAGCCCCGCCCACAACCTCGTTCTGGTTTTGATTCCAGCGCTTGAAGTTCTCTTGCTCTATTTGCCGCTTCATCTAGCAGACACTCAGCTGTCATTTACTGGGTGCTGGGGCTGCTGTGCACTTGCCTCTTCTTTGAAGCAGGCTTGTTTAGACTTTTTTAGGTGTTTCACTCTCGAAGTCTGTTCTTTTTTTTTTTTTTTACTATGAGAACAAAGATACAAAGAAAGAGGACAAGGTAAAGTGGGAAGACAATCACCCATAAACAGAATTTGCAGAGGAAATCACCTTGCTGACACCTTAATTTTAAACTTTCAGCCAAAAAACATTAAGAAAAATAAAACAGAACTCATGCACAATTACTTTGTCCCTCGAGTCCCCATTATAGTACATTATAACATTTCTTAGTTTGCAAAGCAATCTAAAACCATAAAATTTATGTAACTCCTTAAATTGAAGGCATGGTATTTTTTTTACAGTTCCATGCACATGCATGTATTAGTTTAAGTTAACCTCAAAAGTTTAAGTGGTTTTTTTTTTAAGGATTAGAGGCAAAGGAGCACAGTAAAAAACCGGTGTTAGAGTGGCAATTGCTGTTTGCATAGGCCCCCCAAAATATGGGGGACATGGAAAGGAAAAAAAAAAGCCTTGGCCTAAATATAAGGAGACCCTACCCCTGAAGTTTTCTTGCATAAGACCAACTCTAGGCTACTAGGTTGTCTAATCCAAGTCACTGTAGTGCCAATACAATTTTATTTTTCACACAGTTGCTGTTGTTGGTGTAAGGTTTCTGTATTAAAGATCCTGGAATCTGCATATCCTACATTGAAGTTAGGATGATGTGGAGCGTCCTCTAGCTTGACCTCACAATTAGAGGGCAATGCAGAGAGCCCTGTCCTGCAAGCAGGTCGTTGTTGTTAAGGGAAGTCTCTTTTGAGTAGGTCAATTCGACGTCTGTTCTTTACTAACATTTCCTACTGGCTTTGAGAACATTATTCCATGCTCCCCGGTTGCCTGGGAACTAAATAAAAGGTTAGAGGGCTGTAAAGAATAAACTCAGATGTACACTGTCAATTCACTCCGAAACATCGGGGATTCTGTAATGATTCCATTTGGAAACAATAATGCCAACCTTGAATGTGCTTGACTTAAATGCATATATATTTGCTGAGTGAAAGAACTCATGGGCTAGGGGGCCCCAGAGTGATAGCACAGCGGGGAGAGTGTTTGCCTAGCAGATGCCAACCAACCCAGGTTCCATTCTAGGCTTCGCATATGGTCACCTGAGCACCTCCAGAAATGATCCCTGAGCACTGCCAGGTGGGGGCCAACATGCAAACCAAAAAACTATTCATAGGCTTGTAAATCAAACGAAATCTAGAATCTAATGGTGTGGGAACTCTGGGTGTTGGACAAAAAAAGATTATTCTAATAGTCTGTATAAAAATGTCTATTATTGAGGAGAAGGTTAGATTAAAGAGAAGGTAAGATTAAAGGAAAAACTCGAAAACTACATTCTCCAATCCCTTCAGAGACTCACAGCTGCCTTCCAAAAAGATTCCTGCAGCATTTGTTATTCTTTGGAACAAAATGCAAGCCTGGGGAAGAAGAAGCTATATCTGCATCCTACATTTGTTTGCAGATGTGGATTTATTCCTGAGATTGAGAACTGTCTGATATATTTGCATACATATTCAAACTTTTTTTTTGGGTTTTTGGGCCACACCCTGCGGTGCTCAGGGGTTACTCCTGGCTGTCTGCTCAGAAATAGCTCCTGGCAGGCACGGGGGACCATATGGGACACCGGGATTTGAACCAACCACCTTTGGTCCTGGTTCGGCTGCTTGCAAGGCAAACACCGCTGTACTATCTCTCCGGGCCCCATATTCAAACATTTAAGAACCTCAAGTTTATTGTATAGTTCAAATAGATAGGTCCAGGACCCTCGTGCAGAATATGACTCAGCCTGTCTCGCCATCAGGTCACCTCCAGTGTGATCTTATTTCTACGCAATTCTCTACCCAGTGCCTGCTTTCCTAGTCCAAAATCTGGATCCCTGCCATCTGAGATCCTTTGCTGGGGCTGCTACTCTATAACCTATTACTAGATCTCTCTAGGACTTCACCCCCATGGCTCTCTTTCCTTGTATGCCTAGGTGAGATCCTTGCTGTCCTACTGTCTGTCTGGATATAGGTGAAAGGGTCAAGATACCACTGCCCAGGCAAAGGCTTACTTTTATCTGCCGTAGTCTTCTACAGCCATCCCATCATCTGCTTTAATGGATACCTTTTGGAGCAGGTGAGATTTAAAGTAATCAATGGGTTAATTAGTGCTCCACCCTTGCACTTCCACTATGGCTGGGGAAATGGCATGAATAAGGGCAGTCACAGGACAACCTAGCAGGAATATAAAGTGTTCCCCAAGGAAAGAAGCCAGGTTCAAGTGTGACCTTGTGTCTGTGTGACCCTGAAGTTTTGCCGGCTGCCCTCATTCCTCCAGGTACTCCTTAAAGCTAATGTCCAAGTAGTCTTAGAAATGTACCTTCAGGGGGCCGGGCGGTGGCGCTAAAGGTAAGGTGCCTGCCTTGCCTGCGCTAACCTTGGACGGACCGCGGTTCGATCCCCCGGTGTCCCATATGGTCCCCCAAGCCAGGAGCAACTTCTGAGCACATAGCCAGGAGTAACCCCTGAGCGTTACTGGGTGTGGCCCAAAAACCAAAAAAAAAAAAAAAAAAAAAAAGAAATGTACCTTCAGGGCCCGGAGAGATAGCACAGCGGTGTTTGCCTTGCAAGCAGCCAATCCAGGACCAAAGGTGGTTGGTTCGAATCCCGGTGTCCCATATGGTCCCCCATGCCTGCCAGGAGCTATTTCTGAGCAGACAGCCAGGAGTAAACCCTGAGCACCATCGGGTGTGGCACAAAAACCAAAAAAAAAAAAAAAAAAGAAATGTACCTTCAGCACATACTTTCTCATTCTGGGCAGTTACTTGCTCTATTCTTAATAAAAAAAAACTCACTCAGCTTTTGTAGGGGCTCATTCTGGGATGAATGTTGCCATTCCAGCCACCAGATTTGCTGAAATTAATGTGTTTTGTCTAATTGATCCAAAGCATACTATCACCTGAATATCTTCAGTGATCAAAGAGCCACAAAATGTTACCTACCTCTAATTTTAATTATTATTATTATTACTACTGCATATCAGAGAAGCACATTCTGGAAAAGTCCCAGAAATCAAATAGGGAAAGAATCAAACAATACCCAGAGGTAGCCCCCATTATCCTCTAGCAATGTGGCAAGTCTGTGGGTGGGCAAGGTGGGTGGACTCTGCTTGCTTTTATCCACCCTTCCTCAAAAAAAAAAGCAAAATCCTCTGAAAGATTTTTTAATTGGGTAGTAGGATGAAGAATAAAATGTCACTATATTGAACCCATTGTTGAAGCAATTTCCAGGGCTCTGTGTACCACCAGTGACAGAGATATCAGAAGCTGGCACAAGAACCAGCATCAGCCTGGAGATGTCTAGCTTGCAGTCCTTAGGCAAGGCCAGTCAGTGGGGAGTAAATTCACATTCCAGTCTCCACTCTAACATTAGACCTGCCTTCAATCCTCTCCTCAGCCCTCTCTCAAATCTCAATTTCTACTCATCCTCCTCCCTTTTCCCCAACTTCCACATAGATTTTACTGGTTCTTCTTGTATAGGGCATCGATGTTTCCATCTGCATTGGCCAGAAAATTCCCCTCACTACCAAACCTAATGCTTTGTCTTGACCTCCATCTAGACAGTAGCTCCCCTTCCTAAACCCCTGTTTTCATTTGGTTTCTAATATCCACCCATTCTGACCTTCTTCCTCTCTCTTGGACTCCTTGCTGATCCTACTTGCCTTTTCCTGGACTCTAAAATTAGATGTCCCTGGACACTTCCTTTCAATTTGGACTCTCAGAAATAAGCCATAACTTTAAAAATTATCCAAATGTGGGTCAGAGAGATAGCACAGAGGTAGGGCATTTGCCTTGCATGTCCCTGAACCAGGACGGATGGTGGTTTGAATCCCGGCATCCCATATGATGCCCTTTGCCTGCCAGGAGTGATTTCTGAGCACAGAGCCAGGAGTAACCCCAGAACACTGCCAGATATGACCCCCCAAAAAAAACAAACAAATATAAATAAATAAATAAATAAATAAATAAATAAAATGATCTAAATGAACATTTCTAGTGCCCAGTTCTCAGCTTCTCCCTTGGACTCTGATCTTGAATATGTTACTTGATAATAGAATCACTCCATTGCTAAATAGTAATTTTCAGACTTCAGATTTGTTGGGGCCAAAGTGATAGTGCAGCTTGCCTTGCATGCAGACAACTATAGTTGGATCTACACTTTTCATAGAGTACACTGAGTTTGCCAGGGATATCTGAATGCAGAGCAAGGAGAAATTCCTGACCACCACTGGACGTAACCCCCAAACAACAACAACAAAAATCTTCAGATGTTCAATAGTAAATTTATATTTATTTCTTTATTTGGTTTGGGGCCACACATGACAGTGCTTAGAGATTTCTCCTTGCTCTCTGCTCAGAAATCACTCCTGGAGGTATCAGAGGACCACCTGAAACACCAAGGATCAAACCAGAGTCAGTTGTATGCCAGGCAAATGCCCTATCCAGTGTACCAATGCTCCTTCCCTCAACAGTACATTTCTATATTATTTGGGGGCAGGGTTAGGTCACACCTGGTTGGCCAGGAGCACTCTCTGCAATGCAGGGTGGGAGACAGGGGGCCATGGATTGAATCGGGACTGACTGCATGCAAGTCAAGTGCCTTAATCCAGGTACTTTCTCTTCAACCCTAGAGTGTAAATTCCTAATCCCTTCACCCCAACTTTCATCTCCTAAATCAGTAACAAGCAACCCCATTTATCACTGTCTTAGATCAAAAGTCAGAGCATATTTTTTTCTTGAGTAAAACATGAAAAACCTTATAATACCTAAGACACTTATAGAGAAGAGAAAGAAAAGACATATCCTGAATTTAATTTAAGTTGATAAATTCTGCTTTAAGATCCCAAGGAAGGTATCCAGTGGATTGACACTTACCTACTCTAGAGTGCCACCTAGAGTCAAAGTAAAGATCATTGTCTGAACCTTAATTACAGCAGGTTCTGAACAAGTAATTTATTCAAAGTTTTAAATAGAGGAGAAAGAGTCGGTCTTATTTTCCTGCTCTAAAAACTCCGATAGTGGCCAGAGTGATAGCATAGTGGTAGGGGTTGGCCTTGTACACGCCTAACCCCGGATGGACTCCAGTTTGATTCCCAACATAGCATATGGTCCCCCGAGCCTGCCAGAAGCAACCCCTTAGAGCTGTGTAGCCCAAATACAAAAATAAATAAATAAATAATCTAATAGCCTCCCAGGATGTTCGGATTAAATTAAAATTTCTTAGCTTGTCCTGCCACCCTCATTATCTCTCCAATCTGGTTTCCTACCACTCTTCCATTGCACTTTATTCCTTAAGCATACCCCCACCCTGCTCATTCTCACCTTGAAATCTTGGTGTTTGCCATTCCCTGTGCCTACAACCTCTTCTCTGGTCTTCCTCTGGCTTCCTGACTCGTTTAGAAAAATATCAAGATCCTTGAATTGTACCTCTTGTCAGTGGAACAGAGTAATGAAAACCAAGGCCAAGTATCTATTTATAAATTTAGGTTTATCTTTTTTTTTTAACCACAGCCCACAATGCTCATAGGTGACTCTGAGATGTGTTCTGGGGGATAGATGGGTGGTGAATGGGGGGTTGTGTGCTCCTTCCTGGTGATACTTGGTGGTTAAATGGTTCTGGGAATCAACCCTGGGCCTACACACAAAACATGAGCTCAAGCCCTCTGAGTTCTCCTCTAGCTGCCAGGCATCAACTTTTTTGAATTGGGAATATTTTTTAACCATACTCAGAGCACTAGGGTTTAATCTTGGCCCTGTGCACAGGGAGCACACCTGGTAATGGCCATAAGTGGTGCTAGGTATCTAACATGGGTTAGGAGACTATGCGCAAGGTAAGTGCTTTAATCCCAGTACGAATTCTCTGGTCACTCAGCATTTTAAAAAGACTTCAATGTGCAGAGTTTGGAAACCATTGGGGTCAAAAGACTTCTTTTCCTTCTGTATTTAGGGTGCTAAATAAATGCAAGCCTTATCTGGGACATTGTGTCTTTTTCCTTTTCTTTCCTTTTTTTTATATTTTTATGGTGGTCAAAGTGAATTACAAATCTTTCACAGTAATATTTAAGGCACATAGTGACAATGAATGAGGGGCATTCCCACCATCAGTGCTGTCCTCCCTCCATCCCTGATCCCAGCATGCATCCCATATCCCCTCCTTTGCCCCCCTGGGCTCCTTTACCCCCATAATGCTAGTGTAACTGTTCCCTACTTGTACAGCTTGTTGTAGACTGGGTATCGATTCTGTTGTCATTGACTTTGGGTTTGATGTTCAAATCTGATCATTTTATATTTCCCCTAAATGTTCATACAACTATCTGGTCCTGGTACTATCCATTTCCCCTCCTCAAATTATGAGACTGAACAAGATGATTTCAGTAATGTGGTTCTGTTGGAGATATAAGAAAAGATAAGGGAAAAGAAAAAACAAACAAAAAACTAGGAAGAGACCATCTAGGTGTTATAAATATCCATTTAGAAGAAGAAAAGGAAAAAAGAAGAAAAAGGTAACAAGACAAAACAAAACAAAAAACAAAACAAAAAAAAAAAAACAACAAGGTAGTAACAACAAAAATACAAAAAAAAAAAGAAAGAACAAACCAAAAAGCAAAACCAGCAACTATGAAAACAAACAAAAACAAACAAAAACAGTCAAAAAACCAAAACCAGCAACACTACTTAAAAAGGTTTTGTGTTTCAAAGATCAAATCCAAATAGATTAAAGACCTTGATATCAGGCCTGAAACCATAAGGTATATAGAACTGTAGGTAAAACACTACATGACATTGAGACTAAAGGCATCTTCAAGGAGGAAACAGCACTCTCCAAACAAGTGGAAGCAGAGATAAACAGATGGCACTATATTGAGCTTCTGCACCTCGAAGGAAATAGTGCCTAATATACAAAAGCCACCCACAGAATGGGAGAAACTAATTCACCCAATACCCATCAAACAAGGGACTAATATCAAAAATATACAAGGTGCTGACAGAGCTTAATAAGAAAAATATATATAACCCCATCAAAAATGGGAAGAAGAAATGAACAGACATTTCCTCAAAGAAGAAATACAAATGGCCAAAAGACACATGAAAAAATGTTCCACATCACTAATCATCAGGGAGATTAAAATCAAAACTAAAATGAAGTACCATCTCACACCACAGAGACTGGCACACATCACAAAGAACAATCAGTGCTGGCGAGGATGTGGAGAGAAAGGAACTCTTATCCACTGCTGGTGGGAATGCCATCTAGTCCAGCCTTTATGTAAAACAATATGGAGATTCCTCAAAAAACTGGAAATTGAACTCCCATATGATCCAGCTATTCCACTCCTAGGGATATACCCTAGAAATACAAAAATACAATACAAAAATCTCTTCCTCACACCTATATTCATTGCAGCACTATTTACAATAGCCAGACCCTGAAAACAACCAAGATGCCCTTTGACAGAAGAATTGCTAAAAAAAAATAAACACAAAAACTGTGGTACATAAACACACTGGAATATTATGCAACTGTCAGGAAAGATGAAGTCATAACATTTTCCTATTCATGGATGTACATGGAATCTATTAAGCTGAGTGAAATAAGTCAGAGGGAGAGAGATAGACACAGAATAGTCTCACTCAACTATGGTTTTTTAAGAAAAACAAAAAACAAAAAAAAATAAAGATATTACTGTAATAAGGCCCAGAGACAATAGAGTTAAGGGCTGCAAGGGCTAGAAGGACTGGCTCACAACTTGAAGCTCACCACAAAGACAGTGGTGAACACTGTTAGGGAAATAACTACACTTAAAACTAGCATGACAATGTTGAAGAATGAGAGAGGTAGAATGCCTGTAACGAACACAGGCAGGGGCGAGGGAGGAGGGGGGCATTGGTGGTGGGAATGTTGCACTGGTGAAGGGGGGTATTGTTTATGACTGAAGCCCTACTACAAACACGCTTGTAATCATGGTGCCTAAATATTTATATAAAAATGGTTTGTTTCCTCTTTTATATGTATATATACATTTATTGCAAAGGCACAGTAAATCGGGGAAATTAGATTGGGAATTCCCTTGGCCTAAGAGATACAGGATTTCTCTGCCCTTGAAGCATACTGCTATGGGAACAACTACAGGCTCTATACATGCTGATTTTCACACCCCAAAGTCTTTTTATGGTGCCAGGAAGCTTTCTGTTCAGTTGTGGATAACATCATGCCTCTGTAGCTAGAGATCTTGGTATTTGCATAGATAGGTCGGTCATAGGACAAAGGGTAGGAGAGAGTTTTTCTTTACGGTTCTAGAAGTTCAGTTCCATCACTGTTGTTGCAATCAGTCCTCTGTAATTAGTGGTCTTGATTTTGATCAGATCCTAGGACAAAGCCTAGGATGGAGTCTTGGGTCTTTTTCTAAGGGGTGTTTATAGAACTGTGGCCTGAGTTGTAAAAGGAAGCAAGGGCTCTCTAGGAGAAAAGTTAGCCAACAGCACCCTCTGATGGTATACGAAGAATCTCAAATATTCCAATATTGGAGAAGAAAGCTCCTAAAAGAAAAATGAAGGTGCCCCTCTCCACATGCAGACTATCTGCAGTCAGTGCAGGACTATCCTGAGATCACAGCTGAACCATCGTTAACTGCAGAACTGAAAGTTGGCTGCTTCCCTCAATTTCCTTTTTCTCCCAAGGACATCCGCCTCCCCCAGATAAGACAGATCACAACTTCCTTTATGTAATCGTTAGCCTGCACCGAGTGTCCAGCTGTATCTAGCAAGACCCTCGATTTCTGGCAACAGCTAAGTAACTGACCTGAGTCCTATGAAACTTCTCCGATTTCTCCCCTGGGATAGAAGACACACGATTAGGAAAGTCTGACCACAGGGTCAGAAGGGTTGGACTAAGGAAGGCTGGATTCATTTCACAGAAGAGGAGACAAAGGCCTAAATTTAGATAAACATTTCCTAGACCAGCATTTCTAAAGTGGAGGCACCTGGGATGGTCGAAGGGTGCAACAGATGAAATTAGGAAGGGGAGGTCGACTAGGGTGCCAATTTCAATTAGGACAGAGAATTACAAAAAGAAAACAAGGTCAGAAGAGGGCCTGGCTGAGAAAGGATTGAGAAACTGGGTCCTACATCTTTGCATGATCTGAATTCTTCAGGTCCTGAATTTCAGGAGCTTCGTGTAAGGTGGAGAAACTGATGACCAAGCACGGAACTTTACTCTTCCTTACAATTTTGCAAAAGCTTATGGTTACCTTACACCCCGAACTCAGGGAGTACCAGCTCGAGACACTATGATCCTGCACAGGGGAGACCCGTGGGACTATAAGGGCTGAAGAAGAAACCGCTCAGACACCAGAATTGGGATAGGAGGGGTCGAGGTTGAAAAAAAAAATGAGGAGCAATGTCGGTAATTCTCTCATCAGTGTACTAGGGTAAGAAAAGCCTCCTGGTCTGCACAGAGCCCTCTGCAAGACTTTCTGGGAAATGTAGTCCTAACTGAAGAGACAGTGTCCCTGGAGAAATCTGGGTAAAATCAGGGCAAGTAGGGACTAGGACTACACAAGCACAACCTCATTAGATGCTGATCTCGTGAGAAGTAAGCACATGTTCCACTCCCGATGCAGCTTGAGGCCAACCAAGCAGGTGACTTTCCCAAAGTTGCTTCCTGTGCAAAGGGTCTTCCTCTAAGATAAGATTTACAAGCAAATTATCTCCCACCAGAGCTGTGGGAAGACTTGTTTTGGTTGCTACTTTGGGGAGATTGAAGAGGGTGGGATCTGGAAGATATTCATGTGTATACTTGATCTTAGCTAAAGACTGATATTTTGTATTAGACTGGGAAAAATAAATGCAGGTCCCAATCGAACTCCTATTCCAGCCCATTATGCTGGCAAGGGATGTTCCCTCTCACTGTTTAACTTCTCTTGGCTTAGTTTTCAAAAAATTAGAAGCTTATCGGAACTTTGCAATGAGAATATGAAATGGTGATCACGAAAGCTAAAGGTTCCTAATGTCTGTCTTGGCTACTTGCAGTGAGAGCTCAGGCACCTCTGTATAGAGAGGAACCCACACGGCAATTGAAGAAGTAGAGGGCTGGGGAGAGGGTTCAAGTAGCTGAGGTACAAGCTTTATTTATGTGCCGGAGCCCTGGGTTCGATACTCAGCACCACCTGAATGATAGATATACAAACTCTGAGCCAAAAGTAGTTCTGAAACACTGTGTGATTTTGCTCCCAAACAAAAATAACATTTGAGATAGTATATCTATAAAATGGAATACTACACAGCTGTTAAGAAAAATGAAGTCATAAATTAGCTTTTGCTTGGATGGATATGGAGAGTATTACGCTAAGGAAAATGATTCAGAAGGAGAGGGAGAAACAGAATGATCACACTCATTTGTGGGATATTAGAAAATAGTATGGCATATGGCAATAATACCCAAACACAATATAGAGAAGAGGTCCAGGAAGGCTGTTTCGTGGTAGAAAGATTTCCACAGAGTGAGGGAATGCAATTAGGACAACTGAGAATGATCAATCTGGACAAGAACTGCGTACTGAAAGGAGGTCAAGTGATAGTAACCACGTTGCAAATCATTGTTTAGAAAGGAGAAAAGCTCTAGAAAATAAATAATGGGGAGGAGGGAGGGAGAAAGGAGAGGGAAACTGGGGATATTTATGGGGGAAATTTGCTCTGGTGAAGGGTTGGGTGTTCAACTTAGTATGACTGAAGCTCAGTCATTAACAACTTCGTAATTGTGTATTTCATGATGGTCCAATAAATAAAATTAGTAGGGAACTGGAGAGATAGCTTAAAAACTGCGTAAGCTGTGTTGGGATGTGATATGTGATGCTGTTCCTGAAGTGCCTGGCATAGGAAGCCCCTAGCAGAAGCTTCTGGAGAGCTATTTGTTCCAGGGGGCTATGTAGAATGTTTGTTCCAGGTATTCTCCTTGAGGCTGAAAGCTTGTGAAACACCAGGCACCAAAGATGGGGAGGAACAGTACAAAGAGGGGCAACATTCCCTTGTGATTAATATTCCCAATTGGGCTTGACCTTGGGCTATCCTTCCTCTATCACAGGGAGTCCTGGCTATATTGCCATGGCTATACTCCTTGGCTATTCTCCAGGACACTCCTAAGACCCATGGTTCATGCTGAGCTTCTCCCAGTACCACACCTAATTCCCCACCCCACTCCCATATCCATCAATATCCCAGTTCCTCTTTTGGTCCTATATAAGCACTGTTGTAATGGAATAAACTGTCTCTGGTCATCAGCCTGGGATCTGTTCTTTCCCAGTCATGGGGTGGGGGTTGGACGAACACAATACATGACACACACAGGAGGAGGGAAGTTAACTCTTGCCAGCTGACAGGGTCAGCACAAGCTGAGAACATACTTTGCATGCGTAAGTCTGAGTTCAATCCCTGGCACAATCCCTGGTTGTATCTATGATTTAATATTTTTAGAATGGGACATTGTGAAAAACATATTAATTATAAAATTCCTTGATGGTGCTGGATGATGGTGAGATGGATGGAGGGGCCTTTCTACACACCAGCAACCCCTTCTAGCCAGCCGGGTCTGCAGGGTGGCATCGAGGAAATGATCCACAGGCAAGTCAGGTTTCAGGAGACATAAACTTTATTAAGGCCTTAACCACTTGTGTGGGTCCTAAGTTTTTTAACCTTTTAAGCATGCTCCATAAGTCGTCCTGCATTCAAACCTATCTCTATTAGCCATATCTCTTGCTGAAACCTTTCTTTAATCCCCCCTGAACATTCCCATCTATCCTTCTGATGGGCAAAGCAGGAAGCCAAAGACCCCTCCCAGATGTGTGCAGGTCTGCCTCTCAAGGTGAGCAAAACAGGAAAGTGGGGGAGGGAAGTAACAGGACATCAGCACTTTTTTTTTCATCATTTCTTCCTTTCTTCTATTTGCAGGTTTTCCAGACTCTAGAGTCAGGAGATTAAAATGGTGTAGCAGTTAATACTCATATTAAACATTATATAAATTTTGGGGGCTGGAGAGATAGTATAGCAGGTACTTTTCTTGCACACAGTAGACCTGGTATAGATCCCTGGCATCCCCACATGATTCCCTGAGCAGAGCCAGTAGTTATCCCCTGAGCATGGCTGGTATGGCCCCCAAACTTAAAAAAAATATTTTCCAATGGTAAGACAAGCAGAATGAATTTTGGATCTAAATTTGAAAAAGTCTTCACATTAGTTTTTACATAATAAGAAGAAACCGTGAAGCCTTCATGCGTAATAGTTATTGTTAATTACAGTGATCTTGTATGTAAAATGTTCATGTTACATGAACAGTTTAATTTCAGAAACGCTAAAAATGCCCACTGAAAACTTAGAATTATTCATAGCATCCACCATTAAATCTAAAAAGTGATGGAATGTAGTTATGGTGGAACATATAATATAAAAATTCTGAGAATAAGACTAAGAACTGGTAGAAATTAGACACAGAAAGGATAACAATTGTCATACTCATTGGATCTGGATGGGAAGGAGAGGTGATTCAGCGCAAATATTCCCGGTGAATGTTTCTTTTTTGCTCTATCAAGGTCACCAGATTCATATGGTTATTTTTCTTTCAAAGTAAAAAACATCTTGTAAAATAGCTATACAAAAGATCCATTTGGAAGTAGGAGTTACTTGGGTAAGTTGAGTAGCTACAAAATAGTTATTGCGATAAATTGAAATAGCTACAAAATAAGAAGTATTTTTGAGAAATGCAGAATCATTAGCTTTTAGCTATAATTTTATAAATAGCTATATAGCACCTTTTTATGGTAGAATATAAACAGAATAAAATTTGATTTTGAAAAATGTCAGCTATACTCTTTGCCACTGAGCCATATCCCTAACTAGCCTAATTTGTATTTTTGGTTTTTGGTTTCAGAGCTAAACTTGCTGTGTTCAGACAGCTTCTTGCTGTGCTTGGGACTTCACTTCCTGGTGGTACGCAGGGGACTATGTGGTGCTGGGGATCAGATTGGTGATGGCTACATGCAAGGCAGGCTCCTTAAGTCCTGTACTATGTAGATAGCCCGAAAGCTTGCAGTTAGCTATAAGTTCTGTGAAAATTAAATGACGGGCTGAAGCGGTGACACCAGTGCTAACCTAGTATGAACCACAGTTCAATCCCCTGGCATCCCATAGTCCCCCAAGTCAGAAGCAATTTCTGAGTGCATAGCCAGGAGTAACTCCTGAGCATCACCGGGTGTGGCCCAAAACAAAACAAAACAAAAGAAAAATTAATTAACAGTATAGTGTGATCCACAAAGTGTGGCCTGAGTCTATTTTTAAGTAAAGTTTTGTTGAAAAACAGCCTCCTCCATTCATTTGTCTATAATTGCTTTCCTATTATTGTACACAGAATGAAGCATAACCAAACATTATTTACATTCTGGCACTTTAAAGAAAGCGTTTTCAGGCAGTCTGGAATCCATGCTTTGTAGGCAAGAATCTGGACTGATACCTCCAGCAATACCAAGTGTAGCCACTGAGCAAGACTGAATGTGCCAACCACCCTTCCACCCCCTGCTAATGTCAGTTCATTCTCTAGATTTAGAGAATAATGTAGGAAGAGTAGCTTAATTTTAAAATTTTCCCTTCCCAGGGTCAGAGTGATAATACAAAGGGTAGGTCATTTACCTTGCACACATTTGGCCTGGATTCAATTTCTGGCATCCTATATGATTCCCTGATCCTGGCAAAAGTGCTTCCTGAGCTTAGAGCCAGGAGTTAACCTGAGCACCATTGGGTGTGGCCCAAAAAACAAAAAAAAATAAATTCCATTTCCATAATTAGGTACCTTAATATTTAATTTTAGGCTTTTCAGAATGACACAGAATTCTGTAGTTACTATGTCTAAATTAGTTTTCTCTTTTTAAATTATTGTTTTAGGATAGCTCACTCAAATTAGACTTGCTGTGTCCAAAGTATGACAGTATTAAAAATTTGTATATTTAATTTTCAAAGTACCATTATTTTATTTTTGTCTGGGCAGCCTTTTTCAGTCTCCCCCTGCCATCCTTGCCTACTATCTTCATTAGGATTAGTCTTTTCTAGTCTTTGAGGACCCCCTAACAGTATTTTGGAAGCTGAATACGTATCAGCTTTCTAGATCTCTTTTGCATGAGTCAGGACTAAATTATTAGGAAAAATTTCATTCTGTTTCATTCATTGGTCATTCTATTATGATATTCTAGGTATTCCTAGGCAGTGTTACTTTTTTTCAGATTTTTTCCCCAGAGATTACCATTAAAGAAATGCAAACAAGTTGTCGGAATGTCTCCAAAAACACAGGAATGAATCATAGTGGAATAGTGGGCAAACTGAAGGTCTTGGCAGCAGATGCACACATGGATTGTGCAGCACAAAAAACCGTAGAAACTTACACTGCCAAGCAGGTACCTATGAAGCAGGCATGAGTCACACAGTGAAGGAAATTGGCTGTTGAAATATTCAATAATGAGAGCAGTTTTAAGAAGGGGTTTGGGCCACACCAAAGAGTGGTGCCCTCAAGACAGTACATCTTGCCAGGAAAGGAACAATTAGGACCTGGGTTCTGAACAAGGAGAGGTGCCATTTTGTGGGAACCACGTGGTGTGGGCTGCATGCTGGGTCTCCAAAGGTCTATTTCCATTAACACCGCCCCAAGCTATCTGCCCATATCAGGTAGCCTAATTAGGGAAGGATGAGGGAGCAGTAGAAAGGTATCCCTTGACAATAGCCAATCTTAAAGATCTTCAGAAAGCTGGAACCTCTCTATATCTCTTCCCTATATAATCTTCCTGTTGACCTTGGCAGGGTTCATTTCCTTTGGGGTCCTTTTGGCACTTTGTTCCAGTTGTGTAGTTTTGTCCTTCAAATCTGGATACTAACAGAACCCGGGTCAACTCATGGAAAGGAAATGCCTTACCACTGTACTATCTCCGGCCACTGCATTATTCTCAAGGATATGACTATTTTGTCAGAACATTTAGTCCAAAGTGTGACTTGATTTGGGGGAGGTATTTAGTCCAAAGTGTGACTTGATTTGGGGGAGGTAGGTAGGATAGTACAGCGAGATCATTACCACGTGACTGACCTGAATTCAATCCCCTGTACCTAATATGGTCCCCTGAGCCCACCTGGAATAAATCCTGAGTACCACTAGTTGTGGTCCAAAAATTACAACCGAAGCAAAACAAAAAAGGAATATTTTGCTATATTTATAAAGGGATTTTCTCAAGTACTTTCTAAAACACTTATAGAAAAAAAAAATCTGGTCTATTGTGAATGGGGGGACAAAAAAATGTAAAAACCTATAGATTTTTTTGGGGGGGAGTGCATAGTTGTGTTTTAAAGTGAGTTTAATCAGTTTGTGCAATGCCTTGAATCCTTTGTTTACTTTTTTAATTCTGGATTTTTGTGTGACATAACCTCTATTCAGGGGTCTCAAACTCGCAGCCCGCGGGCCGTTTGCGGCCCTCCATACAACATTTTGTGGCCCTGCCCTAGAGGAATCATTTTTTGTTTTGTTTTGTTTTAGTTGTTTGGGTCACACCCCCCAATGTTCAAGGCTTACTACTGACTGCACTCAAGGATCATCCCGACTTTGCCTCCTGCGGCCCCCAATTAAATTGAGTTTGAGACCCCTGATTATTATTTTCAGTTGTGAGATTAAGTTATGTGCTCTGAGGGAGAACATTACACTAGGTTGGATCAGAAATTAGGATCTATATTATCAACCTCCTGGGAGAATTCATCGGCAGTAATTTTGTCATGTTATGGGACTTTCTATCCGAAAGATAAATATTAAAAATAGCAATATTAGGGGCTGAAGTGTTAGTACAGCAAATAAGGCGTTACGTTTGCCTTACATGCAGCCAACACAGGACAGACCCTGGTTGGATTCCCGGCATCCCATGGTCTCTGGAGCCTGCCAGGAGCAATTTCTGAGTGCAGAGCCAGAAGTAATTCCTGAGCACTGCTGAGTGTGACCCCAATAGCAATATTAGTATAACTCCCCACAATGCTCCAAGTAAGTCTGTTTTGGACATTGAAAGAGAATAGTAATATCCTAGTTGTGCCATAGTATTGTAATAGGTTCTTGGGGGGTGGGGGCTATTGGGCTACTGTACCCAGCTATTTTTAAGGCTTACTTCTGATTCTGTATTTAGGAATTACTCCTGGAGGACTTAGGTGATCACATGTTATGCTAGTCAAGTGGCCAGCCCATTGTACTATCTCCCCAGTCCCAGGTTTGTGTACTTTTATTCTTATGCTGTATAGAATTTGGGGAGCAGTAGGAGGAAAAATTCGAAGTACAGAAGGGAATTTATTAAAGCATGGGCAGTGCTCTGAGAGTTTTGTGGTGAATTCTGTTTGTCTTGTGTTTCAGTTTCTGTTTCTTTGGGACAGAGAAAATAGCAATTAGGGAAGATTTTTAGTTAGTGTGGCCTTGACTACAGGGAACTTTTGAGGTGGGTGGTAGATACAGCAGATAGCCCTTTGCCTAATAACAATATTCAAAAGCTTGCTAAGCCTGAGTAGTTAGAAGATTGACCCTCTTATTATTTTTGTAGGCAACCTTAGATTCTATACTGAATTGATATGGAGAAATGCAGGACTATATTTCTGGCTTTAGTTGGATGATATTTTCATTTGTTTTGTACTCACTCATCAAAGCTGCTTGTTTTCCATGAAGTCTTTTTTTTTGGGGGGGGTGTTTGGGCCACACCCGTTTGATGCTCAGGAGTTACTCCTGGCTAAGCGCTCAGGAATTGCCCCTGGCTTAGGGGGACCATATGGGACTCCAGGGGATCGAACCGCTGTCCTTCCTTGGCTAGTGCTTGCAAGGCAGACACCTTACCTCTAGCGCCACCTCGCCGGCCCCTCCATGAAGTCTTTGTCTGAACAAGCTTCCCCACTTTCTAGACCCTACTGCTTTTATCTGTGCCTGCGCTTGGCTAATCTTCCTTGCATTTTCCTGATTTGTCTCTCTGGGGTACCTTGCTGCTTTGTAAGCCCATCCAAAATCTGCATTATTTTTTTTGTATAGTTAGAAATGTTACTTATCTTTACGGCATCTGGAACATAAAGGATTATAATTTCCAGGTTGAAGTCAGGAAACTAGAGTTGGAAATACTTGTGAACCTATTTTCTGTGTGAAAGAAATTAAAACACATTCTTTCTTACTTTAAAAGTATAGGTTTGGTGTATTAAGAAGCAAAACAAGGGGGTAGATAGTATGGGAAGACAATAAACCCTGGGTTTTGATGATAAAACTGAGGTACCAATCAGGTCCCACCCAGAATGATGCCTGACAGCAGAGAGCCAAGAGAAAGCTCTGAGCATTGTTGAGTGTGGTAACTTCCTCCAAATACAAAACAAATGGATACTAAGCTGTGAAGGAAATAAGTATGGGAAAGAGGGGCAGGAAGGAGGGAAAGGTGGATTTAAAATTTCTGATACAAAGATAGTGGTGGCATGTTTTGGGCAGTTTGATTTTGTAAAGATGCAACATCTTTGTATATCAAAACCATAAAAGTCAATACAATGGTTATAGTATGATAAAAAAGAAATATATATATATATATACACATATAATACACACTACCTACATATGGTTTTAGGGCCACATCCAATAGTGCTTTGGGGTTACCCCTGGCTGTGTGCTCTGGGGTCCTTCCTGGCAGGCTGGATGGACTCTAGGGAATGAAGGGGATCAAACCTGGGTTGACCTTGTGCAAGGCAAGTGCTCTCCCCACTGTGCTGTCTCTCCTGCCCTCCAAATAAATGTATTTTAAAGTTCATGTTTGACACAGTTTCTCTGTGCTGAACTTGTTGGCTAGCAAAGGTCAACTCGAGTGCCACCTATGCTGACCCTGTCAGCTGGCAAGGGTCTGCTTCTGCTCACCTAGTGTGAAGGGGACAGAGGATGTTTCCCCAGTTGATGACCACAAAGAAATAGGCCAGGGCTGAGGATCCAAATGTACATTATTCATTGTCCAAATGTAAATTATTCTGTACAACAGTGTTTATATAAATGCTTATATAGGACCCAAAAAAAGGAACTGGGATGTCTGAAGGGTAACAACATAGCCCTTGGGAAAGGTGAGGCACTGGGTAGGAAGGAGCTCAGCATGAACAATGCAGTTTAGGAGTGTACTGGAGCAGGACAGTATAGCTAGGTATTAGAACCAGAGCTCTTTGTGAAGGAGGGATGGCCCAAAGTTAAGCTCAATGAGGAATACTAATCAAAATGGGGGGGGGGCAGCCCTCTTCATGCCATCCTACCCCATCTCTGGTGTGGTGGTGTCTCCTAAGTTTTCAGTCTCAAGGAGAATATCTGGAACAATAGCTCTACAAGGCCCCCTGGAATATCTAGCTCTGCAGGGGTTCTGTCTGTCAAACAGTTCTGAAGAGCATCATAGAGGACATCCAACACTTCTCAAAATTAGTTTTACTCAATATATCATCTTAAGTTTTTTTTAACATTAGTTAGAAACTTTTGATGGAAACTTGAACATTGGGCCAGAGATAGTATATAGGTTAAGTAAGGCATTTGCATGTGGCTAATCCTACTTTAATGTCAATCATCACTTTCAGATTCCAGAACACTGCCAAGTTTGATCCCTAAGCACCACTGGATGTGGTTCCAACCCACAACCTTCAAATAAATTTATAAAAATCTGAATGATTTGCTGTTCTTGGGAAAAGACTGAGAATTAATCTTTTTGGTATCTAGCAAAAGTTTTATTTTTATATGTATATGTAATTGATATATGCACCATTTCTTCTCCATTTTTAAATTTTAAAGTATTAATTTTCAGACAAGTTAATAGTGATTTATCTCTTATCAGAGGTACCTGAAAAATTCTCTTCTTAAACCACACCAAACTGTGTTTCTTGTCTTTTTTAAATGTCTATGGTAAATAGTTTTATGGGTAAAAATAGCTTGTGCATTTTATTTTTTTCTGTTCACACATTTATAACTTGTCCAGCTAATAATTTTTCCTAATAAACTGAATTTTCAAAATACTAACAGGCAGCTGTGTTACTTTTAGACTGCTCACTTATGAAATTATCTGGGAGCTGAACATTTTCTTTGAAAATTATAATTTTAATGCAGATATTAATATGCTTTGACTCTATATTTAATTTTTTTAGGAATTCGAGACTCATAATTTCCAAGTCTATTAGATCTGAAGATAAGTTCACTAGAGTATTTTCAAAGTGTTTTCTTACCTTAAAATGAATAAATGCAACTTTTTAACATTTTCTTTTGCATGTATGAAGGAATTTCTAAAGGGTCATTTGAAATGACAGTTTAAATTTAAGTATGTATAAAAATGCTTTTGAGTCTATCAAAAGTAAATTTAATGCTTTGGTCCTTTCTGGAGGGAGCATAACCTGCAGCACTCAGGATTTACTACTGGCTCTGCGCTTAGAAATTGCTCCTGGCAGGCTTGGGGAAACAAATGGGAACCTGAGTATATCCTGGGTCAGCTATGTGCAAGGCAAACACCCTACTGCTGTGCTATCACTCCAGCCTACTTTGGTAGGCTTTTTAATATTTTAGCCAAAATATCTCCAGTCCTTGCAGTAGTCATTAAAATAAAAAGGACTGAAGGGGCTGGAGCGGAAGCACAGCTGTAGGGTGTTTGCCTTGCACGCAGCTGACCCAAGACAGACACAGGTTCGATCCACAACATCCCATATAGTCCCCTCTCTGAGCCTGCCAGGAGCAATATCTGAGCACAGAGCCCGGAGTAGCCTGTGAGCACAGCAGGGTGTGGCCCCCAAACCAAAACGAACAAACAAATAAAAAGAACAGCAAGAACTTGCGGCCAGAGATCCTTGGGCTGGGGGAACTCAGAGGTCAGAGTTCAGAGGTCTAGGGTATATGCCTAAGATTTGATCAGCCTCTAGGGCATCACCAGGTATAGTGCTGGAAGGTACCAGCACTATAAAATTAAAGCAGCACCACCTCCTCAAGTCCTGGAATTGAAATGCTGGTTCAGTTAGCAAAGATCTCTGACAATGGCCCTGACCACCACCTCATTGACCCCTCTTTCTTAATAAAAAGGAATTTTGCCACAGCTATAACACTAACCCTAAATAATTCTATGACCTTGAATGATACTTGTTCTGAATCTGGGAAATTTCTGGGCAGCAGCTAAAGGTGGGTGCAGGGCTCATGCTGGAAGCTCTGAAAACTCTTGTCTTTCGTTACTTTGCAGTAGTCATGGAAATAAAAAAAAAAAAAAGAATTGCAAGGATGGGCCACACACTTTAGCTCGTTGTGTGTGCCAAGTTCTAAAGGGGAGGCAACAGTTATCTCCTGGGAAAGATGCACCAAATATTCTTCAGAGTGGGAGTTGTCATCATTGTCTCTGAATTCTAGGAAAAAAAAAAAGGGCCTATTTTCAAGTGCATGCACATGGTAGCAATTCTGAAAGCAATTACTTTGATATTTACAAGAAAACCTGAAGATGAGATCCAGAAACTCGGGCCTCAGCTATGTTAAGAGCTAGAAGACTTAATAAATACAATGACTTATTCTAATAATAGTAACAATGATAATTGAATACTTATTTATTGTGGTGCTTGGATTGAACCAGGGGCAAAGCCAGAGTTCTACTCATTGAGCATTTATTGAGTGCTTGCCTCAAGGCTGGCATTTGTGTATTATTTGGGGGAAATCACCCCCTGCTGTGGTCAGAGCTTGCTTCTGACAGGTTCAGGGGATGACAGGGAGTGCTGGGGATTGAACCCATGTTGGCATATGCAAAACAACCACCATATCTTTCTGGCCCCATGACTGTACTATTTAATTAAGTTTGATATTTTGGGGTATATGTATATATGAGGGGGCACCTTTGTAACACTTTCTTAGGATAGTCCCCCCAGCCTTGCAGGAAGGAATGTGATTAAGAGGTTCAGACCAGGAGGTTCCCTTCTTCCATTTCTATCATGGTGCCCCTTGAGCTATATTCCCCCTTGCCCAAGATCTTTTTTACTGTTGGTTTCACTTTTATTTTCCCATTTGGATTTTATCTTTCAATCAGTCTCACGAGTCGGGCTAAGTCAGTTCCACCCCACCATTTCCTGATCTGTTTTTTCCCCAGCACCCACTTAAAACTGATAGTGCAAATCAGAAACACACCATTCTCCAGCTGGACACCAAATTTCTCACTTCCCCTCCCGCTTAACTTTCCATCTCTAGTCTGTTTTCTCAGCATCCACTTAAAATCCAGATACCCCAAACCATTTTCCATCTGGAACCCAAATTTATCCCCCGGCCTCCAAACATTTTCCCATCCAGGCATTTTTCCTGGCCTAATTTCCTGACATTCCCTTAAAATCTGGGCTCCCCAACTGGAGCCCTAGGAAATATAAAAAGCTGTGCACGGGCTTGCAGTGCCATTTCACCCTGTCCTGGATTTGGGGGGGGGTCCCCCCCTCTTGCTCTGCCAACAGCCTCCTCTATGGCCTTGGGGGAGCAAACAGAGAGGTCCTTGAGGCAATCTGACACCCCACCTACTCCCATCTCCAGTTTGGAGGCGTTGTCTCCCAGAGCCCCTGGAACCAGCCTTTGCAGCCGGTTTGGGGGCGCTGGGTCTGGGGCCAACGCCCATTTGGCGGCTCAGACAAGGCCAAGGAACTGTGCTCGCTGTGGAGACGAAGGCCACGGTCCCCCCAGCAAGACCCATCCTAGTTCGGGGGCCCCCCGAAATCATAGTTTGCAAAGCTTGAACTTGAGCACCAAGGATCGGGCCTAAAAGTCTTGCAGAGTGGATCTTGCAGAAGACCCAGCCAGGGGCTTGCTGGTGCAGAGTGCAAAGCGAGGCTCGGTTTCTGGTAGGCCTCCTTATGGAGAAATAGAGGCTGGATGAAGTGTGGCCTGGAAAAAAATAGGGGGATCGTGGATTTAGGGTTTAGGGTCGTCGGGTTCTGAGGCCACGAAGCCACTGCGCCGAGAGCGCGGGAGTCGTGCTGGCTGGCGCCTTTTTCCCGCGCGCTCGCTTTGGGGGCGGGGAAGCACCCGGATGGAGCCGCCCCCCTGCAGCCGCGACCCCCCCCCCGCGCGCAGGCTTGGGGGCGGAGTCACACGTCATACCGCGTTCACATTGGCTGAGCCGCGCAGGGTGCTCGATCCGATTGGACGCCTGAGATGTCCGTCGCCGAGGTGGGCGGGCTGAGCTTGTTGCTATTAGGCGACGGCGTCGACGTCGGAGCAGACTCGCGGCGGCGTCGCGTCGCGTCGCGTCGCATCTGGAGTCGGGCGCTCGCTCTTGGCTCCGGCTTCTCGGCTTCAGGGCCCGAAAGCGGACGCTTGCCAGCGGCTCCCCGAACCACCCGGGCGCTGCAGCGTCGCGCGACGCTCTCCTCCGCGCCCAGCGCCATGTCCTGGATGTTCAAGAGGTGAAGTGGGGGGCCAGGGTTCTAACGGCCGGGCGGGCGGGCGGCGTCCCCACATGAACCTGACCTTCCCTTCTCTTGCTCGCGGGGCCCGAGCGGTTGCAGCAGCAGCAGCAGCTGCAGCTCCGCGGCCTGCAACCCCGGGGGAAGGGGTGGGGCTCCCCGGGAAGCTCCGTGGGGGGGGCTTGGCTGCACCCCTTCAGTCTGCACCCCTGCACCCCTGCCCTCATTGTTGTCTTGGGGCCCAGGTAAGGCTTCTCCCCGGGAAGGTGCATCCCATCTCGCGTGCATCCATCCCGGGCTGCAACTGGAACCTTCCATGCACCTCGCTCCAGGTTGTTGGCAACATTCTGCAAGACACTACCCCCCCCGCCCCCCAGCCCGGGAAGCGGGGTGCACCCCCCTCCAGGTTTGCCTGGACTGGAGGAAGCGTGCACCCCCCCATTCTCGTGCAGGAGACTCCCACCCACCCCCCCATTCTCTTGCAGGAGGCGCCCCCCACCCCTTCCCGTGCATGGAGGCGGGACTGGCAGGTCTTAGATGCAGGTTTTGTTGTTCCAGGCGTTGCAGGGCCCCGGGGATGCTCCATGCTCCATCACCGCCCAGCGGGCCTGCAAGCAATGGGCATCACCTGCTTCGCTCCTGGCAGCCCTGCTCTGCCTCGCCCCCCCCCCCCCCCCCGGCCTTTGTCGGGCTAAGGCAGTGGTTGGTTCTCCAATAGTGAGGCGCATTGGACCTAAGCTAAAACTGTCCTAAGCTAAACCCCGAGTTTATGTCTCTACTGTATGTCTCTGGAGCTCTCTCTGAGAGTTGCTTGCCTCCTGCTTCCATCCCCGCTTCGAAAAGAAAAGCCATGCCTTGCAAAACGTGCTTCTTGTAGCCCTGAATGCAGACATCACCTCTGATGAAAAAAAATCTGCTCAAGTTATTTGGTATATTTTTGTTTTGCAGGTTAAAGGGTTTTTGTTTGTTTTGGGTCACACCCGGCTTTGCTCAAGGGACACCTCTGGCTCTACGCTCAGAAATTGCCCCTAGCAGGCTCGGGGACTCTATGGGATGCCGGATTTGAACCACTGTCCTACTGCATGCAAGGCAAACGCCTTACCTCCATGCTATCTCTCCGGCCCCTATTTATATATATATATATATATATTTATTTATATGTTTTTTTAAATAAAGATACTATTGACAGTCGTGCTTGAGAGCGCACGAAAATGTTTTCTTCCTAGGAGGGCATGACAGAAAATAATTGAGCAGCACTGAGCTAATGCCCTGGGAATTGGGCAAGAGGTTGGGCACATCCCTTTCCACCCATGTTGGCGAGGATGCAGGAAAAGGTGTTAGTGTGCCCATAGGCTTCCAGACTCAACCCAGTGTCCGCTTCAGAGCAACTATTTATTGAGAACCATTCTTTTTTTTAAATTTTTTAATTTTGGGTCGCACCCGGCACCGCTCAGGGTTACTCCTGGCTCTAGGCTCAGAAATTACTCCTAACAGGCTCAGGGGACCATATGGGATGCCAGGATTCCAACCACCGTCCTTCTGCATGCAAAGCAAACATCTTATCTCCATGCTATCTCTCCGGCCCTGAGGGCCATTCTTGCACTTGGAGGGCTTTGTTTTTTTTTTTTTTTGACACCTAGAGAGGGAATGTTTGGGCTCTTAAATACTGTGTGTGCTGTTTGAGAAATGTTTGGTTAAATGCTGTATTTATTCATATTGTATTTTATGCCTTTTTTGTTTGTTTTGTTTGTTTAATAGAGATCCTGTTTGGAAGTACTTACAGACTGTCCAATATGGAGTCCATGGGAGTTTTCCACGCCTCTCATATCCAACTTTCTTTCCTCGTTTTGAATTTCAAGATATTATCCCTCCAGACGACTTTCTAACTAGCGATGAAGAGCTCGACTCAGTTTTGTTTGGGACTTTGAGAGGGCATGTGGTTGGACTACGATATTACACAGGAGTTGTGAGTGTAACTTTAGATCTTAACTTAAAGTCCGTATATTTATAGGATTTACCTAGAAATGCATGTGCTACTTACAAGTAATATACACTATTATAGAAGAATATTTAGGCAAAAGTTTATACTTGAACTGTTTGACTTTTTTTTTTGCTCTTTTAGGCCACACCCTGTGATGCTCAGAGGTTACTTCTAGCTATGCGCTCAGAAATCGCTCCTGGCTTGGGGGGGACCATATGGAACGCTAGGGGATCAAACCTCGGTTCAACCTAGGTCTGCCGCTTGCAAGGCAAATGCCCTACCGCTGCACCACCACTCCGGCCCCTTGATTTTATTTTTTATTGTATTCACATCATGCTTGTATTCAAAACATACTTCGATTGGGCCAGGGTGATAGTACAGTGGATAAGGGTGTCTTGCATGCAGCCAACGCCCATTCATTCTCCAGCATCCTCTCTGGAACCTCTATGGAATCCCCTAGGAGTGATTGCTGAGTGTAGAGCCAGGAGTAACTCCTGAACTTTGCTAGATGTGAACCTTCGAAAATCAATAAAAATAAAAGCATTTTGATTGGTATAATGAACCAAGACATATGTTTTCCTCTGTAACTGAAAATCCTCAAGTTTAGCTGGGTTTAATGATTTACCCAAAAATATAGATACGATTTGATTTTATTGTGACATCTATTTGTGGTGGGTTGCTTTTTCCAGCTCTTAGCACAGTTTACATCTTACTAGTTTTAATGTAAAGTAAACGTCCATTGAATAACCGAGTTTTCTTTTTTCTGGTTGGAGGACACTGTGTTCTGATTTTTCCCGTGTCCTATCTCTTCTCTGTGTGTAAGGATTATTTTTGGAGTTGCTCAGGCACAGTGCTTCAAGACTACCTGCTCTGTATTTGGGGAACCATTCAGTGCCAGGACCTCCTACATACAGAGCATATCTTTAGCCCATTGAACTGAATCTCTAGCCACCATATTTTTATGTTGAAACTTCTCAGATTGCTTATCTAAGCATGTTTCACTGGAGACTCCTTGGGGATGAATCCATTATTTATATTAATAGATCTTTTAATTTTTAAATTTTGGGGGTGTCACATCCTGTGATGCTCAGGGGTTACTCCTGGCTCTGCTCTCAGAAATCACTCCTGCCAGGTTTGGGGGACCATATGGGATACCGATATTTGAATTACCGACTGTTCTGGATCAGCTGCATGTAAGGCAGGGGTCTCAAACTCGCAGTTCGCGGGCCCTTTGCGGCCCTCTGTATAACATTTTGTGGCCCTCGGCCTGTCTTCAGATATCGCACTATTCGCGATTATTTGCTTACCGAATAATCGCAATAAAAATCGCATTAGTGAGCCGGGCGGTGGCGCTAAAGGTAAAGGTGCCTGCCTTGCCTGCGCTAGCCTTGGACGGACCACGGTTCCATCCCCCGGTGTCCATATGGTCCCCCAAGCCAGGAGCAACTTCTGAGCACATAGCCAGGAGTAACCCCTGAGCGTTACTGGGTGTGGCCCAAAAACCAAAAAAAAAAAAAAAAAATCGCATTAGTAAGAAAAAAACCGCATTAAACATTTGCATACCCCGAGCAGTTCCCTTCGGGGGTATGCAAATGTTAAATGCGATGTTTTGAGATTTTTTTGTTACTAATGCGATTTTTTACTGCGAATATTTGGTAAGCTAAATCCCTTATGTGGCCCTGCCTCACCCCGACTTTGCCTCCTGAGGCCCCCAGGTAAATTAGCTCTTCTGCTATGCTGTCTCACCGGCCCCCTAATTTTTAATTTTTTTGTTTCTTTGTTTTTTGTTTTTGGGTTACACTAGGCCGCACTCGGGTTACTCCTGGCTTCATGCTCAGAAATTGCTCCTGGCAGGCTCAGGGTACCATATGGGATGCTGGGATTTGAACCACCGACCTTCTGCACGCAAGGCAAATGCCTTACCTCTATGCTATCTCTCCGGCCCCTAATTTTTAATCCTTTTAAAGAATTTTATTGAAACCACTGATCTACATACAGTGTCCTGTATAGTTGAATTTCTTCCCTCTGCTCATGGATCATTCCTGTTGGGATTTGGGGTACCTTATGGCTTGCGAGGCCATTTTTAAGGCAAGTGCCTTACCTGCTGTATTGTCTCTGCTCCTACTTGTGTTTTTATGTGTTCTATTCCTTGAAATCATTTATATCGAATATCTCACTTAAGAATTTTACATTGTCTGTTTCCTTACTATGCTTTTTATAATGCCTAGTTTTATCATTGTTATGTTAGTGGCCATATTTGGTGTTTTGATGTGTGGAATGAGACTGAGGAATTGAACCTAGGGCCTCACATACAAAGTAGGTCCCTACTACCACTTATTCCACACCCTTGGCCGTCAGAAAGTCTTACATGTGTATTCTTTTTCTTTTCTTTTATTAATTTATTTATTTGGTTTTTGGGTCATAACAGGCAATGCTCAGGGGTTACTCCTGGCGCTCCACTCAGAAATCACTGTTGGCAGGCTCAGGGGACCAGATGGGAGGCCGGGATTTGAACCACTGTCCTTCCATATACTATTTCTCCTACTCCACCTACCTCCATGCTATTTCTCCGGCCCCTAAATTTGTATTCTTTATACTTGTGTCTAAGTTTGTTCTCTGAAAAATCAAGTTTTTATTTTATATTCATCTGTTCCCTTGCTATAATTTTTGGGGGGTGTTTTGAACATACTTAAAATTTTATTGTAAATCAAACTTTTTTGAGGGGTCACACTAGCTTTGTTTAGGGGTTACTCCTGGCTAAGTACTCAAAAATTACTCCTAGCAATGGTTGGAGATCATAGGGGGGATGTCTTGGATTGAACTCGTGTTGGCCATGTGCAAGGCAACCACTGTGCTATTGTGCCATGTCAAGCATTTTTCTTAATCATAGTTGATAGTACTTTTTTTTTTTCCTGTATGTGAACTGTACTTTCTTGGGTTTGGGGGATATTTTATATCTTTGTTGTTAAAAAAAAGACACATTTTTCTCTTTTCTATTCTCCCCATTGTTCACTTTTGCTTATTGTTTTAATAAGTGACATCTGAATTAATGCTATAACATTGTATGTGTGGCTACTCAGGTGCCTATACTGAGTTTTTTAGTTAATGGTGGTATTAAGATCAATAAATTTGCTTTTTACTGAAACTAGATGTGCTCCTTTAACCCCAAGACAGGCAGTTGACAGCTGTGCTTTAAAACCTTGCCTTTGTGCTAATTCAGAACCTTACTTTGAATTAGAGCTGATAAAAAAGATTTCACAGGATATAACACAGGGGCATAGAGTCTTTTTTGGAGCAAATGTAGAACTTGGAGCAGATTGGCAGTTCTATGCTTGCTTTCAACCATCGATTCTTACTAATTTATTAGAGCTTTTCAGATCTTCTGTAGATATCTTTTCCTACAGTTTTTCCTTAAATATTTGGGTTTGTATATTTCCTTCAATTTTTAACTGCTGTCTGTACAATTATTTTAGTAAACACCCACCCAAATGAGAAGGCTTTCTAGAAGTCATGTAAAAGCAGTTTGCAAGTCGAAGAGCCCATTAGAAAGTTCTCATCTTCTATAGAACTGTCATACAGGCCAAATTATGACAATTTTGGGGAATATAAATCATTGAAAGGTTCTGCTTCCTCTGGGTTTGCCAGGCTGTGTTTTTGTATAGGTAAAGATAAAGATGGGGAGGGGCTGGAGAGATAGCAGGGCCTTGCCTTGCATGTGCCCAACTCAGGATGTACCCAGGTTCGATTCTGGCATCTCTTGGTCCCTCAAACCTACCAGGATTACCTCTGAGGACTGCCTTAAAAAAAAAAAATTAAAAGATGGGACTAGAGCATTGCTATTAAGCCTTTTTCCTAAAATTAATAAGCCATTGTTGGTTTCCAGAATACTAAAAAATTAAATTCTGATTTGTTTTTCTTTTGGGGGTGTACTTGGTGTAATGCTTGGGAGGCCTTGTTCTTGAGATTGAACCTGTGCCTTCTGTGTGCAAAGCATGTACTCCAGCCCATTGAGCTGATACCCAGATAATGACCATTTTCATTATTTACCAGAGGAGTGAATTTTGAGTTCTTACTCTTCTATTTTTAGTGTTGTCACTTCAAGTAATTTATAATCTAGTAGAATTAGAATGGTATGAATTAAAATATGGGTATGTTTTATTCAGTTTTATTCTGCTTTATCAAGTTCTAGAAATTTCAGGCTTAGGAACCATTGTGCTGCAATTGTTTTTTTGGGCCGTATCCACGTTAGTTTAGGTCCTACTCCTGGCCCTGCACTCAGACATCACTCCTAGTAGGTTTGGGTGACCTTATTGGTATGGGGACCAAATCCAGGTCAGCTGGATGTAAGGCAAGTGCCATACCAGCTCTACTAATCTATCTTGCCCCTCTAAAAAATTTTTTTTTCTCTTTGGCAAGTTAATTTTTCTGTTCTTTAGTGTCTTTGTCTAAAAATGGGGATACTGCTAGAATATACCAGGAGAATATAAGAGGAGGAATGTGAGGCTTTGTAAAGTTAATCTGGGGCCAGAGAACTTGAACAGGGCTGTAGATGCTTAGCTTGTATCATGCCAATTCTATTTCCATCCTGATACTGCATATGGTCTCTTGAGCACAGAGCTAGGAATATGCCCTGAACACTTGTCAGGGTGACCCAAAAGTAATTAAATAAAATCAGTTCATGTAAATTCAGTCTTGGAATACGTACATTTTGATTTAAAGTGGATGAGGAACATGGCCCCCACTGAGTCCAAGAAAATCCTGCTTTTTAGGGTGCCGGAGAGATAGCATGGATGTTAAGAGTTTGCTGTGCATGCAGAAGGTCGGTGGTTCGAATCCTGGTATCCCATATGGTCTCCTGAGCCTGCCAGGAGCGATTTCTGAGCATAGAGTCAGGAGTAACCCCTGAGCACTGCCTGGTGTGACCCAAAAAAACAAAACAAGAAAAAAGAAAATACTGATTTTTAAAAAATACGTAACGTTATTCAGAAATCACGAAAACAGTGAATGTAAATTCAGATAAAGTTATGAAGTTATTAATACATTTTCTATTATATTTGTTCATTATTTTTTTTAGGTTAATAATAATGAAATGGTTGCATTACAACGAGAGCCCAGTAACCCTTATGATAAGAACGCAATTAAGGTGAACAATGTGAATGGAAATCAGGTTGGCCACTTAAAGAAAGATCTTGCAGCTGCTTTGGCCCATATCATGGACAACAAGTTGGCACAAGTTGAAGGGTAATGCATTTTCTGAGTTTAGTTTTTTTTTTTTGTGGTTTTTGGGTCACACCCGGCAGTGCTCAGGGGTTTTTCCTGGCTCCGTGCTCAGAAACCACTCCTGGCAGGCACTGGGGACCATATGGGATGCCGGGATTCGAACTGATGACCTTCTGCATGAAAGGTAAACGCCTTACCTCCATGCTATCTCTCCGGCCCCCTGAGTTTAGTTTTAATAATTGTGAGTTGTAGCGATCTTTGAGTGTGTTAAAGGGGTTGTATTAGTTATCTTAACAAACAGCCTTTATCACGATACTTATAAGAATGTAGTAACATTACTTCTCTAACCAACTAATTGCTTTCCTTACTTTTCTATTGAATTTGGAGAATAAGAGACTGGTTCAAATATTAAGACAAGTGCAGCTTCTCTTCAGACCTGGGACTTAGAACATACTTGTTTAAATTAAGAGGTAAATCACAGGCTAACCTATGATTAGGTGTAGGTCTGTAGTACTTTAAAATTTATTTCCATTATTTAATATCGGAATATTTTATGTTATATGCAGTATTTTTCTCTAAATTATAAAGATTACAAATAATTCTCTTGATAAATGGAAGTTCTGGAGATGTAGATTTCTCATTTCTACCTGACATCAGTCAGTTGACTAGAATTACTAGCAGCCTTTTTAACTCAAGCAGTGAATCCCAATTCCTGTACATTCTAAATTCACCTTTTTTTTTTTTTTTTTTTTTTTGGTTTTTGGGCCACACCCGGCAGTGCTCAGGGGTTATTCCTGGCTGTCTGCTCAGGAATAGCTCCTGGCAGGCACGGGGGACCATATGGGACACTGGGATTCGAACCCACCACCTTTGGTCCTGGATCGGTTGCTTGCAAGGCAAACGCCGCTGTACTATCTCTCCGGGCCCCACCTTTTTTTTTTTTAAACCGAGTTTCCTCAGCTGCCTTTTCTCCTTTAGGGATTCCTATTTTAAATATGGGCTGTTTAGGGTATAAATGGGTATAAATATTCTTAGAATATTTAATTATTAATAGTAGTCCAAAAAAAAAAGTATAATACTGCTCTTTTTATCTTTTTTTGAACGTGGTTCAAATCCTGGCATCCCATATGGTCCCCGAGCCTGCCAGGAGTAATCCCGAGTGCCGCCAGGTCTGACACAAAAAAAACAAAAACAGAAAAAGAAAAGCACAAAAAAATTATGTAGATGATAATGTACACAAGTATAATACTGCTCTTTTCATCTTTTTATACAGGGTAGTTCCTTTTGGTGCAAACAATGCTTTTACCATGCCTCTGCAGATGACTTTCTGGGGGAAAGAAGAAAATAGAAAAGCGGTTTTAGATCAGTTAAAGAAACATGGATTTAAATTGGGTCCTGCACCAAAAAGTAAGTTTAGGGCTTAACTTAATACTTTGATCATGTATGATGTTGCAATTGTAAAATACATGTTCTCTTTTTAAGCATTTATTAAGTTTGGATATCTAAAGTAATTCATGTTGAAGGCATCAAGTTAAAACTTTCAGGAGTGTTTCAAAGGAAATCTCTGAATTTTTTATCACACTGTTCTGAAATTTTGTAAATTTATAGGAGGTTGCATGTGCAAAATACAAATGTACATTGATTCTGAATTTTCTCTCCATACTGTTTCCCGATAATATCTGAATACCCAGATACTGTCTTGTTTTTAAACATTCTCTTTGATAAATTATAAGCAAAAAATATCTCCCCATTGGGAGTGAAAATTGCGGAGTTATTTTTTATTAATGTTTTGAATAAATAGGAGTAGCTTTTTAAAATATTTTAACTATTAATAACTTAATGTAGCTTATTTTAAAATAAAATAGTTTATTAAAATACTTTGTAATATATATTAAACTAAAAGGTAACATTTGATGATATTTCAATTTTATAAATTTAAAGCTTTAGGATTCAGTTTGGAAAGTGGTTGGGGCTCTGGAAGAGCTGGACCAAGTTATAGTATGCCAGTTCATGCCGCAGTACAGATGACAACTGAACAGGTTTGCTTCTCTTTTGCTTCTAAAAGTTAAAATTTCAGGTACCAGAGAGATAATACAGTGGATAACACGCTTGCATGCATGCCGTCAACCTATGTTCCTGGCAACATAAATTATCTGCTGAGTACTTCTAGGAGTGATTTCTGCGCAGGGCCACGTTGATGATGTAGCATACCACTGGTGGCTCACATTTGAATGTGGTTTAATTAACCAAATTTTAGTACTGTTATCAATGAGCTTAAATAATGAAATATATATGTGCTTTTGTGCTGGTAGTAGTGATCTTCAGATATGTTTTAAGTTATAAAACATTACACATGATATACTTAGATACTGTAAGTACTTTTAAAAATACTGATGGGGAACGGGAGAGAGAGCACAGCGGTAGGACGTTTGCCTTGAATGCAGCTGATCCAGGACCGAATGTGGTTCAAATCCTGGCATCACATATGGTCCCCCGAGCCTGCCAGGAGTAACCCCCTGAGTGCCACCAGGTCTGACACAAAAAAAACAAAAACAGAAAAAGAAAAACACACAAAAAAATTAAGTAGATTATAATGTACACAACCATATAGACAGTAAAACATGACTTTATATGCATGAGTTATTACATGCTTTGAATAATTTATGTCTTCAAATATTAATTAAAAGGTGAAGCTTGAAATTTACTTCTTTCAGGGAAGTTAAAAATGTCGTGTCAAAAAAAATTAATTCTGGGGCCAGAGCAATAGCACTGGGAAGGTGTTTGCCTTGCATGTGACTGACCCAGGTTTGGTCTCCGGCATATTTGATATGGTCCCAAGTTTGCCAGGAGCAGTTTTTGAGCACAGAACCAGGGGTAACTCCTGAGCAATATTTTGGCACTATTTTAATATTGATTTCTTTTGAAATAAAAGATACAAACTAATACAATCTACAAGTTAAATCAAATTCACTTCCATATAAAAGTTAGCCTTTTATATTCTAATTATAATTACTTATTTTTTTCATGCTCATTGTTGAAAGGACTTGCAGTTGTATCTGATGGCCAAATTTCAGATAACATACTCATACTTTTATGTAAAATGGTTTCTTCTGGGGCTGGAGAAATAGCACAGCGGTAGGGCACTTGCCTTTGCAAGCAGCTGACCCAGGACCAATGGTGGTTCAAATCCCAGCGTCCCATATGGTCCCCTGAGCCTTCTAGGACCGGTTTCTGAGCACAGAGCAAGGAGTAACCCCTGAGCGCTGCTGGGTGTGTCCCAAAAACCAAAAAAAAATTTTTTTTTTGTTATTCACTACTGCTGTATATTATTATAATTTACACGAATAATACATAATACATTCCAATTCAGATTCCTATATTGATTAGGAATGCTACCTTCTTTAAAAAGCACCACCACCACTTGGGGCTCCTTGGAAATTTATCTTCTTTATAATAAGCATCTTTTAAGAAAGAATACTCAGGGGCCGGAGAGATAGCATGGAGGTAAGGCGTTTGCCTTTCATGCAGGAGGTCATCGGTTCGAATCCCGGTGCCCCATATGGTCCCCTGTGCCTGCCAGGAGCAATTTCTGAGCCTGGAGCCAGGAATAACCCCTGAGCACTGCCTGGTGTGACCCAAAAAACACACACAAAAAAAAAAAAAAAAAAAAAGAATACTCAAAACTATTACCAATTACTTCTATCACTGCTGTAATTAGACATGCAATTTTAGCATAGTAATACATACGTTACTTTGTTTTGAGAGTAGAGTCCACCCATACTTTTTTATAGGAACATAGTTGGGGAGATGTGGTTTGCATATTACCTGATGATACTTGGGGAACATAGGTGCTGGGGAATGAACCTGGGTTGGCTGTGTACAAGGCAAGTGCCTATACTGTCTAGTCCATAGTTTTTTGTTTGTTTGTTTTTTAAATTTTTGAGGGTGGGGAGGTGTGCTTGGATCACACCCTGTCATGATCAGGGGTTACTGACTTTGTAATATTTGGGTGACAAATGCAGTGCTGGGGAATCCATCCAACCAGGATTCATTGTATCAAAGAAAGCACCTTAACCTGGTGTTATTTCTCTACCACATCCAACTATTTCTTTGCAGTAATGATAAATCAAATATTAATGTGAAAAAAGGATAAATGGATCTGGTTTTAACTTCCAAAGTGACTTAAATACAAGTAATAAAAAAATGAGTTGTTGGTGGCAAAATGGACCTTGGGAACATTTTAAATCTGGTTTGTATAAGAATAAAGTAGGGCTAGAGAGATAAATACACTAGTTAGGGCTTTTGCCTTGCATGTGGTTGACCCACGTTTGATAGCCAGTATCTCTCATAAAAGAGAAAGGTTATAGAGCTTAATCTTTTTTTAAAATTATGGTTTATGTTTTTGAGACAAAACTGACCAAAGGCCAGGATATTTTTGTCTTTTTGTTACTTTTACAGTGAAGTAGTTTTATTTCATTTGGATTTTGGGCAACACCCTGTGACACAGGGGTTACTTCTGGCTATACGCTCAGAAATCACTCCTGGCTTGGGGGACCATATGGGGTGTGGGGTGTCGAACCGAGGTCCATCCTGGGTCAGCCGCATGCAAGGCAAACACCCTACCTACATCTGCACCATCAATCTGGCCCCAAGTAGTTTTATTTTAAACAAAAAGTACCTATTCAGTTTTCCATAAATAAAAGGTGTGATAACGCAAAAAAGTTATATTTTGGTATTCTATTTTCAATTACATTATTTGAAATCTCTTAAAGAATTTTAATTACAGTGTTTCTCATTTGTTTTAGCTTAAAACAGAATTTGACAAATTGTTTGAAGATTTAAAAGAAGATGATAAAACTCATGAAATGGAACCAGCAGAGGTACTGATATTTTCTTTTTGGGATTACAGTCATAACAATTTATAAGCACATGTTTCACACAGATTAATTCCTCTATCTCCTTCCAAAAGTGAACGATTTTAGTTATTTGCTGTTAAAGCAATATAAAAAGTGAACAAGTTGAATTAAAAACCTATTTAGGATCTTAAAATAAGTTTTTTTTTTTTTTATAATTTTATCATAAAATAACCTGTTTTCAAATTCTGGATGTAAAAAAAAACTCAACTTTATAAATTTAATTCTAGGCTATTGAAACACCATTGCTTCCACATCAGAAACAAGCTTTAGCTTGGATGGTCTCACGAGAAAACAGTAGAGAACTTCCACCATTCTGGGAACAGCGAAATGATATATATTATAATACAATAACAAATTTCTCTGAGAAGGAACGACCGGAAAATGTTCACGGAGGAATCTTAGCTGATGATATGGGTTTGGTAATTTTTTTTTCTTCAGTTACTAAACTTTTATTTGGTGATTACATTTTTATCAAGAGTAAAATTAATATTGAGAGGTAGAAATATGCTGTGCTGGTTTGGGGCTAAGATTCTACATTTATGATGGTCTAAGTTTTTCCCATAAATTTTGGCTTCAAAGTATTGTTATTTTGGGGGGGGGTTAAGATTCAGTAAAATAACAATTCAATTTTCTGTTTTCTTTTAAATTTCATGAGTTAACTTTTTCCATTTTGCGGTGGTCTGGTGGTAAGATGATTGATTGGGCTACTCCTGGTTCTTTGGTCTGGTTTAATTAACTACTGGTAGTGCTTAGGGGACTTGATATAATTCTATAAATTGTTTAATCTAAAAATCAAGCCATCTTAGTAATTTTGATAAGTATCTGTTACTCAAGACTTTTACACTTGGCCAGAGAGTAGCTCAGCAGTAGGGCATTTGCCTTGCATGCAGGCAATCCAGGACGGAGGACGGTTTGAATCCCAGCATCGCATATGGTCCCTCGTGCCTGCCAGGAACAATTTTGAGTGCAGAGCCAGGAGTAACCCATGAGCACTGCCAGGTGTGACCCAAATACCAAAAATAAATAAATAAATAAATAAAAAAGACTTAAACTTAACTGAGTCATTGATTATTACCATGAAATTCATAGCAAATGTCAAACATGACATTCCATATATACAATTTCCATATTTATACAAACACATATACACACATTACATTAAAAGAGAAATTATTTAAAATCTGACTTAAAGATCATAAAAGACATAAAAGTAATAAAAAAAATTTGTGGTATCAAACCAGGGTCTGTCTGGGGTTGGCCTCATGCAAGGCAAATGCCCTACTGCTGTACTCTGATCCAGCCCAAATACTTGTTTCTGTTTAGGCATTCAGCTGTAGAAAATTAAAAAAAAAACAAAAAAACAACTACATTTACATTTAAGAAAACAACAAATTTTCTTTATATTCTTGATTTTAAAAAGGCTTTGGGATATTTATGGTCAACTGTATTCAAAATCTGACCACCTGTTTCTATTTAAATTTTATAGGGCAAAACTCTTACAGCCATTGCAGTCATTCTTACCAACTTCCATGATGGTAAACCTCTTCCTGTTGAAAGAACTAAAAAGAATCAGCTAAAGAAGGTACAGTACTGTTTTCTTTAGTCTCTGGTTTATTATTAAACTTTTTTCGTTTTGCCATTCAGTTTATTTTATTTTATATATATATATATATATATATATATTTATTTTAATTTCGGTTTTTGGGCCACAACCTGCGGTGCTCAGGAGTTACACCTAGCTTTGATCTTAGAAATCATTCCTAGCAGGCTCGGGGACCTTATTGGACGCCGGGGATTGAACCTGAGTCTGTCCAGGGTTGGGCATATGCAAGGCAAACGCCCAACTGCTGTGCTATCTCTTCGGCCTTCCAATCCAATTTAATATCTGATGTTTTCAGAGATGTGATTAATCACCTCCTTTATGCATTCCCATTAACAGTGAGAGTTGGTACCACATACTTGATGACAGTGTTCAAGAATATTCAGTGTGCGAAAAAAATCTTTTGAGTTAGTAATTCCACATCAAAAAATCTTTTTTTTCTCCGAAACAACTTTTATTTTGAAGGTAGAAAATTTGAGAGCTAATAGGATGGATGCTAAGTTATGATACAGCCATAACATTTTATGTGCAGTTAGCAAATTCTATTTTTGATGGATACAGACTTCCTATTTTTCAGTTAACAAAAAACAACTATCCATTTGTACATAGTTAATCCTCATTAACGTATGTATGCTTTAAGTGTGGTTGCACCCACTTTGTAATCCAGGATGTTAATGCTCATATCCTAGTGGTACCAATATGGGTGACTCTTGATACTTAATGTATATTGTATTTAATACATAAATTTATGTTCTGTCTCTAATAAATGAATTAGTTTATTTTTATTAAGCTTGATGGATTGATTAATTTTTGGGGCACACTCAGCAGTGCTCAGGGCTGCTCAGCACTCAGAAATTACCCCTGGCAGGCTGAGGAGCCATATGGAAAGCCCAGAATCAAACTGGGTCCCTCCTAGGTCAGCTGCAAGCAAGGCAATGCCTTACTGCTGTGCTGTCTCTGGCCCCTAAATGAATTAGTTTAGAAGGACAAATTTTAATAGTACAAAAATTATCTTATACTCAGCCAACAATATAGAAATAATAAAGTAGGAAATAACTAAGCAGAAGGTATATTCAAATAGCCTTTTGTTTCTTGGATCACACTGATTATTTTCCAGCTATTCCCACCCAACCCTCTGCTTTGGGTATGTTTTCAGTGGTGCTTTTAATACCAGGAAGAAAACCTGGGCCTTTAACTTGCTGAATGTGCACTTAGTCTATTGAGCTAAATCTTGATTCAAAGAACTTTTTCTGTAAATCTTCTACTTCTTTTACAAAGTGGCTGCACATTAGCTTCCTGCACATTTTAGTGAATTTTAAAAATTTTGTTTCTGAACTGAATTGCTTTTCCTTCTACTTTTACTTTTATATAATTTTTTGTACTTTGTATATAATACATTGATGTATTTTGTTTGTTTTTGGACCACCTCCGACAGCATTCAGGTTGTTTTTGGCTTGGCTTGGGAAAATATGGGATGCTGGGGATAGAACCCTGGTCAGGATTAGAGCCCTGATTGGCCATGTGCAAGACAAATACCCTATCTGCTGTGCTATCACGTAGGTCCCACATGGATGTATTTTGAAGCAACAACACTACACAAAGGAAAAAGTCAAGATTAGCAGATTAATCCCTGATCAGATAAGGAGACAGGCACTTTAGGTCTGTGCTTTAATATGTACCAACATTACAAAGAAAGTGGCAGTAGCAGCTTCATTGATAATCTCTTAATTAAAACGATAGTTTTGAAAATTTGTAATATAAAGTTTTCTCTTTAATTATAAAGTAAATTTCATTTTGTAAATGTTACAATAGCATGCTATTTACAACTAAGATTTTCCTTTTGTATTCGCATTGAAAAAAGATTAGATTCCATTTCTTGAAATATCTATGGGGAAAGAAACATTTATTTTTATGTTATTCTGTAATTCATCTCCCATTTCTTCAAAATGGGGCAGCAATTTAATTTTATGTTAGGGCAGAAATTTTAAATGCATTTTATGTTTATTCTAACATTAAAAATTTGTAATACTTCTTCTCATCCAGGAAAGTAATGTTAAGGACGACTCTGTGAAATTTGGAAGAAACAATACCAATGAAAAGATGGATGGATTAATCAGAGGTAAAATTTAATTTTTGTTTCTTTTTTGGACATATACCTAAGTATTTTGGGGGGGGGATTCACACTCGGTAGCACTCGGGTTACTCCTGGCTCTATGCTCAGAAATCGTCCCTGGCAGGCTCCGAGGACCATATGGGATGCCGGGATTCAAACCGTTGACCTTCGGCATGAAAGGCAAAAACGCCTTATCTCCATGCTATCTCTCCGGCCCCACGCTTAAGTATTTTTCTCTTAGTGCTGGTACTGTGCTCAGGAATCCATTACTGGTAGTGCTCAGAGGACCATATGCAATACCATGATCAAATTAGGGTCAGCTTTGTTATTTTGAATATGACTTTATATTTGATTTAGATTTTTAGTTTAGTGATTTAAATCCAGCTCTGTTCTTCGTACTCTACAGAATGTTTTCATTTTGCTTTGTTTTGTAGTCATATCAAGCCGTGCTCAGGCTCTGCACTCAGGGATAAGTCTAGGCAGAGTTGGGGCCCCGTATGGGATGCTAGTGATGGAGTTGGCTAGTGATGGAGATTGGCTACGTGCAAGCAAGGCAGACACCCCTACCTGCTATTTTCCTGCCTCCCTTTATTATTAATTTTTATTTTTGAAACTCACTGTGGTCAGGTTTTATTCTTGGCTCTGAGCTCAGGGATCAAGCCTGGGCCAGTCACGGAAAAGCTTATCTTTTTATTTTCTTTAGTTTTTGGCCACACTTGGCCAGGGGTTATTCCTGGCTTTGTGCTCGGAAATTGCTTCTGGCAAGCTCGAGGAACCATATGGGGTGCGGGGAATCGAACTTGGGTCATCCTGGGTCAGCCACATGCAAGACAAATAAATGCCCTATTGCTGTGCTATCTCTCCAGCCCCAAGCTTATCTTCTTCACTATCCCTTAGGTCCACAAAGTTTGAATTTATAAAGAATTGAGTTAGAACTGGTTAGAACATTTTGTTAAGGAGGTGATGATGCTGAGCTAGCTAGTAGTGGTAGTCCACCCAATAGAGAAGTGGAGGAAGACCAATTTGGGTTCAGATTTTAAAAATACCAGTTAAGAAATTTTTTTGAATCCTTAGTAATTTATAGTATCTATATTATAATGTGAAAGAATAGCAGTATATAGGAAAGGAAGATAGATTCAAGCCAAATTTTAGTTAGGAGAAATATTATCTTTGAAATTTAATACTTACATAATTTGAGATATAGCATAGTCTTATACATAATTAGTTTCTTATGATTGGTTAGAGCTGATCAAGATAGATTTCAAATTAATAATGGTTAGTGAAGATTTAGAAGTATATACTATTATGTATTTGCTAAATTTAAGATAAGTGAAATAGTGAGGGTCTGGAGCATTCAATAGCATGGCAGTAGGGCGTTTGCTTTACATACAGCAGACCCAGGACGGACCCGGGTTCAATCCCCAGCATTCCATATGGTTCATCCGAGCCTACCAGGCACAATTTCAGGGCGAAGAGCCAGGAGTAACCTCTTGAGTGCTGCCAGGTGTGGCCCAAAAACAAACAAACAAACAAACAAAAACAAATAAAAAAATAGGGAACAGACAGCTTGGGGATTAAGATTCTTGTCTTGGAGCTGGAGAAAAGCATGGAGGTAAGGCGTTTGCCTTTCATGCAGAAGGACGGTGGTTCGAATCCAGGCATCCCATATGGTCTCCTTAGCCTGCCAAGGGCGATTTCTGAGCATAGAGCCAGGAGTAACCCCAGATCACTGCTGGGTGTGACCCCCCCCAAAAAAAACAAAAAGCAAAAAATTAAAGATTCTTGTCTTGCATGTATCCCAGTTTTATTTCTAGTATCCAATATCATACCACGATCTATGCCAGGAGTGAACCCTGCCACTATAGGGTGCGACTCAAAGCACCCCTCACCCCAAGAAAGAGAAATGATGGCAGCAAATTGAGTTACGTTTTTTGATGATTTAAGAGCATTTAAGAAAGAAATCCAGGGGCTGGAGTGGTGGTGCAATGGTAAGGCATTTGCCTTGCACATGGCTGACATTGGACGGACCAAGGTTTGATCCACTGATGTCTCATATGGTTCCCCAAGCCAGGAGTTATTTCTGAGCTCATAGCATGGAGTAACCCCTGCGCGCCACCGGCTGTAATCCAAAATCCAAAAAAAAAAAAAAAAAAAAAAAAAATCCACGTTTAGAACAAGATTTTGGTTATAATGAGGAGAATGCTTTATAGAACTAATCAGGAGGAAATGCGTTAAGGAGTTGGGGGAGGGCGTTTGCCTTGCATGCGCTAACCTAGATGATATATGGGACTAGAGATAACAGTACAGCTGGTACTGTACTACACACGCTGGCCTGAGTGATCCCTGGCATCTCACATGTTTCTCCCATGCCTGTCAGGAGTGCTTTTCTGAGTGAAGACTCAGAAGTAATCCCTGTGTATGCCAAGTATGGCCATAAAACAAAACAGAACGACATCTGATTTTCTTTGGGAAGTGCAATATGTCATCTGCTCAGAATACAAGGAATTGAGACCTAAGATAAGGGTTCAGTATAATATGGATTAGATAATATATGTAATTAGTATATAAAATCATATTATGGAGCCGGAGAGATAGCATGGAAGTAGGGCATTTGCCTTGCATGCAGAAGGATGGTGGTTCGAATCCCGGCATCCCATATGGCTATATGGTCCCCTGAGTCTGCCAGGAGCGATTTCTGAGTGTAGAGCCAAGAGTAACCCCTGAGCGCTGCCAGGTATGACCCAAAAACAAAAATAAATAAATAAAAATAAAATAAAAAAGTTGGGTTGGGGGTTAAAAAACAATAAAATAAAATCATAATATATATAACATGCAATATATAATAATCATGTAATCGGTATACTATGGATTAGATAATATAGTATGGTGATTGGATAATGATACTACATAATGATGTGTAAGAGCTTGCAGAAAGTTAAGAATCTAGATTAGGGGCCGGAGAGTACCACAGCGGTGTTTGCCTTGCAGGACCTAAGGTGGTTGGTTCGAATCCTGGCGTCACATATGGTCCCCCGTGCTGCCAGGAGCTATTTCTGAGCATATAGCCAGGAGTAACCCTGAGCACAGCTGGGTGTGGCCCCAAAAAATAAAAAAAGAATCTAGACTAAGCGTCCAGTATAATATGGATTATTCTAGTTAAATAGGTAGATGGTATGTAAGAGTTTGCTAAGTGACAAAGACAACAGCTGAAATTGAAACTGGAAATTTGCTGTGTTATTTCTTGTTCATTTTTGTCCAGCAGCTCTCAGCTACTTTGGTAATGCTTGAAATTCAGCTAGTAATGAGTATTATTGGATAACTACAGGTAAATGACTGGGAACAAAAATGGGAAGTATTACTAGTGAGAACATGCTAATTAAGGAACTGAAGTGACAATTCACTGAGAGAACATAAATGAAGAAATTAGGAGAGCCATTGAGTTGGAAAACCAAGGTTTTTAATAAGGATACTTGAAGTCCAAGACTGTTGACTAATACTGGTTTTTTTTTTTTATCCTTTTCTTTGAAATAGGAGGATCTAGATGTGGTGGAGAATCCAGTATTTCAGATGTCAGAGAAAAAAATAAATATTCTAAGACAGAGTTACCTAGCTCCCGCCCTAAAAGGTAAAACTTTGGTTATTTATGTTATTCAGGTTATGTTTTCTAGTATTAGGCAAGAAATAAAATCTTTATATCTTAGTTACAGAGTTATTTCAAATATATTCTTTTACTTGAAACTCCTAAAGTCACTGTGACTTCAGCAAGTAAATTATATATGAATTTGTAATCATGGTTTTCCACCATTCTTTCTCCCTGACCCTCTTCTCCCCCTTTCCGGAACTTAAATCTAGCTTCTGGATTCTTGACTGTAGTTGAGACTTAGGAAGAATTTTATGAATTTAAGGAGAGAAAACTGACACTGCTTGCTTGACCAAAGGGCTAATATTTAAGAACTTTATCTTTAATGGAAGCAAGAGATGGTATTGATAGAAGTTTTAATATTATATGGGAGAATATGAATAAAATAAAGGATGCTCTTGAATCTCAATTTGGATCCTTAAGTTTCATTTTAGTAATTTTACCTTCTGAGTTGGAGCTAAGTACTTGATTTTGTATTTCCTACCACCAAAATCTGTATTGAGTTTATTAACTAATAAGAGATTTTTGGGCTGGCATGGTAGCGCACAGCAGGTAGGGCATTTGCCTTGCACGCGCCTGATCTGAGTTCAATCTCTTGCATCCCATATGATCTCCTGAGCCTGCCAGGAGTGGTTTCTGAGTGCAGAGCCAGGAGTAACCCCTTAGCTTTACAGATTTTAAAAACTGGAGCTTTCTTGATTTTGAGCACTGCTGGGTTTGCTTCCCCCCCCCCCCCAAAAAAAAAAAAAGAAAAGATTTAAGGGACTGGAGAGGTGGCGCAAATGGTAGGGCATTTGCCTTTCATGCACTAATCTAGGATGGACTGTGGTTCGATCCCCCAGTGTTCCATATGGTCCCCCAAGGCAGGAGCAATTTCTGAGTGCATAGCCAGGAGTAATCTCTGAGTGACACAGGGTGTGGCCCAAAAAGCAAAAAAAAAAAGAAAAAAAGAAAAAAGGAAAAGATTTAAAAACTGGGCCGGAGAGATAGCATGGAGGTAAGGCGTTTGCCTTTCATGCAGGAGGTCATCGGTTCGAATCCCGGCACCCCATATGGTCCCCTGTGCCTGCCAGGAGCAATTTCTGAGCCTGGAGCCAGGAATAACTCCTGAGCACTGTCGGGTGTGACACACACACACAAAAAAAAGATTTAAAAACTGGGGTCTTGTTTTGGGGCCAAACTCAGCGGCTCTTGAGTTACTGCTGGCTCAGAAATTGCTTCTGGCAGGCTTGGGGGACCATATAAAATGCTGGGGATCGAACCCAGGTCCGTCCTGGGTTGGCTGCATGCAAGGCAAATGCCTAACAACTGTGCTGTCACTCTGGCCCCTTGGGACCATATGGGATGCCAGGAATCAAACCTGGGTCTGTCCCAGGTTGACTGACAATATGAAGGCAAATGCCCTTGCACGGTGTCTACCGCTCTGGCCCCTCAAACTGGAGAGGGATGCTCAGGATTGAATCTGCAAAGTAAGCTCCCTACGTATGTGCTGTTTTTTTGGCCCCAAGGATTACTATTTTAGAATGGTTTATTTTTTCCATATTTTCTCATATAGTGGAACTTGTTGGTACATAGTAAATAAAATAAGTTATGAAAATAAGTCTTCGAGAAAATTTGTTAAAGTTTCCCTTAAATATTTTCCCCAAAATTCACAGAAGCCAGACAAAAGCTTTTTATATTCTATTTAAGTAATTGTGTATATTAAATTTTAGAAGAAAGATTGCTGTCCAGTACAATGAAAGCAGTGATTCAGAGGAAATTGAAACAAGTGAAGTACCACAGAAAGGGAAAGGTACAACTGAAATGTATTTGATTTGGTCATGTGTTCTATGGTCTGACTTTGTAATATGACTGATGGTTTTGGTTTTATTTTTAGGCAAACTAAAAAATGCCCAATTGGAGAATAAAAGAGTAAAAGGTAGGTGAATGTATGTGTGTATACATATATATGTGTATATGTTGTGTTTACACATATGTCTGTATACATTTTTTAAATGATTTTGTGACTTTTCTACAGCAGGATCATCTAAGGTAAAAGAAGATACAGAGTTTGCATGTGCACTCTCTTCATCGTCCCCTGCAACCAAAAAGAAAATGGTGAAAAAGGGTTAGTAAATTTTTTAAAGCTTGTTTTATTTCCCTTTTTCAGTGAAAAAGAACTTTGAATACTTCAGTGAAGTAAGGTAGTTTTTATTAAATGAAATTTACTTAGAATGGGGCCAGAGCAATAGCATAGTGGCAGAAGGCCAACACAGGACGCACCTGAGTTCAAATCCCAGCATCCCATATGGTCTCGAGCCTGCCAGGAGCGGACTTCTGAGCACAGAGCCAGGAGTAACTCCTGAGTGCTGCTGAGTTTGACCCAAAAACAAAAAATAGAAATTTACTTAGAATGATGTTAGGAAAGGAATACATGTTTAAGAGAGAATAAACTTGGATTTGTAAAAGCAAGAAAGCAAAGTTACATGTTTAAGAGAGAACATAACCTTGAAAGAACAAGCAAAGAAGCGAAAAGAGATGTGTTCAAACGAACACAGGCTTGAAAAAGGAAACCAAAGAGGTTTTTCTTTTTGGGGGACAGGCTGGGCCTTGCTTCTGGCTCTGCTCAGACTATCACTGTGACAATCGGGACCATAGAGGGTACCAAAGATTAAATCTAGATTTATTATTTGGAAGGCAAGTACGTCTCTTTGGCTTTTTCTTTTTCTTTTTTTTTTTTGGTTTTTGGGCCACACCCGGAGACGCTCAGGGGTTACTCCTGACTATGAGTTCAGAAATCGCACCTGGCTTGGGGGATCATATGGGACACCGGGAGATCGAACCTAGGTCCGTCCTAGGCTAGCGCAGGCAAGGAAGGCACCTTACCTCTAGCGCCACCACGACGGCCTCTCTTTGGCCTTTTCAATGAAAATGTATTTCTAATGTCACAAGATAAAAAATTATATTACTAAAGGTTTAGAGCAGGGGTTTCAAACTCGCAGCCCTTGGGCTGTTTGCAGCCCTCTGTACAACATTTTGTGGCCCTGCCCTAGAGGAATCTTTTTTGTTTTGTTTTAGTTGTTTGGATCACACCCCCCAATGTTCAAGGCTTACTACTGACTTTGCCTCCTGCGGCCCCCAGGTAAATTGAGTTTGAGACCCCTGGTTTAGAGGATACCAAAATTTTTTGATCCATTTAAATAACTGCATTTTGATGGGTTTTTGTTTCTAGCGTTGTTGATTATTCTATTTGGTTTATTTGACTTTGAAAATATGTGAAGAAGTTTGGTTTTTTGATAACATAATTTAGTGAAGGTAGAGAATAATTTATGGCTGCTTAAATATAAATTAACTTAAATTCAATTATAATCATTTAATTCTTGGTTTTAATAGAGTTTACTTTTAAAAACATTGTAATCTTATTATAATTTTATGTCTTGTAATTCATAGGTAAACTGCTTAAAAATCTGAATGTTTGAGATAAAGAGATAAGAACTAAAGTTACAGAGATCTAGGACAAGCAGTTATATCTCCACTTTTATCTCCTCTTATTTCATTGATTTTATACCTAAAGAAAGGGGATTCAAAATAAATAAGGGCACATTCTAAGTTCTGTCAATTTAGCAAATGAAGGATGATAGTGAAATAAAATTTACAATAATGAGGCCTGTTTAAGCTGGGACTATTAGGTTAGCACAAAATGATGAGAATTAGTAAACAAGGTAAAAGGACTAACAATCAGGTAAATACAGCTGAGTCCCGTAGAATTTAGAGCAAGCCGAAGCCTGGAGTTAGAAAAAGCTCGTCAGTACACTTGCTTCTCCAATACCACTTCACAACTCTTCCACCAAGCCTCACTTGGGGTGGGGTTTTATACCACCAGCCAAACTTGCCAGCCAATGACAGGTGATTAAAGTCTTTATTAAAGGGTCTTACCCCTTTTATGGCTGCTGCAGGGTTGTTACAGGGGTAATACAGTAATGTAGAATGAGAAGGCTAAAGAAATTTCTGATAGGGCCCGGAGAGATAGCACAGCGGCGTTTGCCTTGCAAGTAGCCGATCCAGGACCAAAGGTGGTTGGTTTGAATCCCAGTATCCCATATGGTCCCCTGTGCCTGCCAGGAGCTATTTCTGAGCAGATAGCCAGGAGTGGCTCCTGAGCACCGCCGGGTGTGACCCAAAAAAAAAAAAAAAAAAAGAAAAGAAAAGAAATTTCTGATAAATTTAACTAGCAAGTAATATCTAAAATATGTAAAAATCCCTAAATATAAATAAGTAACCCAATAGAAGACTAACTTCACTAGAATATAAATGTGGAGTCTGCAGAAAGGTTACCCCCCAAAAAAGGAAATGATGTGAGTCTGGTGAGAGTAAATTAATGAACTGTCAGATGCCATCTTAACTACTTTAAAACACTCGTGACATTGGTTCATGCACTTTAGAGAGCAATTCTGTAATATGAAATTAATGATAGGTACTCTTTAGGTTGATAAAGGAGACAAAAATGTTCATTGTCGCATTATTTTAGTGAAGTATTAGAAATAATGTAAGTATTACCCAATAGTGGAATGGATTGTATCCTGTAGTTTGCCTGATGCATCCACAATATGGCATCTCACTTAATCCATTGCATATGGTTAGAGCTACATCTCTAATATTATAGCCTTAGAAACTATACACTATCCTGTTGGTCACGTAGAAAAACTCTGGTAGAGTAGAGGCAGAAATTATAAAGGTTTGAGTTTCAGGAAGTTGTCTGACTTCCATATTAACTGTAATACAGATTTAGAAAAAAATTGCAGAAGTTATTTTCACCTGAAGGATTAACTTTAACATAACAGATCAGAATATAGTCACAATTTCTGTGCTCATTCTCAATCATAATTTTCTACCTTTCCCATAAAAATGATCACTACTGGTTTTTTAATTATCCAGAATTGAGTGTCAAGGTAAAATGCTATAAATTAAAAATTAATTACTTATGGGGCCGGAGAGATAGCATGGAGGTAAGGCGTTTGCCTTTCATGCAGGAGGTCATCGGTTCGAATCCCGGCGCCCCGTATGGTCCCCTGTGCCTGCCAGGAGCAATTTCTGAGCCTGGAGCCAGGAATAACCCCTGAGCACTGCCAGGTGTGACCCAAAAACCAAAAAAAAAAAAAAATTTAATTACTTTATATGGTCAAGTCATAGTTATCTTTCCTACTTTGTCTCTTAATAGAGATGATTTATCACTTTAGTCGCTTCATGTTTAAGTTGAAAAGCATCTAAAGACTGTTGCCAATTCATTTTTTTCAGGAGCATCTGCAGTGGAGGGTTCAAAGAAAACTGATACTGAAGAGAGACCAAGAACAACACTCATTATCTGTCCACTTTCTGTCTTAAGCAACTGGATTGTAAGTTTTGAAAGCTGCTTATAAAGTATAATAAAATTTATATTTGTCATAATAAATACTGGGGGCCAGAGGAATATAGTACAGTGGCAAGAGCATTTATTTGCCTCTCATATAGTTGATCACTGGCACCCCGTATATTCCCCCTGAACACAGCAGTGATCCCTTTGTTCAGAGCCAAGAATAAGCCTGAACACCCCTGATTGTATGCTGCCAGCCCCCTCCCCCAAAAACAAAATTTGAAATATTGTTGAAGTAGGAGACAGATGCTTAGTCAGTGCTCAGTGCCTTATATCTTTATTCAAGTAATTATTTATTGGGTATATTTACTGTGTTTGATTTATAGTAGAGAAATATTACTTGCTGTCATGAGATCTGGCTTATATTTTTCCTCTTCCATTTCTTTCCCTCAAAGTATTAGAACTTCGCTAATAAGTATTTTTATATTTTGTAACATATAGTGAGCTCCTACGTTCTTGGTTTCTCCTTGAGCCCTTTTCATATATATTTTACATGTAATACTACTACTGTTATTATCATATTTGCTGGAGTATAAGACGACACCTAATTTTGCAGTTAAAACATAGGTTTAGGCCTATATTCGCTGAATCAGAACGTTTCTGTGCTGCAACTGTATGTACCACAGTGAGCCAATCACAGCAAGCAAAGGTTCAAAGGTTATACCGTAATAGACTTCCTCTCTGACTCTGGCCAATCTGAGCAGGCTTTTTACAGTGTAGATTCGGGTCCAGAACATTGTCTAATTTGCATGCATCAAAAGCCTGCTTGGATTGGCTGTTAGAGAGGCATCCAAGCAGCCTTGCAGTGATTGGTCCCTCATCATAGGTACTTTTTCTGGCAATTCCCTGGTGGCGTCAGTTAATCTCCCCCACTACATGAACCAAACAACACCCCATCCTCGGACCCTAGCACTGAACCACCAACACGGTTAGCTGGGTTTTGCCAAAAGTGGCCCCCAGATCTCCTGAGTACTGTTTGGGAGCCCTCAAGAAAGAGATTTGGAAACTGCGGCCTGATTTTTTTGTTTCGTTTATCGGCATGTTGAAACATTTTTCGAGATACACTCGGCATATAAGACGACCCCCGTTTTCGGTTGACTTTTTTTTGTTTCAAAAGTTATCTTATATACCGGAAAATACGGTATATATATATATGTATGTATGTATGTATTTTTTTTTTTATTTTTTGTTTTTGGGTCACGCCCGCCAGTGCTCAGGAGTTACTCCTGGCTCTACGCTCAGAAATCACTCCTGGCAGGCTCGGGACCATATGACCCACCAGGATTCGAATCACTGACCTTCTGTATGCAAGGCAAACGCTTTATCTTCATGCTATTTCTCTGGCCAGGGATATAACTGGAATGGCTTAATTTTTTTTGTTTGTTGTTTTTGGGTCACACCTGGCAGCGCTCAGGGGTTACTCCTGGCTCTATGCTCAGAAATCGCTCTTGGCAGGCTCAGGGGACCATATGGGATGCCGGGATTCGAACCATCGACCTTCTGCATGTAAGGCAAACGCCTTACCTCCATGCTATCTCTCCGGTCCCATGGAATGGCTTAATTATTATCTTAAAATATTTTAGATTTTTTTTTTTTTTTTTTAGGGTTTCTTTTTGTTTTTGGTTTGGGGGCTATACATGGGCTGTGTTCAGGTTACTCCTGGTTCTGTACTCAGGAATCACTCCTGCAGATTCGATTCCTGTAGATTCTGGAGACTATATGGGATGCCTAGTAATCAACCTAGGTCTGCTGCTTGCAAAGCAAACATTGTACTGTTGTTCGGGCCTCTAGCTGGTTTTTTTTTATTTTCCTATCTATAAACAAAGTGACTACACATTGGGTCTGACAAAATTATATATTACCAGGACCAGAGTGATAGCACAGCAAGGGCATTTGCCTTGCACGCTGCCAACCCGGAATAGACCCGGGCTCAATCCCCGACATCCTATATGGTCTCCTTAGCCTGCCAGGAGCAGTTTGTGAATGCAGAGCCAGGAATAACCCCTGAGCGCTGCTGGTGTGGCCCAAAAACAAAACTACATATTATTGTTTTGTATATGCTAGGTTTTTCTTACATAAGGTATTAGTATCGTTTATTATTGCTGTTCTGGTTGTGGGGAATATGATCTTTTTTTTTTCCCTTATTTTTTTGTTTTTATTTTTGTTTTTTGGGCCATACCCAGCAGTGCTCAGGGGTTACTCCTGGCTGTCTGCTCAGAAATAGCTCCTGGCAGGCACGGGGCACCATATGGGACACCGAGATTTGAACCAACCACCTTTGGTTCTGGATCGGCTGCTTGCAAGGCAAACGCCGCTGTGCTATCTCTCCAGGCCCGGGGAATATGATCTATAAAATTCTAAGAATTGATTGTGGGGCCAGAGAGAACATGGAGGTAAAGCATTTGCCTTGCATGCAGGACAGTGGTTCTAATCCCAGCATCCCATATGGTCCCCTGAGCCTGCCAGGAGTGATTTCTGACTGTAGAGCCAGGAGAAACACAAGTGCTGCCAGGTGTGACCCAACCCCCAACCCCCCAAAAAAAGAATTGATTGTGACACTAACCAGGAGTGTACTTTTTTTACACATGTATAAAATGTACCACTAATTTGCTTATTAAAAATGTTTCTTTTATTTTTATAGGATCAGTTTGGACAGCATATTAAATCAGATGTACACTTGAATTTTTATGTTTATTATGGTTCTGATCGTATTAGAGATCCAGCCTTGCTTTCAAAACAGGATATTGTTTTGACTACATATAATATTTTAACTCATGACTATGGGGTGAGTATGTTGAAACAGATTCTTTTCAAATATTGAGATTTAGGGTTTCCATTCTTCCTTTCTCTCCTTTAAAGAATTGAAAGTTAAAATTTTTATTTGAACTACTTAACAATGTGAGTATAATGTTTTACAATCTGGGGAATTTTTAGCAGTAATTTTAGTCTTTAAGGTTTTGTACATGAAATTCACAAATTGCCTAGTCTGTTTTGAGGTTTAATTTATATTTTCCTATATTCCTGTTATGAAATAGAAATATTTTATGTTTTTCAAAATATCTCATCAAATGTCACTCTCTTTTTTTTTTTTTTTTTTTTTTTTTTTGCCACACCCGGTTGTTCTCAGGGGTTATTCCTGACTATCTGCTCAGAAATCGATTCTAGCAGGCACCGGGGTCCATATGGGATGCTGGGATTCGAACCACCATTGGTCCTGGGTTGGCTGCTTGCAAAGCATATGCCCTACCGCTGTACTATCTCTTTGGCCCAAAATGCCACTCTGCTGATAGGAAGAGTTTATTCTTTTACTTATTTCATTGGGGGTTTGGGGGAAGGTGGGCCATACCTGCTCAGGTGTTACTCCTGGCTCTGCACTCAGAAATCACTTCTGGCAGGTTCGCGGGACCATCTGGGATGCTAGGGATCAAACTGGGTCGGTCCTGGGTCAGCTGTGTGCAAAGCAAATGCCCTACTGCTATGCTATCACTCCAGCTCCAGGAAGAGTTTATTTTTTATGTTAAAACATAAATAACTGTTATTAACATTTAGATTATTTTATCAGCTATGATTTTTACAGTTTATTTTTGTTTTGGTACCACACTGCACAGTGCTCAGAGATTACTCTTGGATATGCTCAGGAGACCATATAATGGTATACTGAGGATGGAACTTGGGTCTTCCGCATTCAAGACAAAAACGTCCTAACAACTGTACTGTCACTCTAGACCCAGATTTTTATAGTTTTAATGAGGTTGAATAACTTAGTATGAATCTACATCTCAAAGAAAAGTTAAGACTGTGGGTTTAAATGCTAAGATGTTCAGCTACTTCACAACTTGATAAATTAATTTTTTATATAAAGTGAATCAAAATATTGCAAGTATAAGGATGTCACTCAGTGGTAGAGTGTACATGCTTTGAATATATGAAGCCCTTTGTTCCTTTCCTAGCATGTTGTCACATAAAATTTCATTAGCTTGTGAGTATTGAATAAAGTTTCATTGAAATAGTACCCATGATGTTAAAGAATCAAAACAACTTATGTATCTGATCTCATAAAATGTCTTTAATTTTCTTTATTTGTATGAAACATTTCAGACGAAAGGTGATAGTCCATTGCATAGTATAAGGTGGCTGAGAGTGATCCTGGATGAAGGACATGCTATTCGAAACCCCAATGCTCAACAGACAAAAGCTGTACTTGATTTAGAATCAGACAGAAGATGGGTATTGACAGGTAATGAAAGCAGTATATATTAGAAAAAAATTTAATTCCAACTATGTATCACTTATGTATGTTAGATAACTTAAAATTTTAAGTAGCTATTATAAATCCCAAACTTATCATGGAATAATAGAATATTTTTATGTTGCTAGCAATATTTAAGTTGTAATATATGGAATAACGATAGATTATTCTTAAACATTAGAGATTTTTTTTTCTTTTAAAAATTTAATTAGGGGCCAGAGAGATAGCACAGCGGTAGGGCATTTGCCTACTTTGAGAAACTCTATGCCATTAAAAATGAGAACCTGGGGGCCGGGTGGTGGCGCTAGAAGTAAGTTGCCTGCCTTGCCTGCGCTAGCCTTGGACGTACTGTGGTTCGATCCCCCGGTGTCCCATATGGTCCCCCAAGCCAGGAGCAACTTCTGAGCTCATAGCCAGGAGTAACCCCTGAACGTTACCGGGTGTGGCCCAAAAACCAAAAAAAATAAAAATAAAAGAGAACCTGGAAGAAATGGATAAATTCTTGGACTCTTATAGTCTTCCACGGTTGAATGAAGAGGATGTAGCTGCATGCAAGGCAAATCGCTCCACTGCTGTGCTATCTCTCCAGCCCCTGTGTACATGGTTTTTATTTTATTTTACTTTATTTTTGTGTGTATCTGTGCATGGTTTTTTTGTTTTGTTTTGGGCCCACATCCATTGGTGCTCCGAACTTACTCCTGGCTCTGCTCAGGGATCACTTCAGGTGGGCTTGGCGGACTATATAAATTATTGGGAATTGGGGCTGGAGAGATAGCAAGGAGGTAAGGCGTTTGCCTTTCATGCAGAATGTCATCAGTTTAAATCCGGCTTCCCATATGGTCCCCCATGCCTGCCAGGAGCAATTTCTGAGCATGGAGCTAGGAGATTCCCCTGAGCACTGATGGGTGTGACCCAAAAACTACCAAAAGAAAAAAAAAGTAAATTATTGGGAATTGAACCCTTGTCAAAGGAAGTTTTTTTCATGCTGTGCTCTCTGGTTCCTAGAGTACCCATTTTCAAGTTTTGTTGTCTCTGGTCAGGTCAGATGGATATTCTAATTAGATACTTTATTACAGGTTATAACAGTTTCTTATTATTTTAGGTACTCCGATCCAGAATTCTTTGAAGGATTTGTGGTCTCTTCTTTCTTTTTTAAAACTTAAACCATTTATAGATAGAGAATGGTGGCATAGAACAATACAGCGCCCTGTTACAATGGGAGATGAAGGAGGACTTAGGTAAGTAACATAACAAGCTGATTGATACTACCAATAAAAAGTTAATAGCAGTCTGAAGCAGTTTCTTTTTTTTTTTTTTTTTGGGCCACACCTGGTGCCGCTTAGCCGTTACTCTTGGCTATGCACTCAGAAATCGCTCCTGGCTTGGGGGACCATATGGGACAGCTGCAGTCTGTCTTAGGTCAGCTGTGAGCAGGCAAACACCTTACCGCTGCGCCACCGCTCTGTCCCCCTTAATGAAGGCTTTACAGCATTGAGTCAGAAACTTTTTTCCTGCTGTCGATTCTGATGAGCAGATACCACTAATTCAGATTACAACAGTTTACTTGATTCTTTAGAATTGAAGTGAATTGTTAAACATTGTATTTATATTTTAGTGACGGGGAAAATTTTTTATTAACATTTTAAAAACATTTGGTTTCAGGGGCCGAGAGAGCACAGTGGTAGGGCATTTACCTTTCATGCAGCCAACCCAGGAGGGACCTGGTTTGATTCCTGGCATCCCATATAGTCACTCAGCCTGCCGGGGGTGATTTCTGAGTGCAAAGCCAGGAGTAACCCCTGAGCACCACCACTAGTTGTGGCCCAGAAACCAATCAATAAATAACGTTTAAAAAAGAAAATATTTGTTTTCTGAAAATGAATTGATGTTGGGCTATACCAAACAGCGCTGAGTTTACTACTTGCTCTTGGTTTAGTGATTACCCCAATCATTGGTGCTTAGGATCAGCCTGGGGTTGGTTGGCACTTTAACCCCTCTATCTCTCTGGTCCCAGGAGAAAAGGATTTTTAAAAAAGTACTTATATGCTTCGTTCTTTTCCCTGATATTGAAAAGAAAATTAATGTAAAGGTTGCAGAACTTTGAAGACATTTTTTTCTTGTTATGAATTAATCATATCATAGTTTTATATTTTGATCTGTTAAAAGTATTAGCAAGACACCTGTTTTTTTCACATTACTGAAGTTTTTTGAAGTTAGGTATTACATTTTCAGGTATTTATGATGGTTTAGTATAATGATAGCCTTATGTTTCAATAGGTGTTTAAGAATCTTATTTAGATGTTTAACAAATAATTGGTTCAGTTTGAAAGTTGAGATGAAAGTTCATTTAGTGCTTACTTCAGCTGCACATATACAAAATTGGAATGATACTGAGATTATCATGGCTGCAAGAATAACATGCAAATTCTTAAGTGTCCCCTTTTTTCATTCTAAGGATTTCAATAATTCGTCATGTGAATAAGTATTTTGGTTCCAAAAAATTACTAAATAAAATAAAATGGGGAGGAAAGCTTAAAAATAAGAATGGGAAAATTTCAGTGCATTTCCTGCTGTAATTTTTTGTACATATATTTCTGTGATTATCAGGTTTTATGGAACCCCAAACAATGAATTTTTATTGAACTTTACTAAGATTCTAATACTAACAATAAAATATTTGCTATTGTATTCAGAAATAATCACATAGTTTTTTTTTCTTAACTAGGCGTTTACAGTCTCTAATTAAAAATATTACACTTAGAAGAACAAAGACAAGCAAAATTAAAGGAAAACCTGTTTTGGAGTTACCAGAACGTAAAATATTTATTCAGCACATTACACTTTCAGATGAAGAGAGAAAGATTTATCAGTCAGTGAAAAATGAAGGAAGAGCCACTATTGGAAGGTATGGAAAAAAATACTATCCTTTTTGTAACAAATTTTATGTTGTTTTAAGTTTTTCCCATTTAATGGTGGTTATTTTTAAGATATTAACAATGAAGTGTATAGTGTAAAAAGATACTTGCTTCTCTATTTAAACTACTTTTTTAAAATTTTATTTTATTGAAACCATTGTGATCTACAAAGTCCTTATAGTTGAATTTCAGGTATTTCAGGGCCATTCCCACCACCAGTGTTGACCTCCTCCTACCAGAGTGCTTACTATACCACCACTCTTTGTCCCGTCCTGTCAGTATAATAGGTCCATTTAAGTTAAGATTGTTAAAGTTCAATATTTAAACTATTTTTTAACAGTTAATAGTTAAAAGTGAATGGAATATTGTAATTCACTAATTCCTTAAGAAAAACATGAAGTTAACATGTAATGATACATTTCAATCAAAATATCTTCCTTGTGGGGCCGGAGCAGTGGCAAAAGCGGTAGGGTGTTTACCTTGCATGCGCTGACTTGCGATGGACCGCAGTTCAATTCCCAAGCATCCCATATGGTCCACGAGCGATTTCTGAGTGCTTAGCCAGAAGTAACCCCTGTCACCAGGTGTGGCCCAAAAACCATAAAGAAACCCCACAAAAAAAAAAAAAAAAACCTTCCTAAGTTGAGCTCCTTGGCTTATGTTCTAGTATGAATGCTGTGTCCATAGGTTTTTCTGAAAACACAGCAGATCTAGGTGTTACCGTATTCAACTTACTTTCCATTGTGTAAAACTTGTTCAGTGAAGTTCAAGCCTACCACCATGCATTTATTTTGTGTTTCATGCATAAGAGAAGTTAGTTTTCCTCTTAGGAGCATTCAGTTTTGCAAAATGTACTATTTGGACTTTTTATTTTTTGCGGGGGGTCACACCCGGCAGTGCTCAGGGGCCACTCCTGGCTCCACACTCAGAAATCACTCCTGGCAGGCACGGGGGACCATATGGGATGCCGGGTTCGAACCACTGTTCTTCTGCATGCAAGGCAAACATCTTACCTCCATGCTATCTCTTCGGCCCCACTATTTGGAGTTTTTGTGATCAGTATATCTTCAGATTTCCTACTCGAATTTCAGTTAGCACCCATTTCTCTATAGATTGCTTTATAAACACTAGTAAATACAGTTATGTTAGTTTGATTTTATTGTCTAATTTGGTTTGTTTATAGATACATTAGTTTTTCTGTCTTTTTGTTTTGATTTCCAGTGATGTGAACAATGTCATTTTTATTCCTACTATTTGAGAATTGGAAGTATTGAAAGAATTTAGAGGCACTCATAATTAACATTCATAATTAACATTTTTACCTATAGGTACTTTAATGAAGGGACTGTCCTTGCACACTATGCAGATGTTCTGGGTCTTTTGCTTAGATTGCGGCAGATTTGTTGTCATACTCACCTTCTGACAAATGCAGTGTCTTCTAGTGGTTCATCAGGTAAGTGTGATTACTTTATACCATTGCATATTTATATTAGGTTGAGAAATTTTTTAGATAGTCTAAATTTACCGTATTCTTTCAAAAGAACATGGATCTTAGTGTAGGAATCAATTGGGAATATATCCTAAAATCACTGGCCACAGTAAAGTCAAGATTTTCAGTTATATTCTTAGGTGAAAGGAAATGATGCTATATGATGACCTTCCTATATAAGGTATATCGTAATGGCTGGCTAATGTTTTAGTTTCTGGATTTTCCTTTAAATTTCCAGTTTAAACTATACATTTTATTGCAGTGGATATAGAGAAATGCTGGAGATTCCCCAAGCAAAACTTTTCCTTATATAGGGAAGATTAATCTGCCTTGCCATAGTACAAATCTTGCTCTGAAATTAATTTTTCAGCCTTTTCTTTAGGAAATGATACCCCTGAAGAATTGCAAAAGAAGTTAATAAGGAAAATGAAGTTAATTCTGAGCTCAGGTTCTGATGAAGAATGTGCAATTTGCTTGGACTCTTTAACGGTTCCTGTCATAACGCGTTGTGCACATGTCTTTTGCAAGCCCTGTATTTGCCAAGTCATTCAGAATGAGCAGGTTAGTTTTTTGCATAGTACATATTTAGTGTTTGATGGAATGTGTTAAGGAAATATAAGTCCAACAGACTTTCTAAAGGATTTCCCATGTTTACAGTTTTGCATATGATTGGAAAACATTATTTTGTTTTTGTTTTTGTTTCTTGGACCACACTGTCAGTGTTCAGGGGGTTATTCCTGGCTCTGGACTCAGAAATCATTCCTGTTAGTCTCAGGGTTTGAACTTGGGTTGGTCACATGCCGGGCAAAGTGCCTTAGCCATTATTCTATCATTCTAGCCCCCAAATTAAGACATTTTGGAGGTTGTGTTTCAGTCTCACTACCTTAATTTCTCTGGCTACCTCTTAATCTCTGAAGAGATCAGTGATGTATTTGGAATTTGGTATATATAGTTATTTATTATTAGATAACCTTAGTATATTAACATATATTAACATATCTTGGTACTAAGAAAAGCATCCTATATTATTTTAAGTGAACCTTATTGAATATAACAAAACTAGAATGGCTTTTTGTTTGGTTTGGGGTCCACATCTGATAGTGCTCCTGTCTTATTCATGAGTCTGTGTTCAGAGATGACCATTGTCGGGTCAGGTGATCATTTATGGTACGAGGGATCAAACCCATGTTAAAATGTCCAAATCTGGGGCTATAGAGGTAGGGCATTTGCCTTGCATGCAGAAGGATGGTGGCTCAAATCCCGGCATCCCATATGGCAGGGATCTCAAACTCGCAGCCCACGGGCCATTTGCGGCCCTCCGTACAACATTTCTGTGGCCTGCCCTAGAGGAATCTTGTTTTGTTTTAGTTGTTTGGGTCACCCCCCAAAGTTCAAGGCTTACTACTGACTTTGCTCTCAAGGATCGCACTGACACTTCCTCCTGCGGCCCCCAGGTAAATTGTGTTTGAGACCCCTGCCATATGGTCCACCAATCCTGTCGGGAGCAATTTCTGAGCATAGAGCCAGGAGTAAACCCTGAGCACTGCCAGGCGTGACCCCAAAACCAAAAAAAAAAAAGTCCAAATTTAAGAGCTATAATATCAAGTCAGCCGAGGAATGACTTTATAGATCACTTGATCACTTTTCTTTTTTTTTTTTTTTTTTGTTTTTTGTTTTTTGTTTTTTTTCAGGCCACACCTGTTTGATGCTCAGGGGTCACTCCTGGCTAAGCGCTCATAAATTGCCCTGGCTTGGGGGGACCATATGGGACACCGGGGGATCGAACCTTGGCTAGCGCTTGCAAGGCAGACACCTTACCTCTAGCGCCACCTCTCTGGCCCCATAGATCACTTCTTTCCATAAAATAATTCAAGCTAATGTGCTTTATTGTAGTTAGGTTCAAAAATACACTTTAAAAAATTGTTTTTAATTGCACATGCTTTTGTTCTCTTGTTAACGTGTTCTGTATCACATACATCAGAATACTGTCAGAAATTTCAGCATGTACAGATTTATTTTAAATGGTTGCGTTAATAAAAGGTTAAAAAATATCTAGAAATACAGATGTTATAGTACTTTGTAAATGTTTGGCAAATTTGTATTTGTTCTGACAAACTTGTACTTATTCATTTTTATTATGCTAGCCACATGCTAAATGCCCTTTATGCAGAAATGATATACATGGAGATAATTTACTAGAATGTCCTCCTGAAGAATTGTCATGTGATACTGAGAAAAAAAACAATACAGAATGGACATCCAGTTCAAAGGTAAAATAATTTTTCTTTATTTCCCTTTTATTTGTTGGGGGCACACCCAGCAGCGCTTAGAGGTTACTCTTGACTATGGCAGACTTGGGTGACCACACGGATGCTGAGGATCAGCATCAAACATGGTTCTGCCCATGCAAAGCAAATGTTCTATCTAACCTTTGTTATTGCTCTGGTCCCTTTTTTCTTTTTTAATTAAAACCGCACGGGTATAAAGCTATACATAAAAGTATTGTTGAGGCATGCAATATTCCAATACCAATCCTGCCACCAATGTTCTTTTTTCTCTACCAATATCTCCAAGTTCCCTTTCAACCCCCAGCTGTACCCCCATGGCAGGTATATAACAAATTTATTTTATATTATTTACTCCCATAAAAAACTTGAATGGAATTATCAATAAAAGTCTGTGATGATTGTTTTTAACCTTTTTTTTTTGGGGGGGGGGACACACCCGGCGTTGCTCAGGGGTTACTCCTGGCTGTCTGCTCAGAAATAGCTCCTGGCAGGCACGGGGGACCATATGGGACACCAGGATTTGAACCATCCACCTTTGGTCCTGGATCGGCTGCTTGCAAGGCAAACGCCGCTGTGCTATCTCTCTGGGCCCGTTTTTAACCTTTCTTAATCTAGTAGCAGGCAACCATATGTTTCATTAGTAAGTAGCATAGTCAATTCTACATGTTGGGATTTTTCTCCTATTTTTTATTTTCTCTTTTGTTCATTTTTATAAGATTTTTTATTTTTATTTTTGGGTCACACCCGGCAGTGCTCAGGGGTCACTCCTGGCTCTACACTCAGAAATCGGCCCTAGCAGGCATGGGGACCAAATGGGATGCTGGGATTCGAACCACTGTTTTTCTGGACACAAGGCAAATGCCTTACCTCCATACTATCTCTCCGGCCCCTAAGATTTGTTTTTATAAAAATAGGACCTTTAAGAGAAATTGTAACTTACGACATGAACATGAATATGATTATAATAACCACTACTTAACACTCTAGTTTTGCTCACAACTTTATTCTAACTACTTTTTTTCCTTCCCATTGGAAACAGATAATTCAACTAGTATTTCAACACCAAACACATAACCAGTGTTCCAAGTTTCCCACCCAACTGTCCAAGCCTGTCCCCTTAGCAGGCACAAAATAATTTATATTGGCTACTAGATATATAGTGGTGTTACTAAAGTTATTGTCCAAGGATTTATTGAGTTATTAAGCTAGTTGAGGTGCTTGTTGAGCCTCTGTGCTATTTCTTGCATTGAGCTAAATGGCCTTTATCATCTAATTTTTTGTGTTCCAACCGGGCGCTCAATACCGTGAACATTGAAGATGTTGCATGGCCACATATGATGCTGTGTGCTCCAGTCCATAGTAATGTCAGCCAGATTCAAGCCTCACTTGAAGTGGCAGAGCAGCAGAGGAGCCTTCTTTTTTATTTTTTTGATTAAAAAACAACACAGAACCTTTCATAGTAAGCACTGGAAATGTTTTATTTTACCTGTTTTTAATATGGAGCTAATGGTTGTCCTAATTTTTTTTCCAGATTAATGCACTAATGCATGCATTGGTTGAATTAAGAAAGAACAATCCCAACATAAAAAGTTTAGTTGTTTCTCAGTTTACAACATTCCTGTCTTTAATAGAAACACCACTCAGGTAAGTTCAACAGTGTCTCTTAAGAAGTATGAAAGGGTTTTTTCTCTACAATTTTTGTTTTGGATAGAAAAAATAATTGTGCCTTGCCAGTTCAATTCATTTCATCTATCTAAATTAGGCTTGAGGTGAAGTAGAAGTGTCTTTCCAGGGTTTACTAAATGCAGGGTAAATAAAGGTTTAAAAAAATAGAATAAAATAGTCTTGAGTTACCGATAAACATTTTCTAGCAGCATAAAGGTTTTCAGTTAAATCCTTAAATTATGTGGGAAATGGGGCCGGGCGGTGGCGCTAAAGGTAAGGTGCCTGCCTTGCCTGCGCTAACCTTGGACGGACCGCGGTTCGATCCCCCGGTGTCCCATATGGTCCCCCAAGCCAGGAGCAACTTCTGAGCACATAGCCAGGATTAACCCCTGAGCGTTACTAGGTGTGGCCCAAAAACCAAAAAAAAAAAAAAAAAAAAAAAAATTATGTGGGAAATGTTGACTGCAAAACCTGATAGAGAAGTCATCAGTCAGTAAATTAGTCATCAGTCACTAAGTAAATGAGTGAAAGAACTGATTGAGTCAAGAAATTGGTCATTTAACATGTACATTAACAAGAGTTATCCCCTCCCCACCCCCCTTAGAGCCTCTGGATTTGTGTTTACTCGTTTGGATGGTTCCATGGCCCAGAAGAAAAGAGTTGAATCCATTCAGTGTTTCCAAAACACTGAAGCTGGATCTCCAACTATAATGCTTCTCTCCTTAAAAGCTGGTGGAGTTGGCCTGAATCTCTCTGCAGCTTCTCGAGTATTTTTGATGGATCCAGTAAGTGATTTTGTAAATTTTTGCTATGTTGCCTGTCACTTTAAAACGTTATAAAACAGGAATGGAGATACAGTACCAGAGGCAAGGTGCTGGTCTTGCATGTAGCCAGTTCCAGTTTAAATACCTGGCAACACTTGTTGTCACTCTGAACGCCACTAGAGATCACTCTTGAGCACAGAAGCACTATTGGGTATAGCCCCAGCACCCCTGCCAAAAAAAATCTTACATAACAACTTAGATAGTTTCATAGTTATAATTGAATGTGGAAACTTTTAGGTAAATGTAGAGAATACATTTTTCCCTGGGCTGAAAAAATATTTGTACAAGGGTTAGGTGATTTCGTTTTTGGTTTTTTGTTTTGTTTTGATTTGGGGGTTACATCCAGCGGCACTCAATACTCCTGGCTCTGCGCTATGAAATCGCTCAAATCATGAACATATGGGATGCTGGGGTTCAAAACCATGTCCATTCAGGGTTAGCCGTATACAAGGCAAACGCCCTACCACTGACTACCATTCTAGCCACATAGGTCAGTGGTGGGCAACCTTATTTTTCCAACTGAGCCAAATCTCACCAAAACCACGGTTGAAATTTATTTTGAGAGCCACACAGGGCGCGCACTGACAGAGGCTAGGAGCAGAGTCCTGACTCCTGGAGTGGCCGCCGGGCACACAGAAGAGCCACATGTGGCTCAAGGACCGCGGCTTGCCGATCACTGACATAGGTGATCGCTTTTTATGTGTCTGACCCTGGTTTGATTCCTAGCACCACTTACGGTCCTCAGAACATAACTGGGAATGAACCCTAATCACAGAACTGGGAGTAGTTTCCAAGCATAGAATCAGGTATACCCCAACTAACCCTTCCCATCACAAACCAAAAAAAAAGGCAAAACCAAAAAAAATTTGACCATTTTTAGGATTTTAATACTTTGTGGTCGTTATTTAAAAATTCATGCTAATAGTATTGTTTTAATTAGTATTATAGGTGATTTTTAATTACTAATTTTTTCTTTATAAAATTTTAATTTTATAAACAAGGAGTTAATAATAGTTACTTGATTACAAAATAACTTTTTTGTTGTCTTTGGGCTACACCCTGTGAAGCTCAGGGGTTCCTTCTGGATCTTCACAATTATTCCTGGTGGACACAGGAACCATATGGGATGCTGGGGATTGAACCCATGTTGGCCATGGGTTAAAGGCAAAAAGCCTTGTACTGTTGCTCTGGCCCAATTATAAGATAACCTTTTTTTGAGGGGCGGGGATTCATATCTGGTGGTGTTCAGGTTACTCCTGGCTCTGCGCTCAGAAATTGCCCCTGGCAGGCTCAGGGAACCATATGGGATGTCTGGATGAAGCAAGACCTTAGAAAAAGATTTGATAAAAAGATTATTCATGAAAATCTTTTTTCATGGTTTTAGGTGTATTTTGCTGTTTCACTATAAACTTTAACAGACCTAATTGCTTTTTTTAGTACTACTTGTTACCTATTTTACAGTATCATGAGATAGTATTTGGTTTATGGTAGTCTAGTAGGATATGTATTGTCCATTCACAAGATTTCATTCATAACTGAAAGGATATTTATTGTACTTGAGCTCTTGTTTTGATGGTTTCAAGATGTGATTTGTGACATAATTCAATATATTCACGAAACCTTATGGTTTAATCTTTCAGTTTCAAAGACTCTTAGATATGTTCTTAACATCTATTCTGCAGAATGACCCAAAATTCAAATTAAAATAAGAATTTCTATCTTAGATCTCAAAAGTAAACTCTTAAAGATGAAACTGCCTCAGTCTGACTATGCAGAAAATTTATTATCTATATCTATAGCATTTATGATTTTATTTTCAAATTTCTTGCTGTATTATTTTATTTCCTCCCAAACACTTTATTTTCTACTTCAAAAATGATCCCATATTTAAATTAAAATTTAATGTTTCTTACACATCCATATTTCAAAACCATTAATCTTTCTAGACCAAAGAACTGTTTCAATTATTTCCTTTTTTTATTCCTTAGAACAATCTCCATGATAATACCTGTTAATTACTGTTCATTTTTAGTTCAGTTTTTCCTTCGATTTTTAAGTCAAACACATAATCAATTGCATAACAAATAATTTAATTAGAATTTTAGTACTTCTGACTACCCATGAAATCAATCCTTTATACTTAATAAGTAGAGAAAATAAAAGAACAGCAAAAGAACAGAAAACATAAATAAACTGAATTATTTATTTTATCTGGAGTAAAATTAAGTCATTTAAACGACATGTAAGATTTTCTTCTGCTGGGCCGGAGAGATAGCATGGAGGTAGTGCATTTGCTTTGCATGCAGAAGAATGGCGGTTTGAATCCCAGCATCCCATATGGTCCCCTGAGCCTGCCAGGAGCAATTTCTGAGAGTAGAGCCAGGAGTAACCCCTGAGTGCTGCTAGGTGTGACCACCCCACCCCCCAATAAGATTTTCTTTTGCACAGAAACTACTGTTTTAAAAGGTGGCAGTGGGGGGGGGGGGGCTTGTAGAACGATACTATTTGATTAGTTATTTTATGTTGTTTACTTACTATATTAGTAGCAGTGGAGTGCAATGATAGTGTGGAGAATACCGTATTTTTCGGCGTATAAGACAAGACGAGCCCCTAATTTTAGACTTCCTCTCTGACTGGCCAATCTGAGCAGGCTTTTTACAGTGTAGATTGGGTACAGAACACTGTATAATTAGCATGCATACAAAGCCTGCTTGGATTGGCTGAGTTAGAGAGGCAGTCCAAGCAGCCTTGAAGTGATTGGTGCAGGATCGAGTTAGAAAATCCATTTTGTGTCAGTATCCAGATGATTTTCGTTTAGCGGCATATCAAAACGTTTTTTGGGATATACTCGCCGTATAAGATGACCCCCGATTTTCGGTTGACCTTTTCGTTTCAAAAGTCGTCTTATATGCCAGAATATACAGTACATCATATTAGTGATTGGGGCAGGTGAGGGAGAGTGGACTTGTGGGGGTTTTTGTTTGCTTGTTTGTTTTCCAGAGCATTTATATTTGAATTTATCAACAAAAGCTTAAATAAAAAATATAAATAAGTAATGTTGCAATGAAATGACTTTCTGTTAAACACTCACAGATCAAGATAATAAAACAGTTCATTTTCTTGGTAGGCCTGGAATCCTGCTGCTGAAGATCAGTGCTTTGACAGATGCCATAGACTTGGCCAGAAACAAGAGGTTATCATCACTAAAGTGAGTGTCTAAATCATTTCTTTTAAAATTAGGTTGGTAGCATTTTAAAAATGATACAGATGTGTTATTAAAAATTATTGTAGTAGAATTTTGCAGACCAAAAATAGGAAGGCTACTCTTTACTTAGAGATAACATTAATATTTTAACGTAAGCTAATCAACGTGTCATGTTTGTACATGTATTTATGTACATATTTCCAATACATGGTCTCCTCCTTAATTTAGCCTAGAATGTTTTGTTTTGATTAATGAGCAAAATTGTATATATGTCAGATTTTCACTTTATCATTCGTTAAGTGCATAAGAGAATAAAAAGTTTCTTTGGGGCAGAAGCAGTGGCGCAGGCAGTAAGACATCTGTCTGCCTTGCCCGCGCTAGCCTAGGACAGATTGCGGTTCAATCCCCCGGCATCTCATATGGTCTCCCGAGCCTGCCAGGAGCAATTTCTGAGTTCATTGCCAGGAGTAACCCCTGAGCGTCACTGGATGTGGCCTAAAAACAACAAAAAAAAAGTTTCTTTTAATAAATCTGATTTGAATTGCTGCAATATACTTTTGTTGTTGCCTTAGTATATTGTACAGATGCAGTAAACCCCACTGGATTTTTTGGGAGTAGTAATATATACATAATATTTTAAAATTTCAATGGTCTTCAAATACATACTCCAGCAATATGCTCACATTATTGTGTAGTCATTACCATCGTCCATTTCTAGAACTTTGTCAAATTGAAATTCTGCCTGTACCCATTAAATTGGACCATTTCTCCCTTCTCCCAATCACTCACACTTTGTCTTTGAGGATGTGACTACTCTATAATTTTTTTTAAGAACAACAAAAAACTCCCAAGCATTAGTATATATCATATAGATATGCCATCGTTTATGGCCAATTGTTTTCTTATCAGCCGATGTCATAGTAAGCATTACATTGCTTTTTCTGTCATGAAAGCCTAAACAAGGGTTTAGAATTCTTTTTCTTTCTGTTGGGGCCACATCTGAGGAAGCTGTTTTCAGATAACTTTCACCTGCTCTTAGGGCACTGTACAATGCCAGGATTGAACTTGGAATGTATGTCCCGTCTACACACAAAGCATGTTTTTAGCTCATGGAACTATTTCCCCCATGACTTTATAATTCTTTATAATTTACTAGTTGTTTTCAAAATAGGCTTTGTGATGTAAGATTTGTTTGCTGGTGGGCAAGAAAATGCTCTTCTAATTTACCTAAGACATTGTATATGTTTCACACATCTGTGGTCTGTTGATACTTCTGTTCTTTTTCTGTAGTTTTTGTCCTGAAAGTTATTTTTTTAAATATGGAACGCTTCACAAATTTGCGTGTCATCCTTGCTCAAGGGCCATTCTAATCTCTGCATCGTTCCAATTTTAGTATATGTGCTGCCGAAGCAAGCACATGTCCTAAAAGTATTACAAAGTTTTTATTTTTGTAAGTCTGCCAAGCAGTGCTTGGAAGGGAGGGAGGCAAGTGGAGCCAGGGAACCCTTCCTATCAATTCTTGGCCATCCATGCCAGGGTCCAAGACTGTGGTGCTGTTAAAGGCCTGTATCCCATGATGTACCTGAGGAACCCGGTGCTACTCAGGTCTTCCAGGCCTGCACCTGCATTCATTGTTTGAAAATCTGGCCTTTTTTATGATTGAAAACTATAACCTTTTTATTGATAGCTTTTGGATATGGAGCACTCCTCCTGGTGTTTACAGGAGACTATATGAAGTGCTAGATCTCTCTGGCTATCTTCCTCTTCCCTTCCTCTCCTTATCCCCTTTCTCTCTCACTCTCCCCTTCTCTCCTTTCTCTCCTCTCTCCTTTCTCTTCCTTCTCTCCCCCCATCTCCTTTCTGTCCCCCTCTCTACTTCTCTTCCTCCCTCTCCTCTCCTCTCCTCCCTCTCCTCCTCCCCTCCCCCCTTCTCCTCCCCCTCCCCCTCTCCCCTCTCCCTCTCCCCCCTCTCCCTCTCCCTCTCCTCACTCTGTCTCTCTTTCTTCCTCATTCTTAGATTTAAAAATGACAGATGACTTTTTCTTTAGATAGAAGAAACTTTATTTATATTAAGACTTTTTGGATGTTTTGTTTTGTTTTTGGGTCACACCCGGCGGTGTTCAGGGTTTGGGTCACACTTGGCTCTGCACTCAGAAATCACTCCTGACAGGCTCTGGGAATCAAACCACCATCTGTCCTGCTTGGCCGAGGCAAGGCAAATGCTCTACCTGTGCTATATATCTCTGACCCCTAAGACTTTTTTTTTTTAAATAATATTTAACATTTGCTTGCTTCATGATCTGGGTCTGATTTTTTTTTCAAATAAAGCTTTGGCTTTATGGTGTTAAGTCCATCCCTTTTTTTCCACTATAAATGAATTAGTATATTATATGAGCCTCTTTATGGATTCTTTTTCCATTTATTTTTCTAGCTCCAGGATTCTATTAAATATCAGGACTTCTCAAGTTTTGTTTTCATGAAATGCAGTTTGGGACAATGTTAAAAAAACTTAACAGGTCACAAGTTTTTTTTGCCAATTGTACATTCAGTTATGTGAATTTTTTTGTTTTTGTTTTTGTTTTTTGGTGTTTGGATCACACCCAGCGATGCTCACAGGATACTCTTGGCTCTGTGCTCAGAAGTTGCTCCTGGCGGGCTTGGTTGGGGGACCATAATGGATGCCGATAATCAAACTGGGGTCTGTCCTGGGTTGGCCTCGTGCAAGGCAAACGCCCTACCGCTGTGCTATTGTTCCAACCCCAGGTATATAGATTCTTGACACAGTTTAAGAAGCTGACTTCAAACTCTACTTACTATTCTGATATCCAGCAGCACCAAGTGTTTTATGTCCTTTATTTTTAAAAGATAAATTGGTAGTTACTGTTACTTACTCTTGAAATAGACTTTCGATTAAGGGTTCTTAAATTCCATGTAAGATATTTTACTTGGAATTTACTATGTTTATAGTTAGTTTGAAAACTTTTGATTTTTTTCATAAAGAATATAGGTAGTATCTTCATCTATTTAACTGGAATCCTTTTAATAATGTTAAGTAGTGGTAATGTAAAGAAAAAAACATTCTTTGAGAATACCTTTATTGCTACATTAAATATGTCCTTTGAAATTTTTCTAGTGACTACTCTTAAATGAAATTTGGAACATTGATTTATAGGCTAATAAGAATTTTTACTTTACTGAAGTATTTTACTAAGAATGTTAAGAGTTTCTTTTGGGGAGATGGGGTTGGGCAACATACCAGTGATGCTCCAGGCTTACTCGTAGGCTCTGTGCTTAGGGATCATTTCTGGTAACTCAGGGGACCATAGAGGAGGTGGGAAATCAAACCTGGGTTGGCCACATGCAAGGCAAATGTACTAAATATCTGTTGGGATAATCACATTTTAATTTTAATATTACTAGATTTATTTTATAATGTCTCAAGTCTTGGATTTCTCATTTGGAATTTTTCACCTGGCTTTTTAAGAATAATACTAAATTTGTATTGCTATTCTTTCACTTAAAGAGTTCATTATTTGCTTTTATTCATGTTTGCTATTCATATTTGGCAAGAATATAAGATATAAATTGTATATGCTCGGAGTTTAGTCCTGGCCCTGTGCTTAGGAATCATTCCTAGTGGGGTTTGGAGACCACATGCAGTGCCTGGGATAGAACCTGGTCAGTTGCATGCAATGCCATACTGTCTCCAGCCCCTAAAGTCAAATTCTTAAACATGTATACATGTATAAGATTTTCTTTGCTCTGGGCTCTTATCAAGTTTTGTCTTTTTGTTGTTTTTGTTTTGGGGCATACTCATTAAATTTAGCAATCAATAAAACATATTTTAAAATGTAAATATATTTAGTAAATTTAATTTTTAATTTTAGTTAATAATAAATTAAATTACTAAATATAAGAACATCAATAAAATTAGCAACCATTAATTTAGCGATCATAATTATAACTACTTATAAATTTAGCAATCAGATTCAGAAGCCAGACTTTTTCCTGGCTCTTTTTAGGAATTATTTCTGGTGGTGCTCAGGGAACCATATGAGTCACTAAGAATTGAACCTAGGTTGGCTATGCACAAGGCAACAAAAACATTAATTACTGAACTATTTACTGCCCCAACCTGCCGGGAGGGCTGCGGCATAGAACAGATATAAATTGTACCCTTTTAGTCAACTTTTTTTTTTTTCCTTACACGGGGTGGGTTGCTCTTTCCTGGCAGGCTTGTTGGGGACTACATGGGATGCCAAGGATTGAACCCAGGTCAGCCCACATGCAAGGCAAGCAATACTGTCTGTCACTCTGGCCCAAGCCATATTTTTTATACAAAGAAGATCGTATAGGGAAAAACCGTAAAACCATGCTAATTATACTGTATTTTTTTTGTTTGTTTTTGTTTTTAGTCCTATTTTTGTTTTAGACCTGGCAGAGCTCAGGGGTTCATTGGGGCTTTGTACTCAGAAATCGCTCCTTGCAGGCTCAAGGAACCATATGGGATACCAGGAATAGAACACAGGTCTGTCCCAGGTCGGCAGCCTGCAAGGCAAATGCCTTGCCGCTATGCTATCACTCCAGTACCTTAAATCATGTTGTAGATACTGTCAACTGCTTTGAGGAGGGAAGAGGTAGCTACATGGTTATAAGATTATTATTTACAGTTCTTAAAAGCTACATAATACTATAAGCATATTTCTTTGTAGTAGTTTAACATTTTTCTTTTGTCTTCTAACTTAAAAATAAGATGAAATATTGTGGTCTAAAAAATACAAAATCAAATTTAACTCTGTTTTCTCTTTAAAGTTTATTGTGAAGGACTCTGTTGAAGAAAATATGCTGAAAATACAAAACACAAAGAGAGAACTGGCAGCTGGAGCTTTTGGAACTAAAAAGTCAAATGCGAATGAAATGAAACAAGCTAAAATAAATGAAATCAAAACTTTAATTGATTTATAATATGTGAGATTTGGTAAGGTCAGTTTGGTCAGATATCTTATCAAAGTTTTGGAAATGTGAAAAGTTTAGAAGTGGCATCTAGAAAATATGCCTTTTAAAAAGTATATGTTATTTTGTATTGTGATATTGTGATATTAAGAGATTATAATCTCTTTCTATATGTTAACCTATTAATATTTCAAATAGCAATAAGTTCTGTTATATGCTGTGGCCTATAATAATTTTTTGACAAAAAATTACTTTGTTATCAAACTTTTCAAATATGCTGAGTATTTTCATATATCTTCCAAGTACTTGGGTTTTTTTTTTTTTTTTCATATTTCAAATAAGGTCAGACCTTTTATACTTTTGACCAAATCGTTATTTTCTATTTGAACACATTTGGTTATTTACTAAAGTCTCCCATTTGTGATACGGTGGATTCACAATCCTTATAAAACAATATAGACTAGTCTATATAAGAGGTTGTTTTTATTTAAGCCTTCATAGGTTTTATTTGCATTCCAGAGCCAATTTTAAATGAGACCAAAGTTCTGGTTAGCAAGTTGCTTGTTTCTTGTTCTTATGTTTGTTCCCTATGGCTTCACTGAGAATTATAATTCACAGAAATGGCTTAAACTTTATGTTAATGAAGGAATTAGAGACTGATAAAGAACTGTTTCAGTTGGCTGATAACTAACTGTTCACTGTTTAAATGTACCTCAATATGTTTAGTGTGTAAATACAGTCTAAGGGTGTGAGGGAACTAAGTACCCAATTTGATTTGAATATTTAAATTATGGAATATCTAAATATTTCTATATAGATATAATTTTTATTTATGTAGTTTTAAAAGTAACTATAATTTTTTATAATTAAGAAGATATGTGAGATGTGATACTTGGAAGTTGGGCTGGATGACCTCCAAAACATTTCAATTCTCAACTGACACCTTAATCCTGATTGGAAATTTTTGTTGTTATGGAAATTTTTGTTGTTACTGTGTTTGGAATGAAAACTTGACATATATCTAGACTTCGTCATCTTTTTCATAGGTTTGTTTTTTTTTTTTTATCAAACTCAACAATAGTTGCTACAGAGGTCTAGATGACTAGGTCACTCCATAATAAGCTATAAATATAGCAATCAGGTTAAGTAGGCAGTAGAGCCATTTTCTTAAGGGAAAATTTTTTTTAATCCAAAGAAGAGATTAATTACTTGTAACAAGAAGCTTCATGTGAATATCATTCTTCAATGATACAGGAGTTAAGAACACCTTACATTTTATCTATGGTGTTAGAAGTGACTTCACTAAAAGATTAAAAGAGACAGAGTTAGCAATTGAGCTCTCAGGCACATGAAAGTTGTGTCCTAAAGAAATCCTTTGACCACTAAGTTAGGCTCCTTCCTTTCTTGGATGCTGTTTCTTAAGGGGAATGGTGAATTAAACATCGAGCATCGCGCACACACACACAACACACACACACACACACACACACACACACACACACACACGGTACATCATAATCTCAGGAAAATCAGATGTGGTTCTCTAGTTCAGTTAAACATAAAATAAGTTCAAAACAAAAACATATCCACAGTCTACTTTCCTTAATTACAGAGGTGCAAAGCTTTGTAAATTCATTGTAAAGCGAAAAATCGTGTGCTTCTTTACCTAACATTTATAGCCTTGGGTTTTTAAACAATAATAAGTTTGGCAAGTCATTTTTTTTAAATATCTTACTGGTTTTGGACATTTTCATTAAACGGTATTTAAAAGCAACAAATTTATACAAATACATAACCATTAGAGTAAAACTTTATATTCTGCACTGCTGTTGATTCTGTTTTATTTTTTTTGTAGATAATAGCTTTAGAAAGTATCTTGAAGACATTGTATTTCAATTTGTGGTTCAAACTGGATTTTGTTTTACATTTAAGATCAATAAAAGTTTCAAAAATTAGCTTCTTCAGTGCCATAATTTTAATGACTTTCTTTAAAACACTTGAATAATTTATTAATTTCACACTTCTGTGAAGATGTTCTGTTGGGGGATTTCAAAAGCATTGGTTTATTATTAGGAATTCTAAGATTAAAACATGAGGGCAGATTTTATTAAACCCAATTAAGCTGGCTTTTTACTATTTTACTTTAAAATATTTGCAAAAAATAACACTCATAACAGTAGCTTTCCTTAAATAGGTATGTATTACGGGACTGAATATATATAGGGTAAAGGGGTGTAAGACATTTGATTATGGCTAAATCTGGATCCCTGGTGCAAATATATTGTTACGCACTTCCACGAGTGAATGATCCCTGAGCACTCTCAGATTTGGATTAAATCCACTACAGCCCCAAATTAAGTATGTTCTAATAAGTTCTACATTCTGAGATGAGGTGACTCCTATGGTACTTCTGAATTACCTGCAGTAATGCAGACTTCAGAAAAAGACATGTACAGAAACACAATCAGACATGCTTTCTTCTGTCTTAGCATGTATTTTATGTCTAGTATTAAGGGAGAATGGTCGGAATTCTATAGGGTACCGTGATTTATTTACTTTGAAAGAGCAAATGATTTCTTACTCTCAGGTATTAACTATTAAAATGGCTTTTTTTTTTTAAATCCTTTTCTCTTTACTCAGTCTTCCTGATCAAGGCTTTGACAAATTTAGATCCTATTCTACTTTTAAATATTAATATTGAAAACTATGAGAAAGAATTTTAATAATGTATGTAATATAATGTTCCTGGGCATAGGCCACCTCCATTAAACTGAGCCAAGTATCAGATCTTGAAAATAACTAGGCCTATAGGAATTTGACTTAGGATGTCAAGGTAATTTCTTAAATTGGTGGATAGATTAAATGAAAATTATAGGACATGTATGTCTTTGCACATTTGGGAAATCTTTTAAGTTTAAACTATTCCAGGAGAAATATTTTAAATCCCAGTTGCAAGTAGAAATTGTATTGTTAAATTTGTGCTCTATTTACTCAATCTGATATGGAATAATCCTTTAGAAAACATTTCAGTAAATTTGCAGTCCAAGTTATTAAAGTCAAGCCAAATTATTCATGATAGATTTTCCTGAATGTTTAAATTACCCTTTTTGTTAGGGATGAGTAGGTGACTATTACTGGTATCAATATGCTAATAAAAGGGAGGGGCCAGCCGCAGCACAGTTTAGTAGGTATTTGACTTGCACAGTGACCCAGATTAGATCCCTGACATCCCAAAAAGTCACCTGGGTCTGCCAGAGGAGTAATTTCTGAGCACAGAACTTGGAGTAACTCGAGTGCAGCCAGGTGTAGACCTTTCCTCCCCCCAAAAAAGAAAATCTAAGTAGTCCCAGGATCTTATGAAGAAGACAATCTGCTTCTTGCAGATAAAGCTTTAAGGAAGAATTAAGGTAAACAGTTGACTGCATGAATCACACACCTAGAGGAAATAGAGTCAACCTCTAAAAGCATGGTTCTAACCTTTGTTCATCTCATCACTTTGGGTATTACAGTTTTTCAAAGAAGATCAGTTTCATAGACAAATGTTCTTGTTATGTGAATATTGCCTTTTTTTACATCATAAGAGACCTGTTACTTCAGTTTACTTGAAAAAGATCTTGCAGTATGACTCAGATAATATGTTGGTACTACTGCAATTCGTATTAAATCACATTCAAGTGAAGTGTGAGCCATGGTAGAATGGGCTGGTATCAATATGTTAATTGATTGACCTTTACTTAGAAAGGGGGAAAACACCCAGCAGTGCTCAGGACTTACTCTGCAGGTTCCAGGCACTGAGTTGGGTGCCAGGGCTTGAACTCTGGTCAGCTGTGTGCAACGCAGTTGCCTTACCTGTGGCTGTACTATCACTCATGCCCCTTAAATATTCTTGGACAATCAGAGCAAAATCTATTATTCCAAGGTTAGTGACTTTCCAGCTTATAATTTGACGACTTCCTGTTTTCTGGAGTAAATCTGTGTCACCTCTGATTCCAAAACTTCAAGGTCATCACTAAATTCTTAAAAACTTAAATAAGCTTTTCCACCCGTATAATAGGAACAAACGGTAGTAAACCAAAAATTAACACAGTGATAACGTTTTGATTCCCTACCTTCTGGTTGATACTTTTGATAGCTTTTCTCAGTTGTTAAAAAAAATGATTTGAATTTTGTTCTGATAATAGTTCTTAAATACCCATTTGGATCACATACCACAACGGTGAAAGACAGAATACTATGTTTGAAGTGTAGATAATCTGGTCACCTTGGGCCAGGTCAAAGAATAAACCCTTAAGTAAATTCATGTTTGGAATAGAAAAGAACTAGTAATCAAAGGCCCTAATTGGACTATTTTCTTATTTTTTATTCTGATCAAGCAGTAGGGAGAAGTATCTGATAAGACTATCAAAAGAAGCCTCAACAGAATAAGTAGGTCTGGAATTTAGTGACTTTGTATAGAAAAAAAAAGGAGCTCTAAAGCCTCTAGGAGTATAATGACTGAATTTATAAAAGAAAACACCTTAGGGGCTGGAGAGATAGCATGGAGGTAAGGCGTTTGCTTTCATGCAGGAGGTCATCGGTTCGGGGGTCCCATATGGTCCCCCGTGCCTGCCAGGAGCAATTTCTGAGCCTGGAGCCAGAAATAACCCCTGAGCACTGCCGGGTATGACCCAAAAACCACCAAAAAAAAAAAAAAAAAACCCAAAAAAAGAAAACACCTTACAGAAGCTTAGATGCTTCTGGGCTAGTAAAACTACTGGGAAAACCAAACTCGCCATTTAATTAACACTTTTGGATTTTCTTACCTATTTAAAAAAAATTCCAATTTTAGACACCATAGGAAAGTTTTTGTTTTTGGATTTTGGAAGGAACGTTTTTTGTAAAAATTTATTTCCCTAGACTCATTTCTGGACCACTGTCCTTCATAGCAAGCAAAATGAGACCCTTTTCACTATTCTTTGTCACTCCTTTCATTTTTGGCATTTGTTTTTCTCCCTAGAGATGTCTGACCCTTTTGCCCATTTCTCTGATCTCATTGTTTTGATCATGTTTGTTAAATGCCTTAGCATACATAGCTTTGGAATTAGACCAGACTATTCTTGAAGTAAATTCTTTTGCAGATTATTTTTGCTCTGATTATCTGCAAAATGGATATGATGCATACATCTTCAAATTATTGATTCTTGAAATGTAAATACCTAATTTTTTTCTCTTTTTGCTTTCTTACAGATTGTTTTTACATAAAGGAGACAATTTCAGCATCTGAAACTCAGAGAAATAAGTTATCAGATAACTTATTCAAGTAAAACATGGATTTTAATCCATATTTGTATAGTAAGCAGAGAAAAAAAAAAGCAACCCATGGCATAATATTTTATTTCAAGAGAAGCCAAGTCTTAGCATGCCCCCATGTGTCTGACATTAAAAAGGTAAACACTACAACAACTTTATTTGTAGGTGTACTTTATGGTACTATTATTAGTGTCACTCCAGGAATTCAGATTGTCTTTTGGAAAAGATGTTAGAAGTTGACTCTCTGCTATGCAACAACCACCTCTTTATGTATGTTCTGAAAACTTGATTCTTGTATTCAGTGTATATTATATATCAAGTGGTCTCTCATGTCCCGTGGGTCAGAATCAAATGGAGTTCTTGATGGTATATGGAATGGGGTTATTGTGGTCTTCAATCAAGATCCACTGTATCAGAATATGTAGTGATGAGGCCTAAGAAATTTCTATCTCCAGTGTTTTTAGGAACAGCCAACTGGAGGCTCAGTTGCTCACCACCTTAATATTACCTTACGCTTTACTTTTAATCCGTTAGTAATGTCTACTTTCACCATGCTGAAAAAATTCTTCCTAAAAGCACTACAGTAAATGATCTCTATTGCCTTTCTACCAATTCTTTTGTCCTTATTTAAGTTATTTTCTCTCCAGCTACAAAAGCAGTATTAAAATGTTAATCAAAAAGGCAAGGCATTTAAACCATCTTTTTTTTGTTTGTTTGTTTGTTTTTTGTTTTTCGGGTCACACCCGGCAGCACTCGGGTTACTCCTGGCTCTATGATCAGAAATCGCTCCTGGCAGGCTCAGGGGACCATATGGGATGCCGAGATTCGAACCACCAACCTTCTGATTGCAAGGCCTTACCTCCATGCTATCTCTCCGGTCCCGGCATTTAAACCATCTTTTAAGAAAAACTACAATGGATGAAAACTATTAAAATTCATTCATTTGGGCCAGAGAGAAAACACAGCAGGTAAAGCGCTTGCCTTTCACACAACCAACTTGGGTTTGATTCCCAGCATCCCATTTGATACGCCAAGTTAGTACTTGGAGTATTTCCTGAATGCAAAGCCTGGAGTAATCCTGAGCATCACTAAATATGGCCCAAAATCAAAAACAATAAAACACATTCTTTCATGACAATTGAACAAAACCACCTCAAAACCACTAATCGCCTTTGGATGATGCTAGGAAGTTAGTTCCTTATTTTGTGTAATGATAGATGAGAAAGAAACATCATATGCCTTCCTATAAAAACTTAACCTCAGGACAAAGTTTGTAGCAATATTTCAGCTATTAAATGAATGTCACCATTTTGAAACTACTAATGAACAAATATATCTAGGCAGTCACCAATGACAGTAAATATAAGAAGATAAAAGTCTCTAAAGTATTGTACACACAATAAAATGACTCCTTAGGGCCAGCGAGATAAGATAGCTTCACAGGGTGAATGCAGATGGAGAACATTCAACCCATGACACCCCAAGCAATACTAGAAGGGACCCTTGAACATTGAACTGTAAGCAGCCCTGACCACCGACAATGTGAATGACCCAGGGGGGGGAAATATCAACACATTAATCTGATGGGTTCAATCAGCTTATGGGAAATATATATATATATAACAGAATATATATTATAGAATACATGAGTGTCAAATTTCAATTAAATTATAGACTAATAAATGAGAAATCTGGTTTCTTCATAAACAGTGAAAGGGAGGGTGAAAAAACAAGATTCTGTCAGATAATATTAGCCAATTGTGCTGTATGACCCCTGCTTGGATCTCAATAAGAATGAAGTGGAAATAAAATAATGAACATTTCCTTTGGGATTAATGGGATATTTTTTGTGTGTATGTAATAATTCCTGAAGTACTTATGTTTTAAAGATAAACATGGAAATACTCTAAAATTATTTATTGTGATTTGCTTCCAAAAAATCTGGTGGGGGAAGACTTGGTGGAAATGTAGATAATGGGAGTTCCTTATACTATTCTGCTTATTTTTGTGTCTACTTTCCCACTAATAAAAGTTAAATATAAATTCTTCATAAACCCCAATTTCTGTTGAATTTATTATATCACATTTAAAATAACTTTAAAATCATAAAAATTATTAAGTCAAGGACCAGGTGTTGGTCTTCAATTCAGTCTCTACCTCTCCATCCTTAGAATTTTTCCATCAAGTTCTCCGGGGTCATTATTTAGTTTTCTCTGAAAGGACTGTTCTGCCTTCCATCCCTTTTTATGGTTTAATTAGCATTTAGGGGTCTTACCAGACCATCCTGGTAACCATGCTTTTAACATTGTCAGTGTTCTTTGTTTAGCATAATTTGTATTTTTAAGGGAGGGGTTGGACTATTTTCTACTAAAAAAAAAGAATTGTGTTGAACTTGTACATGCTTGTATTTCTAATGCCCATATCACATGTGGTAGGGTAGGTACTTAGTAGGTCCTCAGTGAATGAGTAGTGCTGTCTTTCTAAGACATATATCTCAGCTCAAGTAAAATAAGATGTGAAACAAGATGATTGAATAAGTGTTTTGTTGCATACTATTTCTGGCCTAAGCTGAGGTATTTCCTTGAAACCAGACAGATCTTTATGAACCAGATCTTTATGGTTGTAAAATGAACACAGCACTCCAGTGAACTTTGAAGATCTTCAAAGACTGTTCAGAAATAAAGGCTTATTTGTATGACTTTGAAAATGATTGGAATGAATTGAATTTCTCCTCAGCCATATTTTTCTACCTATTGGATTTTCATTGGAAGAGATCAGCTCATATCACTCTTACAGAGATTTGAGACAAAAATTATCTTGAGGGGCTGGAGAGATAGCATGGAGGTAGGGTGCTTGCCTTGCATGCAGAAGGACTGTGGTTCAAATCCTGGCATCCTATGGTCCCCAGAGCCTGCAAGGAGTGATTTCTGAGCGGAGAGCCAGGAGTAACCCCTGAGTGCTGCTGGGTATGACCCAAAACAAAACAAAAATTATCTTGAGAGTTCTTTATACCACATCATCTGACATGAGGAAGTACTTAAAAACCAAGGTCCATCCTAGGTCAGATGCATGCAAGGCAAATGCCTTACTGCTGATCCCAGAGCATCTCCTTTTCTACTAGTCCAAATACTTGTAGCTAATTTTATCACCATAAATCATAAACCATTTATAGTTTTAGGTAAATCCTCAGATTCATTTAGAGCTCTAGTGACAGCCAACTTGTACAGTGTCCCCAAAACTCTTTGCTTCCAGGTTTTCACACCTTTGTATAGTCACTATGTCCCCACACTAATAGGTGTAGGATATTGTGGGGCAGGAAGAGGGTAACACTGAAGATGACATAAGAGTTATTGCAGCTTCTATCCAATTTAAGTTTTTTTTTTATCATCATAGTCTTCTACAATATTTCATGCAACCTTGCTTTTTACCATTAACCTGCCATCCTTCCGACACTTTGTATAATGGTGCTTTATACTTATATTACTCAAAATCATGCTTGAAAGTGCTTTAAAAGACAGTGGGTCCAGTTCTTATTTTAACTCTCAAAAGACTGTTCAGATTGTCATGGAACCTATGGTTTTATAGTTACAATATCCTAAAATCTGAATGTATACAATCTGGGGATACAGTATAGGTGACGTTGAATTTGGCTTCATTTCCCCTATGAGATGTAGCACACTAGATTAGGTATCTAAATTATTATAAATCAACTATTAAAACATTTCAGCATCAACTTTTTTAAATATGGATACTACAAATTATGAAAAGTTCCCTAGACACATTATGTTTTCAAATGGGAAAGGATGTAATGTAAATGGACAACCCAGATATGGCAATAAGTTTATTTTTCAGAAAGGTGCCATTGCAAGTACCGCACAGAAAACACACTGCTATTTTCAGATGTCAATACTGAACAAAAGCATTGTAGCATGCTGCCTTATACAAAGAAACTGGAGAACATTTCCCAGCCAGTAGGACCCAGAAAACAAAATGGGTTAATGCCATTGGTTGGTGTAAAGTGTTTGACTCACTCAGCAATCTAATTGGCTGTGTTTACCTGAGAGAGTTAAGTGCAATCCCTCTACAGCCCCTGGGCTGCTCTAAAAGGCAGGCCTAGTGAAGGGCACAAGCAAGCAAGAGATAGAATCCCTGTCCCATTCTGCAGGGAGCCTGTGTGAACACTTGACTTGGCACAGACTGAGAATTGAAGCAGCCCTCTCGATGGCCTGAGACTGTTTCCCTGACCACACAGGTTGGCAGTCAGTATCTTGAGGATTCCCGAACCTTCGGGTGAAAAAGTACAGTGCTGTCCACATCACAGACCTGCTCCTTCACATTATTTGCCCAGTTCTCCTGTGCTGTCCTGCAGAAAAAAACAACAAAAAACCCTCACCAGCACTATTTTAGTGAAAGCCTCAAGCAACTGAAATAGACCTTTCCCAGCCCAGCTCCAGATCCTAAGGATCTGGACCTGTGAAGTGGCTGTATCCATAGGAACATGGCAGTGTTGCTACTGGAGGTAAGTATCAAGTTTCCTCTTGATGTTGTCGAAGGAGTCTTCTCCCAGATAGTCAGCCTGGCCCTGTTCCCACCGCTCCTTCCGTTCTTCGGAGGATACAAAAGGCTGCACCACTGCTGAGAAGTCCCCCAAGGACAGGTGTGACATGGCTCCCGAGACATCTTCCTAGAAAGGAGAGCAGAGCCAGGTCCTTCCATAAGAGCATGACATCAGACCAGTTTTACAAGCATATGATAAGTTGGAGGTGAGAAAAGTCAGGATGAAATATCATGCAAAGTAGCTGAAACGGGAAAAGTGTCGCACATGAAACAAATGAAGAAAGAAAGGGAAACGGAAAAAAAGACACAGGAAGACGAGGGTCATATGATTTTTTTCCCTAACAACATGGAGACTTCTCGACTCAGGGAAAACATTGGGACACAGTGATTGGGGTTAATGTTTAAGTTCTGCATACCTTTCTACAGAAGCCACAAGAGAAAGCCAGTGTATAGACCAAGTCTGAAAGCTGCAAACAGTTCATTAGAAAGTGTAAGATGGCTGGGTAAGGGAACACAAGTCTCATGCTAACTTCTCAATCGGTGTGGGCTTGGAAAGGTTGAGAACTTAAACAGGATGACTCCGGAGAGGCTAGCCCTGGGAATAGAATCTAGCCAGATTCACCTCAAACACAAGTTGTCAAGCAAAAACTAAATGGTTTGAGGCTGCACCCAACCTGAAGGCCTGTCCAGAACTATTGCCAAGGTGCATCCGATGTAGCTTCTGTGCATTTGCTTACAAGAGCAATTGATATCTTCACCTTTCTTTCCTTGGTTCAAAATGTCCAGTCCTTGGGGTTATGGAAGGAACATGGCAAAAGTAGAGGAAATGGAGTAAACCTACTCTCATTAACTTCAGTACTTATTAGGTGTATGTAGCCCCCTTTAAATAAAAGTCTGAAGTAAGACAGTACTGGAAATCTTCAATAGAAAGGAAGGTGAATGACTATAAGTGGTGTTTATAACCAAGGACTTGGTAGAACAGAAATTTTTATGGCCTGTTGATTTGTGTGAGAACATAAATTTATATGTATACATATATTTATATATATGCCTCTAAACAAACTAGTGATATGTGGTATTAGGAGTTGAGTTGTAATAGCTGGTCTGGAATTAGACCTGCCTTTGCCTTCTGCTTGCAACAGGTTTTGGAGGCCACATCTTCCAGAATGGCCATATCTTTTTCATCCAGATAACAATCTCAGACCTGGACTGGAATCCTGTTACTGTCTAGTTCTGTTACTGTCTAGTTTGATACAAACTGAAAAAAGTTAGATAGCTACTTTCCACCCTTAGTTTATCTGTGCAGATTGATGCCACATATGGTCTGAGCATTGCTGGGAATGGCCCCAAAACCAAGTGGGTGGAGTGAGAAGCTGTTAATTTTTTTTATTGTTTTGAGGCCATACCTGGTATAGCAGTGTTCAGAGCTTACACCTAGCTCTGTGCTCAAGGATCATTTCTAGTAGGGCTTTAGTACTATATGTGGTTCTGAGATTGAACTCAGGTCAGCCTGGATAAAGTGCAAGGCAAGTACTTGGCCTTCATAAAACTCCAGCTCAAGAACAGCTTTCTTAATCACTCAGTGGATGCTCAGTTCCACACTACTCTGCTCCACACAAGAACTCCGTGACCAATACAAACATACATGTTAGTTATTTTCCCATTTCTCCTTATATCTTGGTCCAGTTCTAATTCGAATATAAGGCTAAGATCTGTACCACAGCAAAGGATCTTTTTATGTAATCTTACAGACTAAGAATTATACTATATATCAATCAGTCAGACCACTCATTGGTTTCTGGCCTTTATAAAGATGTAACAAAAGTTTGATTTCTCCTTTTCCAATAGAGGAAACCTTCTGATGTATGTGAAGACACTATAAGAGGTTTCTGGGACTGTTAGGATAACTGTCACCTGCCCCTTGTAAAATGACCTTTCAAAACTTCTCTATAACCACAGAAGTAACCCTTGAGAGTATTTGCTCTTGTTCCTTTCATCATGACTTTTTGCTGTAAATATATTCTAAACAGAAGGTTAAAAATATATTCTAAAAATATGTATACTTAAAAATATATTCTAAACAGATGGTTAAAAAAATGACCCCAGAGAATCCTTCAAGTCCACAGGAGTGACCTCTGAGCACATCAAAGTACATTTATTTTCAAAAACTGAAAATTTGTCTAGACTATGGCTTTAGGAGTAATCCCAATATTTTACAGTGTTATTACAAGTTTGTAGATACCACCAAAGCCCTTTCTTATGCTCTTAGATGTAATGCAAATGGTTGTTTTCGCTGGTTTTTTTAATTTTCCCCTGGGCTTCTATCCACTAAGTCTTCTTTATCAAAGTTTCGATAAGAGCTCCCATCTCTGCTGCTATATCGAATTTTCAAAGCACAGCCTGAAATAGCATGGAAGAAGGGAATAAAACTTACCACTGTCAGGTAAGTGGAAGGGTCTTGAACAAGACCATGCTGCTGAAGCACAGGCAAGACACTGCTGGTGAAGACATTCCACCATAGCTGGAGAAACTCTGGGTGCGCCATGGTGGGGTCCTGACCCTCGCTTCTGACGCTTTTTGTTTTAGGGTCATAGGTATAATTCCACGGCTTGATTCGTCCCAGGAAGTGCACTACTTTGGCATTTGCACCAAACCTGCCAAGAGAACAGTTAGTGGATTCTCTTCAACAACTAAAAGACAATAGAGCCCAGTGAGAGAGTGCAACAGGAAGATGCTGGCTTGCCAGCAACTGGCCTGGCTTGGATCCCCAGCACTGCTTACGGTCTGCCAGTCCCACCAGAACTGATTCCTGAGCAAAGAGCCAGGAGTAAGGTTTGAATACTGCGAAGTATAGTACTAAACTGAACATTCATCTATGTCTACACAACTTGGACAGAATTTTCACTACCAAGATAGAAATACACTGGAAAAGTTTCCACTGGAGAAATAGAATGGGTGAGCCACCACAAGACCTGTGCTATTTTGCCATCAGAAGGGATTTCTGCACATGCATGGATGGGTACACAGTTGTGCTCTCCCCTTCTCAGCTGCATTTGTCATCATGCGGAGTCTGACCTGTCTTCTCTATGTACATACAATATTTGACCTTTTCTACTGTGTTCCCTTCTGGAACCATCAGCCTGCCCAGGCTCAGTCACTGTTGGTAGACATTGGTGCTTCTCAGAGTGAACTGAGAAAAGGCACAGGGGCTACTCCTAACTTGGTGCTCAGGATTCACTCCTGGTACTGCTAAGGGGTGGTGAATCTTGAGATGCAGGGAATCGAGCCCAGCCTCTGAATGGAAAACCAATCACTCAGGCACCAACGATGCTTTTGTAAGGCCCATAGTCACTACTTCCCCAGTCCTGCAGGTCCTGAGAAGGCCTGGCTGCAAGATACAATGGGAAGTGCTCTCCCTGGGCAGAGACTGGAGGAAAGGAGAACACTGGGAAGGTTAGCTCAGACGATTAAACCGTGGTCGAGTGGATGGATTCCAAGGAATGGTGGTGTCAGAAATGCAACCAGGAACAGCCTGGTGTGATTTTTCAGCACAACTAACAATAACAGCAAGTAGTCAAGATGCCTTTCCCAGACTACTGCTATTAGGGCCTGTTGTGGGTGTGGGCTTCTACACTGCTCCCCAATGGCTTTTTTTTTTTTTTGCATGTCTGTGTCTATTTTACATTTTTTTTAATATGCTAGTATGTTTCCAGAGGGCTTACTTTCTTTTCCAAGCACAGTTGCTATAGGACAGTTCATCCATCCAGACATAAACAAAGTGTTTGGTGTCTTTTTTCATTTAGGAATGAATATCAGGCTCAGAGTACCACATGGGAGGCCAGGAATCAAACCTGGGTCAGTCACATGCAAGGCAAGTGCCCCACCCATTGTCTGGCCCCAAACAGAGGGTTTTAGGGGGTTTATCTATAGGTGCCCAAATTGAGCAGGAAATGACAGCACATGGATCAAAACAAGGCCATAGTTAATCACATTTCCTAGATCCCAAAACTAGTGGAATTTTCTCTTTCATGTTAGAGACCTCATGTCTCTGTATGCTCATTATTTCAAGTGGCTGTTTGGGGCCCATACTCTTCAAGGATAACCGTTGTGGCCAGTAGGTTTTACTAATGTGGCTGTGAATGCCCTGAAGACAGAGCTGCCTAGGGCCATTGAGCCAGGCAACAGGCACAGGGACAGGGTGTTCAGGGTTTGATTCTATAGGAGCCTATCCTGAAAGCTACAACACAGAGCCAGGGATAGCCCTTGAGTGTCACTGCATGTGGCCTTTAAATCCTTCCCAAAAGAAAATATTTGTATGGTTTATCTTAGTGTATCTTCAGGACAAGTATGAGAGGGGAGCCAAGGCTGGGGGAAGTAGTGGTAGCAGGGTGGGGATATAGAGAGGTCTTTGCAGCTCACAAAAAGATATGTGATGGGGATGGAGATCCTGCCTGGCAGGGTAGTCCCGAATCAAGATTTTTTAAGCACAGCCTTAGACACCCCTGGAATTGTCGGGAATTAGCTGCAGAGAGCTGTCCATAGATGAAGTTTCCACCTCCAGTGAGCCTAGGAAGATGGGAAATACCCCAAATGTAGCCACTGGCAGAGCCATGAAAAGTCATTAAGGGACCCATGCTAGGGCACTGGCACTGGAAGACAGCCCAGGGGCAAGCACTGTTCTGGCACGTGGCTGACCTAGGTTCATCCTCAGCATCCCATACAGTCCCCTGAGCCTTCCAGAAGTAACCCAAATTTTCTATTTTAATCAGTGTTATAAAGCCACTACATCCAGAGGAAAGGAGAAACCAGATCATAAGAAAAATGCTTTCACCCCGCTCTTGTTTCAAAAACACACTAGCCTCTATGACAGTTTTACTCTAGAGGGGAAGAGTAGGACAGGATATTTTTCTAGCATAATCTCCGTCGTCAAAGAACAGCCATCAAGCACAGGCCAGAATGTCTCCCTCCCGCATGAAAACAAAATAGCCGATGAATAAGCAGGGAAAATATTGATGTGAGACAATAAAAGTACAAGTGACCTTGCCCCAGAATAAAGCTGTCCAAAAGATTCCCTGACTCATGGCTTGATTTATCTACCAAACAACCAGCCAGGGATCATAAAAAAAAAAAAAAAATTCGGGTTCCTATCACAATTGTCTCTAGATTATTCAGCGTCATTCATTCTGACCCAGTAATGGGGATTTGTGTTGCATACAAGATTTGTGTCTCCAAATAAGTTTTCTAATTTTAACCTGAGAAATTCAAAAGAGATATCCAGGTCACAAGACAGGGTTTGAGGCCTGGCCAGTGAGAACACCATTGATGTGAGCTACGAAAGTGATCCCCGTGACCTGGTGTAACCGACACACCAGAAGGATTTTCATGACTTATTTAGCAGTTGAGAAATGTGTCCAGGGACGTGTGGGGATGAGCATAGCATCTCTTCACACCTCTTAGAAAAGGGATGGATCAAGGGGAGCCCCCAGACCCCTTGTGTCCTGATCCCCCCCACGTACTCCATCACCTTATCTTATTTTTTCATACACTGGCGCTCACATCTAGCCACTCATCCTCTGCCCCAAATACCCCTCCTCACCTCCACTTCCCAGTGGCACACTCAAGAGGGCTGCTGAGGGTGGGGGGGACTGTGGAACACAGCGAGGGGCTGACCCACCACCAGATGCTGATTTCAGCACCAAACAGCTGCAAGCCCCCAGGAATCACTTGGTGCTTACCAATCACACCTGCAAGTGTGTGCAAGACCTTTCCCCACACCATCTGACCAAGCCAGGCTCCCTCTGCAAAATACCCAGGAATCATCAGGTATGAGGGAGAGATCCATAGGGAACCTCTGCTTGCTTGCTCATTCATACCTTCATTCACTCATTCATTCATTCACTCATTCACTCACTGTCTTCAGGTGGTGCTGACTAGAAACTAGCTCCTCTCCACACTCACCTGAGTAAGCCCATCCCAAACTTTACCCACCACACACCTCCTACACCCCTGCCTATCATTGGCCTTCTAGGTCCGGCACCATTCTAGGGCTCACTTGTCCTCTTTAGCTTCTGCCCCTCTCCAGAAGTGCTTCCTCTTCAGCACCCCTTTTTCCTGGCTTGTGCACTACCTCCCTTACCCCAATTCCCTGTCCAGCCCTTCTTCCATACCACAGGACTTGGCACTGTGTATTCTAGCCAGAAAGATTATTTCTCAAGACAAATGCCAAAGCTAAATACCACCCAGCCTTCACCCCAATGTAACTCTATTTACCCAGTCCATAGTACTCCAACAAGCATCTCAAACTTAGCATAGTCATGACATCTGCTGTCAATCTCAGCCACTTCTAATTGGCATCACCCATAGGCTTTCTCATCCCAACCTGTTGGGGGGCAGTCCCCTGAGTCCCCCAAATCAGTAACCATGGACATCTCTTAGCTCTGCACTCAGGAATCACTCCCAATGGGCTCAGGGGACTATATGGATGCTGGGGCCTGAACTTGTGTTGGCTATGTGCAAGGCAAACACCCTACCAGCTATACTATCACTCTGACCCTGAATTCCCTCATTTTTAATATTGACAACTAAGCTTGTGTGTGTGTGTGTGTGTGTGTGTGTGCGCGCGTGTGTTTGTGTATCGCACTGGAGCTGCTCAAGGGCCTCACCCAGCAGTGCTCAGAGGGCACTACTGGGGGTCCTTGGGAACCATACACAGTACTGGGATTCAAACCACTGCCTTACTGCAGCCCCAAGCAAGGCAAGTCTTTACCTCTGCGCTATCCATCTGGCCCAACAATTCAGTTTTAAAATACAAAGAAGTTCTATAAGGGAGACAAACTTATATGTGGCACAAAGAGATGCTACTGACTCTCTGGTGGAGACCCTGAGAAGGGTCTGAATGCCTCAACTCCACTGACACACATCACTCTCCCTGCTCTGGCCCTCTCTGCCAAGCTGTGTGTATAGGAGACACTAGATGGGCAGAAGTGGGGGCTGCTCTTCTCAGAGACACACTGAGAGCTGGGGTCCTCGGACCAGTCTGCTAGGCTGAGAAAGGGGTTATCTGGGACACCAGACCTCACTACCTCCAGAAAGAAGTCCCGGAAACTCCATTCCATTTGCCTCCTACACTCCAACCACAGCAGCCCATTTAGGCATGAACAGGAGACTTTGGCAAGTCCTCAGTAGACAAGGCCAAAGACCTATGTAGCCTCTGCAGTGCTCACTGAGCATTATGTTCTCTAGACCACCTGGTCCTGGACTGGATCTGGCCTTACAAAAGGAGACTTAATCTTTGGAGGGTAAGCAATGCTTACCCTCTACTGCAGAACAGGGAAATTGGGTGCATGGTTAGGAGCTTTGGCAGGAGTAAGATCCTTCGAAGCTAAAATGCACAACCAGCCAGAAAATAGTTGAAAGAGATCAGACAAGATCTCAAGTGAACAGGCCACATTCCCAAGAAAGAAACAACACATACAGCTGGGGCAGATTTGAGCACAGTGACCTTGTGCACAGAAAACTTGTTACTCTCTAGACCCTGTTTTCGGAGAGGGGACCAGGCAGACTTCCTAACAAATTTCTAGCAAGGCATAACAGGGTAAGTTATACTACTGTCTCTACAAATCATTTGGCAACTCTAGTTCTGTAATCAGTCTCACCAGTTCACTGGTCTGATAGTTTGAAGCAACATCCAGATATACTGTGTTGTTCCCAGACTTCCTCTGAGGGACACAGGACAGACCCGTTTTCAGTTCGTGAATAAAGCATAAAGTGAAAATGAAAGTTAAAATGCCAGATTCCAAGAAAGAACAGCTAGATCTCAGCTGGCCCCAACCACAGGCCCATCTCCAAGTGTGGGTGACCGCAAGATCCCCCAGATAGAGAAAAGGTCAAGGACTGAGATAGTCAAGGAAAAACACATTTACATACGTGTACCCCAATGCACAGATCACAGTTCAACTCAACAAGGCTACACAGAGCACCCCTTGCCTCAGGTTATGTTGTGATGAGTCTATTCTTGGCTTCATAGAACAGAGGACTTGGCTTTATAGAAGCCAGGCTGGGTCTTCATACAAACGGTGAAGGCAATGGGTGCTTTTCCTCTGCTATGTTCTATATACGTGGTAGGCTGAGATAAGCTCCATGCCTGACTCCAATTCTTGCTGTGGTTGATTTTTAACTAGATCAGCCTTTAGTGGCACCTTCATATAATTACGTAAGGCTCCCTGGCTTCCAGATCTTCCAGGCTCTAAGATCCTGAAGGCTAGCCTTGGGGACCTCCTGGTAGATGAAGTCAGTAAGACCTTTTTTTTTTGGACATGCAGGGGGTTAGGGCCTGTGACAGAGGCTGGCTCAATTTCTAGCACGACATAAGGTCCTTTGAGGAACACTAGAAGTGATCTAAGAGCAGAGTGAGGAGTAAGTCCTGACACCACTGGGTATGGCCCCCAAACAAGCAAAGGCATACAAAAACCCTACTCTCAACACTTCCACCTAGCACAAGATGCAATAAGTCAGAGGCTTCACAGGTGCCTTTCTGTGTGCTAGTAGCACCCACAATCCCAGGGAAGGTCAGGGCCATTTGGAATCTGACAGCAAGAGGGCCAGTAGCTTGCCCTAATGCTGATCAGGCACAGCGGCCAGGGCAGGACTCAGGGCAGGCTCAGGCTCTCTGCACCCCATTTTATAGCCACAGTCACTCTCTTCCCCTACACCCTTCCCAGTGGGACAATCCCTGTGAGAAGAACAAACATATGGCCTCTTTCCCTATAGACGACCCACAACTCAGCCTGGTTTTGCTGTGGTCTCCTTGCAGGAATGGGGTGTAGACAGCCCCAGTAAGAGTAGCAGATAGCAGTGACTCTGCAGGTCACCCCCGCCCACACCCGTGTGTCAGTTCCTCCCAGCCCAGGGCAATGCCCCAAGTGGATTTCCAAAATTAGCACTGATCCTTCGGAGCTAGTCTGAACTATTTTGGTCATAGTACTCTCCGGGGCTGTTTTGATCGGAGAAATTCATGTAGGGGCTAAGAAAGCTGCTGATTTTGAGCAGAACTATCTACCCCAAATCTCCCCTTCTTTCATTCTGACACCCTTTTTTCATTCTGACAGTCTTTAGTAAGAAACAGGAGTAGTGTCTCTGCCAAACAGGTTACCCCTATAAAGCGTGAGGGCTCAAGAGTTGGGGTGTGTGAAAAATGTGCAAAGGGGTCCCTATTGATAGACATGACTTCAGGGGTCACAAGACGTGAATAATGAGAGAGGTGGGAGCTCAAGTCATCTGTGAGGATGGTGTGAGCTGAGTCTCTCCAGCTACAGCAAACCCATCAACAGCACAAAGAGCCTCATCATTCCGGCATGGAAAGCCCTATCATCTTGTCCCCATGAGGGTAACATGCCCCACTTCACATGCTCCTTTCTCTGTGCTCACTGGCTGGTGGCTCAGTGACTCCCTGCCAGAAAGGATGTGTATGCCCTCATGCAGACACCCATTTCAGATTGAGAGTCCCATAAAGAGGGGCAGGGTGAGAGAAGGGGCTGGAACAGAAGCTAGGCCAACTCCTAGGGTAAGAGCAGTGCTTCTCAAATAGTAGGGCATGCCCCCCAGGGGAGGCTCGAGGCTCGAGTTTGACCTCAGCAAACACTGTCATAACAAGCTAAGCCCTGTGTTTATGTCTCTGGAGCTGAGAGTTGCTATATCCTGCTTCAAACCCCACTTTGAAAAGCTATGCATTGCAAAACATGCTCATTGTAGCCATCAATCCAGACATCACCTCTGATGAAAAAATTAGCTCAAATTATTTTATATATTTTTGTTTTGCAGGTTAAAGTTTTTTTTAAATAAAGATACTATTTACTGTTCCACGGGGGGTGCGCAAAAAATGTTTTCTTCTTCTTAGGGGACAAGACAAAATAATTGAGAAGCACTGAGTTAGAGGCAGAAGTGCCACTCAATGCCATCCATCAGGCTTACCTCCCCTCACCTTCCTGCTACATACACACACACACACACACACACACACACACACACACACAAACCTGAATGGCTAACATTCCTTTACCTTCCCATTATATGTGTTCTCTCTCTCTCTCTCTCTCTCTCTCTCTCTCTCTCTCTCTCTCTCTCTCTCTCCCTCCCTCCCTCCCTCTTCGTCCCTCCCTCCCACCCTCACTCCCCCTTTCTCCCTCGCAGGAAGAGTCAATATGAGGTCCCTCTGCTCTGATGCCCAGAGAGCAGGAGCTACCCAGACATGGGGCAGTATGGACAGGTGCCCAGTGGGCAGGGCGGGGCCAGGCCAGAGCTTTGCTGTCCAGCTGGGGCTCCTTTCAACACAACTAAATCATCACCTCTGATGACTCAGGAGTGCTGGGCAAAGGGAATGGATATTCAGGTGCAGTGCGCCCTGAACTCCCTCAAATTGACCCATGATGGGGACCCCAGGACTTCTCCAGACCCCTCCCTCAGCCCCACGAACTTGCAACCTCAGATAGTGTGGGAGACTCTGGGGAAGCCCACAAAGGCAGAGGGGTTGCTTGCTGCACTGGGAGGGGTTGTGAACCCATGGGTGTCCTCACACCTGCAGCTTGTTCTGAATTTGCAGGGAGTCTGGATCCTGAGTTTTGAGGTCACATCGGGTCTGCATCCTGCCTGCATAATGTCCATAAATCCAGCCTGACCATAATGTCCCTCTTTACTGATGACAGAACAGGGGTCGCACATCTCCAGAGTCTGTGAGGGTTGCTAACTGCTTCTGTGCAACTCTACCATGTTCTAGAACATTGCTTTCCTCCTGGGTTCATCGCCCAAAGAAGGAGATGTCTCAAAGTTCTCTGCTGGCCCCCTCCTCATCATAACCACCCCATGCCCAGAGCACTGGAGTCTCTCTTTCCCACCTCTCCTCTTTCTGGGAATTTGGTCCATTTGTCCATACTTACGCTTTAAAGGCCGGGAGGTAGGAGTAGATGGAAATGCTGCTGAGGTTATAGAGAAAAGGCAGGTGTTTCCGGATATCTGTGGTCGCCCAGTTGCTAAAAAATGTGTTCAGTAAGCCCTGGTCCCCACCTGGAAAAGAAAAGAATCAAAGTGTCACCTAGACCAGGTGCCCCAGAACTACACAAGATATGCCACTGGGCCTTTCAAAAGGTTTGCCCACTCCATTGTACAGGAGAAATCCTACCTAAAGGTAGAGGAAAGGACTGCTGTGTGGGAGGTGACCTAGGGATGAGGGGACAGTCAAAGACACAATGATGGTGGGGTGAGCAGTACCTATATACCTCAATACCAGACACTTGAACACTCTTGTCATGCTGTCACTTAAGCTATGATTTAAAGAACTAAACATGAGCTAGAGTGAAAGTTCAGTGGGTAGAACACTTGCTTTGCACATGTGGTTGACCTGAGTTTGATCCCCAGCACCCCATCTGGTTCCTGCTCAGAAGTGATCCCTGTACAAGAGTAAACTCTGAACACCAGTGTGTGTGACCCAAGACTCAAAAACCAAAACTGAAATTAAAAGATTTGCTTTCCCCCTTTCTTTCCCTTCTGGTTATGGCAAAGACTGGGTGAGGGTCACCTCCACTTGGTTGCGGTGCTATAAAATAAACTTTTGTTTATTTACAGTGCCAGGCTCATGTGTGGTGTGGAGGTGGTGGTGCCAGAAATGAGACTTGGGCCTCATGTTTGTAAGGCTCTGTCACTGAGTCATGCCCAGAGCCCTTTCAATATAACTGGAGGAGAGAGGATTGGACTATAGGTGATGATCAAGACTCTAGTTCTGACTCTTTGCTCAGGGATCACTCCTGGTATGGCTTAGGGAACCATTTGTGATGTTGAAGATCATTGAAATAACCAGCTATCACTCTATCCAGGATAATTTTTCTTTGCTTGTGCTTGTTACTCATGGACTGGAAGTACCTCTGGATTGGTCCTTTGCCCCTACCTGTTCTCCATTCATGTATGTGTAGGGACCTGGATTGGAGCACAATTCAAAGCAGAATGCAAATAGAGGCCCAGTCATGCCACATAGCTAAAATGGCTGCCATTCCACTACCAACACATCCAAATTGTCATCCAGTTTGTTCTAGTGGTGCTTTTCCTTGTGAAAGTTTTACATGAAGTTCAGATTCCCATCAATATGGTTTTCTTGAAGCTGGTGGCTGACAAGGCCAAGACCTCCTCAATGAGAGATGGGAAAGTCAGAAAGCTGGGGATATCTAGGATCTGCTTTACAACTCAGAGCAAATAACAGAGTCCAAGTCTTCATTCCTAGACTGCCCATCAGATCGTCAGCTATTGTCCCATCATCCAGGCTGGGGCTCCAGTTTTGTATCCTGGTTGGAAGCAGCAAGTGGCTAGGACCTTCTCATTCAGCAATGGAACTGGGTTTGCACTAATATGTGCTGGCAGAATTGGTAAACTCGCCCATAACTGTGTGCAGGAGACATGCCTCTCTGTGTCTGCTGAGTATGGGGAAATAGATCTGGCTTAAAGATTAGTTCTGGGGTTTCTGCCACATGAATGATTCCCCTAAATGTGCTCATCAAAAGCTTGGCCCAGGTTCAGCAATCCAGGCCAACTTGTTTGCATATGAAAATCTGAGCAGCACTGAGCCAGGATCTTTTAGAGAAAGACTTTCTTTTATTTAATGTAATGGTATCAGAGACCACAATGCTCGAAAAGAACATTTCTATAGAAAATGTAAAAAAGTTATAAGGTTTGAAAAGGCCTAATCGATGGGATGAGCTGGAGCTGGCCTAGTTCTCAAGGGGTTCTTCATCTAAGGAGGGGAGTGAGGACAGACCCCAAGGAAATGAAGTAAAATACACTTAGGGTCAGGGAGACAGGACAAGAAGGCACTTGGGGCTAGAGCCATAGCACAGTGGTAGGGCGTTTGTCTTTCACGTGGCTGACCCAGGACAGACCAGACCTTGGTTTGATCTCCAAGTCCCATATGATCCCCCAAGCCAGGAGCACATAGGCATGAGTCATCCCTGAGCGTCACTGGGTGTGACTCAAAAAAAAAAAAAAAGTAAGGTACTTGCCTTGCATGCAGTTGATTTTGGTTTGATCCCCAGTACTGCAATGGTTCCCCAAACACTGCTGGGAGTGATCCCTGAGCATAGAGACAGGGAAAGTCCCTATGCACTGCTGGCTCTGTGAAACTCCCCCACAACAATATATATGCAACACTTCTGGGACAAAGAAAAGTCCAAAGAGCTATCAGGAGCTTCTTGGCCAACAATGCTTGGCCAACTGAAATGTGTGTTCAGTGTGAGAGTACAATGCTGCCAGGGCCCTATCGAGCTGGGGTGGAGGGCAATACTAGGGGTCTCCGGAGCCACACCCATGGATATTTAGGGTCAGTGTGATGCTGGAAACTGAACTCAGGACAGATGCATGGGAAATCTGCACCCTAACCACCGAACTGTCCCTTAGCTCATATCTCACTGCTTCAATAGTGGATCACAAATCCCATACAAGGTCATATAACTGAATGTGACGATTGCAAAAACAAACTGGCAATTCAGAGCTTTCTGAACACATAAAGACTAGAAACTGTATTCAAGCTCAAAGGAATCAGGAAAGAAAAGTTTGATTCTGTTGACATTTCTGGGGAAAAGTATCCAATTAGGAAGGCAGCATGGAAGAATCCAGGCTCTCAAGGACAAATAGATATACCCAACTGGAAATACACCCCACTTGGTAAATGCACTTGGAAAGTGTTCACTATAGTTCTTCCTGACTATAGAAAGCAAGTCAGCATTACTGAATTGCAGTCCAGGCCAGCCCAGGAGTTAATGTATTTAACATTTCCACATTTCCATAGGGAAATGTAGGCCCTATATGGACTAAAGGTTTTATGTCTCTCAGGTTGACCAAGAGCAATGTACTTGAAGCCCAAGAACAGTGGGTTAGTTGGTCATAAACCACAGTTTGGGGTTTCCCCTTAAGGAAAGATTAGTTTTAAAAAAAGAATGAATCCATAAAGAGAACTAGAATTCTTGGCTTCAATTCCACTTTCTCAGCCCCAGGCTGGTTATCCTGCTCTACATTTTTTTTTATCATTTAGAACTGGTAAGAACCATAATTACATAATTCATTGCATAATAATGAAATGTCTGCAAGGTCTCATCAGAATAAGCTTTTATGGAGGTGGGGCAAAAAAAATCTCTATTATTTACCAGTCTATTCTGGGCCTGTTAATTGAGTATTCTGCCCTGGTCAAAAATGATAATATTTTTTTGGTTTTTGAGTCACACCCGGTGGAACTCAGGGGTTATTCTTGGCTCTGAGCTCAGAAATCACTCCTGGCAGGCTCAGGGGACCAGAAGAGATGCTGGGATTCAAACTATAGTCCATCCTGGGTTGGTTGCTTCCAAGGCAAACTCCCTACCGCTATGCTATCTCTCTGGCTCCTGAAAGATGATATTTTTTAAAAGTGCATTTCAGTGAACTACATGAACTCTGGAAATGTAGGCAAAAGTAATATTTCCAAGAATATTTCCAGATCCACAAACCATGCAAAACTCTCAATTGTGCTCATTCAAATAAAGTTTGGTTCTGGGAGAAGGGCAGGAGTGAGAGACAAAGAAAGAGAAAGAGAAAGAGAACAAGAGAACGAGAGAAACTGGCAGTCTTTCACAAAGGAGGAAAATGCTGGCTGCTAGCAGAGGAACCCGTTTTGCATAAGTCATCAGCATGAAGACCAGGTCAAAGAGCTTCCTGGATCTGGGAAACATTTTCATGAATGTTGAAGTGTGCAGCCACTGAGAGAGACAAGGAACATGAACGAACACACACACACATACACACACACACACACACACACACACACACACACACACACACACACACACACACACACACACACCAGCCACAGTCCAGAGATAAGGGTCCGCTACATTAAGAAAGTATTCGCACATAGCAAAAGAGAAAAAGAGCTCTTTGAAGAATCAAGCACTCTTCTTTCATTCCCAGTGCATGGAAGAGTTTTAGTTTTATTTATCTATATTTTTGTCTTGGGAGAGAATTATGGGGCTACATCTAGTGTACTCAGGGTCTATTCCCAATTCTTGTGCTGTCACAGATTGCTCCCAAAGGGGGCTCAGAAGACAACAAAGCACTGAGGATTCAACCCAGGTTGGCTGCCTGCAAGACAAGGATGCAAGACAAGCACCTTAACCTCTGTACTATCTCTCTGATCTAGCATGTTTGCTTTTCATCAGTGCTTATTTCAACATCCTTTTTATCCAATATGAATTAATTGATGTTAGCGCAAGACAGAATAGTCTGATTTTCCAAGTATTTGAGAACATACACAAAGAGCCACACATAGCTAAGGTTCGCAACAGTCCAGTGTCCTGAGCAGCTGTCATGGAAGGAGTTAGATAATCAGAGAACCAGGTGAAACACGTATCAATCTCCTGGCTCTTGAGTCAGCCAAGTGCTATCTTGAAATCCCGCTCTCCATTCTTCCTTTTTCCACCGGGTCAGTTTGAAGGCAGCTTGCCGCAAAGATTAGGGCATCCCTGAGATAAATGTCACACTTTAATGACATTTGACACCAGCTTTCTGATAACTAGTATTTCCAGGCCAGGGATACAACTTAGAGGTAGAGTGCCTGGCATGCTTGCATGCAAGTGTGAGCTCTGGGTTTGATCTCTCTCTCTCTCTCTCTCTCTCTCTCTCTCTCTCTCTCTCTCTCTCTCTCTCTCTCTCTCTCTCCTCTCTCTCTCTCTCTCTCTCTCTCTCTCTCTCTCTCTCTCTCTCTCTCTCTCTCTCTCTCTCTCTCTCTCTCTCTCTCTCTCTCTCTCTCTCTCTCCTCCCCAATCACACAAGCACGCACGTACACACACACACACACACACACACACACACACATATATACCCACACCATACTCACATATTAGAAATAACTTTTAAAACCTTCTCATACTGGGGCCGGTGAGGTGGTGCTAGAGGTAAGGTGTCTGCCTTGCAAGGGCTAGCCAAGGAAAGTACCATGGTTCGATCCCCTGGCATCACATATGGTCCTCCCAAGCCAGGGGCAATTTATGAGTTCTTAGCCAGAAATAACCCCTGAGCATCAAACGGGTGTGGCCTGAAAAACCAAAAAAAAAAAAAAAAACACAAACAAACAAACAAAAACCTTCTCAGACTCTCTTGACCAGAGTAATAGCCCAGTGGATAGGGTGCTTGCCTTGCAAGTGGCTCACCAGGGTCCAATCCCTGGACCATCCTAGATGGTCCCTTGAGCATCATCAGGAGTTATTCCTGAGAGCAGAGCTAGGAATAATCCTTGAGTATTGCTGGGTGTGGTCCAAGAACAGAAAATGAACAGATAAAAACTAATGAAAAAACTCTCATACTCTTTTGGTTTACTCTATTCTCAAACACAAAAGAAAAGATCTTAACATTAAACTATATTATGATTACTTCAATTAGATATCACAACCTGCAAATAAATGACCTCCACAGAGGTCACCAGATTCTCTTTGAAAGGAAACCACACCTTTTACTCAGCACTTTTTCTTCTGTTGTCCAATATTGAACAATAGACCACAATTTTACTCCTTTAAACAAATTTAGAGTATTACAGTAATTCAATTACAGGATTGAAAAAAGAACAAAGGTGCTCTGAAATTAGAGCTGGAGAGATAGCCCAGCGGTAGGGCGTATGCCTTGCCTTCAGCCAATCCAGGTTTGAATCCCAGCATCCCATATGATCCCCTGAGCCTGCCAGGAGTGATTTCTGAGCACAGAGCAAGGAGTAACCCCTGAGCACCGCTGAATGTGACCCCCTCCCCCAAAAAAGATGCTCTGAATTGGAAAACTGGATCCCTCTTTTGGTTTAGGTCTTTGAAAAACAAGCACAGATGAAAGGTGACAGCAATTCTCAAGCAGAAGAAACCTGCCTTCAATCAAACCAGCAGTATCCTTCAGGAAAGCCTCAGAGTTCCAAATCAACCTGGATTTGCATGCAGATTGATTTCTTCCCAGCCAAGGGCATTCACTTCCAAGCCAAGAGTGAGTGGAGACAAAGGATCTATGACATCACTCCCTGGCTCCAGGCCTCTCTGGTTTACCAACCCTGTAGCCAGCATATTCAGCACTGTGTCGGTGTGTTTTTCTTTCATAAGAGCTATTGTTCAACTTTCAGGAAACGTGTAGCTTCAGCTCTGAAGTAAGTTGCAAAGAGAAACCAGAACAGGAACTTAGACATTAGGCGAAGGGAAATTAGACCGTTATATGATATGAAGAGGGATTGTAGCTACTAGCTTGGACATCTAACACATGGGGTGAGAAAAGGGGAGTTAAGATTCCCATTATCCTTTGCCATATTAGGATTTTTCTTTTGGCCAGCCAGAGGCTTCAGGGGAAGAGAGTGATTAGAGGGTTGGTGATTAGGTTCAGGACAGCCACATTCTTTCCCCTTAGGAGGCTCTGAAAGTAGCTGCAAATGCTAGGCCATCAGCAGCCTTCAAGATTGTCTCTGGACTATAGAGCCCATGCTTTAAATGTCCACAAGAGATTAAGCAGGACTCAGAAGATATTCAAACAAAGATAAGTCATTTGTAACTTGCTTTTAATCACGGTCAGGGGTGGGGATGAAGGCCTTGTGACTAGCAAAGCTGAGTGTTGGGGGTAGCATTGATTGTTGTCTATTAGACATGGCAAAGGAACTTCTGAAAAAACGGTCATCTTAGGGCCCAGCAGGCAGGGTGCTGAAAAGTGGACCCAGATAAAGAAATGGGACTATATTAAATTAGGAAGCTTCCGCACCTCAAAGAAAATGGTGACCAGGATACAAAGAATGCCCACAGAATGGGAGAAACTATTCACCCACACCCCATCTAATAAGGGGTTAAAATCCAAGATAGAGCTTAATAAAAAATAAAAATCGAACCCCATCAAAAAATAAACAGAAATTTCCTCAAAGAAATACAGATGGCCAAAAGGCACATGAAAAAAGTTCCACATCATTAATTATCAGGGATATGTAAATCAAAGCAACAATGGGATATCATAATACACCCAAAGACTGGCACACATCACATAGAACAAGAACCACCAGTGCTGGTGGGGATGTGGGGAGAAAGGAACTCTCATTCACTGCAGGTGGAAATGGCGCCTGGTCCAGTCTTTTTGGACAAAAACTGGAAACTGAGCTCTGATAGTACCCAGCAATACTACTTCTTGGAATTTATCCTAGAGCCCAAGAACACAATACAGAACAACCCTCTGCACTCCTGTTCATTGCTTACTATACAAAATAGCCATAATCTGGAAATAGTACAGGTGGGCCCAGTAGGCAAGATGCTATGATGAGAAGTGAACCTAGCTGTGAAGTCAGTGTATCATCAGTATCCATAATTCATCATATACAACAGAGGGGAGTAGAAGGGTGGAGTGGAGGATTCTTTGACAGGGCAAACTCCTCAGCCCAGCACATTAAAACCCCATGCCCCAAAGAGCCACTGTCTGTAGAATCTTAACATCTGGAGAAGAAGGTTATGTTTCCAGCAGCAGAATTAAAGTTTCAACGCATCCAGTGAAACACTCGGGTTAACAGACAAAACTCAGCCCTTCGCTGCACTCCAGTACCTGGACCAGAGCCCAGAAAGGGTAGCTCCTAAAGACATGCTGCTGAAGAATGAAAGGGCTCACTCAGCAGTGGCTGATTCTGGCTGCAAAAACCAGAGAGACATTTCTAGTCTGACTATTCTCACAGATTCTTGCCTTCAACAGCAAAAGCCCCAACTTTGCAGCTCCCTCTAGATTCCAGAGCAAGGCAAAAAATCCACCAATTGGTTTCTAGCTGTTAAACATTTTCTCTTGGGGTCCTGGTTACACCATTTGCCTTGTATGCAGTTGGCCCAAGTTCCAACCCTAGTATTGTGATATGGTCCTCAAGCACCACCAGGAAGTAATCTCTGGTTATAGTCAGAGAAATAGGTCCTGAATAACACCCAGTGTGGCCCAGAAAACCAACAATTAAAAAAAAAAGGAAAAGAAAAATCCTAGCCTACATCTTTACCATGGCCTGGCACACTGCCAAGTGGGATTTAAACTCTTGTCTCTCAACAAAAAAACTCTAACACTCTTTTCAGATCAGAGTTGCTTTAAAGCTTCAGGCCTATGGACCTCCTTTAGCATATGTTTGTGTTTCCTTTACTGGAGTTGAGAAGGAACACCAAATTTCTGGCAGGAGGACACTATTTCCTGTGAATCAGATGCTGAAGGTGAAGAAAGCTGTTTGTGGACAGGAAGGTTAAGACATGCAGAGGATCTTCAAAGCAAGGGCCCTCCCCTTCCTTTACACAAGGTTCAGGGCTAGAGGAGAAGCTAGTGGAAGAGTCAGGTGTCAAGGAACGGTGCTTCCGCTTCTTCCACAAGAGGGTAAGCATGAGAACTGAGAAGCAAGTCAAAGGAGAGGGGAAAGTCAGTTGGCCGTGCCTAGACCAGACCTATCATAGTTACTCCTGGAAGGCTGTCCCCGAGAACACATTTCTTGAAAGATGGGGCCTTTCTGCCAATATTCCTGCCTCCTATGGAGTATGCCAGGCTGAAGCCAGGAGATGTTGCTGATATGTGGTGCTTGCTTCTCTCTGTCGGGTGTTTGCCCTGCATGAGAAAAGATTTGGCAATGCCTCTGACCTCTCCCTTTTAGAGACTGTGAGCACTGTTCTGTAGTAGACCACCAACAATGTCTCCAGACATTGCTAGATGTAACTGGGGGCCCCAAGTAGCAATGTGCCCCACTCACAGGGGGAAAGCTGCTGCAGTAGATTAGGAACTAGTCCAACAGAAAGTCAAGGAGACTCAAACATCCACAAGTTTCAGTGACATTTCAGAGCATGGCCACAGCCCCCATGACCACCAGACTCACATCTCCATCTTGCCCACTTAAATTTTTTTTTCTATTTTTGCATCAAGACACACTAGATGTAGCTTTTAACTGAACAGATTAATCTTTCAATTTCCATTTGGGGACTACATCTGGCAATGCTCGGGCTTTACTCCAGGCTCTGGGTTCAGGGATCATTCTTGGGGTTCTTCAAAGGAGCCGTATGCAGTGCCAGAGATCAAAGTGGGGTGGGTTACATGCAAAACAAATGCCTTTTCTGCTAAACTATCTCCCTATCCCCTAAAATGGCAATGTTGCCTTTTTACTATATAGTTTCTTAAATAAAATGGTTCCTTCCATAGCACCTGGAGGTATTTGGGAAAGGCTAATTGTTGCCTCACTGTAAAACTCAGGGCTTTTCTGGGGGATGGAGACCCTAGAAATGGGGATGGAGAATCTGGGAGAGTGCTTGTACAGCTCAGCTCTGCCTAGTGAATCTCCCACCCCACACACCAGCAAGGCTTATGCCACAATGTCAAAAATACGACCCTGGGTTGGAGCAGTGGTGCAAGCAGTAAGGCGTTTGCCTTGCACGTGCTAACCTAGAACGATTCGTAGTTCCATCCCCTGGCATCCCATAGGGTCCTCCAAGCCAGGAGTGATTTCTGAGCGCATAGCCAGGAGTAATCCCTGAGCATCACTGGATGTGGCCCAAAAAGGAAAATAAAATCTGACCCTGAACTAACAAGGTAGAGCTTTCTTCCTAGATAAAATATTTAAGAGTCACCACATTGATTTTTTTTTTCAGTTACTTTTGCATGTTAACTACTGTTTGCTTTGTTATGGCCGCTCAAAAGACAGCTTCGAGCTTATTGTTCCAGAGACCTGAGTGAAGCAAAAATGTTCCTGCAAACTCATGCAGTCAAAAGTGTCTCAAGGATGAGGGCCCCAAGGCACTAACCACACACAAACCCGCCCTTTCCATGCCTCAGCATGCACCCTGCAGGAAAACATACACTAGATCTAGCTAGTGCTGGCCTTTGCAGGGGCCCACTTGGACACCTCCTAGATACCACACGCTCTGTACACAGCCCCATGGAGCATGAAACGCCACAGACAACAACCACCCACATAAACTACCTTCTGGTTCAAGCCTCCTGTGAGAATGAGTATGATGAATGAAAAAGTTTAGCTCTCAGGATCTCCATAGAGATAGGGTTTAATGAGAATTGCTAAAGCTCTGGGGTGGGTGGGGGTGTCTGCTTAGCTTCCGGATTCTGGAAAAGTTAAGTTAGGGCTCTTTCATCATGCTCTAATTTAACTTTGGAAGATTGAGGACAGGAAGTATTTGCATTACTCATGTTGAGAACAGATATATGAGCATAAACACACCATAGAGATTTCCCAAAGAACACAACCCAAAAGGCTGGCTACCTGCTCACCACTTCTAGATGCAAAGAACCACAGCAGCATAGAGCATCTGGGCCACTACATACCATCAAAACTCCCTCGCTCAGAAGCAAAGTGCAGCAGCTGGTGGTACGTATCCATGGAAGGTTGATATACAAAGACTCCAGAGTTGAAACAGTCAGGCCAGCCAGGGTCAGGGGCTGCGGATAATTCTTCTCTCTCAAAAAGGTCATCAATATTCGTCAGGACCTGATTCAAAAAAAAAGGGGGTAGGGTGGTGAGGATGGAAATTATCATAGAAATGTTTCTGCTCTGGGAACTGGAGAGATAGTCCAATAAGTAGGGCAGCTGGCTTGTAGGTCAATCCAGATTCAATACCCGGCATCCCATATGGTCCTCTGAGCACAGCCAAGTGTGATCCCCGAGTAGAGCCAGGAGTAGTTCCTGAGCTTTGCTGGGTGTGGCAAATCAAAATAAATATATATAAAACAAATGAAAAAGAAATATTTTGCTGCATGTCCTTTCTACGTTACTGGACACAGAGATGGGCTCTGGGCCTCATCTTGGTTACTCCCATGACAGCTGTCAGGCAGCTTGCTCTGCTCTCACCTGACACTTTGTTCCAGAGTCTTATCTCACAGGCTTTATCTTAACTGTACTGTCGAGTCCAAGCATTTGACACATGCCAAACCGGCCTCCATAGAAACTCACCAGGATCACAGTCTCTCAGCCCCGTAGGCCATACTTACCAGGGTGTCTGCATCCATGAACACACACTTGGAGTACTGTGTCAAGGACCAGCAGTGGAGCTTAGTCAATGTTACCCCCAATTCAGGCCTCTTCATTAAGGTCAGATGAGCAGAATCCCCACTGTCCAAGACGTCCACCATGATGACTTCATCAAAGATCGTCTCCAGAGCTTTTCTGTCAAAATTCATTCCAGGAAACATCACTTAGCATTCTTTCTTGTCAAGTCACTGCCTTGCATGAATCGTGCTCTTATCAGTCTACTGAACAACCACCACAGCCATCTGCAATGCTGATATAAATACAGGCCTTTCAATATGCCCTAATTTGCTTTAGGATATGCCACACCAATTCATACTGAGTGCAGGAGATTTCACCAAATAAGAACTGCTCAGGGCTAGAGCAATAGTACAGCAGGTAAGGTGCTTGTTTTGCCTGTGGTGGACCCAGGTTCCACCAGGTTCCCTAGCATCCCACATGGTGCTCTGAGCATCACAAAGGGCGATAGTAAATACAGAGCCAGAAATAAGCCCTATGCACTGTCAGGTGGGGAACCCCCCCCTCAAAAAATAAACTGCTCAAGATAAGAATATAGTAACAGCACTTGACTCAAAACATTGGTATGAGAAGGTTTCTCATCTTTTATTGCACTACTCAATACTAGAAAAACTGAAAATAACTGGTAATAAAACATACCACAGCCTATGCCTTTGATAATGACATTTTAATAGAATTGATTCTTGCTGATTGTGGCATGTTTTTATTACAAATGGTGGCTGCTGAGTAAATAGTGGAAAATATCTGCAGTGGACTCTATCATAAATTATTTGGGCTCACATAGCTGACAGAGAACTGAACTTCATAGTATGTAATGAGAGAAGGGAAAGGGCCACATCTGAATTCACATACATGCTGCATTTACTTTAGGATGAGCACGTCTGACAGAAAGCCTGCAGAGTGCTGGGAGATGGTCACCCCTTTTCTGTGGCTCAAATGATTGACCTTAGAAAGACTCCATGGAGAGACAATTTCAATCTCAGTACTAGGAAAACTGCAACATTATCCAACATAAATCACCATGCAGGGCAACAATGATATTGTTATCTGTCCCTGAACTGCACAAAAGTTTGTTACAGTTCCCTCTGGACATCCCCTCACTTCCCCCCCAAAAAAGAAATTGGAAGGTATGAGGCTAGAGCAATAGTACAGTGGAGAGGGCACTTGCCTTGCATGCAATTGACCTGTGTTTACTCCCTGGCATCCCATTGGGTCCCTTAAGAGCCAGAAGTAATCCAAAGTTCAGGGCTAGGAGTAACCTCTAAGTATGCCCCCCAAACAAAAAGAAATGGGCATGTAAAGGGGACCAGAGATGATGTCTCTTACTCATGCACATCCTCCCAAATTTACACCATTGAGGATGTTGAAGGATGTGGTATTCTTGGTGTTTCTTAGGAGGTAGTTCAGGCTAATTTCTTTGGTTATTGGTTCTCTCTCTCTCTCTCTCTCTCTCTCTCTCTCTCTCTCTCTTTCTCTCTCTCTCACTCTCTTTCTCTCTCTCTCCACACACACACACACACACACACACACACAGCCTCCTTTTCATATCTTCTTACCTTTCTCTTTGCAAAGTCTAGCCCTGCCACTTCGACACAGTTGGGAAAGATGACAATAAACAGGACCCAGAGTTGCGCATCTGATACATTTCACGATAGTCTATGAAAGCACCCAGTTCATTTTGATGCTTCCAAGTTTCACCCCAAAAATAAATCAAGCTGAACCAATCCAACCACGAGCGGGCATACACTCTCTATTTCAGAAAGACCTGGGTCTGTCCCCTTGTGACAAATGTCATAGGGCAGCCGAGAGGCCACTGCTTCCTTTCAAAGCCCCCAGAAGTCTAGGGTAGTTGGAAAGAGGTAACTAAGTACCCCTTATGGGTGGGGAGAACCCTCTCAAGTACCTCACTCAGGTGGTCCTCCTTAGGAGGACGTTGGAAGCACTCCCGAAAGAGAGCTAGAGGGAGCATCTTGAATATGGAGGAGCTTCCAGTTCAGTCGTCTCCCCTCCTTTGTCTAACAGGTGCCAACCCTAAAGCAACATGGAGTGGGCATGCCCAGCACTGAGTATGTGCAGGCTCACCTCATGGCCTCTGAGAGCTGCGGCGTGGCCAGCACCACCAGCTTGCGGGTGGTCCCATGCTGCCTCAGAGAGGAGCCCAGGACTAGGCATCCCCGTGCATAGGCATCGTTGGTAGTCAGCGTCACAAAGGCCTGATCTAGACAGACAGGAAGAGAAAAGTGGCATTATAGCAGCCCATGGGGACGAACTTCTCCCTGGCATGTAACAGTTGGGTAGAATGTGTTCCCCTCAATCTGCTCTGGTCTCTGAGGGGCAGGTGATTTCAAAAGTTACATTTCTAGTTTTGCTTTGGAGGATCACATCTGCTTATGGGATGCTGGGGATTGAACTGGGTCAGTCAGCTGTAAGCAAGGCATCATCGTACCCACAATATGATCTCTCTGGCCCCTGGAGTATCCTTTTGATAGGAGCAGGGAGATCAAGAACCTGCCTTAAAGATTGTTCCATAGCACCCTCAGTTGGAATGCCTTTGGCAAGTTTCAGAGGGCTGACTGAGATCTTCAGGCAAAATCCCATTGACAGTCCAGAGGGATGAGTTCAATTCTCAAAATGAATCAGGAGGCCTACCCAGAGGGGGGGGCAGCAATAAGCCAGGAGGGGTGAAGAAGAGAGGAAGGCATTTCTTTGGCTTAGAAGCCCCACTTTCAGCCATAGGCCGGTTGCAGCAGTGTTGGGAGAGGTCATGGGGTAGGGGGCATAGTCTGTGATCACATGTCTCTTCTTAGGCCACACAATTTCCGTGACCTGGGGCAAAGGGCGCCCCTTCCCCCACCAGTGTCTTGGAGGAGATTCTCTACTCCAACATCAGGGCCACACCCAGGAGACCTTCCCTCTGGCAGCTAGCTCACCAGGGCTAAGTGAATTTAGGGACCCTTTCTCTCCCACCATCCCACCTAGATTTCTTGCAGAAATCAGAATCACATGTTGCCATGCTCCCAGCATCCCCACAAACACTTAAGACACACAATTCCAAAAATCAGCCTACAGCTACAGCTGAGGCGAAGCAGGAAAGAGGAATTCCTCCTCCTCCTCCACCACCCAAATATTCTCCCTGTCCCTCCCCTGGGATCATGAGGGGTGGAGTGGGGCGGGGTGTTTCACACTGGCCAGCAGATGGGCATTCAGACGTCCAGAATACTTTAGGGCCTCATTGGCAGGGGTCACTTGGGGCATTGTTGCCCAACCAAAGGATCACCGAGTCACTCTGTCTTAAGTTTCCACATTCTCCCTGACCCCTTTTCCAAGACGGAGGCTGCAGGCTATGGCAATTCCTAGCCTATTCCTTGGAATAAGAACAAAGTGTAGGCTGCAGGGTGAACCAAATCCTACTCCAATCACAACTGTCCTCACCCCTTTTGCTGGCTCCTGAGTTGGAGAAGGCCAGGGGTCTCAGGCCCAGCACTGACACTGCAGTTAAGTCCAGAGCCAGAGCACTGGGACCTTGGGGGAGGCGTTATGAAGGCTAAAGGACTGAGGCAACTTGAACACTGAGATCAGGAAAGAAGGAATAGCTGGGCTTCTCTCTGGGCTCCCCAAAACAACCATGACAGGCGCACGACCTCGACCGAGGTTCCCTCCAGCCCTGCGAAGCAGCCAGGACCCGTTCACGCCCCGCGGGTCCGATCTGCACCCCAAGGACGCGGACATTCGTGGTCGCCCCCACCCAAGGCCCGCCCTGAGTCCAGGAACCCCGCAACAAGTGGGGGCCGGTTGCACGCGCGGCCCGCTCCCCCGCCGCTCCGGGTTCCCGGCCTCCGGACACCCGCCCCAAGGCCTAAAAATAGGCTCCGGGAGGCCGGGGCCGGGCAGGGTTCCTGGGCCACCCGTCCGGCGAATGCCCCGGCACCGTGGGCCAGAGCTCTGCAGCCGCCGCTCCGAGCGCACTAGCCCGGCGCGCAGACGGAACCGGGCCCGGCTGGGAGGGTCTTGGAGGCGCGGGGCTCGGGGCTCGGGGTTCGGGGGCTGGGCTGGGATCTAGGGGCTGGGGGGGACTCT